>NC_090940.1:15658950-16311034 GCF_040938575.1 Ambystoma mexicanum
TCTGGATTCCCCTGGTAATTTAGGGTGAAACCCAAAGTAACTTAATATGAAAACAAGGGGGGTTTTGGGAGTCCCTCTACCGGCACAAACACGACCCATTGACCTGTTCTTGGGTGGATGGCCCCCGGAGAGTCTCAACCAAGTCTTTAGCTCACTGTCCCTTTCACAAAGGAGAAATATCCCTGCATATCAGCCTTTGTCCTACCCAGGGGCAGTCCAACACCGAAATGCAATTCTCCTCTGACCAAGAGTACCAACAGCAACCCCAGACATGTGTTTCGGCCTGGTCGGGCCTCATTAGTGAGGTGGAGCTGTGTCTCTCTAAGAACAGTGAGCAAGGGTTCCACGTCTCCACCCAGCAGTTGGGACTCGGGTATCCTTCTCTGCGGTTCTCAGGTGTGACCAGCGGGAGGGTTCTGCCTGGAATACAGGTGGGCAATGTTCAACAATGGGCAACTGGGGTAAACAGTCCCCCACCACCCCGTATACCCGCGGCCTCACTGGACCTCTCCTCACCTTGTTTTTAATGCAGGTGTTCTCCGTCCTGCCTTCTTGGCAGGGGCGCATTGTGCTTGGTGGGCATTTGCAATCGAGTTACTTCACTGATGCCGGCCCGCTTTGTGTCTTTCAGGTAGGTTTTATTGCTGTGCTATATTATTGTCCTTGCATGCCTTTTTGGTTTAACTACTGTCTTTTCTCTTCCTTAGGTGCGCGGAAGCCCAATATGTGGCATAGACTGAATTGGGTCTCGCCGGTAAATAATGGCGTTTTTAGAGCGCCTTGATGCGGTGAGTAGGCGCTAAGCACAGCGCTATGATGCCTTGCCTCTTGCTAACCTGTTGTCTTGTCTTCCCACAGGTCGCGGTGCTCACCCGGTGCATGGAATTCCTGAGGCGATGCTGGTCGAGGAGCGGCTTGCGAGGTAAGCTTTTCGGCACCGTTCATTAAATTGTAAAAATGTCTAATGCCTTGTTTCTTTCTTTTTTGCAGATCCGTCGGTTCGGGAGGAGCGCTGGTTCCAGAATGCTGATCTCAAGAGCCGTGGACAGCAAACAAAGAAATTACAGGTAAGCTGCTGCTGCTAACGATGTCCTTTTTCCCCTTTACAGATGCTGTTCTTCCGAGGTTCGCGGGTGCAGCTGAACACGGTGAGCGTCACGTTGCAGAATTGCAACGTAACGCGAAGCGTGTTATCCCAGTCGGGTGTGGTTTAAATAGCTTCAAGAAAGTAGTCCAGGTAAAATAGTTCCTATGGAACCACACCCAAAAATACTATACCGCATAGCTTGGTTCCAAGGAGCCAAGCTATGTGGATGCCTCCATGTTGATTGACACTGAAATAAAGTAGTTCCCAATACAAGTCCTTTATCAAGTATGAGCCTGGCGCCAAAGGCCTAGGCCAAGGATGCCTGGTTTTAATGGAGACCCTTCCTGGGCCATGGGCTTGCCAGGGGGTCGTGACAGCTGGACTGGCCTTTGAGCTGCTCAGTTTGAGAATTATCTGCTGTGACATTCTTGCATCCCAAGCAGCAACTACGGGCTTCACTGGCCTTTGAGCTGCTTGGTCGAGAATTGTTTGTCATAACACTATCACATCCCAAACAGTGATTGCGGGTTTGACCAGTCTTGGAGCTGCCAGATATATTCCTGCCTGCTAACTCTTCTGTGCGTTTTACGCAAAACACTTACAACTTTACGCATATATAGCTCAGGGTCAACGTGAGGATAGCTCAGGGGCAACATGCTCGCCTTGGAAGCAAGACGACATGGAGCAACACAGGTTCGGTCCCTGGGTCTGCGCTTAGAAACCTCTGGGTATTAAGCACATTATAAATAACCAATCATATCATATACAATTTAAGAAGTGGGGCTTTGGGGATGATTTGAGATCCCCGGAAGTGGAAGAAATCATGTGGTCAGACAAGAAACCAATGAACTATTAAAAGTCCATCTTCAAGCCTTTGCTCACTGCACACTCTAGAGTTCCAATCTCTGAGGGAAACGTTATCATAGATAACAGTCGCCACATCTTCAGGGTTAAATGGAAGGGTGGATAGTGAAAATGAAGTAATGACCGTCTCTACACCAAACCATTTAGCCCTGGTCGATGTCTTAGCAACAAATATTGAATATACTCTCACAGCCACCACCCTAAACAAGACCATATCTGAGTTCTTCCCGTGAGGAAGAGCTGCAGTCTGAATGAGGTCACCCAGGTCGAAATCAGCGAGTTCCCTCATTTCAGGAAGGAAGGTGATAAACTCAATAAAGCTCATCCATCTACCCCGAAGGCATGGGATGGGTGGGGGGATCTCGAAACCTCTCCTGCCACGTCGTTTGAGCTAAATGCCATTCCAGGCTCCAGGTTGGGCTCAATAGAGACAAACCAGTATTTGTTTTTCGAATAATGCACCAACGTAGTCTTTTAACGCCTCTCTCCTCATTTATCCAGAGTACTAGGGAAGAGAGCAGGTACAGATGCCCAATATCTGCCAGAACAAACAACTTCAACCACACATCTACCAGTGCAGCAGAGCGGGCATCCAACAAACCCCGCACCAGGCACTGTACATGGAGGCGGACCTACAGTACAAAACCCTCACCCCCCAATTCACAAGATCCCACAAGCTCCCAGGAGCCAATGCATGGAGCCTCTGGCAACAATGACAGGTTGCAAAGAGCAAGAAATGCCCACCAAGGCGCATTTCATGGGATCCATTTCCCAAAAGGAGCCCATCCTTGGAATCAAATATATAAAGCCATTAGTCCCAAAAGTCAGCTCCAGCATGCAGTCATTTCAGAGGAGGAAGGGGACAGCCACACCGGAAGACACATCCCAGAAGCAGTCCCATCAACAAAGGATGCGGTTGCCTCACTTGCCTTCTACGGATCTGTTAATCATCCTTTACCGTGGGTGGTCATGCGGCTGCCTTCCTTGGCGGGATCCTGGTTGCCTCTCCTTTTTCTTCCTCTGTCCACACCCTAGATTTTGTAATGACCTTTTGGCTCCGTACTAACTTTTGCTGGCAGGAACCCGCTGCAGTCAGGACAGTATCACAGATTGGTGGCTGCTTTACACTTGAAATTTGACAGCATAGCATTGCTGTCATGACTCGCCGATGGAGTGTATGGAGACGTTGGCGGAATAGTTAACGTTCCGTCATGTTTCCAGATGAACAGACCACAACGCCAGTTCATCTAGCACTCGATCCTACGCTCGGAGCGTTCCAACCCTCTAACTCCCGGGTTAGAGGCTGCCAAGAGTTTTCACTTGCTTCATAGCTGCCTCCTTGATTCCTTGCTGCCTTTCACTTTGTTTCCTTCAATGTGTCCCGTTGTCAGAACACTGCCATTCTTCCCTGCTTTTGTCCACTTGCTGAATTCTGCTTTCCTTTCGTTTTCCTTCGTTGGCTGCCTGCTGATCACGGTCTTGCATTGCTGCTTACCTTTTCTTGCTTCTGTCTATTTCCAAGTATTCACTGATAGAGGATTACATTTTTTCACACTACTTCATCTATTACTCGATTTTGCATTTGTAACAAGGACGTGTTCCATCTAAGGTCCTACCCTTGTAGCTCTCTGCTATAGCATTGCTACGGACCATCCAATTCTGTCAGTACATCATCGGATTCAGGGTTGGCTCCACGGGGCCCAGACTGTTTGGGTTGTGTATCAACCAGGCAAAGTGGCCTCCTGAGGAGCTCGCCCTTACCTCTTAAAGAAAGAAAAGAAGAGTGGACAACAAAGAAGGGCGAGTTAGAAGAAGAATCCCCTGAAGATACAGGTGAGGAGGTTGAAGACGGATCATCTGCAGATTTTGAGAGTTTGCAAAGTCCGGATCTGATTATGGCTAGTCTGGAACAATACCAGGAACTTATGGCAGCTCTTTAAGGCCTAACAGTTAAGGTTCAGAAACTCAGAACAGAATATTTAGCTTTACGACAGCAAGCCGTCTTCCGAGATGACTTCAGAGGTAACCTCCCACCTCTCGCCTTCCCGTTTGGTAAATACGATGGTCCTCCACGACGGCTGAAGGAATTCCTGGATGCTTGCCAGGTCTACTTTACTTTTCACCCCAGATCTTATCAATCCGACAGGGCAAGAGTTGGTTTTCTGATTTCCAATCTGGTGGGCAACTCTTTGGCATGGGCTACTCCAATGGTAACAGCCTTGGATCCTGCCTTAAATGACCATAGCCTTTTTGTACGCCTATTTAAGAGCGTTTTCAGAGACCTGAAGTTCCATTTGCTTCTTTTGAAAACTTGTTGGATGTAAGACAAGGATCCTCAGACATCCACACTTATGTCTCACACTTACAGACGATGGTCACCGAAGCTGGTTGGCCGGAAACTGCTCAACACATCATATTCCAGAGAGGGCAGCAGGAGGACAAAGTGCGAGCTGGCCCCCGATAGCTAGACCAGCCCCTTTCCAGGAATTGATTTCCCTCTCATTACAAAGCAAATTCAGTCTGGCAGAGAGAAAAAACGAAACGAGAAAGACAAGAGGTTTTCAAGCTATCGCCCAACCTAATCCTTTTCAGGCCGAAAAGCTGGTGACAGAAGAACCGATGCAGATGGGAACAGCTAGAGGTCCTTTAACACCAGAGGAACGAAAGAACCAAAGAGATCAGGGACTCTGCATGTACTGTGGGTAAAATAAACATCTGTTAAGAAACTGTCCAGAGGTACCCCCTTGACGTCAGGGAAACGGACCGCCTCAACCTTAACCAAGGCTAAGGACGGGTAAGGGTTCAGAAGTTCCCTGTAACCACACCCAAAGGAAGGAAGGTACGGAAGACAACTGACTCATGGTCTTTTGTGTACTGCTATCTATAGCTAACCGACCACCAATGGAAGTACAAGCCATGCTAGACTGCAGTGCAGCTGGTAATTGTATGGATCTTAACTGGGCCATGAAATGAAATGATATATTTTATTTATACTGCGCTCGTACACAAGTGTTTCAGAGCACGACCAGGCAAAAAGGGAGGGGAACAAGGGGGTACAAAAAATAAAACAGCGATCTTACTAGGCCCAGTGACATCTAAAAAAGCGCAAGTGCATAGAAAAAGGGGAAAGTGCATGGAAGGTGAAGGTGGGGGGGTCGAAAAGTGTAGAGCAGAAGAGAGAAAAACTGAAATTATTATTAAATAAAGTAAATAAATAAATAAATAAATAAATAAATAAATAGAGGACGATAAAAACACGGTAGTGCAGACAGCAAGTGGCAGGTGAAAGTTGGTCAGATAATATATATCTGATAAGTGCAGAAGGGGGTGGCCTGGAGGCAGTGCAGGAGGGTGGCAGGGTGAGCAGGTACCTGGGCCCGAAAGAATAGAGGGTGGCCAGGTGCACAATGCCAAGAGAAGAAGCAGATCAACAGGGGAGAAGGAGGGCAAAGGCAGAGGCAAAGAGGAAGGTCTTGAGATGCTTCTGGAATCGGAGATGGTTTTCCTCAAGTTTCAAGGTGGCCGCAAGGGTGTTCCAAAGGAAGGCACCAGCAGAAGACAGATCTACCCCCTGCTCGTTTCTTTGCAAAACGACTATCCCTGAGGGAGTTAGAAGTAGAGGAGTGAAGGGCTCGAGAGGGGAGGTATTTACGGAGAGATAGTTGAAGGTTTTTTGGAAAGGAATATCCCAAGACGGGCCAAGAAGGATCCCATTTCTGTCGAAGCGGTTGACAGCTCGCCGTTGACCTTGGGTGCCATCGTCCAGGATACTTGTATCATTTGCATTTCCATGTTCAATCAGGAGGAAGATATCTCTTTCGACCAGATACGTGCTGCACACTTTGCGGTAATATTGGGAATTCCCTGGTTATGAAAGCATAACCCCGGGGGCGTGGCCTGGAGCCGATGGTGTACAGAGGCTGAATAGCCGAGCTCTGGCCGAGACGCCGTTTCTCGATCCTTTTTGCCGGCATAAGAAGTGCCTACGACCACGAAAAGCTGATGCAGAGGTGGGAGAAGCTGACCCCGACACAATCTGCTTGACCAGCCGGGAAATCGGTCCCTCTGGTCGGCGAAATTGTCCTTGAATCATACTCCCTCCCCTGCTTCCATACGCATCCACTATGGCGCCCCGCGCCACTTAGCGGAAACTCAGAGAAGGAAGCCGCCATCAAACGGCATCCGGGGATTAAGGTGGCTAGATCGAGCAGAGACAACACGACGGAGCACGATCGCATGCAGAACATCGGAAGGGAGAGCCCTCACCCTGGGCGAGGCCCGCCACAGCGGCACCTGTACACCGCTCCCGTGGTACACTACGTGGGCTCAGCCGTCGCGGAGGACGGCCCGCTGAGGGCGCACACGACCACCGGAGTTTCCTCCCCGGGGCGCAGGACGGCGAGAACCAGCAGCAAGAGCGCGACTACGGCGCCCCCAGATCTCCCTGCCCCGGCGAGTCGGACGCTCAGAGGTAAGGGCAGCGACAAAGACATCACAGATATAGCGGCGGCACCCCTACCTCCCTGCAGATTCGGATTCATTGACTTTTGACACCTTGGAAACATCACTCATTACTCTATACACGGGGAGACGGCTGATACCCCCACCGGTAACTCATATAAAGTGTCCCAGGGGCAGCATCACTGAGACTCCAATATGGCCGCCAGGAACAAAGCGAAAGCAGCCATCATGGACTCATTTGTATCCGCCAAGTCAAAAACCCCTACACAGGCTCGCTCTTGCACCCCAGAGATTACCCACACGAGAGAGGGAGAAAGCACAGATCACCACTCCCAGATATTGGAGGCTATTGCTTCATTGAGGACACACATAGACTCTAAGATCGACACATTTAAAATGGACATTCAACTCATGCGTCAAGACGCCCGCAAATTAACCGAGAGGGTGACAAACAACGAGACTTATGTAGAAGAAACGGCTAAGGCCACAGCAGCCTTGAAGTCCAAGGTTGCAGACAGAGAAGAAAGTGGCTATCCTAGAGGAGGGGTCCGAAGGTCGGGCTAGACGGGGCAACATTAGGATGCTAGGAGTACCAGAAGGAAAAGAAGGCCCAAACACTACAGCCTACGTAGAATCCTTGCTACAACAGGAGATTGGGGCCGGGAAACTGTCGCAGGGATTCGCGGTCGAAAGGGCCCACAGGTCCCTCCAGAAGCGGCCCCCACCTGGCTCATTTCCACGACCAATAATTGCTAAAATTCTAAACTTTCAGGATAGGGAAATTATCTTACGGCACTCCAGGGAAGAAGGCCCCATCGAACGTGGCGACTCTAAAATAACCATTTACCCTGATTACACTCAGAAAGTGCAGAGGGAGAGGAACTCTTTCGTCCCAGTAAAAGCAAGACTTCAACAACTAAACCTGAAATACAGGCTGCTATACCCATCACGCTTGAAAGTCATCTTCAACGGGTGTGCCATATTCCTAGAAAACCCAACGGCCGCCAAAATGTGGCTGGAAGATAACAACCTTGCAGATGGTAAAGGTGCTCCCCAGATGGAAGATTGAGGCTCTCAGACCGTCAGCATATGACACACGCTGCCATAAATGGCCACAATAAGCACAAGCAACCGGACCTCAGAAGGTAATCCAACTAACAGTTAGCTACATAGAAACGGCCCTCGTTCGGCCTCTCCGCCAGACACCAGCCCTATCCCCCGCAGACAATCCGGGTCGGGCCAGCCACTTGCCCGACCCAGCTCGCACCCGATACCCGGATGGGTCTAGACGGCTCGAGAGCGCCCGAGCACCACAATGAAGATGTAGTCACTGGGCGCACCAGTTCGAGTTTTGTTAACAGTTTTGTTAGTTATACAGTCTTCATACCACTATCGCTGAAGAAGCACAGGATGGGTGCATGCTACAACTCGGGGGTGAAGAACCCGATTACTCCCGTCAACAGTCTCATAACCTCAGATTGGCATTACTACAGGCTCCAGAGGAGGAGCTGCCAGCCGGGCACGAAATATTGATCAGATGGCGTCACAACTCAAAGTGATGACGTGGAATGTGAGAGGGATGAGCTCATACCGGAGACGAAACAGAATACAGTCCTATCTCCGCAGGAAAAAGGTCTCGATTGCGATGTTGCAAGAGACGCATTTTACGGAAGACCCCATGTCCAAATTAACAGATCGATGGGCTGGGAACGGGAGAGGATCCCCCTACTCTAAATACTCAAGGGGGGTGTTCACATGGGTGAACCCGAATGTGCCCTTCCAATTGCAAGGATTCGAGTCCGATAAAGAAGGAAGGTATGTAATAATGTGGGGCACTATCGAGCAGACTCCAATTTGCTAAGTCAATTCGTACTTCCCGCAACATGGAATACCATCACACCTTAGAGCAATATGCTCACGGATGGCAAACCTCCAAAATAGGACCTTTATATGAGGGGGGGGACTTTAACTGTGTCATTGATGGCTCTATGGACAGGTCAGCACCACCACCCCATCCAAGTAACCCCGCAACATGCGCTCTGACAGAAACGATGCAACAACTCGACTTGGTGGATATTTGGAGGGAACAGCATCCTGTTGAAAAGATCTATTCCTATTATTCAGCCCCGCACAAGATCCACACGAGAATCGATTATCTGTTCATCGACAGAGAACAAATACCATTGGCAGAAACCACGGCATATTTAGGAAGATCAATCTCAGACCACTCCCCACTGATCATGCAATGGCAATTAACGAGGCTTAGAACACCAATCCCCATGTGGAGGATGCCTACTGCGGCTATCGCCGACCCCGAGTTCAGAGAGGACCTCGCTGAAAAATTAGAAGAATACATTGACATTAATAAAGGCTCAGTATCTACCTGGAGCCCATTGTGGGAAGCCATGAAGGTGGTGGCTAGAGGAGAAATAATATCAAAAGCTGGAGGCACTCGCAGGCAACCGAGGACTGAACTCGAAGCACAAGAAGAAGAGATCTCCCGCCTAGAATCCACCTCAAGCATTACTCCAGAGGTCGAAATGAAGTTGAAGGAAGCCCGCGAGAAATGCCAATCTTCCTGGGACAGATTAGAGAAGTTTGACTTCGCAACATACACTACCAGGTCTCACAAAGAGTCCGACAAACCCGGCAGACTGCTGGCCTGGCTGTGTAAGCGTGAACGCCCTAGGCACCTCCCAACGGAGATACTGCACGAAAACGGGATACGTCACAAGACACAACTAGGAATTAATGAAGCGTTTGCCAAATTCTACTCCAGATTGTACTCCCATGACACACAAATAGACAGAGATGAAATTAAAGAAACACTGGATGAGATAGGCCTCCCCAAAATATCCAGCGAACAGAGAGAGGCACTGGAGATGGAATTCACAGCAGAAGACGTGACAGGAGCAATCAGATCGCTGGCCACCTGTAAGGCTCCCGGAAGTGACTGCCTCCCGCCTGAATTTTACAAAACATACGAATCCACCCTCACCCCAATCCTCCACGAGGTCTACCTAGAGGCCTACGAAAACGGGGTCTTACCTAACACTATGAAAGAGACAATAATTATTCCCATGCTCAAACCAAACAAACCACCCACTGACTGTGGGCCTCATTACGACCCTTGCGGAAATGGAAAAATGATGGCGGAAATGCAATACCGCCATCGAACACCGCTCGTTGCGATCATGACCCGTCACCGTAAAGTACGATGCCATTAGCGACACCGCAGTGAACGGCAACGCTAACTGCACCAAGTACGCGCACGCGCGCCTTGCAAAACCGGAATCACCGCCATGGCGCAACGGTACGCGAATTCTGACCCTAGCGGACATGTACTGAACGCCATCAAGCACGTCGTAAAGTACCATTCCGCCATGGCGAGAAATACGGCATCGTGAACCAACCGTAAATGGCCCACTGAGTGCCTGTACTCCACTCCCTGGCCACATTGCACAACTCCTGGCAGGCGCAATGTACCCACACTATGCAACCAGTGAAATCTACAATTCACCCATGCATGCCAACGTAGAAAAGCATGCAGGGGCTCAAAGCGCCCCGTGAGTGGGCATCCATGTACGGCATGTCACCATAGCCGTACTGACGCAGCACAGGCATGTGAAGGTACAATACATCAAAATGAAAATCAAGAACACATGACACAAAACAACAGTAGTCCCCCATCGCTTGCCACCAGCGCAAGGCAACATCCAAAACAGCATCCTGAGGGGGATTGCACCAGCCCTGTACTCTTGCCAGTAAACAAACCAACCATCAGCAGAAGCATGTACCACACAAGTTGGCAGAGTGACTGAGCAGCCAGGCTCATCCCAAGAGGGGCCGATGGGAGCTGCAGGGCACAGATGGCATCAATACAGAAGCTATTCCAATGGACATGGCCCCAGTCCCCCTCCAACAAACGCACGCAAACACAGTCACCTGTGACCAGCCACATTCTGAACATCCCATCATTCCACCAATCAACCTGGCTGACAGGCACCAGTCGGCCAAAAGCCAATCCCCCGCCCCTGAACAGCACATCATGTAAACAGTCACAATGGCAGCCCCTATCCGTGACCATACTGTGCTACGTAGGCAAACGCGGCCAGTACTGTACCACACAACTCAACTCAGAAGGCGGAACACAATGCAGATCATCTCGCAATACATACCGCCACAAAGCGAAAATCGCCACATCACCTGCAAAGAACAACGCAACACGACATATATCGGAATACAATTTAAATGCACATCCAAATGACAAAGGCCCCACAGCAATTTGCAAAATAACACCAAAACAACCATCATCACCGAGGGCTGCATCTGCAATAATTGACCAGCTTCCACTTGTGTGACGCCCTGTACCATCATGGCACACAGGGCCTACATCAACGTTCCAAAAGGCAACATGGAAGCGGCAAGAACCGCAGGTCCGTCCCATGAGGCAGGCACTAGTCGAGCTGAAAGGCCGAAATGTTGCACCTAGCCACCAGTACAGCGTAAGGGCATGTGGCCCATTGGCGATCGTCCCATAAGATCGAAATGGTGCTCCACTGATTCACCCGAAGCTGCAGGAGTCGAGAGTAAAAACCATCTGGAGGAGTGGCGTAGAGATGGCATCTGCAATAGGGCAGGAGATACCTGTCACCCAAAAGAAACACAAATTAACCGATTGCATTACGGGACTCATGATGCATTACAATCTTCATTCAACACACCAAATCCACACCCATATGCATGCTAGCCCACTCCAAAGGAATATACACACCCCTAAATCAGTATCGAATCATAACGAAATCAATCGAGCTAAATACACCATTGGCAACGTCGGTTACTGTGCATGCGTCCGTCAAGATAGAACCCATGACATGGGATTAGTAACGTGCCTAGACACAAGTGTATGAAGGCGCGTCGAGACAGGGAGGATCCGACAAGGGCAGATAGACGTATGTCCCACTATGGCAGCCTTGCATCACATAGCGCAGGGGAAGGGGAGTGATTCAAAAAACCCATGTACATGGCAGACCCTAAACGGAATCATCAGTCCATGCATCCATTCATCATTCCCTCATCCCGCAATGAAAACGCATGAATATTCACTCACATTATATGTGAAACTTCCATCGCGTCTGTGCGTAATGCAGTCCGCAAAAACCACTGTGCCCCTGGCCGGATCTGTAGTGTTGTGAAGCAAGATGGATTTGGGAACGTCCTGCCTTATCGTCCACTACGCTATTGCGCATCCCATTCAATTCATATCATTCATTGCCTGCTCGTTATGGGCCATGTCCCAAGGACATTCTACAATAGAACGTTACATTTCCAGCCAGACCTGTGGGCGTATCCTCGCCGCTACTTCAAAACCAAAAATGCTGGCCTTCGAATTCCTCACTTGCAACATTACGTCGAAAAGGCTTCTGTGAACGCTTGCATTCACAATTACATCAATGTAGTGCGGCTGTGTGTCATAATGCTAACTGGCTGCAATCACAAATGGGACGCCACGCCCGTCGGTGAAGTACGTTACTGTGCTGCATGAGGGTCGGCCATCGATCGAGCCCTACATACCACTGACTCTTCACAGGTATGTAAGCGGCTGCAATCATAGCATGTGTAACAATGGGAGCATAGCATGAAAATCAGTCAAAGTACATCACACTGCCATCGGGATTTGATACATGATTCCAATCCCAAGATGCCATGCGGCCAAATGCAGCCTTACGTGCGGGACGTGCTCGGCCAGAAGGGATAGCATCTGCCACAGAATCATTCAATCAGCACAGGTGGAGGCCATACAGGCCGACAGCACATATATAGCAGACCCAAACCCCTCCCACAACCACTCCCACTCCAAAATGCTACCGGCAGGACTAGCGATGTTGGGCCTGGGGGACCAGATAGCACTGCAAGTGCTACAACTACAAGAAGACGACGAACAACAACAGGTACAACAACCGGGCGCACAGGGGAGACGGAGGAGAAGGAGGAGGAGGAGGGCAAGGCAGGGTCAGCAAGCCCCACAAGCACTGCCACTACCACCACGCAGGCGGCCCGCAATCCCACGCCTCCGAGCCGATCCGTTCAACCTCACTGCTGAGCAGATCCACACCCTCTACCGTTTGGACCGGGACACCATAATCGCCATTGTGGACATGACACATGCTGACCTCGTGAGCATGATAGATAGCCCAACCGCCATCCCACCCCTACTGAAGGTGGTGTCTGCACTCCACTTCCTGGCCACAGGCACCTACCAGCACACAGTGGGACAGTTGCATGGCATTTCACAGCCACTGTTCTCACGGACACTCTTCCAAGTGCACGATGCCCTCCTGAAGCACGCCGACGACCACATCACACTACCACGCACGTACCAGGAGATTACCAACGCAAAAGTGGGATTCCATGCACTTGGCGGCATCCCGGGTTGCATTGGTGCCATCGACTGCACCCATGTTGAATTGGTTGTCCCACATGCCATGGAGGTCCAGTACCGCAACCGGAAACAATTTCATTCAATCAATGTGCAAATGGTGTGTGACTCCAACAAGATATTTACGCATTGGTGTGCCAGATTTCCAGGATCTACCCATGATTCTATGGTCCTGAGGAACACAAGAATACCACGCTACATGGAGCGACACGCAGGGCACAGATCCTGGCTACTCGGTGAGTCTCATTCCATGCATGACATCGTGGCCCATTTGATGCGTCAATGACCTTGCAGGAGGGGGGGGGGGCTACTTAGCACTATCATTCCACTGACACCCTTTATTCGTCTCATACAGGTGATGCCGGGTATCCACTGAAGAGATGGCTCCTTACACCAATCCGGAACCCACAGAACGAGCATGAGGAGGACTACAACCATGCCCACTCACGTACCCGTGTGGTCATTGAACAGGCATTCGGCCTACTGAAGGCTCGTTTCCGCAGCCTCAGCAGGTCTGGCGGGGCACTCATGTACAGCCATGAGAAGGTTTCTAAGATGGTCATGGCATGTGTCATGCTGCACAACATGTGCATACGTAGGAATGTGCCCATGCCCCCTGACGCTGTACTGCATGCACCTGAAGATGATGATGATGATGAGGGTGGGGATGTGGAGGCACCTCAAGGAGTCCATGAGGCACAGGATGCACGTGCAATCCGACAGAGCATCATAGATGCATGCTTCTAGCAACCACGCATGGTGCCCATTACACGGAAAGGGGACCTGTGGCACTGTGTGTGTGTAGTACAGGCACATTGTGGACTGTACGCCTATGAAGGCCTCGTACGCAAATATCAATGTCCACACATGTCATTGGATGATTATGAGATGCTGTATTGTTAATGTGATTTGATTTATACACCCTATGGACCCGCCACCCAGTGAAGCCCAACACACCCCCTCCACCCTACTACCTCCCCCCCCCAACACCAGTGTCCAAATATGCATGCTGTCCGTGGTTGGACGCTATTGCAAGCCCCCTCTACGGGTATCAGGGGCACCCCTGCCCGTGGAGCGCAGGTTCCTGCCAGATCTGCGTTGGGGGCTGCCCTGGACGGAACTTGCCACGGATGATGTCTCTGCCTGCTCGCGTCCATGCATGTCTCTGAGGGTTTGTGAGAGCTCCGAGAGCACACGGCGCACAGCAGCAAGTTCAGCACAAACGTCTTTGGACGTCGCATGCAGTTCCCCCCTCAGGCTCTCGGTGCTTTTCTCCATTTGTGCTCTCAGGCTCCCGGTGCTTTTCTCCATTTGTGCTCTCAGGCTCTCGGTGCTTCTCTCCATTTCTCCCCTGAGGCTCTCACTACTTTTCTCTATTTGTGCCCTGAGTGTCTCGGTGGATGTTTCCATGGCTGCCCTGGAACCCCCGCATTCATTTGCATGGTCCTTGAGTAGCGTGGACACTTCCTGCTGTTGCTCGATCAGCAGGTCGAGGGACTGTTGCCTCTGCTGGGCCATGGACATTTGCGGTGGTGTGACAGGGGGGCTGCTCAACACATGTTGCCTTGGCACAGGACTTGTGGGGGTTGGCCAGTCGTCGTCTTCAGGGTGCCCCTGCGTGGTTTCGTCATGGTGTAGGGGATGGGACATGCAGGGGGATTGGGAAAGGTCATGGATGGTATCTACGTCGCCAGCACTGTTTTCCGTGTCGGAGCATGCTGGCATGACAGCTGTGTCACCTATGGTGCTGCTACCACCAGAGGCAGTGCCATCAGATACGTTCTTTGGGGGGACCTGTGGTGCTGGGGTTGTGGACTTGCTGGCTGCTGGGGTGCCTGTTGCAGTCCCCTCCAGTGTGCTGCCACTTGATTCCTGCTGCTGCCGTGTCTTGATCCTTGCACCTGAGGTGGAGGCTCTTGGGACGTTGGTCCTGGCCCTCTTTGCAGGCGTGCTGGTAGGGGTGTCCTGCAGCTCGTCGTTGGTATCGGACCCTGTGGTGGAGTAAAGAGGGGCGAGCGTTAGTTATGGGTCTGTCGGATTTGGAATGGCAACGTATCAAATGCATTGGGGTGGTACATGAGGCTGATTTGGGACTGGGCCTTGGAGGTGGTCTCATTTTCGTGTGGATTGAGGATGCATTCATTTGGCTGCCTGCAGTTAAGGGGTGCATGCTGCACATGTAGGGGTTGTTTATGGCATCTTGATTGATTTGTTTATTCATTCTGACTTTTAGAGGGCGCTGTCAGGGCAAAGTATGTATTGCACTATGGGGTCACATGGTACTGCACATGTTCGTGGTTTGTGGATTTCGCATTGTTTCTCTTGGCCAACCTACCTGATTCTCCGGATGTCGGCACTCCTTTCTCCATCCCTCCGACTCCCTCTATGCTCTCCATTCCTATGGTGGAGGCGCAGATATCCTCCCAGGGGGTCAACTTGATGGGCGACTCTGAACCCCCCCCGGTAGCTGTGGCGATGTTCCTGTTCGCAGAAAGTATGCTGCGTACGCGGATCCGCAGGTCGTCCCACCGCTTGCGACATTGCTGTGGCGTGCGGGGTGTTGTCCCCACCGCACTTACGCGCTGTGCCACCAGGGCCCATATGGCCTTCTTGTTGGCAAGGGCCGTCCTGGTCATTTGACTGGAGAAGACGACGGCGGCATTTTCCTGGAGGGTCTCGGTGAGCACGGTCAGTTCCTCTCGGGAGAAGTGTACCTGCCGCTTGCGGTCACACGCTTTCTTGGCTACCTTTCCCATATTTATTTTTTTAACTGGGGTTGCTAACGGGTTGGGATGTGTGTCAGGGTCGGATTTTTAATGGTTGTGTTGGGATTCGGTTTTTATAGTTGTGCGGCGTGCTGTTTCCCGTTCCGGCCACATGCTTTTACTTCCGTTTCCGTATATTTACGGTGGCCGTAATTTGCGGTGCCCGCTCGTTACGGTGACCGCTCATTACGGTGACCGCTAAGATGGGTGGCGGTATTGCACCTGGTGCAGCGTACGGCGGCGGTAAGGGCCGTTTTGGGGTCATTTCCGCCATCGCAGCCTTTCGGATTCCGCCATGGCGTAATGCTCGTGCCCGATGGGTCGTGATTAGCCGCACTTTGCTCCTTCGTGCAATGGCGGAAACGCTATTTACGCTGTTGCGGTCCGGTCAGTCACTTTCCGCCAGGGTCGTAATGAGGCCCTGTGACTCTTATCGCCCTCTGGCCATGTTAAATTATGACAGCAAGATTCTCACCACTATACTGGCCAGCAGACTCGCTAGGGTGGTAGGGTCCCTAATCCACGAAGACCAGAATGGTTTTGTTCCAGGACGCAATACCACAGCCAACCTGAGAAGGCTTCAACACATTATGGCCCAAACCTATGAGAATGAAGAAGACCTAGCAGTACTATCACTCGATGCCATCAAGGCCTTTGATTCTATCTTCTGGGAGTGGCTCGTCGAGGTGCTGAGAGGGTTCGGGATTGGCGAGGGCTTTGTCAGATGGATCACAGTACTCTATAATTCTCCTGTGGCAAGAGTAAAAACCGGCAGAACAGTGTCTGAATCCTGGAAAATACAAAGGGGCACAAGACAAGGGTGCCCACTGTCGCCCATGCTATACATATTGGGCCTGGAGCCGATTGCCATATATTTTAGGAAACAGTTCTTTGACGCTGGCATCAAAATGGGCAACAAACATAACATAATATCCCTATACGCGGACCATGTCCTTTTATACTTGAAAGATCTCCAGGTCAACGCACCAATCCCATTGGATGTACTGGACAACTATGCGAAATACTCTGGGATCAAATTCAGTAGACTGAAATCCTCTGCCTTTCCTTTGGCTAGCCTGAGAGGCCTAGAAGAAACTGATCTCCCGGACATTGGGATAAAGTGGCAACTCGACACGTTTTGGTACCTAGGAATTAATGTGAGTCACACCCCGATGCTCACACACACGAGCACAACACGGAAGTAGCAATAACCAGCCTTCGCAGATCCATTAAATTTTGGTCTAGACTCCCACTTGCAATGGTAGGCAGAGCAGCAATCGTTAAGATGATAGTCCTCCCCCGATTTCTGCATTTCTTCGTCAACATATGCCACTACGTCAGACCGCCCTTCTTTAAGAAATTAGAGGCACTTATCAAGGACTTCCTATGGGGACCTACCAGGCATAAATTGACTTTGGCTACCCTATCCCTCCCATACAAGGAAGGGGGAATACAACTCCCAGACCTCCAGTTGTATTATCTTACGGCACAGCTTAGCCACGTGACGAAGTGGCTCTCGCACGATCCATCAGCCGAGCTGGGACTATTGCTACAATCTCCCTCCAGAATATTCCCCAGGGAAACTCTTTGGAACCCTCTACGACAATCCCCAGATGCCCCCCTGATCGTCGAACTTGGTAGGCAGATTTGGACCAGAACCTGCTACATCAGGCAGGTGAAACACCCTTACTCTCCAGACAACCCCATTCTGGTCGACGTATGCAAAACAGAATCGGATCTCTCCACAGCTAGGAGGTGGGAGGGCTACGGAATTTACACATGGGGGGATATGTTTGAGGAGGGCGAATTCAAGGATTTTGAGTCACTGCAGGATAATGAAGGGCTATCAAGCGGCCAGTTTCTCTGGTATCATCGGCTCAAACAAACCGCCAAGAAGATCTGGTGCAGCTGGCCGGAGGAACCCACCCCAGACCCACTGTTACAAGAGATGCACGACCTTACGGATGGCTGGAAACCGGTCTCTCGACTCTATAAGAGGCTCATCGACAAACCCAACCCCTAAAGTGCGACACTGAAGGCGAAATGGGAAACGGACCTTGAAACTACGCTTACAGACAAGGAATGAGAAAGAATGTTACTATACCCCAAGAAGGTGTCGAGAAACTCCAGATTCAGTCAGATACAACTAAACGTCCTATATCGGACGTATATGACCCCACACAGGGTGGCCTCCTTCAACAAACAAGCCTCCCCGGCTTGCCCATGGTGTGGGAACGACAAAGCTGATCTGATCCACATGTTCTGGACTTGCACCAGGACAATGGCGCTGTGGTCCAAAGTTAAACAGACCTGCACTGATGCCGGGATAAGCAGATATGAATGGACACCTGGGGAATGCTTATTAGGGGACTACCCCAGACCAAGCAAATACAAACATGTTGTTAAGTTGATGGACATTGCATATATCCTTGCAAAAAGAACTATAGAGATGGCATGGAAGACACCAGGGGGCCCTAGACATGAACGCTGGATGAAAGAACTAGAGAGATGGACTGCAGCCGAAACCAGAGCCTGGCAAGATGGAATCATCTCTAGTGGTGACATTGCGAGTGGCACTCTAGACTCTTGGAAGGCCCTCCTGAGAGATATACACTTCAATGCAGACCATAAACCCCCCTGATAAACCCCAGTACTTTGCCATAACTGATCCCTCGCACTCGCCTAGATATGGTGATCTTCTTGACCGAGATCCCTCCCACTTCCTGTGATATCGGAACCCCTATTTGCAGTCATGCCCACCTAAGTAAGAGGAACTGTTTCGCATGAAGACTGTTTATGTTTATTGTTTTAGTTAATTTTCTTGTATTTGTATGCATCCAATACAAATGCCAATAAAATAAGTTTAAAAAAAAAAAAAAATGAAAGCATAACCCCAGTATTGATTGGACACCGAATACCATCCAGTTCCGATCAAAACATTGCTCCCGCTTTTGTCTTTCCAAGAAGACTGAATACACACAAACTGTGTCTGTTCCCCTACCATCATCAGTGGTACTTTCCATTCCAGTCCACTACCATGGTTTCCAAGACATCTTTGAGGATGTCACCCCACCAGAATTGCCTCCTCATCGCATGGAGGATTGTGTCATTGATTTACTACCGGATACTTCAGCACCGTTTGACATAATGTTTCCGTAATCCTTACCAGAAAGGAGGGCTCCGAGAGACTACCTGCATTGCAATCTGCAAAACGACCTAATCCGTGAATCTAAATCTGCTGAAGGTACCTCTCTATTTTTCATTCCCAAAAAAGATTTGAAGGAGTTGAGGCCCTGCATAGATTACTGTGGACTCAACAATCTCACAATTCATGATAGATACCGTATGCCCCTGATTAAGGATGTAATCGAGGTGGTTAAGGGTGCTAAGGTATTCACCAAACTCGACCTTCATGGAGCCCATCATCTTCTCAGCATCAGACAAGGAGACGAATGGAAGACAGCATTCCGGACCCCTTTAGGACACTATGTATATCAGGTCATGCCGTTCGGTCTAGTGAATGCTCCGCCGGTCTTGTAGAGATTCGTGGATGCGATATTTGCAGATCTCCTGTTCTCTTCTGTGGTGGTAAATCTGGATGACATTCTGGTGTATTCCTCTTCCATTAGGAATATAGACGACATGTTACCGAGGTCTTGCTTCGTCAACATTGGTTGCTGGCCTAACCTGAGAAATGGGTTTTTGAGTCATGCAAAGTCTCCTACTTGGTATTCATACTCTCTGAAGGAGTGCAAATGGATCCTAGGAAGACTCAGTCCATTATTCAATGGCCGGAACCCCGTCTGTTCGGTCCAGCTTTTTCTGGGTCTTGCAAACTTGTATAGGAAGTTCATCCATCAATTCTCTGATATTGTTCTACCAGTCGCAGCACAGCACTACTCAAGAAAGGGGTTCTATTTTAATGGAGTCCTGAAGTTAATATAGCATTCCAGAAACTAAAGACAGCCTTTTGTTCAGCTCCCATTCTTTAGCAGCCTTATCAAACAACTCCTTTTGTGGTTGAGACTGACGAATCAGGAGGCGCATTGGGAGCTATCCTCCTACAAAAGGGAGAAGACGGAATGGAACACCCTGTGGCATATTATTCCAGGACGCTTACACCTAGTGAGGGGAACTATTCTGTTTTAAAAAAGGAGTTGTTGGCCATTGGACAGGCATGCAAAGAATGGCGTCATCTTCTGTAGGGAGCTACGTTTCCCTTTGTTGTCCGCACAAACCATCGTAACCTCTGCATCCTCCAACAGATGGAGTGCCGTAATTCGAGACATGCTTGTTGGGCCTACTTCTTTTCACAGTTTGATTTTGTGATCACTTACATACCAGAAAAGGAGAATGACCTAGCAGATGCTTTGTCCCAAAGTTTCAGCGATGCATCTGTCCAACACCAGGGAAATGAAAGGATCCTTGCAAGAAAGAGCTTCATCTGAGAAATTAACACATTCCTACAAGATGTTAAACAAGCCACCAGAGAATGCAAAGCTGATACTTCTCAGCCTTTTGATACATATTTCCTTTCTAAACCAGGTCTATTTTTCTGCAAGAAGAGTTTATTTCTGCCAATGAAAGAACTCCAGTTGTTGGCAATGTCTTGGTGTTATGATCATCAGACAGCATGTCATAAGGGACAAGCAGCCACCTTAGATTTAGTGACACGTTACTTTTGGTGGTACTCTTAAAAGGACGTGCGAGAATATGTGTCCACGTGCCATTGTTGTGTGCAGAATAAATATTCTACAGCCAAGCTGTTGGGATTGTTACAACAGGAAACTCCTCCCGCAGGACCTTGGCAACATGTCTCTACAGATTTCATAGTTGATCTACCACCTTCACAGGGGACTAAAGCCATAATGGTAACTGTGGACTTATTTAGTAAACTTGCCCACTTTTCATCATTATCAGGACTTCCATCAGCTCCCGGTACAACATCTGTATTCCTTATGGACATTGTCAGACTACATGGTTTCCCACATACAATCGTGTCCATTAGAGGCTCACAATTTACTTCAGTTTTTTGGTCTACCTTATGTCACCGACTTGGGATCCACTGTGCCTTATCTGGCTATCATCCGCAAAGCAATGAGCAGACAGAGAGGGTTAATGCCACACTGGAGCAGAACTTTCGTTGTTTTTAGTAATCAAGAACAGGACAACTGGTCGGATCTATTAACTTTGGCAGAATTTACCTACAACAATATCTTACACACTGCTATGGGAGTGAGTACTTTCTTCTGCACCTATAGATATCACCCCAAACATCTTCCGTCTACAACCTTTCCTTCCTCTAAAATACCATCAGTGGATTTTCTTCTGGAGACCATCTCTAGGACTGATAAAAGAAACTTCTTTACTAAGAAAGGAGTAAGAAGGGCTACAAGGAAGCTGCCATAGCCTAATGGCTCAAATTGCCTCGAAGATTACGAAGGATTCATCCGGTCTTTCATACCGCACTCCTTAAAATATGTCTACAAGACCCCTATCTGCAAAAGATCAAAGAAAATAGCAGCGAAGGAGTTGAAGAATCAAAGGAATTTTAAGTGTCACGGCTCACAGAGTCTAGATATAGACATGGAACACTACAGTATCTGGTCCACTGGAAGGGCTTTTCAGAAGCAGAAAGGACCTGGGAACCTACACGCAACATCCATGATCCCCGGATTGTTCGCCAGTTCCACAGGTGAAATCCAGGAAAACCAGGAGGAGCCCAGATTGGAAGGGGCCATACTGTCATGACTCGCCGATAGTGTATGGAGACGTTGGCAGAATAGTTAACTTTCCGTCACATTTCCTCATGAACGGACCACAACGGTCTAGTTTATTTTCCAACATGACCGCCGCCTGTTCATTTAGCACCCTATCCTACGTTCGGAGCGTTGCAACCCTCTTTCACTCCTGGGTAAGACTCTGTCTAGTGTTTTCGCTTGCTTCCTAGATTCCTTGCTGCCCTTTCACTTTGTTTCCTTCAAAGTGTCCTGTTGTCGGAACGCTGCCTTTCATCCCTGCTTTCGTCTGCTTGCTGAATTCTGCTTTCCGTTCGCTATCCTTCGTTTGGCTGCCTGCTGATCACGGTTCTGCATTGCTGCTTACCTTATCTTGTGCTAGGGAGAATTCTCTGTGTAGGCTAATTTCCCAAAGCTAGTGAGTCCCCCAGCAGCTTTGCTGGATTTATGGGGTTTAATTTTTTCTCCTGCTAAGAGTGAGACTCTTTTTCTCCCACTCTTAGGCATGATTTGAGAATGTCCTTTGACTATGTAATGTGTTTTATGAGCTATGGGGTCTTTTACTCCATAGGGCTTCATGTGTTTTTGGTATGTGTGTTACACAGCACCTTCAGTGCAGTAACACAGGGGGTGTCATAGTGACCCCCAAACATAGACTCCATACCCTGGGACTGACTACGGTCTCCCAGGGCATGTAAAGTCACCATTGACTTTACTAGTCTTAAATTGTGAACAGAACCAGTACAAACCATCATATTGTGGAAGTACTGGTAGGGGTAATTAGATTGCCCCTGGGTCTGTTTTCTAAGGGGCACTGTCCAGTCCCCCCTTGTCGAGTTTCTGGCTGGTGGAAGTGGTTACCACGCGAAATATTCCACCGGAATATTTCCTATGGGATTTTCCCATTCATTTTAAACGCACCACTTTGTTAAAGATACCGCCGGGTTATTTATTTAATATTTATTCCCCGGTTGGGTCTTTTTGCCAGGACTCTGTTTTAAAATGGCGTTTGTGTTCGCCTCCGTAACTCTGCACAGAAGCCTCCAAAAGTGGTGCCACTCGGTCTGGGTCTACAGGATGTGTGGGAGGGGGGAATAGGCACCCTGGACTGAGTTGCCTCAGCAACTCAAGTCGCACTCTTGTGTGATTGGCCCAGTGGTGAGCCGCCCGGCTCACCACTTAGCATGTTTGAGTGACAGCTAGGACTGATGAATGGGGGTTTTCTGCATAATAGCAGGGCTTTGGGGACTGGAACTTGAGAAGTCCTAAAGAATCCGAAGAGGGAGAAGCTGAACCGACCTGCAACGACGACACCACCGGTGGAGCCCTGCTGAACCGTCTCACCACTTCCCAACGACAGAGAAGATCTTCATCCCGGAGAGTCTTCTTCCTTTGAGCTGGTGGGGTTAATCAGTTCGCCCTTTTTTCGCCTTCTTGGATCGTCTCGTGGTCGAATCTCCCGTGCCAAGCACCCCGGCGGCCGGATAGCCACGCTTCACCACTACTGTGAATAAAAGGGTAGTACCTTTTAACCGGGATACTCCGCGGCTGGTTTCTTCCCTGGCAGTGCAACGACTTCCAGCTTTCGTCCACGTCGAGACCTTCTCTTCCCCTGGACGAAGCACCAACTTGCACCCGCTGCCAGGAACAACTGCCCCCGCTGGAGCTTTCTCACCATTTAAGGTACTGTGTCCCGCCTGGTCTCCCTTGCAACAGACCGTCCAAGGTGTCCCGTAAATCCTTGACTCTCTATCCTGGGGTGACTTCGGACCTGTTAACTAACTTTTCTGAACTGATCTAACTCCTTTTTGAACTATCTGCAAAGACTTTTAAAAGTGTTCTTCAACTGTGTGATCTTGGGCACATTCCGCCTTGCTCTCTCCAAGAGTGGGCCTGGCCTATGAACTTTTTGCTCTACAGTAGACCTTGCCTTTCTTGACTTGCTGTGGTTCTTTAAAAGTGTTGGTATTGTGTGTTTTCCTATTTCTGCCTTTTCTCTCCCTTTTTAAATTATTGGAGTGCCATCTTGGTTAAGCGCTCCCCTCTGTGTTGATAATAAGTGGTGTTCTTTTCCTAAGACTTGTCGAATGATTAATCAGGGAGGTGTATATATTTCTAGTGACTGTGTTTGAACTTGCTTGACATATTAGTGCCAGTGTATTTATTTTTTACAAGTGTGTTTTTAAATAAATAATTATATACTTTTATACCAAAGCTGTGGTCAGTGTTTGCTTGTGCTACTGTCTTTTTGTACCTAATGTGTATACTCTATATACTGTCTAACTCTTCTTGAGAGAAGTCTGACTGCTCAGCCACAGCTACCAGGTAAATCTGGGTGGTGCAGACTGCTACCAATTGGGTTGACTGCTAACACCTGTAGTCTTAAACTTTTTGCAGTGGTCCCTAAGGGAACTGCACAGGTTTGTGTCTAACATCTTGCTCCTGTCTACTTCCAAGTATTCACTGCTATAGGATTCCATGTTATCGCGCTACTTCACCTCGATACTGGATTCTGCATTTGTAGCAAGGACTTGTTCCATATAAGGTCCTACCCTTGGAGCTCTCTGCTATAGCATTGCTACGGACCATCCGGTTCTGTCAGTACATCATCGGAATCAGGGGTTTTTGCTGCAAGGCGTTTTCCTTGTTCGGAGAGGTTTGGCTCCACGGGGCCCATACTGCTTGGGTTGTGGATCAACTAGGCAAGGAGGCCTCCGCAGGAGCTCACCCTCACCTCTTCATAAGGAAGAAGAAGGGCGAGTTGGAAGAAGAATCCAGTGAAGATACAGGTGAGGAGGTTGAAGAGGGATCATCTGCAGATTGAGAATTGCATCCTCTTTTACAGGAGCAACGCTATTACTCAGATGTTTTAAGGCCTGTGAACTCCAGGCTTGCTCTGTAGCTCGCCTTTCTCCGTTTTTAATATAATGAACAATAATGTTGGCTGCGTGTGCCTCCTCAGGGCCTCTCGAGAACACACAAAGCTGTTGTGCTGGTGGCATCCAGTTGTGACGGCGTGAGTTTCAAAGACATCTCAATACATATCCTGTGAATGTGTGTGTCCAAGAAACGGAGGTTTGTCTGGCCAGTCCTGATTGGATGGACGCCAAAACCTGAAAGCGTGAAGAGTGTTTGGAGGCAAGGATATGTTGCCCCACTCTGTGTGAATATCTCTGGAGCTGGTAAGATAGCTCAGCGAGTAGAGTGGTCGCTGCTGCGATCGATGTGTGACCTGCATGTCGCAAGTTCAAACTCAGGCAAGGCCAACTCAGCCTTTTATCATTTTGAGCTCGATCACGGAGTACAAACTTTAGTTGGGTGATAATTGTATAGAAAGTGTTCCATTCACAGTGCTTTGGTGAACCGGCTATATAAATAACAAAGTATTTTTATTATCCAGAGCCATTTTAGAGAACCTACTTGGAATCAGGCGATTGTAAAAGAGAGTGAAGGGGCTGGTCTGAAGATCCTGGCTGAGGTCCTGTACTGTTGCCTCCAAATCTTTCTAAAGTGAAGCTCTGCTCCGCTCTCAATCCAGGGGTATCCTGTATCAGGCTCTGCCTCCTCCCTCACTCCATCCAGGGGTATCCTGTCTCAGGCTCTGCCTCCTCCCTCGCTCCACCCAGGGGTATCCTGTCTCAGGCTCTGCCTCTTCCCTTGCTCCATCCAGGGGTATCCTGTCTCAGGGTCTGCCTCCTCCCTCGCTCCACCCAGGGGTATCCTGTCTCAGGCTCTGCCTCTTCCCTCGCTCCATCCAGGGGTATCCTGTCTCAGGGTCTGCCTCCTCAGGGTCTGCCTCCTCCCTCGCTCGCTCCATCCATCCAGGGGTATCCTGTCTCAGGCACTGCCTCCTCCCTCGCTCCATCCAGGGGTATCCTGTCTCAGGGTCTGCCTCCTCCCTCGCTCGCTCCATCCAGGAGTATCCTGTCTCAGGCACTGCCTCCTCCCTCGCTCCATCCAGGGGTATCCTGTCTCAGGGTCTGCCTCCTCCCTCGCTCCACCCAGGGGTATCCTGTCTCAGGCAATGCCTCTTCCCTCACTTCATCCAGGGGTATCCCGTCTCAGGGTCTGCCTCCTCCCTCTCTCCACCAGGGGTATCCTGTCTCGGGCTCTGCCTCTTCCCTCACTGCATCCAGGGGTATCCTGTCTCAGGGTCTGCCTCCTCCCTCACTCCACCCAGGGGTATCCTGTCTCAGGCTCTGGCTCTTCCCTCGCTCCACCCAGGGGTATCCTGTCTCAGGCTCTGCCTCTTCCCTCGCTCCATCCAGGGGTCTCCTGTCTCAGGCTCTGCCTCTTCCCTCGCTCCATCCAGGGGTATCCTGTCTCAGGCTCTGCCTCTTCCCTTGCTCCATCCAGGGGTATCCTGTCTCAGGCTCTGCCTCTTCCCTCGCTCCATCAAGGGGTATCCGGTCTCAGGGTCCGCCTCCTCCCTCACTCCACCCAGGGGTATCCTGTCTCAGGGTCTGCCTCACTCCATCCAGGGGTATCCTGTCTCAGGCTCTGCCTCCTCCCTCACTCCATCCAGGGGTATCCTGTCTCAGGCTCTGCCTCCTCCCTCACTCCATCCAGGGGTATCCTGTCTCAGGCTCTGCCTCTTCCCTCACTCCATCCAGGGGTATCCTGTCTCAGGCTCTGCCTCTTCCCTCACTCCATCCAGGGGTATCCTGTCTCAGGGTCTGCCGTCTCCGTCGCTCCACCCAAGGGCATCCTGTCTCAGGCTCTGCCTCTTCCCTCGCTCCATCCAGGGGTATCCTGTCTCAGGGTCTGCCTCCTCCCTCGCTCCACCCAAGGGTATCCTGTCTCAGGCTCTGCCTCCTCCCTCCCTCACTCACTCCACCCAGGGGTATCGTGTCTCAGGCTCTGCCTCTTCCCTCACTCCATCCAGGGGTATCCTGTCTCAGGCTTTGCCTCTTCCCTCACTCTATCCAGGGGTATCCTGTCTCAGGCTCTGCCTCCTCCCTCACTCTATCCAGGGGTATCCTGTCTCAGGCTCTGCCTCTTCCCTCACTTCACTCCACCCAGGGGTATCCCGTCTCAGGGTCTGCCTCCTCACTCCACCCAGGGGTATCCTGTCTCAGGGTCTGCCTCTTCCCTCACTCCACCCAGGGGTATCCTGTCTCAGGGTCTGCCTCTTCCCTCACTCCATCCAAGGGTATCCTGTCTCAGGCTCTGTCTCCTCCCTCACTCCATCCAGGGGTATCGTGTCTCAGGCTCTGTCTCCTCCCTCACTCCATCCAGGGGTATCCTGTCTCAGGCTCTGCCTCCTCCCTCACTCCAGCCAGGGGTATCCTGTCTCAGGGTCTGCCTCCTCCCTCACTCACTCACTCACTCACTCACTCACTCTATCCAGGGGTATCCTGTCTCAGGCTGTGCCGCCCTTTGATCTTGCGGGTCCAGCTGGATCCTACTTCATTGTGGCCTTGTGTGCAACTGTTTACCTCCTGCATCATCTGCCTGAGGCAAAGGTGGGTGCCCCCAATGCCTGACAGAAACAGCGCCGCCGTTGCTGCTGCTCGGACCCATTTTCTCCTGTGGTTGAACCTTCTGGCCTGGACTCCGGTAGTCCCCATTTATTGAAGGGCTTGCCTGCCTCCTGCCTTGGAGTCGCCCAAAGGTCCACTTTTGTGCAATCCCACTGTTACGGATGTGCTTTCGTGCCGCATCGTGAGGATGGCACATCATGGGTCACTGGAACCATCCTTTTGTGCCCAGGGGCTTCATGCACAGTCCTTGGATCAGTAGTCGAACTGCAACTTGCAAAACATGATGTTGTGACTTAACATTACACCCTCGAACTGTGGTCTATTTCTTCAGGACTCATCTACCTGAAGCACTTGCTGTAACCGTATTCTTAAGTTAAAAGCACCTAGATACCTCTGAGTTGTGTGCTATATAAGTGTCAAAATAAAATTAAAGTAAAATAAAGAAAATAAGCAGCCTTTTCCATATCTGTGGGGTCTTGGGCATCAAATCATTCGCTAATGGTGCTCTTTAGTACTTGGGAGCTTCACGCGCAGACCATGTCCCTTAGAACGGTCACCGCAGCCTTGTTTGCTGCTCATCTTCTCGGTAATTTCTTTAGCCTGCCTTTTCCAGGATTCTCGTTGCTGAATCTTGGTCTGGAGCTCAGCTGATCTTTTGGGTAATTTCTTTAGCCTACCTTTTCCAGGATTCTCGTTGCTGAATCTTGGTCTGGAGCTCAGCTGATCTTTTAGGTAATTTCTTTAGCCTGCCTTTTCCAGGATTCACGTTGATGAATCTTGGTCTGGAGCTCAGCTGATCTTTTGGGTAATTTCTTTAGCCTGCCTTTTCCAGGATTCACGTTGCTGAATCTTGGTCTGGAGCTCAGCTGATCTTTTGGGTAATTTCTTTAGCCTGCCTTTTCCAGGATTCTCGTTGCTGAATCTTGGTCTGGAGCTCAGCTGACAAACTTTCCCAAACTTCTTAAGTGCTTGTGATATTGACAGTAAATCTGGGATGAATACTTGTTTGTATTGCAGTTTCTGTTCAGTTTTTGACTCTTAGTTGATTTTTTCCACTTCCCCGTTATGCTTTTTATGCATTTCTGTGTAATCAACTGTTTTGTAAATGGTCAAACATTATGTATACCGCTATAGTTATTTGGATACTGGTTTTAAAAGTGCGTTGGGTCTTTCATAGACTCTTGACTGTATGTGTACTACTATTGCCAACGTGCGTTTCATACCAGTAAAAGTGTATGTTTGCAATGCTTTACTTCTAGCAGAGAGTGTACGTTTCCATAATTACACGTGTGGACAATCCTTCACCGCGTGTCAGTGTACCCCCCACCCACCATCCTGCTAAGAGGGCAACCGCGCAGCTCCTCTGGCTTCCAAGGCGAGGGCCTCAAGTCTAACCTGCTGGGAAACCTCTGCCGAGAACTAGGCCCTTGCCAGAGAACACAGGAACAATCTCTTGTGGGTTTTGGGGACTGCATTCTCGGGAAGAACCCCCAAAAGAGCCCAGCCCACAAAGAAAATGATGCCCACAGAAGCCTGTAATGGAAGAAGAGGGGCGCAGAGAGCAGAGCAGCCCTGGCAGGTGGGGGACAGTGGCTTGAGAGGGGCAGGTGGGGAGTGGATGGGGGACATTTATAGAGTTTGGTAGAGAAGCACAATGCATGGCGTGCAAGGAGGGGTCAGGATGGTGTCAGGAACGGGCGAGCACCAGAGCCAGAACAGAAAAATACTCGCTAGCAAGGCCGTGCTATGCATGTCCCAGAGAGATGTCTATTGCTGGGCTAAACACTGCTCGTATTCTCGTATCCTGTGCTACAAATGGGACAAAAATATTCCATCATTAATGTTTAGATGTTTTTCAAGCAATAGACATGCATCCAATTTGACATACTGGAGGAGCGCGCACTGTGCTGAGCGGGATCTATGTGATCACTGCGACGGCCGAAAACCCTTTACATCACATATATGCGGGGAGACCCCTGGAGCCCGTCATATTAATATTATACACTTAACCCCACCACATATATATATATGGTGTAAGGGAGGGGTTAAAAAGAAGAGGAAAAAAATCGACATTTTCGGCCGTCGCAGTTCCAAATGGTCGACCTTTTTGGATGTTTTTCCGTTTTTCCCTCTGAAAGCCACTTCCTTAGACATGTAACATGTAGAGCGCAGGAACAGGCAGCAGCCCTGGCCGATCTGCCCTCCCCCCCCCCCACCCCAAGAGGGGAGCAGGGTGGGCGTCCATACCGGTCCCCTTCCCAGTAAGCCCAGTGAGCGCCAGTCGGAGGCTGGCACTGCCCCAGAAGGCGAGCAATGAGCCCGCCTTTTCTAAGCCCGGCACTGAACACTCGGGGTGAGTTGTGTGTGTGCCACAGTCCTGGCAGTAGTTCTTTTCGGTCTAGCAATGCGAGGGATGGGCCTTCCGGGGCGCAGGGTAAGGGGGCTTTAGGTCTGTCTGAGCCCTGCCTCGTCCTGTGGGTGCTGCCTGCCACTCTAGCTGGCAGTATTTGGCGGGGCTTTCTGTGCTGCCTGGACTCTGCCAGGGAGGCTGTGCTCGCTGTGCTCCCAGGAGCACTCTGGCTGCCCTGGCGGCACTTTGCAGGCCGTTTCTCGGGAGGTCGATATGTTTGTGCTCGGAGGGCCATTCATCAGCTGCTTTGGCAACACTTTCATGCCATGCTCGGGTCAGCCTGGCAGGCTGCTCGTGTGTGCCAATGGAGCACTTCCCTGCCCATTAGGCCGCATTCCACGGTTTGCTTCCAATGTAGGTCCCAAGGCCGCCTTCTATATGGTGTGTCAGGTTATATTCGTGGCATTACTGGGGTGCTCTGGAGCCCCTCCCCACACGGCACCCTTGCCAGGTTGTGGCAGAATGGGTGTGTCTGTTTTTTCTGATGTTTTTAGGCTGGGGGTCAGTCTTCCAGTCCTGTGCTGGCTTTACAGCAGCTGCCATCTTTTCTTTCACATGTTGAGGCAGTGGGGGCCAGGTAAGGCCTGTGTGGCGATAGAGGACCCCCTGCCAAGCTCAGGTGCCAGTCTAACTCCACAGTGCACTGTGATATGCTCTTTCACAGTTACCATTGTATGTGTGGAGGGCAAGCATGCCGACGATGCCAAACCAATCCACTTACACACGACAGCTCACCTCCGACACACGACCAACCTGACAACACATGCAGGTACCAGTGAAAAACGCCAGCCAGCCACCTTCCAGCACACGGTACTGCAGAGGAGCCGACCATCCACACGCAGGCACCCACCTCAACACCCCGACATTCCAGGAGCGAGGGACCAGCCGCAGGACTAAGCACCAGGAACTAGTGCATATGGGCAGTCCTGCGATACCCACCGTACAGCACTCCAAGGTACCAGTGCAGGACAGGCATACCCAATCAGCTTTGGAACACGAGTGGAAGGTAGCCCACAGAGCTGCAGGTAAGGAGAGACTGCCTCCTGGGAGGTGTAGCATGAAAGAAGCAATCGCCCACCAGGCATGGTGGATCCAGCCACGGCCGAGGCCCCGGTATGCTGAGCATCCAACGTTGAGACCAACTGGTGAAGCCCATCCCAGGAGACTTCCAAGCCGTGGGAACAGTCCAAGCGGTGGAGGAGCTGCCCGACGAGGAACCAACCAACGCAGATGCCCGCAGGAAGGGAGCGTGAAGGGAAATCCAGCTCCAAATGGCATGACCCTCAGTGAAGTAGTCGGAAGGGAGAACGTGGGTCGCCATTCATTAACGCCTGCCCAGAGGAGCAACGCACAGAGACAGAAGGTACACGGTCATCCCACGAAATGGGGAGGACGCTGGAAAGGCCATACCAGACCTCAGGGAGGGAGAGATGGGACCCCCAGGCAGGCCAACATAAACCTGACCCCAAGGTTGGGTAATAAAAAACAATCCCCAAGGCTCGGTGCGAGAGACCAAACCCCAAGACGAGGCTACATGAACCCAGGGAGTCAGGTCCACTCTCTGGAAAGACTCCTTGGATCCTCTCCCCTCACCCACTTGTGAGTCAAAAAACCTTGGGATCATCTTTGGCTCCTCTCTCTCTTTCTCTCCACAGATCATGAACCTTGCCAAGAAGTCCAATTTCCATTTGCATCTCCTCAGGGGCATTCTACCTTTCCTCACCTTCCCCCAGAAGCTCAATCTCTCTAGGCTTGACTACTGCAACAGCCTCTTCCTCAACCTGCCTCTTTCCTCCCTTCGCTCCATTCAACTAATCCAGAATAGGACTGCAAGACTTCTCCTTGGCCTCAGGCACATCTCTCCACTGGCTCCCGGTGACCGCAAGGATCACATTCAAGACCTTTTGCATCATCCACAAGGCTGTCTGGACCCGGGACCTCTTTACATCCTGCCTTCGGTCCCTAAATACCTCCCGGCTACAGTCCTTCGTTCTTCTGGCTGCAAATCTCTGCAAGTCACACACTTCTCCAAGCAGAGAGTGGGAGGTAGATCCCTTTCCTCGGCAGGCCCCACCCTCTGAAAAGGCCTTCTACCCCAACCCCCTCAGACTTGAGCCGGATCTTCTTAAGTTCAGGAAACTTCTCAAGACTTTCCTTTTCTCCTCTTCCTTTCCTCTCCCTTGCCAACTCATCTTCTGCTGCAACTGGGGCCTGGCCCCTTCAGAGTTATACAGGGGCCAGATCCCCCCCCCTCCCTATTAGGCCCCCTAGGATCCTTTGCTAGCACTTGCCCTCAGGCTCGTTTCCGCAGACTAGCCCACCACACTCACCCCCCTCATTGCCCTGGCAATTGCCTCCTTGGCCCAGCTAGCACCTTCCCGCCCCCACCCTTGGGGGTAGCCCACTCCTGCATTTTTTCTACCCCCTCCCCCTTGCACTTACCACCTTGTCAGGCACTTGCTTGGTACGATTGTCACAAGGCCAATATAACCGTTTTTATTGTTCTACGTTTTGGATTCTCATGTGTCCCCCATCTTGTCTTGTGGCGCCTGGAAAAACATGTGTATAGGTGCCATACAAATGTCCAATAAATAAAATAAACCAGAGCCCAAGACGGGGGCAACTGCAACCAGAGCCCAAGGCGGGGCGACTGCAACCAGAGCAGAGCCCAAGGCGGCGAGACAGCAACCAGAGCAGAGCCCAAGGCGGGGCGACTGCAACCAGAGCAGAGCCCAAGGCGGCGAGACAGCAACCAGAGCAGAGCCCAAGGCGGGGAGACAGCAACCAGAGCAGAGCCCAAGGCGGGGAGACAGCAACCAGAGCAGAGCCCAAGGCGGGGAGACAGCAACCAGAGCAGAGCCCAAGGCGGGGAGACAGCAACCAGAGCAGAGCCCAAGGCGGGGAGACAGCAACCAGAGCAGAGCCCAAGGCGGGGAGACAGCAACCAGAGCAGAGCCCAAGGCGGGGAGACAGCAACCAGAGCAGAGCCCAAGGCGGGGAGACAGCAACCAGAGCCCAAAGGCAGGGCGAGAGACCACGAGACCGCAGGGAGGGCTAAACACCAGGAGGCACTTAACTGTAGAAAATACCACAAGATTCCTTTGGGAATCTGAGAAAAGCACCTGGTGTAGACTTACAAAGCAAGAGATTCGCAAGAGTCAAAGAAGACTGGGACTGAGACAAAGTCCCTGGTGATAGGATGTGATACAATATGATAGGCTATTTATAACGCGCTTAATACCCAGAGGTTTCTAAGCGCGGACCCGGGGATCGAACCTGTGGTGCTCTGTATCGTCTTGCTTCCAAGGCGAGCACGTTGCCCCTGAGCTATCCTTCTGTGCCATGAAGAGAAGAGACTAGCCAAAGAAGAGACACACCCGGCGAAGGTGGAAGAGACTTTGGTATCTTTTTTCTGGCACTCTACAACAGGGCAAGGAACCCTTTTTCTGATAAAGAGACATCACAGTGTTGTCAGAAACCAGCCACCATTCCTGCCTTGGACAGAGGCCCTCAGTGTATTTTAGATAAAGTTAAGTTCTTTTTGTTTATAGTGGTAGGGACAAATCAGGCGAAAACAGGTTTCCGTTAGTGGACTTTGATTATTTTGTAGGACATCCTGACAAACACCCTTTTCTTTCCTGTAGAAGAGGGCTGAGAATCTTAGGGACAACTTACATTTTGTGGTTTCAAATAAAGAAATACCTACCCAAAAATGCCACCCTGTCCGTCTCCTGATCCTGGCTTACCACAACTCCCAGGAACAATGCAGAAGACTGGCCCTCAACATTCAACCACCCATGTTACAACACTTCCAGGATCAGTGCAGGAGAGCGGTCCTCAACATTCAGCCATCCATGATACAGCACTCACAGGAACAGTGCAGAAAAGTGCTCCTCAGATTCCAAGATGGCAGCTGGGATAGAAACATTGTAAGGAGAGGGCTCCTCCCGGCCGCTCCGGAATGAATATGAAATAGATCTGTCATCCTTTTAATATCACTCAGGAGAGCTTGCTGAGACCCCTGGGAGGCGATGAGAGTCCCTACATTGCGGATCTCGGCGGATTACACCTCTGAGAACCACAGCGATCCACTAATTCCAGATGTGGAGTGCCCGGACCCTGCAGTAGAAAAGAAGAGGTGAACACCGCTCCAGTCAGGTAAGGTAGTGCGATTGTGCCAGAACTTCACGGGTAGAAATCACACAGAGAGGTGGATTGGACTCCTTAGTGCAAAAATAGGCAACCCAGAAGCTATTTAATAAAGTGGATACTTCTGGGCATATAAATAAACCCGATTCTGGAGAAATACACAGTGCTGATCCTGCCCCCTGATTGGAGCGGAAGTGCAAAAGGCGGGGGACAGAAAAGCAGCTCTTCTTTGCAAAGTTGGGGGCAGAAACCACAGGACTTTACTTCTAGAATTACGAAGGGGTGAAGTGGGAGATGGCAATTTAGCAGCTGTAGATTACTCATAATGTCCAAGAATAGATCTAAAGAGCCAACGGAGGGGGACCCCACTCCCAAAACGCAAAAGAAAAAACAATAGGAAGGTGCGCTCCTGAAATTATGGTGTAGAGAAGGGGATGTGACGACCAGAGAAGAACAGCTTACAGCTCATCTAGAACTCACAGCAGTTTCACCACCGAAGATGACAGAGCAGGAATCCACTAAGGAAGTAATAAACAATGCTTCAATGACAAAGAACCGAATGACGGAAACACATTTTCAGGCACCACTGGCACTTGTAAGAGCAGACATTGCACAATCTTTATAGGAGTTGAAAGGTGACATCAAAGACTTGACAGAGAGAGTGGAAACTAATGAAAATGCGATTCAAGATCTTACAGAAGACACCTGCAAAATTGACATTTTGACTGACCAATTGGCAACATAGATTCACAACATGGAAATACAAATGGAAGATCTTGAAAATTGATCAAGAAGATCCAATACTACGGTCAAATCCCTCCCAGAAACAATTGAGAATTGAGACTTAAGAGGAACTATACAACAAGTGTTTGCCGATCTCTTAGATTTGGAAACGGGGGAAGATGTTCCGCTAGATTGGATATATAGGGTGGGCTCGAAATGCAAGGATACAGGAGCAAAACCTAGAGATGTGGTTGTGGCAATACAAAGATATGGACAAAAATGAAGCAATTTTGCAAGCAGCAAGAAAGGTAAGTATTACCAAGGTTAATGGATCAGAAATACAATTGTACCAGGACTTGGCGTAAGTAACTCTGTTGAAACAAAGACTTATGGGTCCAGTGGTAAAAGTTTTGATCAAAGCCCAGATCCGCTACAGATGGACATTCCCTTTTGGACTCCTTTTTTCATGGGAGGGACAATAACACCGAAACACCACTTGTGATGAAGGACTAAGGATCTTAAAGATTGAAGATGAAGGGGGACACCAAAAGGAAGCTCGCAATTTGATAGACTTGGAAGTACAAAAGATGGGAATGGATCCAACCATCTCGAGATAAATCAATGAAGGAACGACTCCAGGGAGGTCTCGACAGGCGTATTTGGACAACCACGCCCAACAGTGAGGGTAAAATGTAAATGTGCTCCATCTTTAAATTTAAGAAATGTGGGACTACAGGAGATGGATGTGGTTGATCTTATCGTTGGAGGGTGGCAGGAAGTTGGAGTGAATGTGGTGGCGGGGGATGTTCTTGGTGCTTGGAATCGCGGGTGCGATAGGTCTGGGTAGACCCACACAAACAATCCCCAGGTGTGCAGTATAGCTCAACCTCCATGGTGTAGTACAGGGGAGGAAGGGAAATAGGTTGGGCTGGACCGGGGTGAAGAGGGGGGTAGGGAGACAGGCGTAAGGGGGGTAATGGGGTTAATTGTTCAAGGGTGGGGTCAGCTGCCAAAGGAACAAGCAGAGTACATAAAAGCAGATGGGAGGTAGGAAGGGGAATCCAGGTCTTAACTTTAAACATAAGGGCTTAAACTCCCCTGTCAAAAGACGTAAGGTGGGATTGTTCTTGAATAGTGAGAAGCCCGACGTGGTGACACTTCAAGAGACCCCTGTTTCAAGGAAAGATGGTTATAAATTCAAACTAGCTGGATATCCACATATTATACAATCGGATAACAAGGGAAAGACGGGAGGGGTCCCAATAGCTTTGAAAGATCAGATCGGACAGAATATACTGGCTAAAGAAATGGACAATGAGGGAAGATATGTTTTTGTTAGAATTCAAATAGGGGAATGCGATATACGATCGCTAAAGTGTACGCTCCAAATTCGGGGCAAGATGGCTACTTACAGGGGGGTTTGGATAAGTTAGAATGATTCTTAGAGGGACAAATTATCCCGACAGGATTTTAATATGGCCTGGGATCCACAAGTCGATAGGAGCAGGGCTGGACAGACATCACAATGACCGCCCACACAAAAATTAAAAACTAGTATGGCCAATCTGTCTTTAATAGAGGCCTGGAAAGAAACAATGCAAGACACTAAGGGGTATATGTTCTATTCATCTGACATTCTCGAGAATAGATTAAATGTGGGTCTCTGCCGCATTATTGGGACGAATACTGAAGATGGATATGGGCCCTATAACCCTATCTGACCATGCACCATTAATGCTAGAACATTTTCAGGAAAATGAAGGGTCAGGTCTATGGCGGTGGAACATTTCCAGAATATATAATAAGAAATGTGGTACTGAATGAAGAAATTCAGAGTACAATCAGGGAATTCTTTGAACTAAATGGGACTCACAAAACATCAGAAAGGTGGGTATGGGATGCATTCAAAGCGACCATTAGGGGAGAACAGATAGCTAAAAATAAAAAATAAAAAAACAGGGTGAGAAGCAATTAACATTAGCACAAAAAGAATTGGAAAAACAATTGAAAATAGTCACGAGGGAGATGGAAACGAACAAAGAGGATAGCTCAGGGGCAACGTGCTCGCCTTGGAAGAAAGATGACACGGAGCCACACAGGTTCGATCCCCGGGTCCGCGCTTAGAAACCTCTGGGTATTAAGCGCATTATAAATATCCAATCATATCATATCCAATCATAATGGGGTAGTAATATGGAAAAGATATAGGCACCTCCGGGGGCAATTATACTTGCTACACACTAGGCAAGCTGAGAAAGCCTTGTTGTACTTAAGACAGAGTTATGACATCAAAGTCAATAAGGCTGATCGCCTGTTGGCATGACAAGTACGGATGAAGGAAGAAGCAAGGCCTATTCATAGCATTAAAACCGGGCAAGGCGAAATTAGCTCATCCTCTAAAGAAATAATAGAAACATTTACAGAATATTACTCAGCTCTATATACCTCCGATTCCCTGAATTCCCAATGCCGGTTGAATAGACTGGAAGCAGGCGACAGGGAAGAGCTGGGAGGGTGAGATTATTTCAGAGGAATTAAGGGAGGCGATAAAGTCCCTACCTCTTAATAAGGCCCGGGACTGGGCAGTTTAACAGCATTTTATTAGACCTATACAATGGTCTTGATCCCGGCGTTGACATCCCTTTTTAACGCCTTTAGAGGGGATGGCACTATTACATACTCGATGGAAGAGGCAAAGGTGGTGCTATTTCCCAAGCCAGGTAAAGATAAGAACCAATGTGGGTACTACAGACCCATAGCTCTCATCAATGTAGACGCCAAACATTATAGCCAAATATCAGCAACTAGACTGGGAAAGCTGCTACCGATATTAGTTCATGCACATAAATCAGGGTTTGTTACGGGTAGGCAAACATTTGATATTACAAGACGGGTTAGCCATTTGATCGAGAAAATAAATAAAGCACCATTATCAGCTGGGGTAATAACGTTAGATGCTTAGAAGGCGTTCGATCGTTCAAAGTGGTCCTTTCTATTCCTGACAATGGAATCTATGGGATTTGGTTCTAGATTTTTGCAAATGGTAAGGGTGAATTACCAATCCCCAATTCTACGACTTGCTATCAATGACGATATTTCCCATGAAGTTCGGGTAACTAGGGGGACCAAACGGGTGTGCCCGCTGTCTCCGGTACTATAAGCGCTCCATCTTGAGCCACTATTGTCCAGAATCAGGGAGGAGGAAAAAATTAAGGGTATTCAATTCGGGGGAGAAAAACAAAGTGATGGCCTTTGCGGATTACTTATTACTGACAGTGGCCGACGTGCCATCTTCTTTGTCAGCTCTAGTAACAGAATTGACACAATTTGGGGTGGTGGCGGGCTTGGAAATAAACATACAAAAATCGGTGATGGTAAAATTCCAAGAAGGAAAAATAGTTGGAAGGGGAGATGGTGGTGGAAACCAATTTGCATTGACGGAACGGGGCAAAAGATACTTGGGTATACAAATAACTGCTTCTCTGGAGTCGATGTATCGGCCACATTTCTTCCGTCTTTTGGAATCAATTAAACAATGGCTTAAGATACGCAACTTCCTGACAACATCGTGGATGGGGAGAATAAATGTAATAAAAATGATGGTTCTCCCAAAGGTATTATATTACTTTCAAGCGCTACCAATACTGGTCCCCCAGAGAATGGTTTAAAGGTGACATGGAGAAAACCTGTGTTCGGAGAACAACTGAGAGGGGGGAACCACCCCAGCAGGAAGGGAGCAAGGAGAAGGGAACCAGGGAGACCCCCTACCCGGGCAAGGAAGGGCAGGTCTAATATAGAAGGAACTGGAAAAACCAGGCAGGACAGAGCGGAACTCAGGTCAAGGCAAGAGCAAAACAACGATCCGGTCAGACCACGTTGAGACGCGGTTTGATCAAACCGCCGGGCTCCTTAAGTAGGGCCCCCCACACCCGGGAGGCTTGGAACGCAAGCCGTGCTGCTTCCCAGGTGCTGGGAGGCCCAAAGCGAGGCTTGGGCCGCAAACCGGCCAGGAGCCGAGAGCATCGTGTACCGCGCATGCGCAGAAAGGGGTCGGCCGCGCATGCGCGGAACGGCATGCCCCGGGAACCCGGAAGAGCGCGGGACCCGGAGCGGCCGACCGCGTACACGCGAGACCAAGCGTCCCGAAGATCCAGGAGCAACCGGTACCCAGGACCGCCCCGTACCCCCCAGGCGAAAGCGGGGGTAAACCCTCCAAGGCGTGGCACGCCGCATCAGGTAAGTGGGCTGGAACAAGCCCGGGTTGGGCGGCGTGACACCATGCCCCCTCCCAGAAAGACCCGGGGCCCCAGGCTTCCAAGGAAACCAGAGAAAAAAGTCACGGACAAGGCGAGGTGCATGCACAAAACCGTGCGGTTCCCAGGTACGGTCACAAGCAGGATAACCCTTCCAATCTACCAGAAACTGGAGCACACCTCGACGAATCCGGGAGTCACATATCACCTGCACTTCGAATTCCGGAACCCCCTGAACCTGGATTGAGGCTGGACGTGGACTGGAACGTTCAAACATGTCTTTCACAAAGGGTTTTAACAGGGAAACGTGAAAGACTGGGTGTACCCGCCAAGATTGGGGCAATACCAATCGAAAAGCTACTGCAGATATGCACTTGGAAATCTTGAAAGGCCCAAAAAACCGAGGTGCCAGTTTAGTGGGCAGATTACGTACAGGTAAGTTCTTGGACAACAACCAAACCTGATCTCCCACCTGAAATCTGGGTTCAATGGTCCTTCCCCGGTTAGCCTGCTCCCTCATGCGCTCTTGTGCATCTGCCAGGGCACTCCGAGCCAAATCATGCTGCTTCTGGATAACGCGGATCATCTGGTCAGCCGATGGGACGGCACTGGGTGGCACAGGACAAAAGGGAAACAGCTTAGGATGCTGTCCGGTAGAGCAAATATAAGGACTGACACCAGTGGCCGCGTGGGTTGCATTGTTGTAGGAAACTTCCGCCAAATCCAGGTACTTCATCCAGTTGGATTGGGTGGCGTTAGCATAGCAACGTAAGTATTGCTCCAAGGTCTGATTCGTTCTTTCAGTCTGCCCATTAGTCTGCGGGTGATAACCCGAACTCAGAGCTCTGCGTATTCCAAGGTGGCTGCACAATTGACGCCAAAAGGAGAAGAGGAACTGAGACCCACGATCCGAAATGATCTTCTCTGGTAACCCATGTAAACGGTAGATGTGATGCAGAAAAGCCAAAGCCATTTGAGAGGAAGTAGGAATCCTGGAAAAGGGAATGAAATGCGCAGACTTAGTGAAACAATCCACCACTACCATGATGCAGGTGTGTCCCTCTGATGGTGGAAGCTCAACGATGAAATCAGTGGCTATGGTATGCCAGGGATAGGGTGGTAGTTCAGTGGGTCTGAGCAACCCCACCTGGGCGACCTGGGCGTCTTGGTCTAGGCGCAAACTGGGCAGCTCTCCACGTATAGTTTGGTTTCCTTAGCCCAACCCGGCCACCAGAACTGCCTGGCAATCAACTCCTGGGTCGCCTTGATGCCACGATGACCTCGTACTTGCGAATCATGGAACCCATGGAGAATGTCCAAGCGAAGAGATCTCGATGCTATGTACAACCGGTGTAGGAAGAAAAGGAAACCTTCACGTTCCGTGATTTGTGGACGTTTCAGTAGATTTGCGCGGTCTGGCTCTGTCTGAGTCTCTTGGAAGATCCTCTGCAAATGAGGAGAGATCGTGAGAAGAAAGTGCTTGGGGGAAATCAATGGAATGGGTTGGTTGACCTCCTCCACCTCTCTTTCCAAGGAGCGGGATAAAGCATCGGCTTTTAAGTTCCGGGCACTAGGAATATACGTGATGTTGAAATCGTAGTGGGAGAAAAAAAAAGGCCCATCGAGCTTGACGGGCGGTATGACACTGCAAAGATCGCAAGTACTGCAGGTTGCGGTGGTCGGTGCGGACTTCTACTGAAAAGCGACCACCAAGCAAATGATGCCTCCATTCTTCAAACGCTGTCTTGATTGCCAATAGCTCTCTTTCTATGACTGAGTAGTTCTGTTCGCAAGGAGAGAGTTTGCGTGAGTAATAGGCCACAGGATGTTCGTCACCCGTAGATGGATGTTTCTGCAGCAGGACTGCGCCCACAGCAAAGCTGGAAGCATCGGCTTCGACGATGTAAGGCATCTCATCATTGGGGTGACAAAGTACAGGTGCAGTACAGAATGCTGACTTCAAGGCATCGAACGCCACTGATGCCTCAGTATCCCAGAGGTAGGGTATCTTCACACTGGTCAGACGCGTCAATGGAACTGTGAGACGTGAAAATTGCGGAATGAAACGCCGATAAAAGTTTGCGAATCCCAGAAATCGCTGAAGTGATCCCACGTCCTGTGGTTGTTTCCAGTTCTGAATAGCCCGGACCTTACCGGAATCCATGCTAACTCCTGTACAAGTGATTACATATCCCAGGAATTCCATCTCATCCCGATGAAAGGAACATTTCTCAGCCTTGGCAAACAGATGATGTTGTAACAATCGTTGAAGAACTACACGAACGTGGGAGATGTGTTCCTCTAGGTTGTCGGAGTAGATTAAGATGTCATCTAAATACACCCAAACAGAGATGCCAATTAAGTCGCTGAAAACATAGTCCATAAAACGTTGGAAGACAGCCGGGGCGTTACACAGCCCAAAGGGCATTACCCTGTATTCATAGTGCCCGAAAGGTGTCTTGAAAGCCGTCTTCCATTCATCTACCTCTTTGATTCTGACGAGATGATAGGCTCCGCGGAGGTCTAATTTAGTAAAGACCCTGGCTGAACGTAAGGACTCCATGATATTCCGGATCAATGGTAACGGGTACCTGTCTTTAAGGGTGATGTCGTTCAGTTGGCGGTAGTCAATACAAGGCCGTAAAGAGCCTTCCTTTTTCTTCACAAAAAACAATGGGAAACCTGCAGGTGACTTGGAAGGAACGATGTATCCTTTCTTGATGCAATCATCGAGATAATCCCGGAGGACCTGTTTTTCAGACTGGGTGAGGGCATACACCTTTCCATGTGGCATCACGGCTCCGGAAACCAAGTCTATGGAGCAGTCAAAAGGCCTGTGAGGCGGCAGTGCGATGTCCCTTGGTTCGGAGAATACTGACATCAAGTCAGCATATTCAGACGGTATCATAGACAAGGAACACAAACCAGATGATTCTCTACCTGGGACTAAGGCTGTCGAGACGGACGTCTCTGAGGACGTGTTAGGGCTACAGCATTCTTGAAGGCAAAAAGAGGAGGTGAACTCCAGGGTACGTGTCTCCCAGTTTATTGTGGGGTTGTGTCGCTGAAGCCAAGGTAGCCCCAAGACCACTTGATATGAAGGTGTCCTTATAACATCCAGCGCGATTCTCTCCTCATGTCCTTTGATGCGTAACAACATACCCACAGTATGTAGTCGTATGGGGCCAGAAGCCAATGGGGTTCCATCAATGACTTCTACTGGAATCACTTCTTCTTTGGTAAGCAATGGTATGCCGTTGTTGATGGCAAAGCGCTCATCGATGTAGTTCCCAGAGGCCCCACAATCCAATAACCCATGGATCTCGACTGTCTTATTCTGCCACTTGAGACTGACCTTCAGAATCATTAGGACTGCAGGCAACATGGGTGGAAACACAGATTCAGGGCAGGAAAGGACTGGTGGTTTAATCAGACCTGTCGGGGCCTTTCCGGAGCACGACAGGTCACCTAGTTTCCCCCTTTCTTGATTGGTCGTAGAGGACAAGTACCCAGAAAATGACCTGCGGCTCCGCAGTACAAACATAGGCGTTGGCTTCTCCTCCGCTTCTTTTCTTCCACAGACAAAGGGCCCCTTACGGCGCCTAGCTGCATAGGTTCTTGAGTGGTGTTCGAGGACACTGGTGTCCCAGCAGGCGGAATTGGAGAACTGAGGTCCGATTTCTCAAAACGGCGCCTTTCGCCTCTTCTCTCAGCCAATCTCTGATCAATCTTTAGCACCTGTTCAATGAGCTTCTGTAGATCTTCAGGTTCAGGAATGTGTAACAGCTCGTCTTTGTACTCTTCTCTTAACCCACGGCGAAACAAGGTCTTCTGTGTTATCTCAGGCCATTGGGAATCAGTTGCTAGTTGGCGAAAACGGCCTATATAAGAGATTATGTCTGTGTTGGCTTGTTTTAAATCCATTAACTGATTCTGTGCTGCTGAAGCCAGATTGGGGGACTGAAACACTTCCAGAAATGCCTTTTCAAAGGCCACAAAATCACCGAGAATGGGACTGTTAGAAACCACAAGCGGTGTCACCCAAGCAAGAGCGTTGCCAGACAAATTGCCCAAAATATATCCAATCTTGGCTTTATCGTTATTGAAGTGGGCTGAACGATACAGGAAATGTATCCGGCAATGATTGCAGAATTCCCCCACACGTCTGGGGTCTCCATCGAACTTGATGGGAGTGGTGTGTGCCATAGCGCTCTCAGGTGGAGGAACAAGATTTGAGCTCTGGGTTACCATCTGGCGTAGGGTTTGGTTCTCCTGGCGGAGTGCAATCATCTCAGCACGTAAGGCCTGCATCTCATCACGAAGACTAGTGTCCTCATCCATCTCCGATTCCGAAGAGCCTGAAGCCTGGCGTCTCAATCTGTTAAAGATGGCGTCACTAGGGCGCAGCGTACCTGTTCGTCCGGAAGTCAGCTTAGTAGATGATGCCAGAAGTTCTGTGGTGATGTGAGAGTGACACAAGGAACCAGCCCAACTCCCGTCCAAATGGATACTGGACTGGAGGTGAACCAGCTCCCGATGCCACAGGTTAGCTCACCCCTGATTAATGTGGCATCAGGACAGTGCAAGCACTGACAGGTGGAGCCTGATAGTCTTTGGCTAGAAGTTCTCTGCAGACAACTGGAGCAAGAAGAGTTGCGAGTCGAATCCAGGAGCAGGAATCCAGGAGGCAGCAGAATGCAAGGGAAGGCGGGAAGGCAAGGGGACCAAGAAGGACCAAGAACCCAGAGGAAGGAACAGAGAACAACTGAGAGGGGGGAACCACCCCAGCAGGAAGGGAGCAAGGAGAAGGGAACCAGGGAGACCCCCTACCCGGGCAAGGAAGGGCAGGTCTAATACAGAAGGAACTGGAAAAACCAGGCAGGACAGAGCGGAACTCAGGTCAAGGCAAGAGCAAAACAACGATCCGGTCAGACCACATTGAGACGCGGTTTGATCAAACCGCCGGGCTCCTTAAGTAGGGCCTCCCACACCCGGGAGGCTTGGAACGCAAGCCGTGCTGCTTCCCAGGTGCTGGGAGGCCCAAAGCGAGGCTTGGGCCGCAAACCGGCCAGGAGCCGAGAGCATCGTGTACCGCGCATGCGCGGAAAGGGGTCGGCCGCGCATGCGCAGAACGGCACGCCCCAGGAACCCGGAAGAGCGCGGGACCCGGAGCGGCCGACCGCGTACACGCGAGACCAAGCGTCCCGAAGATCCAGGAGCAACCGGTACCCAGGACCGCCCCGTGCCCCCCAAGCGAAAGCGGGGGTAAACCCTCCAAGGCGTGGCACGCCGCATCAGGTAAGTGGGCTGGAACAAGCCCGGGTTGGGCGGCGTGACAGTTGGATTGTTGATCAAGTCATCTTCTGTGCATTCAATAGTTTGTAATAAAGCTTGGTTTTCTTTTTTCCATCGGGTGTGCATTTTGCAACTTGCAGCTTGGATTTCTTTGTAGACAAGACCGTGGAGAAAGGAACAGTTTGGAAGAATACATTTTCTGTAGAGCATCAGCGTGTTACAGTCTACCGTACCCTGAAGGGAAAGTAGACTAAGTTCTCGACGTATCAGTGTGACAGGTGTTGAGTCTGGTAGGCAAAAAACTGTCCTCCCAAAGTAGGCCTCTAGTTTGGGCCAAAGAACTTTGGGAAGACACGGCATAGCCTCAGAACCATACGTCATGATGGGAACCACCTTTAGTTTGTAGAAGTTTAATAATGGAATGGTAGAACATTTGCCAAATGTTCCATCTATTGCTTTGCCTTTTGTTGCCAGGCTTCGGATTTTATAGAAAAGAGATTCTTGCATGGCCAAGTCTTTTGCTGAGTTGTCCAAGATTACGCCAAGGTATTTGAACTTCTCAATTTTTTCAATTTTGGTTTTGTCAAGCGACAAGTTGAATTTTTCCTGCTTTTTGGTGGAACGTTCCATCACCATGATTTTAGTCTTATCGATGTTGATTTCTAAATTGTTTTCAGTACAAAATTGGTGTAAATTAGCGAGTTGGCGCTGGAGGCCTATAGGAGTCAGATCTAATAGAATAAGATCGTCCGCGTACAGTAGTCTGCTGATGTTTGTTTGTGCAAGTTTAGGCGGGAAGGATCTGATCAAGGCCTCATTGATAGTCTTCCATGTAGGCGAGGAAGAGGGCCGGGGCTAACCGGCAGCCCTTTTTAACACCTCTTTTTGTCTCAATTTGGGCAGATAAGCTTCCTTGTTGGTTTAGCCTCACTTTGACATTGGTGTCTGTGTGGAGTGCTATAATGGGGTTTAGGATGTCACGTGGGCAAGCCCATGCAGTCAGTTTCTCCCAGAGTCTAGTAAATGTCTATCATCTTCTAAACCAAATACTCTACTAAATGTATTATCTCAATATATGCAAACATCTACCCATAATGATATGGTTGCTTGGAAAAAACAGATCATTACTATTCTTAATGCAGCTGGCATATCAATAGGCCTTCTACTGGCAAATCCAACGAAAGCCAAACATAAATCTGGCTTAAAGATTGGATTAACACCAGAGATGCTTGTGAAAAATACAAAGATTTTAGGAGCAACCCATCCAATCACAAAAAATATCCAAGTCCTCAGTCCTACTTAGTGAAGATTCCATCCTCCTTCCATAGGCATGCTTTCTTACAGTCCAGATTGAACCTGTGGCCCACCAGACAAGTTCTAGTCAAACGTCACATGATACCAAAAATCGCGAATGTATTTAGTTTTTGCCAAGTTCAAGGAGAGTCAGAGTCCTTAAGATATCTACTAATAGATTGTCCACAGCTGAGCGCTATCCGCGTTAAAGATCTACAAAAATACTTCATTCATTATAAAATCATGGATGCAGATAGGCTGTGGCAACAAACTTTTGGCACAACCAACACCGCTGGTAGACTTGCCATTGTCCAGTTTTTGTTATCATTTAAAATAACATCAACCCAATAAACGCGCAGTAAATTAGCTAGCGCATTCATATTAAATCGGCTGGCTTGCACCGAACAAAAATGAAATGTGGAATCTGTGTATATCAACTATTTGTGTAATAATTGCCTAAGTGAATGGGACAGCATAATCATTTGGTTTTCATCCGACTGCCTAACGTCCCAGCTGAACTAGATGCATTCGTTATCTACGAACATGGACTGTGTAATTGTGGAATTGTTGATTTGTCATACTAGAGCGAGATGTGACAATTTGAGCTAGTGCTTTTTAAACGTTTTTAGTTCTCCAATACTGGATTCCTTTTGAAATGCATTGTTGATTGTAACCATTCTATGCTTGGAATATTGAATCTGTTCATGTATTCTCTCTCTAAACACTGAAGTGCATTGACATTTTTAAGTGTGAATTTTTGTAATTGTATTATTTCTCTTTTTTACTTTTTGTCTAAAACATATTCAAAGGTTGTATATTCTTATCAACCCTATCAATAAATTATAATAAACAAGTATTCTCCTTGAGCGAGAAAGAAATATTGAGGTATGCTCAACTCCGTCATTGGCTAATGGCAATTAGACACTTTATAATATATATATATATATATCACCAAAATCCCGGGGACAGACATGTGGTCGGTGCACTGTATAAGATCATTGACGAGCATCAAGGTCAAGTGAAATGGGGCTATATGAAGCGATGGGAGAAAGATATAGGCACTGCCATTACCCAGAGTCAATGGTTGGCCGTTTGGAAGGGAATCCTGAAATGTATGCGGGAACTTCAGATACGGGAAATGTGGGTCAAGGTAATGGTGCAATGGCATCTCACTCCAGAGAAAATATATAAGTTATACACAAATGCTTCAGGGGAATGTTGGCGGGGGGGATGTAAAGAAGTAGGAACGTGGAGGCAAATATGGTGCGAGTGTCCTAAAGGGAAGGTTTACTGGGGAAGTGTCAATAAGACAATGAAAGTTTTTTCCTCCCCAAATACAGAGAGACATGGGTGAGGCAATGCTGGGTTTGGGAGACATATTGGAAGTCTTCATTACAAAGAATCAAGGAAAGCCTATATGATACTAAGTGTAGCCACCGTGTCACTCATTGCACAAAAATGGAAACAACCCATGGCCCCAACAGTACAGGAGTGGTTCATGAAAATCTGGCAATATGTCTCCTTGGAATGGGTTACTTATCTATTACAAGGGGAGCAAAATAAGTTTAAGAAGGACTGGGAGTTAGTGCTGGACTTTCTGCACAAAGATATCTGAGAGAACTGGTGTCCACAAAGAATACAGATTTTAGATCTTTTCACTTAAATGTACAATTGACTGGATTTCAAAGGATTGATACTGTTAATGGTGGCAGCTGCCTGGGGGTGGGGGAGTTGGCGGGGCAAGGACAACAGGAGTCAGGGTGGGAGGGAAGATTTTGTATGTTATAAGATTGAAAATGCCGATAAAAATATGATTTAAAAAAAAGAAGTGTGGTCCCCAACATTCAGCCATCTATATTACAACACTCACAGAACAGTGCAGAAAAGTAGTCCTCAATATTCAGCCATCCATTTTACAAGGCTCACAAGAACAGTGTAGACGACTGGTCCTCAACATTCAGCCATCCATGTTACAACACTTATGCAGCAGTCGAGAAATTAAGAGCTTGTCACGACCCTCACCCAAAACCCCCTCTGGCAAACCCATTGGCCAGGTAGAGTCAGGACTCGGGCCTCTAGAGCCTGGCATCCTCTTCAAAAGCCCTCATGGGGCCAGTTCTGGCGGCAATGGCGCCAGGCTCATACACCATGAAAAACAATGTGCTTGGGAACTACTTTATTGTATTGTCAGGCAACATGGAGGCATCCGCATAGCTTGGTTCCTAAGAACCAAGCTATGCGGTCTAGTGTTTTGGGTGTGGTAGCCTAGGGACTACTTTACCTGGACTATTTTGTTGGGGCTATTTAAACCACACCCGAGCAAGACAACACGCTTCGCGTTACTTTGCAGCTTGCAACGTGATGCTCACCGTGTCCAGCTATTCCCTCCAACCTCGGAGAAGCATAACCTGCAAGGAGACAAAAGGAACATCATTAGCAGCAGCATCTTACCTGCAGTCTTCATCTTTAGCCACTAGCAGCTACTGAGAACAGCTTTCTCGAATCTGCACGCCTCCCGGACAGAACGACCTGAAAGAGGAAGATAGAGGCAACATTAAAGAAAGCAGTAGAGACATTTACAAATTACAAACTGCTCAAAAGGCTTACCTGGCTGGTCGCCTCTCGGCTGGCACCACTGGCACCACCGGACATTCCACTCGCGCTGAAGAACACCGCGACCTACAAGGAAGGAAAACACAGGTTAGCAAAGGCAAGACTTTGCAGCGCTGCGCATAGCACTTACTTACCGCATCATAGCGCTCTTAATGCGCCATCCTTTACCAGCGGGGCTCAACCAAGCTAGTTAGCCGCGCTGAAGCTCCGCACACCTAAGGGAGAAAAAGAGACATTTTAAACAAAGAGAGGCATGCAGGATAGCAACAATACTAAAGAACAGCAATAAGACCTACCTGAACAATATCAAACGGGCCGGCGTCAGTGAAGTAACTGGACCGCACATGCCCATGAAAAACATTGTGCCCCTGCAAAGAAGGCAGGACGGAGAGCACGCCTAACTCTACCACAAGGTGAGGAGAGGGCGCCAGAGGGACTGAAATCATACGGGGGTGGAGGGAGGATACTTACCCCAGTCGGCCAGTCTTGAACACAGTCCTCCTGTATTTTCAGGCAGACCTTCCCCGCAGACCACATCAGGGCAAAGCTGAGAAGCATAGTAGCGAGTAACCCGGCTGGGTGGCTTCCCTCTGGATTCCAGGTGAGCGTAACAGAGCTAGACTTGCACATCCAACACTAAACCATCCCATAAAGGCCTCTAAAACAAAGGCGCGCTTGCTAGGCCCCACAACCTGCTATGGACTCCTGCCTGCCCAGTCGTTAGCCCAGGTTATTTTCTGACAGTCGCCCAGTTAGCGTCTCTGAGAAAATTAAGAACCTACTGATATTGTGGGAAGCAAATCTGAGCCTGGACCCTTAGATTGGAGATGCAGTTCAGTGATCCCTTAGGCTGTGTCCATGTTGACGTGTGCTTATCCCTTGGGTGGTGAGATCTCAGATTATTCTAGACTTCACTATGTGACCTAGATCTACGCTGGTCGGCCTGCCTGTCGACTTCAACATCTGCAGACTGTTTTAAAATCAGTGATCTAAACTTTTCAGGCTACAGAAACATGAACTGATCTCACTGCTGCACCGCACCCTTCACAAGGTTCCTATTTCTGGCTCCATTACCCTTAAACTATGATGCTTGGTGTTTAAATGTCTGCCAAACCTTTCTCCATCTCATCTTGCAGATAATCGCCAACACTTTCTACCTGCCAGAAATGTGTGCTCAGTAGAGTTATTCCACAGGATAAACTGGAAACCAGGGCAGACAGAAGGTTCTCGGTTCAAGCTGGTAAACTATGGAACCCACTTCCTCTGGAGACTCGTACTCTCTCCAATCTTAGGTAATTCGGAAGAGCAATCAAGGAGAGCAGGTTCACTCAGTGCCTGGACTGAAAGCCTCCTTTTGCTGTTGTGTCTGCCGCCTCTCCCCTCGGGCAGTTCAGTTTACGCTCCACCTTACTGCGCATTACTCATATCCTAAAATCCTCAAATTAATCTACCTCTGCAGGTTAAATCTTCAGGTTTTGCGGGGAAACCTGTGCTGCCTTAGAAGATGATATTCCTGGAGCAACTTGTGACGACTGCTCCAAACGCAAGACGGAGAAAGGTTGTACAGTAAAAAGAAAAGCATTTTATTGAAGTACAGCTTTCTCCAGGGGCTCTCCTGCACAACATTGGTTTCAGCCACTCTAGTTCATATGACTTGCATCAGGCCCTTCAGAGTATTTCACCATCTTTGGCTACCTCAAGTTCAACGTGACCAAGACTTCATCTCCCAACATTCACTGTTGTGTGCTGCTTCAGTGTTCATTAAGCATGAATAGGCTCTGGTTCACAGTGAATACATGTTTTGATTCTATTTAGGACTGTTAGACCCAACACACTCACACCTTCAGAGGGTCTTGGAGCTTCAGTGAGACTCTCTCTGCAGTAGCATTTGGCCTCTTTTTGGGGAATGTTGTGCTGGAATGGGTTTTGCTGGACTGTGCATCCCCCTAATCATCAATAGACGTAGAGTAGACTGTGTATCAGAGCGTGAATCCGTTGGTTTTCCTTCAGAAGGTCTTATTGTTATTGGGTATTTATTGAGTTAGGATATGATAGGTTATTTATAACGCGCTTAATACCCAGAGGTGGCTAAGCGCAGACCCGGGGATCGAACCTGTGTTGCCCCATGTCATCTTGCTTCGAAGGCGAGCACGTTGCCGCTCAGCTATCCTCCCGAGTGCAGACCTAGCTTTGAGAAGAAACAGAGCGCTTTACAATCCTAGAGGGAACAACATGGTGAAGAGAGAAGAGAAACAATGGAGTGAGGATCTACGAACAGGGGTGGGGGACGGTGCTCAATTTGTCAGCATGAGATCTAGAAGCAACCATGGACTGAAACAGTGCGGATCAGATCACGCAGTCTCAGGTATGGTGGGGAGAGGAGGGTGTGTGGACCTAGATGATAGGAAGGAGCCATTCCTTGAAGAGGAGGGTCTAGAGCTCCTTCCTTAACAGCAGAAGCGAGAGCGTGAGTCTGTTATTGACGGGCAGTAGGGTCCAGAGTCTTGGGGCGTAAACAGAGAAGGCCTGTCTTCTGTTTTTTTCTTCCTGCACCGGCAGAGTTGAAGTCTGCACATTTACTTACTTCTGGTGGACTGTATGCCTGCGAAGATGCAGAGCTCTCAATGAGGTATGGAATGGAAATGCACAAACATATACCAGGTCCGAACCTTATAATTATGAATAGGGAGATACTGTTCTAGGTATCTCATGTATACTTTTACTTATCCAGGCCAATAAGCGCAAATCCTCTTTTGGTTCATTGGGATAGCACGCATAAGACAGATTTTGGTTGTAATATGACTCTTATTTCATGTTCATGATTACTTTGACATTTTAAAGCCTTGAAAACGACTGGGATGGTCAAAACACTTGTCGGCTGTTTCTTTTGACAAACAATTGAAGTGGTTAACTAAGCCAAAAGGACTGAATATCTCCTGTTCTCTGAATCCATACCTTGATAACCAATTAACTAATTTGAGGGGCATTGAAATCTTTACAACTGATATCATGAGCGCGAGTTGCTATCGCAAAAGATAGTTCCATATTCTCTTCATGATACAAACCCTAGTGGGTGGGTTTTTGGTCTTGGGATCCTCGCTGCCAGAACTTCAAGTTACAATTATATTATGGGCACGAGCGCACAGCAACTGTATGCAACCCACTACTCTTGAATCCCCCTCTCAGTGGGGTCGCTTGGGGACTTCAAGGCAACAGCATTACAGATGATGCAGCAGGGTTTGAAGATGGCGATGAGGGGCTTGTATTCAGCACAAGCATCAGCGTCACTCACTCTGGATCAGCCTTTCTGCTCTTTTTGGGGAATGTTGTGTTAGAATGGGATGTGTTTCACTGTGTAACACTACAATGAGCATAAGACTTTGAGTAGACCCTGTTTCAGAGTGTGAATCAGTTTGTTTTCGTTTAGTGAAGTTTTGAATGGACTGGCTGTCTCATCATACATTGATAGCCTCACGCTTAGTGCCTCATTTTGAATACGTAGGTGCCTCCTCAGGAGCAGACCGCACTAGCGGATTTTCGCCATGATCGTGTCACAATGGTGGTGAAAAGCACAGAAATCCGGGTGGTTCCCAAGTTCTTGTGCTTTGTACACCCTGGCGTTGAAATGTTCAATGTTTGGGCATGACGGCCATTATTGCAATGAATCCCTATGGATTCTCAGGCAGAAATCCACGTGGATTGAAGCCTCTCAGTCCCCATCAAAACTGCATACTGGTTGGGACGCTTGTGAAAAGCGAAGAACACATGCCCTGCCCAGTCAAGAGAACCTGTCAAAATGTATTTATTTATTTAGACATTTGTATAGCGTGCCAAGTACGGAGGCATCAAAATTGGCCTGTCTTGTAATGAACAGGTGGAGAGCTTATCCAAACCAAAGTTGTACATGTTTATTAGACTTGGCCTGGACCTTATTTCACAGTGCTTCAAGTGTTCTAGTCTCTTTACTCTAGGAAATGGGATTTTGTGTCACACCCTGCATCAGGTCTCCCAGTCTTAGCATTTCTCCGGCCTGGTCTGGACTTTTGAACTGGAGACTCCAGCCCTTTAAGACAAAGTAGCAATACCCTTGAGATGGATGGGGATGCAGAAGTTACTCAAACATCAATAATCAAAACGACTCAGGTAGTTGGCAGAAGGATAACTGTTTTAATATCAATGATCTAAAACAGGGAGTACAACGGACATCAATGGACGTCTCAGCACATGATCTCTCAATGCATCTTAAAAAAAAGCATTCTTTTAAAACAAAAAATCATCACTGATGACGTCAACCTATGTTTTACTAATGTCATCCTATGTGGCAAACTACAAAAACCTAGTGAAGAAAGTGATTGGGTCTAAGGGAACATTTAAGTATACGTTCCATACTAGTCTGAGAAAGTGATAGGTTTCTTAACATCAGGTGGGGCAACTAAGCCCTCCCCTCAAACAGGTCACTATGAACGTCACTAAATACACAACATCCCATTGGCTACACAAACTATAGGACCCTTAATCACGCGGCCCCCTGCCATTGGTTGGCACTCTAACCTTCATCAGTACTTTTCCACCTACGTTAGCAGCACACAAACTGGGCCTCCAGGTGCTAGTGAGCTAGTCTTAAACATAGTTTCCCACCAATTAGTATATCATTTATCATCACATCAGTGGTCTGCTGTCAATTAGGACTGAACTTGTCCTTGGTAATGATCTTTGCTCTGGAGAATTCCGGGGAGTGAAGGCACACTCTGCCTTCATGCGTAGGTGTGATCGTCATGTTCGTCCAACTTCACCCTTCCACTTGACTGAAGACCACAAAATCGAGCTCTAGTGCATTTAAAATACTATTTTCTAATAGACCTCGGACATCTTCTTTGTTTTTGTCCATGTCTTCTGAACAGGAGTTTCGTTCTTTCACACAATTTGTATCCAATGTCTGCTCACCCCAGCCTGATAGCCTTGGCTTCTTGGCCCATCCAGCCTCGCCTTTCTGAGTTTCACTCCTGTTAATTCAATTGTTTTTAACTGTGACAAACTGGAAAATAGGCCTTCCTACTTCAGCCCTGCTATAATACGTAGTGGAAACTTCCATTCTTTACTCACTTCTGTATATATATATGTATACGTTGGCGCATGCCGCAATCTATTCACTATAACGCTAGCCTCAAGAATACTTTGTCTGCTTGCGTTTCTTTGTACATGCACACGAGTAAAAAGACTTGATATCTTCATCAGTTCTGCAGCATAAGTTTCTTCATCTTGATCCCAAGATGCCACTTATCTTCGATACTTTCTTTTCTGCCTTATAGAATATCTGCATTCTCTTGTCTCCGCATCTCTTCTATAGCCTTGCTTCATGTGCGACGGTGACGTCACCATTCTTCTCTTCCACTCAGCTGTCCTGTTTCTTCTGGGATTTCATTCAAATGGCCATCATACTGTCTCGTATGCAGGTATGGTTTTCTCAATGGGAACCTTGCTTCCAGGATTCTCCTTGGTATCTATCTTCAATGGTTTTGCTCGTGTCTCACACTTTGGTTCCCACCATATAGGCAATATGGGCAAAGAGGTTGAGGTGGGGGTACTGGGCTCCTTCTCTACACTTTAATGTCCAGTGTTTCATGAGCTCATGTCTCTTGTCGTTAGATCAAAGGACTACTGCTCAGAGAATGCCTTTGACCTCTGTCTGGGACCTTGGCGCTGTGCCTCAGTACTCTCCACAGCTTTGTCTGATGCTCTTTTGGTTTGGGGCTTTGTCGCACCCTTGCACTGTGTGCCCCATTCCTGCCCTGGTTTCTTCCTCCCCACTTGTCACTACTGTGCGTTGTGTTCCTTGCACTTGGCTCTGTGGCTGTCTCGCCTTTAGCCAGCGTGAAGTGTGCACCTGTGTCAGAGGCTGTCCCGTAGCTCACACTTCACTTCACTTGCATATAAGCTCTTTACAAATAAACAATTACAGTCTTACCTGTCTGACTAGCTCCTTTTCTCCAGCATTCCGGTTCAATGTGGCATTGTTGCTTAAATGTATGACTCGGTTTTAGCAGGCCTTGGCCTGGTTTCCCAGGCTCTGGTGCAGTGCACTGTGGCAGTGGCAGCTGTGTGCCTAGTTATTGCCAGAGAACCTCTATATTCAACATCTGGCAATTCCGCTTCTGGATGACATGCCTCAACACACTTCTCTCCTTTTAGCCATATTTCCTCTATTTTAGAGTAGTGCGGACCACGCCAAATGATGACTAGCACAAATGACAGACGATGGACTTCACTGCCTTCTAGAAAAGGGGTAACATGCCACACTATTTTCTTTCCCCTGTTTTACCTCTCCTGCAGTAGTCTACATGAAGGGACTCCTTTAACCCCTGCACAAGCAACTATAAGGGAAGCAAACAAGGTCAAACAATTCTACATGAGAAGAAACATTTAAACACAGATCAAATGCAACCCAAGAGAAGGCAGGCATTCTCCTAGCTATAGACAAGTCGACCCAGGAGAAGGCAGGCATTCTCCTAGCTATAGACAATTTCGACCCAGGAGAAGGGCGGCATTCTCCTAGCTATAGACAATTCAACCCAGGAGAAGAACAAGTTACTTACCAACTGGTAACGTTCTTTCGACTGGATGTTCCTCCAACGTGTTCCACATCTTTGACATGTAATGTCCACAGCTGTGCACTTCGGAAACTTTTTCGGCAGAGGGCGTCCTGCGTCGAGTCAATGTCCCTGGAAGGCCTTCGTCGAGGGCGACGTCACAGGATGTTATAATAAATCGGACGCACAGCGCCAGTAGCCTCAGTTTAAGTTTTTACCCTCAGAACGTGTGGCACTAGTGTCATGTCTGCTTGACTGCACTTAGCCTTGCGGAAACGGAAGCTGCAATCGCATAGGAAATTCTGCTGAGGGGCAGGCTGGGAGGGCGATGTGGAATATGTTGGCGGAACATCCAGTCAAAAGAACGTTACCAGTTGGTAAGTAACTTGTTCTTCGAATGGTTTGTGTCCTCCAACATATTCCACATCTTTGACAGACTCTCAAAACAGTACCAGTAAATGGAGGAGGGAAAAGAATTTAGAATACCAATTAGATTGCGGAATAAAGAACCGCCTTCCCAGAGGCCATATCCTGACCATGGATTGTATCCAGGGAATAATGTTTTACAAAGGTGTGGATGGAAGCCCATGTAGCGGCATCACAAATATTCCTAATAGGAACCCCCCGCTGGAAGGCAGTGGAAGTGGCCACACCCCTTGTGGAATTAGCTCTCAACCATTCAGGAGGTTCCTTACCCGCCAATCGGTAACACTCCGTAATGTTAAGGATAAACCACCTGGACAAGGTCTGTTTGGTAACAGCCAGGCCCAATCTGTGTCCAGCATACCCCACAAAGAGTTGATCGTCCACTCTGACCATGGACATCCTAGAAATGTAAAAGCTCAGAACTCTCCTAGGATCCAACCGATGGAGTCACTCCTCTTCTTTACCAGCATGAGGAGGAGGGTAGAAAGATGGAAGAAACACCTTTTGACTCAAATGGTATTCAGAAACTACCTTAGGTAGAAAAGAGGGACGTACTCTCAGTACAACCCTGTCCTTGTGAAGGGGGCGTGGCTAACTAGCCATGGAGTAGGACGTCTTTCTGGGTAGCTCCTGGTGATCCGTAACTGATCCTTGCAAAATACATGCATAACGCGGCCTGAACACCCTGTCATCAAAGGCGAGAGCGTCGGAAGGTGAACTGCAGGGAACCTGAAAACAGCAAGCACGGGATGCCAAGGGATCCGAAGATATTCGTGTCTGGAGGCTGTGGCATAAACAAGAACAAAGGAAACAAAATGGCGGACCCGGACTTCAGAGAGCCCATCCGCAACATTGTATGAAACGGAAAGCTTTGCCCAAACCAGCTGGGAAGCAATGTGCCCCGGGCACACAGAGGCACAGACACCAAGGCAAACACTCTGTGCCGGCAGCAGAAGGAGCAAAGTGTGGACTGTAGCAGCGGCGGCCCCGAAGAACAGGGGCCGCGGAGGAGAGCTGCCGCAGGAGCCCGTCACGGACCAAGGGCCCGGCTGAGGAAGGGGGCGCGACGTGGAAACCCCTTGCTATGGGCATCGGAGCACACACGCACGAACAGACCCACAAATATATTAAAGAAAATGGAGGAACACTATAGAGAGGGGTGCTCCGAATATATGGGCAGTGTCTACACCCCTGGTGGGACAATGTCGCACAGATGGTGTATTCAAGCCTGTGAAGAACGATCAGGCACTGCGTGAGCCCTAGACGGGGAATGTCTGCTTCAGCTGATGGTGAAACTGGCATGGTATTCGGCCGAACGGACCCAACCTGTAGGGATACTCTGCAATAGCGCAACACCGGGCTGCATTGGCAAAAAGGCACTGAAGCAATTAAACAGGGAAGGAGGGCATGACTGGATTTGTGGAGCGCTGCTGATGGACTGGGGCGTGCCGGGGAGGAGGCTGACAGGGCTTTTGAGGTCCTGAGGCCCCCATGCTTGGGTAGGGCCCTGGATATCATAACAGAGTGTGCGCCCCCCAGCCCCCTACTTGTGGATCATAAGAGGTCGGCGGACCCCCGACATATGGCTGCGGTGCCATGTCTAATAAGCCTCTCCGACAAAAAGTGAAGCAACCTACGCTGGACGAATTTGCCAGAACACCGCCGGGCCCGGAAAGTGCCAAGAGCAAAGACAAGCCCGCCGCAAGTAGCATGGCCGCTGCGGGTACGAATCAGGAGGTCCTGGCTGCGATTGCGGACCTGAAAGCAGACTTGAAAGCAGCCTGGGAGGCCAAGCTTGAAATAGTGGTGTCCGAATTGAAAGCAGCGTTGGACCTTAAGGTCGGAGAAGTGCAGGAGGAGGTGAATCTACTCCGACAAGATGTAAGGTCCCTGGCGGAGCGCACAGAGAGCCTGGGGAAAGAGGGGAGTTCGAACACAGCGGACTGTGCCTCACACAAGTTGGAACTGCATGCCCTGGTGCAAAGAATGGGTAACCTGGAGAGTAGGGCGGAGGAAGCGGAAGGACGCGCTCGGAGGATCAACATCCGCATCGTGGGTATACCGGAGGGAACAGAAGGCCACAACCCCACAGAGTTTGTCGAAAACATGTTGCTACAGGAGATAACTGGAGGAGCTCTGTCTCAAGGATTTGCTGTGGAACGGGCACATAGGGCTCTGACAAGGAGGCCGCCGCCAGGCAATCCGCCTAGGCCAGTCATCGCCAAGATCCTTAACTATCGGGACCGGGAGAGGATTCTGGAATACTTTCGCAAAGGTGGAACAATCAAGCGCGGGGAGGCAAACATAACAGCCTACCCGGACTATACCCTGATGGTGCAGCGGAGCCGAATTAACTTTGGAGCTGTTAAGAGGAGACTGAGGGAAGCGGGCCAGAAATACATGCTACTTTACCCGGCGAAATTGAAGGTCTTTCATAAAAACAGAATTTTATTTTTTGACACTCCGGAGGATGCCATGGGATGGCTCGACACGCAGGGTTGCCCCCAGGAATCCGACATCCAGACGCAAGGAGGAGGCGGTCGAGATAAGTAAAGAATAAAGGGGTGCATTGGAAGATGGTGCCGCTTGAGACCATGGGACTTGAATATAGTCAATGAGGTGGTCTGTTAGCGTATCGGACCAGAGTAGAATAGACAATGTATTGTGTGCACTGTGACTGTTGCTTTATTAAAGAGCCCTGCAGGGCTTGTCCTCAAACCCCCATTTAATATTAGTATTAATAGTTAAGCGGCCATTAGGGCGGCTACACCCCACTGAGCTCTGAGCGTATTGGTCACGGCTAGATGTGGGGGTGCCTGAGATCCAGGGAGGGAGCTGGGCAACAGTTGAAGAGGGAGTTGTTGGGGAAGGGATGGGCGGGGGGGAGGGGAGGGAGGAGGGCAGTTTGAGGTGTACATAGTTTTAGTTAGCTCAGTTGGGGTGTTGGGGTGTGTAAGTTTAAATATGAGCCTTTGTGGAAGTACTATTATTGAGAGTCAGTGTGGTGTGGGGGGGAGGGCTGCGCGGAGAAAGGAAGGGGAACCATTGACAGACCATGGGAGACCTTAAAATATTAACATGGAATGTTAGAGGGCTCAACAGTTACTTGAAGCGTAATAAGGTTATGTTGTACTTGAGACGACAGAAGATAGACATCGCCTTGTTGCAGGAGACACATCTGACAGGCGAGAAGATGGAGGTGGTGGGGAGGAAATGGAAAGGGATAGTGGTGGGTTCATCGTACTCTGCCTACGCAAGGGGAGTGCTTGTCTGGGTGGCGCCGCATGTCCCATTTAAGTTAACTGAAGAAATTGTGGAAGCAGATGGGAGGCTGGTTATGGTTAGGGGGCTGTTAGAGAACAAAGAAGTATGCATAGTGAATAAAACGCCCCTAACCAGAACATGGCGGCATACTTTAGGACACTGTGTACCAAGTTGAGTGTGTGTGTGGGGGCTGCAGTGATTTGGGGAGGGGATTTCAATTGTGTCTTGAATCCAAGAGTAGACAGGTCGGATGGGGTGGCGGCCAGGCCCAGCCCAGCGGCTAAAGGGTTACAGACGATGCTAGCAGATTTTGGCTTGGTAGATGTGTGGAGAGCGAAACACCCTGATGGGAGGCAGTACTCGCACTATTCGGCCCCACATCAGCTACACACAAGGCTTGATTATATCTTTGCCACTCCGGACGTGGTTCCTGAGAGTAGTCATATAGATTACAAAGCGCCCCTGGTCCTCGGGTGGCAATATTGCCCCCCTAGGGCGCGAATACCGACGTGGCGCCTCCGGGCAGAGGCGCTCAAAGACCCAGTTTTCAGGGAAGACATAAGAGATGAGATTACCGCTTACTTCGAGGTAAATACTGGCAGCGTGCAGTCAGCGGGCAAGTTATGGGAGGCCTTTAAGGTGGTGATGCGGGGGATTGCCATTGCGAAGGCAAAGGGGTTGCTGGGTGGAGTCCTGGCTGACCTACACGTGGCTGAGATTGAACTGGAGAAAGAGCTGGAAGGAGGTGGGGCAAATACGGAGGAGATACTCAGATTACAGCAGAAGTGCGCGGATTACTGGGACAGGCTCTGTAATTTAAACTACAAGAAATATATAGAAAGGCAACATGCGGGAGGAGATAAAACGGGCCGGCTTTTAGCGTGGTTGTATAAGAGCGAAGCCCCTAGGTCCCCGATTCGAACTGTAACCAGTGTAGAGGGTGAGACGGTGGACACTCAGGAAGGAGTGAATAGGGCATTTGCGGAATACTATACGGCTTTATACGAGGGTGATGGGGGGAGCAGCCGAGAGGAGATTGATGAGGTATTGGAGGACATAGGTCTGCCCAAGGTGAGTGACGAGGAAAGGGAGGAGCTTGATGCACCGATAACTCTTGAGGAACTGAAAGAGACTGTGAGGCAGTTGCCCACCAGTAAGGCCCCGGGGGCAGATGGATTCCCTAGCGAATTCTATAAAATGTATGAGGAGGTGCTCCCACCCATGCTAGATATGCTCAACGAGGCGTTTGAGGCGGGACGGTTGCCGGAGTCACTTAGGGAGGCGATCATTATACCGCTCCCCAAGCCCAATAAACCTGGACATAGTTGTGGCTCCTACAGGCCCCTGTCGATGCTGAATCAGGACAGCAAGATCCTGACAGCTGTTTTGGCCAACAGAATGCGGAGAGTGATCGGTAAGCTAATTCACCCAGACCAAACGGGCTATGTCCCGAGTAGGAATATCACTCACAATCAGACGACTCCACCGAGTGGTTGAATGGGGGTGCAGTTATGACGGCGAAATGGCGATTGTGGCATTGGACGCAGTCAAAGCGTTTGATTCTGTGAAGTGGCCGTGGTTGCTGGCGGCCCTGCAAGGGTATGGTATGGGGCCAGGCTAAATTGGATGGGCTGAAATGCTATATAGCGAACCGCTAGCCAGGGTCCTTACGGGTGCAGTGTTGTCGGAGAGATGGCAGCTGGGCAGAGGCACTCGGCAGGGGTGCCCATGGTCCCCGATGCTGTACATTCTGGCCCTGGAGCCCCAGGCAATATACCTCAGGCAACAATACGAGCCGATCGGCATCGAGGTGGGAGGGGAAGAGTCATCTCATATCCTTGTACGCAGATGATCTGTTATTGTATCTAAAGTACCCGGAGGAGAATCTTCAGTATGTTTTGGAGGTGATGGAGCGGTATGCCAGGCCGTCCGGTATAGCGGTGAACCCTCAGAAATCTTGCCTATTCCCGCTAGGCAGGTACGTGGGAAGGCCTATAGAGAGGTTACCTGTGTTGCAGATTCCGTGGGCGGTGAGTTCCTTCCGTTACTTGGGGATAGATGTTTCTCCAGCATGGGGTCTGGCATGGATTCACATGCTCATGAATATTCCCCGTCGTCAGGCTGGGAATCCTCGGTAAAGAAAAAATCAGTATCAGTTTCGTTTCTGATCTGTCTTTCGTAGTAGTAACCAATCACTGATCTCTGCGTCATACTGGCCACAGCCAATGACTGCCCTCTACCTAAGCCCCGCCTCTGGCCGCCATCTTCAGATTTTTACCGCACGTTCAAGTGTTGGGATCCTCGTGCTATTGCTCTCGAGCGTTAGTGCTTTTTTTTTCTTAGAAAAATTTCTCTTTTTCGGTCAAAAGAACCTCAAGCTCCACCGTTTCTTTATCCGATCAATGGGGACCCATGTCGGATTCTTCTACGCCCCTCAAGGGTGAAGATTTCGGCGAGCACGCTTTTGGAGGATTCCAGAAGTTTCTCAGGCCCTCCTCGAGCATGGCCCAGGAGAAGGGAAGCTCGATGCCCGGAAAGCTGTTCAGGGTCTGCCCTGGATGCCAGCTTCAGAATGTCTTTAGGGAGGACGAACACTCCCTTTGCCTCTACTGCCTACATGAGGACAAGACGCACGTGGAGAAGGACTGTGCGTTTTGCGGCAATATGTCGGAGCGGACCATGAAGGACCGCCATCAACGTCTCGCCAACTGGCTGGAAGGAAAGAGCCCGTCAGGCGAGAAGAAGAAGTCCGAGCGGTCTTCTAAGACCTTTGAGGGCGCCCCGGCGACGGGGGTCCAACAGAAGGCCAAGCACCGCGAGTCCGCTGGCACCGGGAGCGCCGAACGGTCGGGCTCTACGGGCGCCAGGCAGGGCGCATCCTCCCCGGCGCCATCAACCACGAGCCAACGCTCTGGCTCGGGTAAGAGGAAGGCCGAGCACCCGGCGAAACTCCTGGAGAGACCCCGGTCGTGCCCTAAGGCCGCATCGGAGGGGGAGCGAGGTGGTGACCCTCCCCCCAAGGAGAAGGCGGTGAGCGCACCTATGGTGGTGAAAGCCTTGATCCATCCGGCCAAGGCCTCTATCGAGACAGTCGCAGCGGCCCTGGCTCAGCCTGTGGAGGCTACAACAGTGGTGGCGACCTCGGGGCCCAGAATCTCCCTGCCACCGCGGAGGGAGTCCTCTTTCATGCCCATCGACAGGACCCCCCGTGAAACCTCTGACGGAGAAGAAAAAGGGGGGGCAGGAGGTCGTCGTGGACTCGGCCTCAACCTCTGAGGAGGAGCTGATCGAAGTCTTAGGCCACGGCTCTGGCGTGGAAGAAGGCCGTCCTGTCGGGAGGGACCCCGACGTGGAAGACGACGAGGGCGTCGAGGATGCCGACGAGGCTCCTGATCGCCCGTCGGAACTCCCTCAACCAGTGCCGCAAGACAACTCGGCGGCCATTTTGTTGGCTATACAGTCCTTATGCTCGGAGATAAGGACGAGACTGCCGTTACCACCAACGGAGGAACCGCTCCCGACGGGGGACCCGGAGCCAGGCCCTTCTGGGAGCCATCCTCCTAAGAGAAGAAGGATTCATCCTCCACCTCCTTTTCAGCCATCGCGCCCTGCTCAGCCCTCCTCCCCGTCCACGACACGTGGGGATGATACGGGGACTGACACGGCCGCGACGGGTACAGACAACGAGGTTTACGACGAGGATCTCCCGTCGTCACCTCCCACCCGGGCTTCCCCGCCCAACGAGATTGGATCATTTCACTCCATGATCGCCAGGGCATCCGAGCTTTTCCAGCTCTGCCCGGAAGAGAAGAAGAAGGAAGGTTTCCTTTATCAACGGCGCGAGACCAAGAGGAAGACGGTCCTCGCTGTACCTCTACTAGACGATATTTGGGATGAGGGCCTCGCCCTCCTCAAGAACCCATCCACGACGCCGGCTAGAAGGGATCGGTGCGAGAAGAAGTATCGGGTCCCGGACGCAGCCCCCTTGTGCCTTCGGGCACAGCCGACCCCGGACTCGGTCGTCTCCGCGGCAGCCAGGAAGAAAGCGGGGGGGGGGGCAGCCTCTACGTCAACCTCCCCGCCGGACGGCGAGGGAAAGAAATTAGACACGATGGGACGCAGAGTCATCTCATCGGCAGCGACGACGATTAAGGCGGCCAACGCCTTGGCTATCGTAGCCCGCTACGACAGGGAGTTGTGGTACAAACTGGCCCCCCTGCTGGACTTCCTACCAGATGACAAGAGGGCGGAAGCCCTAGAGATCTTGCAGGAGGGAGAAGTGGCGTCGGACCACGCCATTACGATTGCGACGGACATCGCTGACACTGGATTTCGCCAGTTGGGCAACGGCGTGTGCCTTAGGCGGCGTGGATGGCTCAAGGCTACTGACTTCCGCCAGGACGTGCAGACCAGAGTCTTGGACATGCTGTTCGACGGGAACAACCTGTTTGGGAAAACAGTGGACGATTCCCTTCAAGCCATCAAGGCAGACCCGGAGACGGCCCGGGCTCTTGGGGTTCTCCAGCAACGGCGGCCGCCCTTTCGGAGCGGCGGAGGCAAACAGGGTGCCTCCAAAGGTTCCAGCGGCGGATTTTCCACCTACCGTCAAGCGGCCCGTTCGTCGTCACAGGAAGCTTACAGGGGACGAGGCAAGTCAGGTGGACCCCGCCGTCGTCGCCAAGGAGGACAAGGCGGCAAAGCCTTGTCGAAGCAGGACTGAACCGGCCGTTGGGTCGGGGCCCCACCGAAGCACCCCGGTGGGAGGCCGGCTGGCGAGCTTCGTCAGCGCGTGGGAGTCCATCTCCACCGACCGTTGGGTGCTGGACGCCCTGGCTCAGGGTCACGCGCTCGAGTTTCTAAAGAGGTGCCCGCGCGTCCCCCCTGTTGCCAGGAAGGAACATCATGTCCCTCAACTTCTCTTGGAGGTAAGGGCGATGCTCAGGAAGGGCGCCATCGAGCTCGTCCCAAAGAGGCTTCGGGGCTCCGGAGTTTACTCAAGATACTTCCTCGTGAAGAAGACGACGGGAGGATGGCGCCCCATCCTGGGCCTACGACAACTGAACAAATTCATCAAGGCACAGAAGTTCAGGATGGTCACCCTCCAACACGTCCTGGGTCAACTGGAAGAGGGTAATTTCATGTCGTCGTTGGATTTGGAGGATGCCTACTTCCATATCCCCATCCTAAAGGGACACCGAAAGTTTCTCAGATTCGTGGTTCAAGGGCGTCACTACCAGTTCAGAGCCCTTCCCTTCGGATTGAGGTCGGCACCCAGGGTGTTCACCAAGTGCCTCGCACCTGTGGCGGTGCGGCTGCGCCTAGAGGGGATCCACGTCTACCCCTACCTGGACGACTGGCTCATCCGGGCGAAGACGAAGGAGCTCGCCGTGGAGCACACGGCAAGGACCGTCCAACTACTCACGGACCTGGGATTCTCCATAAACTACGCCAAGTCCCACCTGGTGCCCGCGCAAGACGCGCTGTTTCTGGGAGCGAAGCTCGACACAGTGTCGCTTCTGGCCTCTCCGTCGGAGGAAAGGACGAGGGCCATCTTGGGCAAGGTGCAGCGGATGCTGGTTGCGGACGCGGCCAGGGTGAGGTCCATCAAGTCCCTCCTCGGAATGATGTCTTCTTGCATCTATCTCATCCGCCTGTGCAGGCTCCGGATGTGCCCGTTGCAGGAGTTCCTGGACGCACGCTGGATCCTGACGACGGGCAGCTTCGAGGAGAGGATCACACTCGACGAGAGTTTCCGACGAGCGATCCGGTGGTGGGGCACCCGCGCGCATCTGACGGCGGGCATGGACTTCCAGACCCCCGGCCACCAGGAGACAGTGACCACGGATGCCTCCCTGGAAGTGTGGGGAGCGCACACCGAAAATCTGCACGCGAGAGGTCTTTGGCTTCCGACGGAGAAGTCCCTCCATATCAACGTCCTGGAGCTCCATGCAGTGTTTTGGGCCCTCAGGTCCTTTCTTCCGTCCCTCAAGGGCAAGGTGGTGAGGATCTTCACCGACACCACCACCACCATGTTCTACATCAGGAAGCAGGGCGGTACCAGATCCCCAGCCCTGTCCAAGGAGGCGCAGGATCTGTGGCATTGGGCCGTCTCCCAAGAGATATTTCTGGTGCCGTTTCACCTGGCAGGAATAAAAAACACCATCGCCGACTCGCTCAGCAGAGAGCTGCGCTCGTGCCACGAGTGGGAACTAGGGCAGGATCTAGTGGACCGCCTCTTCCGACGTTGGGGCACACCCCAGATCGATCTGTTCGCGACAGCGACAAACTCCAAGTGCCGGAGGTTCGCCAGCAGGTTTCCCCAGCCGAGGAGCATGGGCGATGCTTTCTCGTTCCCCTGGGAGGGCCTGTTTCTATATGCGTTCTCGCCATTGCCGCTGCTGATCAGGCTCATCAACCAGCTCAAGAGGTCACGGTGCAGGATGATCCTCGTCACACCTGCGTGGCCGAGGCAGATATGGTTCCCGGACCTTCTGGACTTGTCAGCGTCCCCGTCAATCAAGCTGCCAGTGGATGCGGATCTTCTCTCCAGGGAAGGAGGCGCCACCCTCCATCACGACCCGAAGTCGCTGAACTTGCAAGCCTGGCTCCTGCAGCGTTAGAGTTTGGAGGATACGACATACCGGCCGACTGCAGAGAGGTTCTTGCAAAGGCCAGGGCGTCCTCAACTCTTAAATGCTACGGACACAAATGGAAGAGGTTCTCTGTCTGGTGCCACGCACAGAAGATTAACCCTCTACGGATTACGGCTCCCCAGGTACTGCCGTACCTACTGACGCTGGCCAAGGCTGGACTGGCGCACGCGTCCATCAAGATTCATCTTGCTGCGATCTCCCGATACACCAGAACCACGGGGCGGACGTCTTTGTGGTCTCATCGTCTGGTGAAAGAGTTCATGAAGGGACTGTTCAGATCGTTCCCGCCGGTGAAGGCTCCGGCCCCGGCGTGGGAGCTCAACGTTGTGCTGACCAAGCTCATGGGACCTCCGTTCGAGCCTCTGCACTCGGCTCCGTTGAAGTTCTTGTCGTGGAAAACAGCGTTTCTTGTGGCCATCACCTCCGCACGACGGGTGGGAGAGATCCAGGCCCTTTCCTGCAAGGCCCCGTACTTGACTTTTCACGACACGAGGGTAGTGCTCAGTACACACCCCTCCTTCATGCCCAAGGTGCTGTCGGACTTCCACTTCAACGAACCCTTGATGTTGCCTGTTTTCTTCCCGTCGCCTTCGTCGCCGGCTGAAAGGACTTTGCACTCGCTGGATGTGGCTAGAGCGCTGAAGTTCTACGTGGACCGCACAAAGTGTTTTCGGAAGACGTCACAACTCTTTGTGAACTTTGGACCTGTCAATCAGGGGAAGACTCTCTCGAAGGCTTCCATTTCCAGATGGCTCTCCAGCTGTATCATGTACTGTCATCGGTTGGCAAACCGACCGCTGCCTGGCCGTCCGAGAGCCCATTCCACCAGAGCGATCGCAGCTACCACGGCGTTCCTATCTGGTGTGCCCTTGCTGGACATCTGCAGGGCTGCTACATGGAGGTCGATGCACACCTTCACGAAATTCTACTGCGTCGATCGGGATTCCAGGGAGGAGTCCAAGGTCGGCCAAGCAGTGCTGCGCAACCTGTTCGCCTAAGGTGAGCCGGGTGAGGAGGTAAGAATTGCTTAATGTTGAGTTTGATGTACTGCTTAATGTTGAGCCTTTGCCACCTCCCGTGGTTGTGCATGTGTGTACTGCTATGTATTATTTTATTCATGAGCATGTGAATCCATGCCAGACCCCATGCTGGAGAAGGAACAAGTTACTTACCTGTAACTGTTGTTCTCCAGCATGGGTCTGGCATGGATTCACATGCGAACCCTCCCGCCTACCCCTCTGCGGCTCTTCACTTGGTCATCCTGCCACTTCACGTGCTACCAAATCTGAAGATGGCTGCCAGAGGCGGGGCTTAGGTAGAGGGCAGTCATTGGCTGTGGTCAGTATGACGCAGAGATCAGTGATTGGTTACTACTACGAAAGACAGATCAGAAACGAAACTGATACTGATTTTTTCTTTACCGAGGATTCCCAGCCTGACGACGGGGAATATTCATGAGCATGTGAATCCATGCCAGACCCATGCTGGAGAACAACAGTTACAGGTAAGTAACTTGTTCCTTATCATTCAATTGAGGAAGAACACAGGCGCAACACTGAAATAGCCATAGGAAAAAAATCGGGAAGTGCATGAGGTTTTGGGAGAAGTTGCCCCTAGCGATGATGGGCCGAGGTGCTATGCTTAAAATGGTGGTCCTGCCTCAACTTTTACATTATTTCAACAATATCCCTTACATGATCCCTAAGAAGTTTTATGTTAAGCTGCACAGTATGTGCAGAGACTTTTTGTGGCATGGCACCCGAAACAGAGTTGCATTATGGAAGCTGCAGAACTTCTATGAGAAAGGCGGTATTAAACTGCCTAATTTTGAGGCTTATTATGTAGCGGCACAACTGCAGTACGTGGCTAAGTGGCTCTCTGATGAGGAGACCCCTGAGGTTGTTCGGGAGGAACTGTGCTCCTTTTTACTTGCGGGAACTGATCTGGGTGGCTAGCTCAGACATGAGGGAGCGCCCTAAGATGCTGTTGTTGGGATGGAACATGTGGCGCCGAGCCTGCCGAATGATGGGGGACCCTTTCCCGTGTGACCCGCAGATACCGCTGGTCGCACTGGCAAAGGGGGACAGGCAACTGCAAATAATCATTAGGACTTACTGGGAATCGGTGGGTCTAGTCACCTTGGGAGATATTTGGCAGGATGGGGCTATTATGGAGTTGGAGGAACCTGGGGCAGCGTCGGGATTGCACGTAGGCCAATATGTCACTTATCACAGGGTAGTACAGGAGATCCGGAGTAGGTGGCTTGAAACCATTTTGGCGGAGGAGCCGGACACCACCGTCGGGGTGATATACGATATATCAGAGGGTGGGCATGAGGTGTCCAGGTTGTACGAGATGTTGATGACTAAGATCGGGAAGGACCTGGTGCATTTGAGATCAGAATGGGAAACAGAGATGGGAGCCCCGATGGAGGATGGGATGTGGGAACAGGCCTTGGGATATCATAAGAAGGTGCCGAGAAATGCCAGGTTTAAACAACTACAGTTGTACATAACGCACAGGGCGTACATGACCCCTCAGAGAATATCAAGGTTCAGAAACGTTGGGCGCCAGGCTTGCCCTAAGTGTGACGAAGAGAATGCAGACATGATACACATGTTCTGGGCGTGCCGGGTAATTGAAGTCTATTGGGGTGAGGTGGCACAGAAACTAGCGAAGAAGGGGGTCACACTCATAATAGACTCGGCCTGGGCCTGCTTGCTGGGGGGATATCCTAGAGCGCGGAAACGCAAACATGTTGGAAAATTGAAAGACTTGGCATATGTGCTCGCGAAACGAAGGATCGCTATGGGGTGGAAGGAGCGTCATGGGCCGCGAGTGGAGGTCTGGTGGAAGGACTTACAAAAATGGGCGGAGGCTGAAACAGTTGTGTGGCAGGAGGCTAGTAACTCGGGGGGGATGAGGAAATGGGCTCCCTCATGGCATGGAAACTGTTGATAGCTGAAATGTTTGGAGCAGTATCGGCCCCAGCAGAATCCGAAAGCAGCGACGCCCTGACACACGGAACAGACACCGAGAGCGAGGAACAAACAGGCTGATAAGGGGGGGGATGGGGAGTGCAGTGTTTATGTTGATAAATGTTTTTAATTATGTTCATTGTAATATTGTTTGTTTGAATAAAATAATTTTTAAAAAAAACCCTGTCCTTGTGAAACACAGTAAAGGGTGGCTTAGATGAAAGTGCCTGCAATTCACTCACTCTGCGAGCGGAAGTAACCGCAACCAAGAACACAGTCTTAAAGGACAGTAATCTCAAAGGACAAGAGTGCAAAGGTTCAAACGGAGCACCCATGAGAAATTTCAAAACCAAATTCAAATCCCAAACAGGCACCTGGAAAGGGGACGGCGGAAATACATTAGTCAATCCTTTAAGAAATTGAGAAATCAAAGGAATCTTAAAGTAAGAACATTCTTCAGACGAGCGCTTAAAGATAGACAGCGCTGCCAGGTAACCTTTAATGGTACCCACTTGAAGGCTCCTGTAGCCCAAAGAAAGTAAAAAAGACAAAACCATAGGAATGGAGCACTGAGAAGGATCAACATTGTTATCTCTGCACCAGTCGCAGAACTTACGCCAACGGTACAGGGACTTTGTTGCCGGCCGCCTCCATCACGTCATCTGGGAGGTCCCAATCCTTATACCTCAACCTTTCCGATATCAAGCGTGAAGGTTGAGAGTCTTGACCTCTGGATGGAGAACCTGACCCCCACCCCCACCCCCACGTGAGAGCAGATCCTCTCAGTAGGGAAGACAGCGTGGAGGGCAGATGGACATTTCTAGAAGGTCTAGCTACCACGCTCTCCTGGCCCAATCCGGAGCAATGAGGATCCTGTGGGAACCGAACCTCCGTAACCTCTGCAACACTTGAGGAATGACACGGACTGGAGGAAACGCGTACAGCAATGGGAATGACCAATCCACCACAAACGCGTCTCCTAAGGCTCCTCTTGGAGGAAATTCCCTTGAGCAGAATCTCTCACACATCCGGTTGACACTGGTGGCGAAGAGATCCACTTATCGGTTTCCCCAAAGGGCGAAGATCTCCTGCAGGACTTTCTGAGCCAACTCCCACTCGTGGGAGACTGTGCTCTGCCTGCTCAGAGCGTCCACCGCCGCATTTTCGTCTCCGGCCAGATGAACTGCCGAGATAGAAATTTCCTGCTGGATGGCCAAGAACTAGAGCAGCATTGACTCTCTGCACAACGGAAGTGACCCTACGCCCCCCCTTTTTGTTGAGGTAATGCATGGCCACTGTGTTATCCGTCATGATCAGGACACTCTTCCCCCGTACAGAGGGCAGAAAAGCCTTCAGGGCTAGCCTGATGGCCCTCAGCTCTAACAGATTGATGTGGAGTCTGGACTCCGATGGAGACCAACGACCGCTGGCAGTCAAGTCGTTGGCATGAGCACCCCATCCTGTGAGGGAAGCATCCGTCACTACCGTCACCTCCAGCCACGGTTGCCAAAACTGTTCCCGCTTCATCAGGTTCCCTTCATTGGCCCACCACAGAAGATCCTGGGAGACCGAGAGTGGAATCTGAACGGGATCCGACATCTTGCCGGAGAACTGCGACCATTGCATCTTGAGAACCCACTACACGGATCTCATCTGCAGCCAGGCCACTGGCACCAAAAAAATGCAGGATGCGATGAGGCTGAGCAACCTTAAGAATTCGAAAGCCGGGAGACTCTGGGGATGTTGAAACTTGTCCACCATCTGCACAATGTGATGAGCCCTTACCTTGGAAAGCGAACACTTCCCCAAGGACGCGTCTAATACAGCCCTGATGTACTGGCGCTGTTGGGAAGGTGTCAGATGTGACTTTTTGAGATTCAGGGAGAAGCCCAGCCTGTGGAGGGTGTGGCAGGTGACACTGAGATGATCCAATGCCAGTGTGGGAGAGCGCACCCGGATCAGCCAGTCATCAATGAAGGGGTACAAGTAAATTCCCCCCTCACCTAAGGTACGCTGCCACCACCACCATTAGCTTGGTGAAGACCCTCGGGCAGAGGTCAATCCGAACGGCAGGACCCGAAACTGAAAGTGTGAGTCGCCAGCCGCAAACCTCAGGTACTTCCTGTGCGCGGGATGAATCGGCACATGAAAGTAAGCATCCTTGAGGTCCAGAGACACCAACCAATCCTGAAGTTGACGGGCCTGGAGGACTTGAGAAAGAGTGACCATCTTGAACTTGTCCTTCTTGAGAAGTTTTTTCAACCAACGCAAGTCCATGATGGGTCTCAATCCTCCGTCTTTCTTTGGGATCAAAAAATAAAGGGGAATACCATCCCTTGTTCCTCTCCGCTATAGGCACCAGTTCTATAGCGCCTTTCTCCAGCAGGCTCAAGATCTCCTGCGCAAGGAGCGGATCCGGAAGCTTCAAAGAGAGTTTCCCCAGTGGATTGTCGTGAGGCCGCTGAAGGAAGGGAAGGTAGTAGCCAGGGGATATGGTATCCAGAACCCACACATCTTAAGTAATGGCACGCCATTCTTCGAGATGCTGAGACAGTCTGCCCCCAACCGGTGAACCATGGGACATGGCCTCATGACTGTTTGGAAGCGGCTGCGGCAGTGCCTGAAGGCAAAGAGGCAGCTGCCCGAGCGGCTTTGGCACCACGATTTCCCTGACCACCACAGGTACTTTTCCGCTGGCCCCTTTGACTGGCGGCCCCTCTCGTTCTACCAAAGGAGGAGTAGTAACGAAAGGAACCTCCCCTCCACTGCTGTCCCGTAGGACGAAAAGGCAGAGGTTGACGCACCGCAGCACTTAAAGATTTCACTGCAGCTTTTGAGGTCTGCAACCTCTCAAGGCTCTCGTCAGCCTTGCTGCCAAACAAATGTGCGCCATCAAAGGGCATGTTCAGAAGACGGGCCTGCACATTCGGAGCAAACCCCAACTTCCGCAACCACGCAAATCTGCGTATAACGGTGCTCGCAGCCATGGATCGGCTAACACTGTCAGCCGTATCCAAACCCGACTGAAGGGATTCGCACATGGCATCCTTGCCGTCCTTCACGAGAGCAAGGAACACATCCCTTTCTTCCCCCTCGGGAATATGCTCAGCCGCCAAGGAAACAATTCCACAGAGTGTGTGAAAACCTTGCCAAGGCACACGTGGAGTTGGCCAATTTCAGGGCCATGCTCCCAGCAGAAAATACCTTCCAGGCCCAACCGTCGAAGCGCTTGTTGTCCCTATCCGGAGGGATGGTAGGGTACGCCGCCTGCCTCGAGGTGGCAGTAAGCCGCCTGAACCACCAAACTCTCGGGAGTGGGGTGAGTAGATAAATAGCTGGAGTCGCTAACGAAAGGATGGTATTTCTTGGTCAAACACTTATTAACAGCCGGAAGAGATTCCAGGGACTGCCAAGCAGCTGCCACCCTTTTCTGCATGGTAAAATGAAATGGCAAAACAGGGTCAGAGGACGGATCTTGATCTAAAATTTCTGTTAGATCATCCTGCACAAAGTCTTCAGGAGGACTGACCAGCCCAGATACTCCAAGACCCTCGCCATGAGCCTCCTGTACGAAGACTCTGCATGAGCCACAGGCTCAGGCCTACCGAATTCCACTTCCGGAGAAATGTCCAACACACTGGCATCATGGAGGGTCAGCCGCAACTCCTCCAACTGACTGTCTCCAGAAAAAAGTGGATCATCAAGGTCACCAGGTTCCTCAACCGGAGACCTTTCTTCCTCTTCATAAATGTCATCCAGAGGGAGTTGAAACCCAGGCCTGGGGACAGAAGAGGTCCTGGAGGCCAAAACTGGCCTCACAGACTTAGACGTAGCCTTCCTTGGAGGATCCACGATATCCGGGTACACCAATGGCAAATTTCGAGAAAAAAAATCCATGAAGGTGCCGATAGTGCCAAAGGATTAGACGTCAAGAGCGTCGGCAACCTCGACATCGTGATCGCCGAGGGCTACGGTGTATACGTCGACACAACGAGGACCGAGACCTATAGACACGTCTCTTGCGACTCTTCGTTTCCTTGTCCGTACGGGACCTCAAAGGGTCCCGATGCGAGACGCGCCGTGTACCTGAGCCCGAAGGCGTGCAAGCCACGGTACGAGACTGATCCTGGCTGGCTTCGTTAGAAGGCACGACCGGACCTGTGCCCTGCGATTGAAAAATCGCTAACATGGATTGTTTAAACGCCGCCCATTCCTCCGGAGTCGAGGACTTCGTAGGGTTCGTAACCTTCCTCGGGGCACCCTCCTCTGAGGAGGACTGGGAAGGCGACCGGTGATGGCGCTTCCTAGAGTGCCAGGAAGAGGAAGACGAGTAGCGGGAACCACGCTGGGACCGAGAACGCCGGGACTCCTTCCTTCGTAGAGATTCAACCCTCGAGTCGTCGGTGGAAACCCCCTTCGACTTGGAAGTCCACAACTTAACAGGCCTAGAGCCCCTACCCACCTGGAGCTTCCCCTTCCGCAAGGCCTTGGCAGTCAGAGACTGGCATTTCGAGCAGTCGTCAGTGTCGTGCAACTCGCCCAGGCACCACTAACAAATGCGGTGGGGGTCGGTGAGCGACATTTTCAACTTGAAGTCCTGGCAGGTCTTAAAGCCAGACCGTGGAGTCGGAGGGGTCGAAGAGAAAGACATTGTAATGGTGAACACATGAGTAGCACCGAGTCTCACGAAGTTAACATGTTCGCGGAAAAAACGGAACTGAGGCTACAGGCGCCATGCGTCCTATTTATAACATCCTGTGATGTCGCCCTCAACAGAGGCCCTTGAGGGACATTGACCCAACGCCATCGATGCAGGACGCCCTCTGCCAAAAAAGTTTCCGAAGTGCACAGCTGTGGACATTACATGTCAAAGATGTGGAATACGGTGGAGGACACAATCCATTCGAAGGGAGGCATTCTCCTAGCTATAGACAATTTGACTCAGGAGAAGGGAGGCATTCGCCTAGCTATAGACAATTCAACCCAGGAGAAGGCAGGCATTCTTCTAGCTATAAACAATTGGACTCAGGAGAAGGGAGGCATTCTCCTGTGATCTGGTTTTGTTGTTTTGGGATTTTTTTGTTGTACTGACAGGGAAAGTTTAGAAGTTTGGACCAGGATTTAGACTTCACAGACCTCCTGACCGGCACCCCGTTTTTGATTGCTTGAGGTAGGGAAAACAACCTCTAAAGATAGGGTTTTGAATTGTATAATAAACGTTTATAGTTCAAAGTTCAAGAGCCTGGTCAGATTCCTCATTCCAGGTCACCACAGCAGTTAATGTGGCCGTGTTATCCGCTTTTCCAGTTGGCCCCAATCCAGCCACAATTTGGTCATGTATTCTGTGAGAAACCAAAGGGGATCTCTCTCTCAGGTGGCCTGGGCACGGCCAACATCTTTGGATCTAGACCCTGGGGGTGGACCAGTGTGAGAGGATCACCTGGGTGAGGGATCTTCAGGGAGTGGGTGTGGGGCAACCGATGGTCAGATGCGGTATCCCCTCCTTTCCCATGCCCATACTCCATCCTATTTTATAGGATTCTCTGACATTCAATCCCCCCGGCCGCTTTCTAGACAAACACTGGGCCGAGGAAGAGGACAGAGTAAAAAGGCTAACACTTGCATATCTCATTGGACATGTCCCCTTAATAAGGTCAGGCAAAGTCAGGCAGTTGACCTTCATCACATACATCTTATACCCATTAGTTTCCTCCACATGGATAAAAGGCGGAACAGCGAGACACACTCTGATGAAGGTGAGACCCAAGAAGGAGCATATCTTCCGGGGCGAAGGCGAACCCACTGGAGCAGGACGACCGATCGAGGGACCAGAGCGAGGGGTAGAGAAACCCTGCAGATCCCTGCAGGAGGTTGTTGCCTCTGGGAAACCGTGAGGGATACACGGGGAAAGCCAAATCCCAGCCATGGACGCCAGCAACCCTCCCGAGTGAACAGCAGAGTTTTGGAGGCGAGGCCAACCCTGTGGTATTAAGCTTGACTCGTGAATCAAAGTCGCAGAGAAAAGAAAGGAGTATACACAACCGTTGAGTTAGCGATAAATATGAAAGGCCGGTTTGTGTCAAGGAAACATTGAATTTGCAACAGTGTATCTTACAATTGAAGATTGTGCGCATGCTGATGAGACGTGAAAGAAAACAAATCAGTAGTGAACTTTAAAATTACTGATAAATGGTTTTTTAACTCTTTTTATTGGCTTTTTACAAACAGTAACAACATAACGCCTAAGGTTAGGCATAAACATATAAAAAGAAAAAGCATCACAGTCACATCATGAGCTTCACAGTTTCCTCGTTCAATCATCATAGGTATGAACGGTTCTTCACTTTGGTCACACTTCATCTCCTCACTCCAAGTGGGTTACTCTGGTGCTGTATGGTTAAGCCGTTTCCTTTTCGATTAGATTGTGTAGCATGAATACTTTCAACCTTTAAGAGGGGCTGAAAAGGTGAGCAATTTCTCACTTTGCATGGTGTTGAATAGCCCGATGGCAGTTTCTTGCGATTGCTCCCCCTTATAGCTCTGAACTCTCCCCGCCTGATTGATTCAGCAGGTATGGGTCCCACATGCTCGGTGAACTCGTGCGGTAGGATGTTAAGCCTCTGTATCCTGCCTCCATGTCGTTACACAGTATCACATCTGAGTGACAGTCTTCTATTTTGGGGTGTGCAGGCCCCCTCCAATGTAGTGCCACCCTCCTCTTAGCTAACAGTAGGAGTAGCCCTGCTAACTGCCACCTGCCCCTGCGGATGCGTTTTGTGTATCCTAGAAGTGCTGTCATGGGGTTCGGGTCTAGTCCCTCACCGATAATATCTCCGGTAGCCTTAGATGCCGGTTCCCAAACAAAAGGAGTATAGGGCAGGGCACCACCATGCCATATGCATAAAATCTGCCATTGGTTCATTGCATCTGAAGCAGCTGGTGGCCGCCTCTGGAAAATAGTTATGAATTTGGGTAGGGGTATAATAGAATTGATGTAGGTATTTCCAATGGATTAGTTTATATCTGGCATTTATTGCAGCCTTCTTGGTTCCCTCACAACAATATCTCCATTCCGCACCAGATATCTCATGCCCCAGGGACCGTTCCCATTTGTCTCTAGGGGACGAAATCTGTAACTTGGTGTCCAGACACATAGCGTACAAAATCGAAGCCACCCTTCTGCACTGCCCCCCAGAGAGTATCTAATCAAGTATAGGTGTCGCTGCTGGTTGCTCTGGAAAGGTCGGGAATATATTTTGAATCATTGTTTTTAGCCTATAATATAAAAACACCTCCAAGGGGTAAAGACTCCCCTTGGCCTTCATCTCATCTAGTGTTATGAACCTCCCGTCGGGGGAACAGGTCGCGGTAACTGTGCATTTCCAATTTTCGCATAAGGTTGATGAATCCCCACTCTGAGGTGAGTAGTATACCCGATGTAAATAGGATAAGCAGTACTGGAGAGTAAAGGACCTTGTATCTATGCTGTGCAAGTGAGCTCCACCATGTTGTCTGCTCTATTCCCTCTTTCGGGAGCGGTGAGTATACTAGATCGAAGTAGGAATGGCGCCGCCAGGGCCCTCCCTATTTGTACGTGCCTCCTCTCCCCTTGATCTCCAAACCAATAAAGAGTGAACCCGGCCTGCGCCACGTTATAGTACGTTTCCAGGTACGATAAGGCCAGCCCCTCCCCCCACGCTGCATTGGTGCTATTAGTTTGTACCATGATGCTCTTGGTTGCTTTCCGGCCCATATGAACTGAGTGATTCCTGATTTTATCTCCCGGAAATATCCTGCTGGGACTGCTATTGGCACATTGAGGAATACATAAAGGAATCGGGGAAGTAGTACCATCTTGATCAGGGAGATCCTGCCGTATAAGTTAAGTGGTAAGCTCTTCCACCTGATGGTTGCCTCCCTTGCTTGCTTCAGTGCCCTTTGGTAGCTCCCTTTGAATATTGTGTTCACATCCCAGGCGATGGTGACCCCCAGGTAGCGAGTTTGTGCAATGTGCCACTGACAGCCCCATTTATCAGCGTATTGTACCACTCTCTCTGTTAGCGGGAAGATGACCGATTTCATCGCGTTGATCGCGAGGCCCGAGAAGTCCCCGAATTGGACATCCTCCATGATGGGGTCCAGGTTCTGCTCAGGGTTCCTTATGAACAGCACCATGTCGTCCGCATACAGTGAGATAACCACCTTATATCGCCAGGGCAAATAGCAGCAGGGAGAGAAGACATCCCTGTCTCGTGCCTCTGTTCAGATTGATCCTCTGGGTGAGTTGGCCATTAACCCGCACTCTGGTGTTAGGTGACTCGTATAGAAGCGATACCATGGCAATATATTGCTCTCCCAGCCCCATTCTCCTCAAAACTGTAAACAAGAAGGGCCACTCCACCGAGTCAAACACCTTGGTGGCATGTAACAGCGCTGCAACTATGTAGTCTTCCCGATTAGCTGCTGAGATCAGTCCAAACATTCTCCTTATCCCAAAGGATGTAGAGCGTCCCGGTATAAATCCAGCCTGGTCAGCTCTCACCATCTTGTTCATCAGGGGTGCTAATTTGGAAGCCAGTATCTTAGCGAGGATCTTGTTATCGAGATTAATGAGGGAGATGGATCTGTATGATGCAGTCGTTACTCGGCTTGCCTGGTTTAGGTAAGACTGACCAGGGCCTCCCTCAGGGACTCCGGAAGTCTCCTTTCCAGGGCACTTTGGTGATACATTTGTAACAGGTAGGGACCTATCTTTGCTGCATAATACTTATAGAATTCAGCCCCGAACCCATCTGGCCCTGGGGCCTTCCCAGAGAGCAGCAACTGAATGGTTGCTAGTACTTCTTCTAGGGTTATTTGGTGATTCAGTCCTTCTCTATCTTCCACAGAGCACCTGCACAGGGTCACCTGGTCCAGGTATCCTAATTCCGCTTGAGGGGTACATATATGGGAGTAGTAAATGTCTTTATAGAAGCCGTGGAAAGCCTGCGTTATCCCGACGTCATCAAATCTCTCCACTCCCTACTCATCTATTATGGATGTGACCCGTCCCTTGTGCGTTTCCAGCTTTGCAGCCCTCGCCAATAATCTAACCGGTTTCTGTCCTTCCCCATATTGCCTCACGGCTGCACCCATCCCAGTATTTTTGCTCTATGAGTTGTTTTGTCTCCACCTGTTGGTTGGAGGTTCATGGGCCCCCGGTCGCCTGTAGTATGCCTAAGCATGATTCCACAACACCCAACTCATGCCTGATCTGTTTCAGCATCCCCATCTCTTTGGCAATACACTCCCCCCGTATCACACACTTGACTCTCCCAGAGGATTCCTGCCGACTCCACCTAACCCTCGTTAGTTTCGAAGAAGGTATCTATAGACTTTGATATGTCTTCACCGAACAGTGTATCCGCCAGAGCTTCGCTTTTGAATTGCCATGGTCTCCTCTCCCTCCCCCTTCCTGATAGTTCTATGTGTAATATTACCGGGCATGGTCTGAGTGTACAGGCCAGGATGGTCACCTCCGCTATGACTGCCATCAATGCCTGAGAGACCAGAAAGAAGTCCAGACACAATGCGGTACCATGGTCCGATGAGTGGAAGGTGTATTGCCGCACTCCGTGATTCTTGAGTCTTCACACATACTCCAGTTCTCACGCCTGACTCATTCTTCTTAGCTCACTATATCATTTAGTTGGGGGGCGGGGTGGTCCCAGTGTGCGGTCCAACACCAGGGCCATCACCTCATTAAAATCGCCAGCCCAAATTAGATCTCCCGGTGGAGCAACACCCAGGTGCCGGTTAAGCCATTTCAAAGTTGTGACAGTGTCCTGATTAGGCCCATAGTAATTAACTAGGCTGTACAGGCAGCCCTGCACTATCAGACCCCTCCATTAATTATCACTGATTGTGGAGATTAAATTGAACCCTGCCGTGTTGTGGACTAGAGTGCCTACCCCCCTCCCATAAAATGGGTAAGAAGAAAAATATCAATGGCAGCCCCAGGTTTTGCCGAAGGTCGATTCAGCCATTGGCATGAGGTGCGTCTCTTGCAGAAATGCAATTCCCACTTGGTGACACTTTAGATAGAGGAGGACCCTTTCGGCATTTTGGTGGGAAGTTCAGCCCTCATACATTCCATGTGAGGCATCTAATTGATCAAGTAATTCTCAAGTCATCAGACTCATGCTTCCAAGCCCCTTTTATGAACACGAGTGTGCCCTAGATTTTACTCCTGAGCCCTCCCCGTTATGTAACCAATACCATTCCTTGAGTTGTGATGCTTCCTCTGGACGTGTTCCCTCCCCATAACCCTCCCCCTCCCCCAGCAACAACCCCAATCTGTCAGTAACATATATTCCCTTCCCCTCCCTGGGCCGGCTGCCCCAACCTGCCAGCACTTAGGACTGGGAAAATTGCTTCCGCTTGGGTGACTACCAGTGGCCCGACCATGTCTCTGCACTTACTACATTGTGGTACGTTTCTGGCCCCTTAATGTCTGTCTCTGCAGATCGTTGATTCCCGGTCTCTGAAAGATGTGTTTGTTGCAGTGAAATCTAACTCATTGTTCCCCCTGGGTCTTGTGTTCCAGGGTAGGCGTTCAAGGAATGTGTTGGCTTCAGCCGGGGTGGTAAAGAACAGTGTGCGCCCATCGTGCTCCACCCGGAGCTTGGCCGGGAACATCAAGGCGTAACAAATGCCCCTCTCTCGCATCCTCTTCTTCACGTCTATATACGTTCTTCGCAACGCTTGGACTTTATAGGAGAAGTCTGGGAAGATTTTTATCCTGTCCCCTTTGTATGCAAGGACCCCCTTCACTCTCGCCTTCCGCAGGGCTGAGTCCCTGTCCTGGTAGTTTAGCATTTGTGCGATTATTGGTCGTGGTGGGGCTCCGGGTATTGGCTTCCTGTCACTCGGTATTCTGTGTGCTCTCTCCACAACAAAGATATTTGAAAAACCTTCCAGGCGCAGTGCCTCCCTCAGGATCTCTTCCACCATGAGTTCCATATTTCATTGGTCCGCTGCTTCTGAAATGCCGATTATTCACAGGTTGTTCCCCCTGGAACTTGATTCTAAGTCATCCCGCTTCTCCGTGAGTTCTTTCAGCGTTCTCTTCATTTTTTGCAAGTCCCTAGATGTCGAGGCAGCTTCGTCCTCAACCCTTGAGACCCTTTCCTCTGCTTCATCCAGCCTTTCTCTGTGTTTGTCCAGGCAGACTTGCATGTGGTCCAACTTACATGTTAATGTGTCCATCTTCCCGTCGAGGGACTGTATACTGCTTTGAAGCGGACTGAACAACTCCTTTATGTCGTGGAACACCGTCAAGGTGTTGTGGGTGGTCTGCGGGTTGCTCCCCTTTGGGGGTCTGTAGTTTCAATGTGTTTGGGTTGCGAAGCAGCCTCAAATTGGAGCTTTCATTGCTGTTTCCTGCTCTTGTTCACCTTGGCCATCTTGTTCCGTTGTACTCCACTATTGTTGCTCCCTCTCCCGGACTGGCTTACTTCATAAGCTATGTGCTTCTCTACGATGGTTGCAGGCACCTCCCTCCAGATGGTTTGATGAGATGTTAGATACTTTTGAGGGCCCGATGTCTGCTGCCTGCGGTGGTGTCTCCCGCGCTACCTCGGTCTTAGTATCTGTGTGTCTTCACGTGTTTGTAGTGATCTTTCACTGCGACGCTGGTATGCAATGATTCATTATGACTTGCCCCGCTTCCCCTTATCGAGAGCGGAGCTATGTGATCGCCTCACAGCTTGGTTTCAGGAGGGGACGTTGTCTTTAGTGCTGTTAGGTCGAAGTGTTCACACAAGAAACTGTAGCAAGCCCCCTTGCATTATTTTGAAGTAAATAGATTCCTTGCGTAGGTGCTGTGCCAGAGTCTGGGACACTATAACTCACTTACCCAGGGTGACACCTCCTGGGCTGCAGGTCTCGCCATGCGTGGTAGTGGCTCCTCCGGGTCTACCAGGGCTTCACATTATGGCCTGTGGTGGTGCTCATCAGATTAGCCCCTCTCTGTGTGGCCCGCCTGAGGCAAGTCTCAGCTCTGCTTTACACTCACTGGCCTCAAGGGGTGGACAGGCACCCTCCTTTATTCTGGCCTCCGTGTTTATAATAATATGTCACTGGTGGTCATAGGGGTATGAGAGAATTAGGGCTAGGGGATCATTTATCTGACTTGATGGCGATCACTGCCCTCAGCCCTGCTGTCTTACAGGGTGAAACGTACTTGCTGGTTGAGTGCGAGTGTAGTGGCAATTCCGTGTCCAGCTACGCTATCGAAGGGCTCTCCTGCGCTGCCTTGCTGCCTGACTCCCCGCCTCGAGGGGAATACCCTTGAGGAGACTGGTCTGCTTGGTTGCACCTCCAGGTTAATTGCTGCAACTATGGCCTCTCTATGGGAGGTCCTCCACCCTTCCTGGCAAGGTGTTCCTTCCGCCGCATTGTTGTGCCCAGTTGTGGGCATTCGGCTCTGTTTCCTCCCCCTGTCTTGTGCCTTGGGTCTCTGGTCACTCCCGCTGCAGTGGGGAGCAGTCCCAGCTGATCACTGTGCCGGTCTGTCGGATTCACTGCTCCTCTGGGGGACGCAAGGGGTAAGAGAGGTCGGTACCACTGCACGTGCAATGCCCGGGAAGCCGCGCGGTCTCTGCCTCACACTCACCTTCCAATGCAGAGCGGCTCTCCTCTCCCCCTCGGTTTTCGTCAGAGTGCTCTGTCTGCTCCGGCTCTTGCTGGCGCTCCTGTGTCGCGTTCACCTGGAGCCCCTTGAGCCACTACTTCACTTTGATTAGTCTGTTCTCACGCCAACTGAATAATTCCCCTGAGGGTCAGCTTTTTCAGCGTCTTCGTTCCGATTACACGCCGGGTTCCCAGGGGGCCTCGCCCCTTCATGCTGCTTCAATCCCCTTGCCTGATGCTCCGCGATGTGGGGATCTAGGGACACTGGACTTGGACAGTGTATGCTAGAGACCCCCAGTGAGCTTGTCGCACTTTCCCAGCTACACTTTGGGTGAGAATGACGGCAGGATCTTCATCTGATTTATGCAGTGTGGAGAGAGCTCCCGGCCATCTTAGTCAGGCTCTATAGCGCCCCCCAAAATTACTGATAACTGTGAAGCCAGCAATACAGAGTAGCAGAGTGGTCCGGCGAAAGGAAATCGCCCACTCTAAAGTATCCGCAAAATGTTTGATATCTTGTTAAAAAGCGACAAGGTGAACAAACTCTGAAATGCGCAATTGTCAAGATTAATCCCGTCGAAAGGGAGAGTTAAAAGGCAATTGCTCGAAGAGAAAGATTTCTACCAAGAACAAGAGACACTGGGGTGAATCCCATAAGGGAGAGATGAAGTGAAAGTCTAAATGGTCCTGCAGAGGTCTATAGAAAAAGCCTTGCACACTCAAACGTCTTTGTCAACAGTGAAAGGTCTGAGCCCGACCAAGGGAAACCTGGAATGTGAAATAAGTTAGCAGAAGGGAACTGCTAACAAATGTGAATAAAGCTGGGTGAAGGGAACCCCCTGCAAGTGCTATCATTGCGAGGTCCGAGCCCGACAGAGGGAGCCCTATGTGAACTTTTGGTGAACTTAAAATAAGACACTTTAACGTGGAATGCCTTGCGGGCCTCAACCCACGTTTGGATCGGCCTTTTTTTTTATAACCTGAGCCAGAGTGTGTCATCCTGTCTACGGGGGCCGCCTTTCTCCGCGCTTTCCAACGTGGGAAGGAGAGCTGACTCAGCCACCTTGATCCTTTATGTTATAACACTGACTTTCCTTTGCATACACATTCCTCTTTACACAATTTTTGTATAAGAGATAGGGACGGCATTTAGGTTTTTTAGTATAGGCCATTTTGATTTGACAGACTGACTAGGACTGTTTCCATTATTATTTGATGGTAGAGACTACCCCCATCATAGCTATAGGGCAAAGTGGGAGTGTTTCCAAACCCCAAGAATGTAATAAAGCCTTTGAAAGTTGTAGCTTGTGCCAGTGTCATACTTTTGATACCATGCCTCCCCTACAATTCCTTACACCACCAAATACTTTACTGTAGTAGATTTATCTTCAGCATTTTGATCTATACTCATACATCCTGACAGTCAGTACTTGTTAGCATTTATCCATAAATCAATGCAATATATGTTAATTAGGCTTCCAATGGGCTACGTAGAGAACCCCACCCTGTTTTCCCAAATTTTAAAGAAAGATCTTAATTTGGTGCAGTTTCCAGGAGGGTCTATGGTAGTGCAGTATGTGGCTCATGTGGCTGGCGCGTGCATCCCGAGTGCCAGACGAGTGCTGTTGGCCGTGCTGGCATTTTTTCTGCTGGAATGGCCTTTCCCTGCATAGGACTCACCATATAAAACATATACCTGGAGGTATATTCATTAGGCTATATTGTACTATTTTGGACATACACTCTTGTTGAACTTATCTGTGCCCATTTTCCTCTTTAGAACAGTGGCTAAAATTGTGTTCATTTACTTTACAGAACTTTTTGCAGAGACATCAAAGCTACACCCCTTTTAGAGCCGGAAGCAGTACTTAAGGCAAGGGTCACGCGCATCCGCGTGCACGCGCCTATCCCGAGTGCCAGACAAGTCTGTTGGCTAGTGTCGAGTGGCGGGTATAGGGGTCACCAGTGTAATTATAAAAATGTGCTCTCTAAAAGAAAAATATTGCTAAATGGGGAATATTTTGTTCTGGGAGTGAAAAACACACCATTAAGTTTGATACGCTCTGAATTATAAGTCAGAATGAGAAAAAAAGAAAAGGCAACTATCGCCAGAAGGTACATCTTAGAGGCACCATTGATGTTCACCAGACGACAGAACACAGTCTCGGTCACCCTCAAAAAAAGGTGGGGCCTGAACTAGTGTCTCCCTCTACCGGGATACAAACCTAGAAAAAAAGAACACCTCTGGGAGACATGTTTTTCGTGACTCTGACCAGCCATCTATCCTCATTCTCACTCAGTCACACTCCGTTCAGAACAGTTCTAACTGCATAAACATTACTGTGCTCAATGGTTTACAGTACACAATTAAATGTTTTTATTATATAAGAAATATTAAAAAAACTCAATAGGACCAAAAGACAGTTTCAAGTCCAATCTTGGTGGGCTACTTTTCACAGAAATGGATGATGGGGTTAGTAAAAGTGACTCAGAAAACAGCTTCAAACAGAATTATTACACTTCACACCGAATTCACCTTTCTCATTACACAGACAATGGTCTGGACTTGTCACCTCAATGCCTTTCCTCTGGCCAGTAACAATATTCACTCCCTACTACAATACTGTATTCTGGCAAAGTGACAGTAGCAGACACATGACGATCTAAACTAACTTTCAAAGGTCATGTGTTCCGTCTCAGACCTGCATATCTTTTCTTTAATGCACAGTGTATTAAATAAACAAAACAGTGTCAACAGACTTGTGTTTCGGCCTCTTGTGGGGGGCTCCATCTTCACCACCCCTCAATTTGATTAGACCTTCATCAGGATGGACATCAATTGACTACCCATGACGAAAATGAAAGGTATATATTTGTGTACTGTAAACCATTGAGCACTGTAATGTTTATGAAGGTAGAACTGTCTGAACGGAGCATGACTGAGTGAGAATGATGATGGATGGCTGGTCTGAGTCACAAAAGAGATATGTGCTTCCCACAGGTGTTCTTTTTTCCAGTATGTCTCGGCCCTTGGAGTTACCGCTCCCTCCTTCCCCGTCATCTCCCACCTCTCCGGTACCACAGTTCCAACATTGAGAAGCGATGGCGATGCGAGGAAGGGGGGGCTCAACCAGGGCAATTGGAGGACCAGGGTATGGCCGGCTCCCCGCTACTACTGGAGTCGAGGATTCCTTGAACATGCCACAAGACACTCAGAGCAGATCCTGGGGAAAGAGGCCTTCAATCAGGTCCTTGCGGTGACAGAGTAAGAAGTGCCTCATTCATAGAGACACCCCCAATTTTTGCTTCTGGCAAAATCCCTCTGCTCGCTCTTTCAGAGTACCCCCAACTATTGGATGGTGGGGTAGAGTTGATTCTTACATCCGCTCAATAGGGGGGATGGAACAGGATGGATCCAGATATATTTCATGCACTGAGTCTGTAAGTTCAAGAATCTATCAATGACGAACTGAAGGAACATACCAGACAACTGGGTAAAATTTCAAAATCATCTGTTGTGCCTGGTTAGCCTCATGCAGCCGAAAGACGGGGAGGGGACCATCGACCAAAGGAAAGGCATAATTAGTAGTGTTATACCAGTGGCAGAAATTGTTGCATGCTCGATTGAGGAAGTTATTTGCTTATCTGAGGATCATGGAAAAGAGCAGGTCCCATAAATCAAGTTGCAGCAAGATATGAAAGGGGAGGCATTGATAAGAGGGGATGGAAGGGAATACCCGATATTTGGAGATACCATATCAAAGAAATACTAGAAAAAGAAGAAAACTAGAACAAAAAAAGTACCCTTGCAGGTTGATTTTGGAATGGCCTCCAGCAGGTCCTCCTGTAAATATCTTCGGGAGTACTGGCTGGAGGATGAACATCTGATGAATGAAAGACTCTGCTGACAGGAAGGATGGGTTTGTTTTGGACCCCCAATTGGAACTGGAGAAGCAGATGGGGGAGATGGCATCAAAGGTGTGGGAGAGTGGGGTGGAAAATGCTAGAATAGAATTGTCTGCCCCGGGGCTCAATCCAATATTACTGATGGGTTTATGAATGCAATGAAACAAAGGAATCAATCATGGAAAGAAAGAAGAATACCACATTCCCAGGGTAGTGTTTAAGGCTAAGCTATTTGAGGTCTTTAAAAAGCCTTTGGCCCAAGGGACAGGAACGAACAAGAATAAACAAGTAGCCCAGTTGAACACAGAAGTGGAAGCATCTGCTCCCCCGAAGAGTGGAGATCCAAGACCACATGCAGAGGGGCAGCGGGATGAAAAATGTGGGTCCTCGGCACCTTTGTGAGGGGGGGAACTGTCTGTTGCCTCAATGGGTGATCATGTAAGGTTGACTCTCAAAAATGTTTTAGAACAGCTAACCCTTAGAGGTCTTCCTGAAGTATGTAGTATGTTTCTGTTTGGAAAATACCAAAAATAAAGTTTTTTTAAAAAAAAGGTCTTCCTGAGGTAGGTAGACCTTCGGTAGAAGGGTCTGGTGAAAGGTACTGAAAGAGGGGGGTCTGAAGAGGAAGTTCTGGAGGTAATTAGCCCAGTACAAGTCCTCCAGAGGAGAACATTGGGTCTAGGGGGATGATCTAAGAGCAAGATTGTTAATGCTTTGCCGGGTGAGAAACATGCACTCCACATAGAGATTCCAGGGGAAGTGGGTTGCCAGGGGAGAAAAATGATGGTTGAATCTACCCACATTGATAACTTTCAGCCCAAAATAGCAACTGATGGTAAAATCTAGGATAACACGATGAAAGACATTCAATGGAGAGAACCCCACTTCATAGCTCGTCCTAGCTTACTCCTATATTATATGTTTGAAGGTGGGGGCCCGGATTCACTTAACAGGGGGCGAGTGCTGGATCTCCTAAATGAAATACCAGCACTGAGGCTCATCTCATCCAAAGATATAATGTTGGTGAGCTTTATTCACCCAGAAAGATCTGACTGTCAGGTTAGTAATACCATGGAGGAATGCACAGGATCGGCCTGGGCTAACAAAGACAGTTCTTCGGGAGTGAGGCGGAGGCCCCGGAAGAGAATGACCAAAATATGGGTGAGGTTAGCTGGAGATGGTTGGGGTTGACACTAAGGGAATCCCCTTTCACAGCTGAAAGGGCTACAGAAACCGCTTTAGCAAAGTCTCTAGGTTATCTGTAGTTTTCCCGGAACTCCCAGGGTTCCTCTAATCTGTGTACTAGTGAGCATTTATGTAATCATCTAGGGTCCTTTGAAATAATTTGTATACAGGAAACTTTGTTACTAGGTCCTCCTGTTTTGGACAGCTATGAAATTCGGGTGGGGGAGGCAACAAAGGTACCAAGGGGTAGACCAGCGGGAGGTCTACTAGTAGCGAAACGCAATAGTTGCAGAATGAGGGTCTTCGATTACAGACATGTGTTGTACGGTATCCTAGCAGTAACTACTGAGTTTCTTGGCGGATCTCTTCCCATAACTATATTATTAATAAATTAATCAATATTTACTGGAATCCGAAGGAGAACCTGAGCAGAACTATAAACGATGTAAATCTGTTGCTAGAACATTGGTTTATTTCCACTCAGGGAGGGCAGGTGACTATAGCTGGGGACTTTAATGCAGAGTGCCTGCCGGAAGTGATGTATGACTTGGACCATATAGGCCTCACTGAGTTGAATAAGGAAGGAACAAGTTGCTTACCTGTAACTGTTGTTCTCCAGCATGGGTCTGGCATGGATTCAAATGCTCATGAATATTCCCCGTTGTCAGGCTGGGAATCCTCGGTAAAGAATAAAATCAGTTTCAGTTTCGTTTCTGAACTGTCTTTCTCCTAATAACCAATCACTGGTCTCTGGGTCATACTGCCCCCAGCCAATGACTGCCCTCTACCTAAGCCCTCCTCTGGCAGCCATCTTCAGATTTGGTAGCACGTAAAGTCACAGTAGGACCAAGAGAAGAGCCGCAGAGGGGTAGGAGGGAGGGTTCGCATGTGAATCCATGCCAGACCCATGCTGGAGAACAACAGTTACAGGTAAGTAACTTGTTCCTTCTCCAGCATGGGGTCTGGCATGGATTCACATGCTCAGGAATACAAGAATACATAGCAGTACACACATGCACAACCACGGGAGATGGCAAGGCTCAACATTAAGCGATTACATCAATTCAACATTAAGCATCTCTTACCCCTTCACCAGGCCCACCTTCAGACGAACAGGTTGCGCAGCACTGCCTGGCCGACTCTGGACTCCTCCCGGGAATCCTGGTAGACGCAATAGAATCTCGTGAAGGTGTGCGTCGACCTCCACGTAGCAGCCCTGCAGATGTCCAGCAGGGGCACACCAGATAGGAACGCCGTGGTAGCAGCAATCGCTCTAGTCGAATGGGCTCTCGGACGGCCGGGCAACGGTCGGTTTGCCAACCGGTGACAGTGCATGATGCAGCCAGAGAGCCATCTGGAAATGGAAGCCTTCGAGAGGGCCTTCCCTTGGTTCACAGGTACAAAGTTCACAAACAGTTGTGATGTCTTCCGAAAACTCTTCGTGCAGTCCACGTAGAACATCAGCGCTCTAGCTCCAGCGAGTGCAAAGTCCTCTCGGCCGGCGACGAAAGCCGACGGGAAGAAAACAGTTAACACCAAGGGCTCGTTGAGATGGAAGTCCGATGGCACCTTGGGCATGAAGGAGGGGTGCGTCCTCAGCACCACCCTCGACTCGTGGAAAGTCAGGTATAGAGGCTTGCAGGAGAGGGCCTGGATCTCTCCCACTCGTCGCGCGGAGGTGATGGCCACAAGAAACTGTGTTCCACGACAGGAACTTCAACGGTGCCGAATGCAGAGTCTCGAATGGCGGTACCATGAGCCTGGTCAGCACCACGTTGAGCTCCCACGCCAGGGCTGTAGCTTTCACCAGCGGGAACGATCAGAACAGTCCCTTCATGAACTCCTTCACCAGGCGATGGGACCACAGGGATGAGCGCCCCGGAGTTCTGGTGTAGCGAGAGATAACCGCCAGATGGATCTTGATGGAGGCATGGGCCAGCCCCGCCTTGGCCAGCGATAGCAAGTACGGCAGCATTTGAGGGGCCGTAATACGCAGAGGGTTAATCTTCTGTGCCTGGCACCAGACAGAAAACTTCTTCCATTTGTCCATAGCACTTGAGAGTTGAGGACGCCCTGGCCTTTGCAAGCACCTCCTTGCAGTCCGCTGGGATATCGTACCCTCCAAACTCTAGTGCTGCAGGAGCCAGTCCTGCAAGTTCAGCGACACTGGGTCGTGGTGGAGGATGGCGCCTCCTTCTCTGGCGAGGAGATCCGCGTCCGTCGGCAGTTTGACCTGGGGGGGGGGGGCACCGACATGTCCAGAAGGTCCAGGAACCAGATCTCTCTCGGCCACGCCGGTGCGAAAAGGATCATCCTGCACCAGGACCGTCTGAGTTGGGTGATGAGTCGCAGCAGCAACGGCAACGGTGGAAACGCAAACAGGAACAGGCCATCCCAGGGGAATGAGAAGGCGTCGCCCATGCTCCCCGGCTGCGGAAACCTGCTGGCGAACCTCCGGCACTTGGTGTTGGTCGCTGTCGTGAATAGGTCGATCTGGGGATTGCCCCATCGTTGGAATAGCAGATCCACTTGATCCTGACGCAGTTCCCACTCTAGGCACGAGCGCAGCTCCCTGCTGAGTGAGTCGGCGATGGTGTTCTTTATTCCTGCCAGATAGAAGGGTACCAGAAACATCCCTTGAGTGACAGCCCAGTGCCACAGATCCTGGGCTTCCTTGGATAGGGCTGGGTTTCTGGTGCCTCCCAGCTTCCGGATGTGGAACATTGTGGTGGTGTTGTCGGTGAAACTCCTTACCACCTTGCCCTTGAGGGATGGGAGGAACGACCTGAGGGCCCAGAACACGGCTCGGAGCTCCAGGACATTGATGTGTAGTGACCTCTCCTACGGGAGCCAAAGGCCTCTTGCGTGGAGATCTCCGGTGTGCGCTCCCCATCCCTCCAGGGAGGCGTCCGTCGTCACCGTCTCCTGATGTGCCGGGGTCTGTAAATCCATACCCGCCGCCAGATGTGAATGGGTGCCCCACCACCGGATCGCTTGGTGGAAGGTCTCGTTGAGCGGGATCCTGTCTTTGAAGCTGCCCGCCGCCTGCATCCAACGGGCGTCGAGGAACTCCTGCAGTGGACGCATCCACAGCCTGCACAAAGTATATGCACAAGGACATCATGCCGAGAAGGGACTTGATGGACCTCACCCTGGCCACGTCCATGGTCAACAGCCGTTGTACCTTGCCCAGGATAGCCTTCATCCTTTCCTCCGATGGAGAGGCCAATCACGCCACTGTGTCGAGCCTGGCTCCCAGGAACAGGGCGACTTGTGACGGTAGCATGTGGGATTTCGCGAAGTTGATCGAAAATCCCAGATCCGTGAGAAGCTGGACTGTCTTCGCTGTGTGCCCGACGGTGAGTTCTCTTGTCTTTGCTCGGATGAGCCATTCGTCCAGGTAGGGGTAGACGTGGATCCCCTGCAGGCGCAGCCGCGCCGCCACTGGTGCTAGGCACTTGGTGAATACCCTGGGCGCCGACTTCAATCCCAAGGGATGGGCCTTGAACTGGTAGTGTCGCACTTGGACTACGAATCTGAGGAATTTCGATGTCCTTTTAAAATGGGGATATGAAAGTAGGCATCCTCCAAGTCCAGCAACGATAGGAAGTCGCCTTCCTCCAGCTGTCCCAGCACGTGCTGGAGGGTGACCATCCGGAACTTCTGGGACTTGATGTACTTGTTTAAACAACGAAGGTCCAGGATGGGTCGCCAGCCGCCGGTCTTCTTTCTTACGAGGAAGTATCGTGAGTACACTCCGGAGTCCCAGAGCCGCTTTGGGACGAGCTCGAGGGCTCCTTTCTTTAGCATCGCCCTTACTTCCAGCAGCAGTTGATGGACGTGGTTTTCCTTCCTGGCCACGGGTGGAATGCAGGGGCACTTCTTTAGAAACTCTAGAGTGTGCCCGCAGGCCAGGGCATCCAGCACCCATCGGTCGGTGGAGATGGACTCCCACAAGCTGAAGAACTTTGCCAGCCGGCCTCCCACTGGGGTGCTGTCATAAATCACCAATGTATCAACTGAAAAGGATACGGAAACCAATAAAGGAAACAATTTGGTAGGGCTCTTCCGGATGCTATTTTCACAAGACTTGATTGTAGGCAGGTCAAATTAGACCTTCCAAATGATACAACTCTCTGACTGGATAAAAACAGGCAGAGAGATGGATCACTGGAAAGGGCGTGGGAATTGTGTAGGAAGTATGCCTAGGATAGATAAAGTATCATAAGAAACTGTCCCAATCAAATTACTAAGATAACACAGTTTAGCATTAATTCAGACACTGACCTTATGGCAAAAACTGAAGTAATCCACAAAGGTTCCTTGAAGAAAATCAGGAGTTGAACAAACGACAAAGGAAGGGAAGATTAGTAAGGGAGACTTATCCCGAACGGCACGAGGCTCTTGCTAGATACCGGGTTGGTGCACCACAGGATAGCGTCCAAAGTACTGTGCACAATAACCTTCAAATAGTTCATAAAAAACTTCCTTTCCCACGATGAACAAAAATTAGAATTTCACCTGTTAACTGTCACAGGTACCAAAGGTTCAAAATAGTTCAAAAAACCACGTGCAGGATTGCACGCGATAGAACACACGCAGCCAGGCCAGCCGCGCTTGAAAACAGCGTCCGCGTGTAGATATTTAGCACGCGAACAGGATACACGCAGCTCAGGACAGCCGCGCTTGAAGACAGCGTCCGCGTGGAGATTTTAACACGCGAACAGGACTCACGCAGCTCAGGACAGCCACGCTTGCAGACAGCATCCGCGTGGAGATTTGGCACGTGAACAGGATTCACGCAGCTCAGGACAGCCGCGCTAGCAGACAGCGTCCACGTGGAGACTTGGTACGCAAACAGGAAACACGCAGCTCCGGAGTTAGCGTGTGGAGGAAACACGCTCAAAATAGGCCAAAGAAGTTGCTGAAGGGAATGTGAGAACGCAGGTCCAGAGTTCAGCTACCAAAACGCCAAAATTGACTTAATCAGAAGCAGCGATTGGAGTCTCCACGCTGCTTATGTACGCACTGCCGTGATACACGTGACGGACCTAAGTCACGTGAAATTTAACGACGTGAAAAATGCAGACGTCGTTTTCCGGGCAATGCATCGTACAACCTCCATTTTGAGTAGAATGTTCTAGTGGTTCTATGGGCGTAACTCATTTTGTATGGAGAAGTCGTTCCTGGTCCAGAGGTATGTCCAGCAGGCATGACAGGTGCTCAGGTGGGGGCCCGATGCTACGGCCGGTTCAGTCCTGCTTGGCAGCGATGACGAGATCCTCCCAACCTGCCACGTCCTCTGTAGGCCTCCTCAAGGAACCGCCGCCAAATCCTTTGGCGCCACCTTGCTTGCCCTCCGGAGTTCCGAAAGGGCGGCCGTCGTTGCTGCAACAATCCCAAGGCCCGAGCCGTCTCTGTGTCGGCCTTGATGGACTACAGTGACTCGTCCACTGTCTTGCCAAACCGGTTGTTCCCGTCGAAAGGCATGTCCAGAACTCTGGTTTGCACGTCTTGGCGGAAATCGGTTGCCTTGAGCCAACCACGCTGGTGATGGCAAACGCCGTTGCCCATCTGGCGAAAACCGGTGTCAGCAATGTCCGTGGCTACCGTTATGGTCCGATGCCACCTCACCTTCCTGTAGGATCTGCGAGGGCCTCAGCCCTCTTGTCGTCCGGGAGGAAGTCCAGCAGGGGAGCGATCTTAAACCACAGCTCCCTGTCGTAGCGGGCCACAATCACAAGGGTGTTGGCTGCTTTAATCTTCATCGCCGCCAACGAGATGACCCGCCGTCCCATGGCGTCCAGTTTCTTCCCCTCGCCGTCCGGTGGGGAGGTCGAAGTTGAAGCCGTCACCCCCGCCGCTTTCTTCTTGGCCGCCGCGGAGACGACCGAATCCGTGGTCGGCTGCGCCCTAAGGCACATGGGGGCGGAATCCGGGACCCGGTATTTCTTCCCGTACCGGTCTCTCTTGGCAGGAGTCGTGGACGGGTTCTTCAGGAGCAACAGCCCCTCGTCCCAGATGTCAAGTAATGGAACCGAGAGGACCGTCTTCCTCTTGGCCTCACGCCGTTGATAGAGGAAACATTCTTGCTTCTGTTCCTCGAGGCAGAGCTGGAAGAGCTCGGAAGCCCCGGCGATCATGGTGTGAAGGAGGCAATTTCGTCGGGCGGGGAGGCCCGAGGATGTGGTGATGGAAGGCCCATCCCGTCGTCACCACCATCATCATCCGTCCCCGTCGTGACCGTCTGTTCCCGTGTCATCCCTCGGATCAGGGGAAGGAGATGAGGGCTGCGGAGGCCGTGAAGGCTGGAAGGGTGGGGGTGAATTCTCCTCCGCTTGCTTTGAGGGCTTACCGACGGTCCAGGCTCTGCTGGATCATCCGTTGGGGGTAAGGGCAACCTTGTCTTTATCTCTGTACACAAGGCCTGGATCGCCATCGAGATTGCTCCAGAGTTGTCCTGTGGCCAAGGTACCGGCTACGACGGGCGCGACAGTTGGGGAGTGGAATCCTCCTCCACGGGTTCCTCGTCGGCACCACCGTCGCTTTCTTCGTCCGCCTCATCGGGATCCCTCCGGTGGGACCGGACGTCCTCGAACTTCTTGTTCAGGATCTTGGCGACTCTAGCCAGCTCCTCCTCAGAGGCTGTATCTGTGTCTGTGATGGCCACGGGCCCCCTCCTCTTTTTCCACTGGGGTTTTTACAGGGGTCTTATCGATGGGTTGAAAAGAGGATTCCCTCTGCAGTGGCAGGGAAACTCTGGGCCCCGAGGTCGCCTCCACTTGGGTAGCCTCCACAGGCTTCGCCAGGACCGCCACGACTGCCTCAATAGAGGCCTTAGCCGGGTGAATCAGGGCCTTCACGACTTTGGACGCGCTTGAGGCCTTCACCTTGGGGGGAGGGTCACCGCCTGGCTCCCCCTCGGCTGTCTCCGTCGGGATCGACCGGGACTTCTCCCGAAGCTTACCCGGGTTCTCCGATTTCCTCTTCCCCGAGCCAGAGCGTTGGCTCGTAGTCGATGGCGTCGGTGAAAGTGCGCCCTGCCTGCCAACCGAGGAGCCTGACTGATCGGCACTTCCGGTGCCCGCAGACTCGCGGTGCTTTGCCTTTTGTTGGGCCCCCGTTGCCAGAGCGCCCTCAAAGGTCTTAGAAGACCGCTCGGACTACTTCTTCTCACCTACCACTGGGCTCTTCCCTTCCAGCCAGTTGGTGAGGCGGATACGCTGATCCTTCATAGTCCGTTCCGACATGTTCTTGCAAAACGCACAGTCCTTCTCCACATGCGTTTTGTCTTCGTGAAGACAGTAGAGGTCCCCGTTGATCCGAAGTAGTAACGATGGAGCTTGAGGCTCGATTGACCGAAAAAATGAGATTAAACTCGAGAGCTATAGCACGAGGACTCCCAACACTTGAACGTGTGGTAAAAATCTGAAGAGGGGCTTAGGTAGAGGGCAGTCATTAGCTGGGGGCAGAATGACTCAGAGACCAGTGATTGGTTACTAGGAGAAAGACAGTTCAGAAACGAAACAAACTGATTTTTTTCTTTACCGAGGATTCTCAGCCTGACGTCAGGGAATATTCATGAGCATGTGAATCCATGCCAGACCCCATGCTGGAGAAGCAGGCACGGGGGGGGAAAAGGCCTCCAAGGTTGCATATGGTATGATACCCTGACAGGGTGGGGACTGTATTTAGTAAACAATCTATTTGATGATTTAGCAACAATATGGGCAACTTGGTTCAGGGGTAAGTCTTGTTTTACAATCGACTACATTTTTGTCATGAAAAAAAATGAATGGACTTAGTCACTGAATTTTCTGTGGAACCCTTTGGCCTGCGTGATCATGCCATGATTTCGATGGTATTAGATGCGAAATAACTTTCACCTGTAAGCCAACAGTTTAGGGTACCTTTGATCATAAATGCTAAAGGCTCCCTGTTATTCTGGCATGATGGGAATATTGCCAAACTGAATAAGTTACTTTAAAAAGATTTGAATGGAACATCTTTAGCGATTTAGACAAGGACATACGACACCTAAACTGGGGCATCCCTGTATTCACATCTTTGATCTTAAGGTATGTGATTCGAAAAGACTTAAATTGGATCTAGGATAGGAAGTGAAACAAAGGGCAGTGAGACGATTAAAACAGAAATTGAAAAACTGGATCAAGTTCGTAAAGCAGTGCTGTACCAACAGGATGGGGAGGTTATGATTAATTCCTTGAAAGATGGAAATTTACAGAACTTTTGGGCTCTAATAAATGGCTTGGAGATGAACCAGGTATCAGTACAAACTAACCCTATTCCAGAGGGGGCTGGCAGGCGTGCCTACTAGAACTACACAGAAAGGTGTGGGGGTCATTAGATGAAATGGAGGTCAGTTTCATACATGGGATCTTGCCTTCTCCATTGAGGATTTAGAGGGGGCTTATTAAGAACACCAGTCCCTCCCGAGTGGCGGAACCAAATCAATAGACTAACCGGACCCTGAAGGGAGACACGCAGCTATGGGCCAAGGTGCTATGACTACTATAAAGGGATATATTGAAAACTAGGTCCTTTCCCCCATCCTGGAGTTTGTTTTATGTAGTCCCAATCTATAGGAAGGGTGACATATTATCATCACCAGGGAACTATCGCCCCACTGGATTAGAAAATCTTGTTGCTGATTTTGAAGCATATTGAAGCCTGGAGTAATGATAATAATATTCTCTCCCCGTGGCAAATGGGATTTAGGAAAAACAGGAGTATCGATGGGGCGTTTTGCTGTTGGCCTCATTACATTTTGCATAATAATCGGGCCATATATGTGGCATCCATGGATTTATCGGTTGCCTTTGACCTTGTGGATAGGAATATACTCTGGGCTAAGTTGAGCAAGCTTGGTTTGCCGCACAGCTTGCTATCTATATTGATATATTTGCACAAGGGATTGAAAATCCCGGTTAGGCTAAATAATGATGGGCTCCTAACCAAGGTGACGACAATAAACAATGGCTTACGGCAAGGATGCATACTTCCACCTTGCTTATTTAATCATTTTGTCTCAGATATAGGAGGTGTCCTTAGTAGTGTCTCATTTGTGGCACCAAAGTTGGGAGGGAGTGGTGTCTGTTGGGCAGCTTATGCGGATGACTTCATATTAATGGACCATACACCCATAGGTGTGCAAAGGTTGGTGACCGCATTCAACCAGTATGTAATCGATAACCATTTGAGAATAAACCTGGGAAGACAGCAATTCTTAGGTTGAGTAAACGGAAAACCTCCTCGGTTTTCAGGTGATTCCTGATTAAAACAAAACGTTCGCTGAAAGATAGTATGACCTATTTGGGTTTTCCCATTATCTCGTCCCCCAGGAAATTCTTCCTTTAGAACTCTCTGAAGGATAAGGTGCTGAAATCCATATCCCAAACAAAAAAGGTAGATAGTAAATATAGCACATTTTCTAGAATATTGGTGCTAATTGTTTACCGACAGAAGGTGGTACTCTGTTTGGGTTATGGCTCGGAGTTCTTTCCTGTCTGGTTTCAGAGGGAATTAAAGTGCTATGAAGCTCGATTATGTACTGGTTATCAAAATTCGTGGTCTTCGGCAGCATTCTCTACGAGTTGGAGCTCCAGTCCCCCGAGAGTTTAGTTGAGTGGAGAAGACTGAGCCTGTACAGAAAATGTTATGTTAGCAAGGATCAGTCACTTGGGGAAGGGACACGGCATAAAGAATATATGGGTGACTTGTACCTGGATTGTCAAATGCTAATAAAGAACATAGGCACAAGTCTGGAGATCCTTGTGTACAATCCTGAGAATGTAAAAAAGAGAAATCTGAATTTGGATTGGGAGGGCACGAATGATACAGTCATGAGCTCCCAGCTATATACGCAGATTGTCTTGGCACAAAAAACTCCCGGCTCAGTTGAACCCTACTTGAAGTGTTTTCCCAACAAAAAGGCACGTAATAATTGTATGCGCTTTAGATTAAACGTTTTACCTACTAGAGAAATTATAGCCATACGAGGGGGGGGGCAGATGTTTTATCTAATTGCCGATTTTGCATACGGGAGGTAAAAGAGACTCTGCCTCACTTGATGCTTTACCGCCCTACTCTTAGAACGCAGCGTATTGAGCACTTTATGCTATTTGTTCCGTATTTTAAGGGAGTCTTCCTGGAACATCTTTGGTGGAGAGACTGCATGGCAGATCCGCCCCCCTTCATATGGCTGTGTTAAGATTCCCTTCAGATGTATGCAAGCTGTTCTAGAAGAATAAAGCATTATGTGCTCTAGACACATATTATGGAACTCTTATTCGATGCTACACATTTCCACCTTTAGATAGCATTGTATTGATTACCTTATGAGTCTGTTCCGCACTCAAAGGATGTATTCCTGGAACACATATGGGGGAATATGTGCTCTCCTATAAATGATGGTAGTCCGATTTTAATTTTTTATTGGTTTTAATTCTATGTATGCTGATTCTTGGACTCCAATATGTTCGGTTGTATCATGAAAAGAAGACGGATATACTACTGTTGTAATAAGATTATGTAACTTTGTAATATGGTGACATTTGTAACAATGTATGAAATTATGTAAAAGTTATATTTTGTAAAGGTTTTAATAACCAAAACAAATAGATAAAAATGTTTTTAAAAGTATTTGGCTGATCTGATATTCTCCACCCTCCTTGGAAGCAAGCTAGGAAGACTCACTTATTCTGTTGAAAGCGTTTGATGAAAAGGGTCACAAGGCATCTAAAGACAAATTACAGTTGGGTCTGCCCCGTGTGCGATACCTGGGCCATGAGATTTGTGCAGGGCAGCAGACATTTATCCCAGGGTTGGATTGCAGTGACCCAGAAAATCTCTAAGTTCCAGATCAAGAAGCGGATGAGAGGGTTCCGCGGGATGGTCAGTTACTGCAGACAGTGGGTCCTGTGATATCTATTCATAGTTAAGCACCTTCAGAATCGCATGCAGGATTCAACCCCCCAAGCCTCTGCCACAGTCTCAAGAAGCAGAAGATTCCTTTTTCACCATTAAGCAAGCATTCGCAATGGCTCCGGCATAGGTCTGCCGGACAGTAAGCCATTTGTGCTGTTTTGTGACGAGTGCAATGGGTTTGCTCAAGGTGTGTTGATCCAGTTAGACGGTGATGAGCATCAGCCCGTATCATACCACATTGTAGCTTTTATTCCAGTAACCGCGGAACGCCCGGCTTGTCTGCAAACTGTTGCTGCTGCCTTATTAGTAGAAAAAACAGATTCCCTGGTCCAGGGACATCCTGACACAATTGCGGTTAACCATGCAGTATTGTCATTATTGCTTAAAGGGAAGACACAGGATGTGCTGAATTCCTGCCTCACTGGATATGAAAATGTACTTATTCCTGCTGTGTGAGAAACCCAAGGGTACCCTCACACCTGCTCCCGTGGATACTCTTCTTAGGTGGCCAGGGAAAGGCCATTGCTTTTGGATCCTGACCTGTGGGGTGGAGATGCGATGGAGGATCACCTGGGGTGGAGGGTCCTTGGGATTGGGGGGAGAGGATATCCGCAGGCGAGACATGGTATCCCCCTTTACGCTGTGAAAACCAACTTCACCCTCCCCCTGCCTTTATAGGCTGTTGCAAACCATCTCCCCTCATTTCACATTATTTAAACCATTATAGTAATGGGACGAAGAAGAGGCGACTAAGAGTAATGCAGACTAACATGCGATTTCACCACTCTAATACTGAGCCGAGGAAGAGGCCTGCATACTATTGTAAGGGTCAGGCATGTCCAAAGTGCTCCACTAATTATGGTCAGGCAATTGGGTCTGTCTAAGGACTCACACCGGCAACCTGTCAAATGGTTGCAGGTGCGTAAAAGATGGGGCCGACAAGGCGAAGAGAGACCAGCATGAGAGAAGCCGGGCCAAGCATTGTGGGCCTGAGGGAAGAATCATGTGCAGAAGGAGGCGGCCGAGTTAGGTACTGTGGAACAGCCAGGACACTTAGCAAAGAACCCCAAGGAGCTGCGAAGCCGAGATCTGGGCAGGCCGTGAGAGGACCACAGAGGTGGGAGTCTCATTGTTCTGGTGTCAGCAGCAGGAGCTGCGGGCACGAAAAAGATCTGAACGCTGCAAGTTACCAGCAGTGACCGTGGGAAGCAAACAGCGCTGCTGGCAAACCACAGAGAGAAGGCGAAGTGCGAGCTGGGCTCCCAAACTGAAGAAAATGTGTCCGCGGAGCAGAAGCAGAGACAGCAGCCGCCCAGAGGAGACGCTGAGTACCAGTGAGCGGAAAAGAGAACACTCGAACTGGTGCGCACCTGGGGGCGGTTAGAAAGCCAAATTATCTGATGAATGAAAGATGTGTAAAATGCAATGAACCCAAAGCAACGTGTCGTGAGGAATAATACGGACAAGATGAACTGTAAGCAGTAGAATAAAAGATTTACAGCATTGAATACCAAACTAAATGAAAGCTTGTGACAATGCTATGAACAGATAAGTTTGTGTGAATTGCACGTACAGTGTATTAAAGCAGAGACCAAATTGTATGAAATACAGTGAAAAGCAAGTATGGAATATTGCTGAAAAGTATAAAGCAACGTGGTGAAGGAGCAATAACTCCACAAAGTGAACTGTATGAGAAAAAACATGGTGGCAAAATCAATTAGCTGGCCAAGAGAAAGCCAAGTGAGTGTGAATCATAACACAGATGCAGATAAACCTGTGTGGGCAAGAAAGCCATGGGTTACCGGTTGCGTGACCTGTAATGGGTGGACCGTGTGTGTCATGCATGGCAGGCAAATTACCTCGGGACCTGGAACATTGTCTTCACACCGAACTGGTTATGCCCATAGAACTGCTAAACCTTTCTATTCTAAATGGTGGAGGTTTGATATCTAGCCTGGAAAACAACATTTGCATTATTCACGTTGTTGAATTCATGTGATTAGGGATTGTCACGTGTGTTACTGCATTACATTCATAAGCAGCTGGGGGACATCGCTCCCTGCTTCTGATTGAACCAACATGGTGTCTGGTAGCTGAAACTTTGATCTACTTCATTGCATCTCTTCAGCAACTTCGTTTGGCTTTCCTCCTGCGTGTTACTTCCACACGCGAACTCCTGGAGCTGCATTCAAGAAGTTACGGCAGCTTTTCTTGTTCACGTGTATCTTCTACACACTACTTTCGTCAGCCGTCTACTAGAAGACCAATGGACAGCTTTTCCTTCACAGGCGAGTTCTGGCAGTCCCGTCTGTGTGTACTTCTGTCGCGTGTAAAAACACCACACGGTTTCCTGAACTCTTCAAGTGTAGCTGTCCTGGTTGCGTGTACTTTTGTCATGTGTAAGAACACACGCAGGTTCCTGAACTCTTCAAGCGCGGCTGTCCTGGCTGCGTGTACTTTTGTTGCATGTAAAAACACACGCGAGCTCCTGAAATCTTTACGTGCGGCCTTCCTGGCTGCGTGGAAATTGGTTGTGTGTAAAACCGCACGCAGTTTCCTGAAAACTTAAACGTGCGGGTTCCTAAGCTACGAGTAGATTGTACACTTGTAAGCCACACGCGGTTTCTAACGTGCTGTTTCCTGGCTGGGTTACCAGTGCACATATAATTCCACACGCAAGTTGTGCAACGCTTTGGATTTAATCACTGGCACCTGTGATGAGATAACAGGTGGATTTCAACTCATTATTTCCTCTACATGGGAAAGGAAGTACTGCCGACAACTGTTCATTTGAAGGTGATTGTGCACTGTACTTTGGACGGTATCCTGTGGTGCACCAACCTGGTATCTGGCGTGAGCCTCGTGCCGTTCGGGATAAGTTTCCCTTACTAACCTTCCCTCCTTTGTCGTGGTTTCCTTTTTTGGATTTCTTCAGAGACTTGTTGGCTGAGCCTCCAGTTCAGAATATACAGGTTAGTGTTGTACTAGGTGCTATTGCTGTGCTATTGGTGAGAGTTATTGTTGGGACACTTCCACATTATCCTTTAGTGTATCCTAGGCTGACTTCCAATGATGTTCCCACGCCCTTTCCAGTGATCCTTCTCTCTGCCTGTTTTATTAGTCAGAGAGTTGTATCATTTGGAAGGTCTATTTTGACTTCACTAGTGTCAAGTCGTTTGCTTCATCAAGGATCCGGAAGAGCCCCACCAATTGTATCCTTTATGGTTATACCTGTATCCTTTTCATAAGATACTTGGGTGATTTATGACAGAGTGGTCCGACAAATGCACCTAGACCGGGGATACCCCATCTATAAAAAATACAGAAATATACAGAGAATCAAAGCAAGTGTATGAAACAGAAGAAAAACAGTCTGTATGAATTGTCAAAAAACTGGAAGGAGTGTAAAGTTGAGCTAGAATTGGTTTTTCACATTGAGAGACTGAGAAGAAGTACAAGTTGGCAAGCTGAAGTCTTGGGGAAGGGGAACCTGAGACTTTATGAACTTTGTTGCTGTCTTGAGAAAAGGAACCTCAAGGCCCTTTTTTGGAACTGTGATATCTTCTTGGGGAAGGTAACCCCAAGACTTTATGGAGCTGTCTTGAACTTGGTGAACGGGAGCTGGAAAGTGAACCAGGAGCTGGAAGAAACTCAGAACTTTATTTGGAACACTTTTCTTTTATTGTTGACATCCCTACACATTGTTTAGCTTTAGTTGTGAGGGCAAGTATATGTTTTGGACACAGACTTAAGTTAAACTTACTGACTCTGACTTTGCTTAGTTTCTTTAGGTAGGGAAATCCCACCTTGGTATAAGCCATTTTAGGCATTCAGCCATCCTGACATTTAAGTTAGTAAACCATTTTTGTTTGAACTTTGAATCTGTTGTCTCTGTCTTGCTTCATGATGCATTCACAGCTGCTAATATAATGTTGAATCCATGTTCAGTTCTGAATCCTGTCTTTGTTACCAACTCCTGAGGATGGGGAGCCGCATGACTGTCGGGGTAGTTGTGTGGATATATCTGATGTTCCTTTGTTGAATCCCGACCGGATTCTTGTTGTTGACGGATCCTGTATCCATGGTACGGAAACTGCGGAAAAGGGAAACTGGGGAATTGGTTTCTGGGTATTCTGTATATTCGTTATGCTGTTCTAGACGCATACTGATTACCAATGGGAACATCAGCACAAGTTGCTGAGCTCGTGGTCCTCACCCGTGCGCGTGCCCTCCATGAAGATCAACTTTCTGTGCATCATTGCCAAGAGCATCGCCTGGTCCCTTATTGTCTTGCTCAATGATTCATAAAGTTTTGTAAATGGTGCCAAAACGATTGATAGGGCCGTAACCGTGTTGGAGTTTATCGCTCCATTCCGGTCGTCATTTTGAATTTTGTCGACCCCACTAGGCTGGGTAGTCAATTGTTTTCCACTCTCGCTCATTGCTATGTAGTCCGACTGTGATTGTGGGTTTTAGGGCCCAGCTGGTCTCCTGATCTTAGATCACTCTAATCAACAAGATTTACCGAGGGCGTTTTATTAGATGAGGAACATAAGCAAGTGTGCAGATACACAGTTTCTGTTGAAGCCATACAATTCGCTAATGGGAATGCCTGTGGTATCCTATTCCTGTCTTGAAGGGACTGATGTAATTCCAAGGACATCCAAGGCAGGTACATCCCTGGATTGGTGGGCCTGGCTCCTTCTTCCCAGTTAGGCGATGAGTCATTCTCCACACTTAGTTGTCTGCCTCCTTCAGCTTGGGTGTTGCAGCCACCCATTTCTCTCCACAGCGCGCTTCGTCTTCTGTATCGGAATGCTGCTCTTGACTGCCTACTGGACTGCCATTGTGAAGTCTTGCACAGCCTTGTCAAGGTCTTCCTTGGTGATCAGGCTTTTCAGGTCTTTTTTGTAGCGACCCCAGTCAGCTCTTCTGAAGTTGTACCTCTCGGCTTGATGGTAGGGTTCCATCTCATCTCCCACAGTGACTGCTACTGAGTTGTGGTCCGAAGTCAGCTCTACCAGTGTTTCCAGCTGCACGTAGTGTTGCAGGTTCTCCAGTAGCACGATGTCCAGCACATCTGGGTTGTGACTTGCTGCACCTGGATAGTGCGTGGGCTCAGTGGGTCCTGCTACCACAGTTCTTCCTGGAGTACGCCAGCAGTGTCCGTCCCCTCTGGTTGGCGGTCCCGGAGTTCCAGCACCGATGTTTGGAGTTGAGGTCTCCGCCAATGATTGTCTGAACAGTGGAATCCAGCAAAGCATCCAGGTCCCAAGGTCCAGCTTTGCTTTCGAAGGGAAGTAAGTTGCAATCAGCCAGAGTGGTCCTGTCGCAGTCTTGACTTGCACTCTAGTGGCTTCAATGCTTCTGAGGGGTGGGAGCGTAATCTCATGGTGGTTGGTCGCCGTCTTTACTATCACTGCTGTCCCCCCTCCTTTGGCTCCTGCTGGTCAGTCGGTCCGGTAACTCTGTGGTTCGCCAGACTCAGCATCTGGTTTCCTTGCAGGTGCGTCTCTGACAGCAAAGCAGCACTCATGTTACTCGTTTGTCTTCTTGTGGATACCGTTGGCATTCCACGTCAAAATGGAGTAGCTGGGTTTAGATGCATGTTGGTTTGTTTCTTCTCCCTGGAATAGGCTCAGGACGAGCCTTGAAACTATTGTCATGGTGGGCTGGATGTTCAGCTCTGCAACAGCAGCTGCAATCTTCGCAATGTTGGTCTTCCAGTTGAGGGAGCTCGCTGCTCCCTATACCTATGCTGGGACAGCAGCTCGTGGCGGGTTGGGTGGCATCTTCAGGACATCTGCGTAGCTGAGCCCTCTGGGTCTTTGCTGGGCCTTGGTCTGGTGGCGGGCGAGGTGGGTTGTTCCTCTGCATGGAAGTTGTCTGTTCTCAGTCTTGGTGATGTGCGGTGTCTTGGTGGGGTAGGTGGGTTGCTCTGCTCCTCTCTCTGAGTGACAGTCTCCTTCTGCGAGTGCAGTGCAGTGGCTACTGGATTCCATTCTGTCTACAGTGGTCGTGGTGCCCTCCTCTGCCGCTCATCCTGTTTGGCTCTGGTCAGGGCCTGACATCTGTTGAAGTTGGCAGGGTGAGCTCCCTTTTAGTTGCTGTAGGTTGCTGACTCATTTCGATCTTGAGTTCATAGTGAGCTGGCTCAGCTTTTATAGCCAAACTCATCCTCTTCCTGTTGGCTGCTTCTTGGTGGAAAGCCCTGCTTACAGGATTGGATGGCAGGGTGTTTCCACTCTGGTCCTCCTATATCCGACTCTCTTTCATGATTGGCCAGTCTGAAGTTCAGTTTTAATTACGGTTTCACTTCATTTATTTTTGTTTTATTCATATTTATCCTGGCTCCCTTAAAGTATTATTTGTCCAGTCCTTCAGGCTCAGGTTTAATTGTATTAATGTAAATACCCCTTATGTTCACCAAAGTTCCTCTATGGGGATCTGAACCCGGATCCTGCCCATAGACTCTATGGTGTTCCAAACATCCTGGCATTGTGCTTGCCATGTCAAAGGAAAAAAACGACCGTCCTGCAGCACAGAGGATGCCACTGCCTCGGCTCCTAGGGACAGGGAGGGTTGAGGATGAGGGGGGGGGGGACTGAGGGGGGAGGTTAGACTATGAGGGCCAACTTTGTAGTCAACCCCGGTTCTCTGGCTCTGCTCAACCAGGGAACCATTGTGATAAATAGGTCAGGATAAGACTCCAGGGTAGAGCAGGGGGCCTGCTGAGGACATGGGCCCAGAGACTAGCAGGTGTCAGCGAGATGACATTAGAGAAGGTGGTGAAGAGAGTCAGGTGATGTTTATCCCCTAAAGACTGAACTGGTGGCGTGAGTCAGGGGCACTATATCTCAGTATCAGAAAGAAAAGAGACTGTATAGATGGGGTTTGCATTCAGGGAAGGGTGGTAATGGTTAGGCTATGGGAGAAACCCAACAGTGTTCTCCCAGCCACTCCCTCAGGAGCTTCCATTCAGGTGTCCAGGGAAGGGCCATCGCTTTTGGATCCCGACCCTGGGAGTGGACAAGTGAGGGAGGATCACCTGAGCGGGAGGTCACGGAGGATTGGGAGAGAATACCCTAGGGCGAGACATGGTATTTCCCCATCCCAAAACTACCCCAACCTACTCTCCCTCAGCCTTTATGGGGTATTTCCAATTTCACCCCATCCCCCCTCCCCGTGTCCAACAAATACTGAGACGAGGAAGAGGCAACTAAGATCAGAAAAGATTACCCATAGGAATAACATGGGGAAAATAAGGGCAACCTACTCTAGAAAGAACCCAAGTTGTCCCACTAATAGCGTTAGGCTGGGTCAGGCATTCACTAGGAACTATTCACACCTTTCTCCACTTGACTTGTCTTTTTGCTATAAAAGGTGTGGTCTTACACAAATGGATGAGCGAGTATGAGAGCAAGCAGAAGAGCGAGTTGGGAGGAGAGCCGAGACACCCAGGACCAGAGGCCAGAGATCGGGACGCTGAGACGCTGCAGATCTAGCGTGGTGAGGGAGCCGTGTCTCCAAGGAGCACAGGGGAGTACTCATATGGGAGCAACTACGGATGCAAGTGCTCGTTCCCCAGGGCCGGTGAGACAGCCCAGGATTATCTGAGGGGCCAGCGGGGCGACCCGGACCTCGGAACGAAGAACCATTGGGAAGCCAAAGCACAGAAGGCAGTTCGGTGCGTCTGAAATCACTGCAGAGCCAGGTTGTAAGGAGCGCGATACAAAGTGGCATGTGAAACGTGTAAGAAAGAGGACCGGGTTTGTTAAAATATTTGAGTGAAGTTGAAGGGAAGACTTGAATGATGTGAAAGTAACAGTGTTAGTGTAAAACTAGAGACGCGCGTGTGCGAAGTAATAATTGGAATAAAGTCGGACATAGAAGCGACAAGTTTAAAAGGGGCCAGAAGCCTGCGGAGAAGCATGCAAGAGGCACGACAAAGGGGAGGATTACAGGACAGTGCAAGGGTGCACAGCAAAAGGAAAGGAATGCATGAAAGTGGTGCAGGAAGCACCGGAAGATAAAAAGTGCAAGAAGTAAGAAACCAAGAGGGGGGCAAAAGGTCCGACTAGTCGTGCTGACGAAAAGCAAAGAGTCTGGCGTTTTCTAAGGTGTCCAGTCATTTTTTCGAATTCATCTTTTTTTCGAAATGCATTCTTTCGAATGATAATTTATTTGAAAAAAATGTGAAAGTTTGCCTTTCGAAACTTGGCTTAGGGTTGGGGCTTGGGTTAGGGTTGGGGGGTGGGAAGGTGGCGTGGGGGTTGGTGGGGCTGGGCCCCCCTTCCCCCAATATACACTAAAACCTTGAAACGTTACATGGAGCTGTCCAGTGCTGAAATGGCAGCACTGGACAGCTCCATGTAACGTTTCAACGTTACCAACAAAAAAAAAGCATTGAAGTGCTACTTTTAACATGTAAAAGTGCATTTCAATTGAAACCAATCCATGACTATTGTCGACGGATTGGTTTTCGAAAGAAATGCACTTTGCATGTTAAACATAGCATGTTGCAGCTTTTGTTTTCAAATCTTTTGATTCGAAACTATGACTATGAACCGTTTTCTAAAGCCTCTGATTCTACCCAATTAAAGAATGAAGTGTAAGAAAGACTTTATGTAGAGTAAAAGCATTTCCTGACCAGCTGAATTGGTGTTTTGAACTAGACGGGCCTAAGCTTGAGGAAACGCGCCCTGTGAAACCAAAAAGGAACTGTGATATATGATGTTTTGTTTTGAAAGCTGGAAGAGCCCTGAGCTTGGGGAAGGGAGCCCGGAGAGGCATATTGAGAAAAGTAAAGCGAGCAAGTTGAAACTTGGGGAAGGGAATCCCAAGGAACAAGGACACTGAAGGTATGTGAAATCACTTTAAGGACCCTGTGGAGAAGGTGTTACGATCAGCCCTGTTGAGTGAAACCATCTTTGTGACATTGACGTAAATTGAAACTGATGAGAAGACCACCTGAAAACAGCTCTAGTTTTGCCATTTTTGTTGACCCACCGTTTTTCCTTTTCAAAAGACTTCCTATCACATTTATGTACAGCGTGAGGGCAAGCATAGGTTTAGACACAGATAGACTTATATTTTGACTATTAGACAACAACGGCCTTTAGAAACATCAGTTAAGGGAAGCATCCCTTTAGTTAAGAGAAGCATCCCTTTAGAGTTAGGGCCACTCAAACATTCCACCAACCCCAGAACCTTAGTAAATATAGGTTTTAAAACAAACGCTTTTGAGTCTGCCTTTTGATACCATGTTTGTCCCACAGCTATCAGTTCACCCCAGGAACCTGCAAATAAGCACCCAGACAGGGCGGATTAAAATCCTATCCAAAAGTACCCGCTAAGGAGGAGAATACCTACTCTGCTTGCCCAGAGCAAGACATGGACGCAGGAGAACCTCCTACGGCAGGAGCCCAGGCACAAAATGCTCAACCTTTGTCAGAGGTCAACTCACATCCCAGGTAGGAATCCTGCAAAGGCACAAACACTGAGCAATGAGGAGGGGCCCGTAGTCCTGGAGCGCACCGCAGGTGAAGTATGCGCACCACAGATGATGTGTGCGGGGCAACAGACCTCCCATAGACTGCGAGTGACTATGTTGGACATTGTCTTGGGTTCAGGCACACAGGAACTGTGCCTTTTAGAATACAGCATAAACATTTGGACAACAGGTTTTTCTAGAACAGTGAATAGACTGAATTGTTTTCCTACCTCCCTACATGTTCTGATTTCAGGGCGATCCCTATTTTTCTAGGACTTTACTACCTACATTCCATCCCTGTAGCCAGTAGAGACAAATTGTAGGGCCCAAAACCTGAGCAGGAGTGTTCCAGGAAAGAGGGTATTGAACCTAGGAGAGTGTCCTACGATCCTATTAACCAGTGCCCCTGGACATATGGCTTACAGCACCGACAGGAGGACTGTGGTGAGGTGGTAGCCTCTTTGCCAGTGTTAAACCTGGTTTCTCTTTAGTCACTTTGAGTGGGACCCATTCCTGTGTTGATAATAAAGCCTGGTGATATCAATGGATGTGGCCTCCGAGGGTCTCCTCTTCCGTCTCTGTAGCACTCCAGACAATCTCATCACAACTGCGGGCAGGGCAGAGCCGATTCCTTTACTATAAGGGGACAGTGGAGAGGGACAGTTTTCCATCTACAGCATAGGAGTTACGTGCAGCACCATTCCTCACCCCCTTTCCCTAGACATCTACTCTGCTCTCCGATGCATAGCTAGCCAGGGCTGCGGGCCTTGATTGCTTCAGCCCAACATGACTCCCAGTCTCTGCACTGCTTCACAAGACCTCAGCTACTCGCATGTCCCTTCAACCTTCACAACTCTCCAAAGCCGACATCATTCCTATACTGGGAATAGAGTGCAGAAACAAGAGACCCTAAGACATGTGTGCTCCTGTCGCTCCATTTCACTTCAAGAGGCTTACATGACCCCCCCATTGCCCTCCTACCACACTGTCTGGTCACAAGCCTCACATTAGCCCCATGTTGGCACATCCCTTCAGGGTTCCCTTGTCCCCGAAGGGCCCTCCAAGCTGTATATGACTTATGTGCCCCTTCCCCCACAGTCTGGTCACATGCCTGACATTAGCTCCATGTTCCCTCGTCCCTGCAGAGCTCTGCAAGGCCTGCATGGTTCCCACGTTGCCGCATCTTCACAGTTTGCAAGCAAACTGTACATTATGCTAGGCTCCTCTATCTCTGAGCCCTTGTGACTTGTAGAACAGCTTCCACTATATCATGTCTGTTGCACTAAGAATTCAGGATAACAAGAGACACATAGGCTTTTACACTTCATTCCTTGGGAATAGGCTACATTCTTCCTCTGAACTTGGTAATAAGAGATCAGGCACACACCATTAATGGGAAGTTACCCCATCCCAGGAAAAGTGATACAGCTCCCCTGCAGATCCCTAAAGGCAGCACAAGGGGGTCTCCTCTTTAGCAGGGACCCCTGGGCCAGAAAGAAACAACCTAGTGCAAGTGCATTATTAACATCACCCAACAACGCAAGAGGACATACCTGGCGTGCAGACGTCCATCACCCTCATATGTATCTTATGGAAGCTCCTACAATTCCCACAGCACGACTTGAGATCTGAAATAAAGCCAGTTTCAAATCAAATCAAACAGCTCTGGATTTCATCTTCACAGATAGACAGAGTAACACACAAAGATGACCACTTTCACGGAGTGAGTGTTGAATGAGTGTGATCAAGCTAACACTATGAAAAGAGTGTGCTCACATAGACACTATGAATGCAGGCTGCTCACACACACTATGGAATAAGGACATTCTCACATGTACACTATGGAAAGAGTGTGGTCAAACAAACATTACGGAAATGGTGTGCTATGTGAGAAAAAAACTGCAGGTATCCTCACTCCTACTCCCCTTGAATACTCTTCTTAGGTGGCAAGGGAAAGCCCATTGATCCTGACCCTGGGACTGGAGACGCGAGGGAGGATCACCTGGGGGTGGAGGGTCCTTGGGGATTGGGAAAGGGTACGCACAGGTGAGACATGGTATTCCCCCTTTCCCTTCTCAGAACCAACCTAACCCTCCCCCAGCCTTTATAGGCTACGGTGAACTAGCTACCCTCAATTTTCCTCATTCACCCTACCAGGTACTGGGACGAGGAAGAGTTGACTAGGAGTAGTGAACACCAGTAGGTATTTTCACCACTCTAGTACTGAGATGAACAAGAGGACTATTAAAGAGTACCATTGGACAAGACACATAAAAGCCAACAAACAGGCTGCACAAACCTACTAACCGACACCCGTGGACCTTTAACACTCCTAGAGAGTATAAGATGTGGGACTGCATACCATGGGGGAGAGCAGGGAACGGAATGGGCTGGAGAGAAGCATGTCGGAGAAACTAGAATTGGGAGACGCGTCAGTCCGGAGAAGGAGACACACCCAGGTCTAGTGTGGGCCACGAGAGGGTCTAACTGTCCGGCTGAGCTCCAGTTTCCGATTACTACAGTGGAGGCTGTGCTCCGACTGAAGCCCACAGCCGATGCGGCAAGCGGAAGAGAGAGTGAAGCTCTCGGTGGCAGCCGCGAGAGAGGCGAAACTCAGATCCAGGAGGATCGAACAGAGAACTGGCGAAGCAGTAGAGAGCAGTTGCACACACCCAGGGAGTGCAATCCAGGGAACACTCCCTCCGGGATGCCCCGCTAATACCGACACGTATCAGATGGCTGAACAAACTGGAAACAAGTAATCTGTGAATGCAGAGTGATCTGAAAGTAATTGGACATAGTCCTAAACAATATATTGAATACTTTTGAATACTGAATGAATTGAAAGTTCCGACGATCACCTTTAGGAAATACAATTTAAAGCCAAGCAAGCAATGAACACTTGAATGAGATGTTAAGCAAATATTGAATACCGAACTGAACAAAAACGTTATGGGCAAAGCTACGGGGCTATGAAAGATAAATGGGAAAGGGTCCATTTGAAAACAGTACAAGAAATAAGAGAGCAAGTGTGGAAGTTTGTGAAAGAGCATGAAAGAAAGGTGGGGGAAGAAATAAAGCCACCGCACTGTGAACTCTATGCATGAATAGAAGTGTGGCAAGGCCAAAGACTGGCCGAGGATATGTGGCACAGTGTGGCAAAGCTAAGAGGCTGACCAGGAGAAGCCAAATGAGTGTGAATCTTCACACAGGGGCAAGTACAGAAGAACCTGTATGGATTGAAGAGCCTAGGGTTCCTGGTTGCGCGACCTGTGATGGGTGGACCATGCCTAAACCAGGTAACCCTCCCTTGTGAAAGCCAAAGACATTGTTGAAGTAAACCAAGGAGTAGTAATTTAAGTGACGTGTTAATCTAATCCAGAAGGAGTGTTAAATTAATCTGGAGTTGTGCTGAACATTAAGAAACTAAGTATAAATTGATGTTTTGGGGAAGGGAACCCTGAGACTTGAGGAACTTTAATGCTGTCTTGAGGACAATGCTCTGAAGAGCCTTTTCTTTGGAACTGTATTTCCTTGAACTCGGGGAAGGGAACCCCAAGGGTTTGAGGAACTGTTTTGAACTTGAGAAAGGTGATCTCGAGACCTTTGTGGAACTTTCTTGAACTTGGGGAAGAGGAGCTGCAGGAAGCTCAGAACTTTGTTTGATCACCATTTCTTTTATTGTTGATATCCTACACATTGTTTTCATGTTAGTTGCGAGGGCAAGGATAGGTTTTGGACACAGACGGACTTTTAAATTGAACTCTTTGACTCAGACTTTCCTAAGTTTCATTCAGGTAGGGAAATCCCACCTTAGCATAGGGCAAGTTAGGCCTTCTACCATCCTGACATTGGAGTTAATAAACCATTTTATTTGTGACTTTGAATCTATCTGTTGTCTGTGTCTTGCTTCATGATACCTTCACAGCTCACACATACACTATGGATGGAGGACGTTCACACACACACACACTATGGAAAGAGTGTGCTCACACATACACCATTTTATTTTATTTATTTATTTGAATTTAAAAAGCATTCAACTGCCCTTGGGCATCGTGGTGCTGTTACAGGATACTTGCTTGGACGAACAACAGTTAACATATATTTTACATATTACATTTTAAGTACAGTTCAAAAACAGCAGTTTACAGCGGGTGTTTCTACTCAGACAGGTGAGAAGAGTTGCATCCAGGAGCCACAATAGGTTTCTACGTATTAAGGCACGGTGCGACTGTGGTACAGTGTCTAGTGGAAGAGTTGAGTTTTCAGAGCCTTAGGGAACACTGTGCGTGAGGACTATGGAGGGAGGCTGATCACACATACATTATGGGAAGACTGTGGTCACACACACTATGGAAAGAGTGTGATCACACATACACTATGGAAAGAGTGTGATGACACTACGGAAAGAGCGTGCTCACATACACACTATAGAAAGAGTGTACACACACATAGACTATGGAAAGAGTGTACGCACACATACACCACGGAAAGAGTGTACGCACACATACACCCTGGAAGGAGGCTGATCACATATACACTATGGAAAGAGCGTGCTCACATACACACTATAGAAAGAGTTTACGCACACATACACTATGGAAAGAGTGTACGCACACATATACCATGGAGGGAGGCTGATCACATATACACCATGGAAAGAGCGTGCTCACATACACACTATGGAAAGAGTGTGCTCACACATACACCCTGGAGGGAGGCTGATCACATATACACCATGGAAAGAGCGTGCTCACATACACACTATGGAAAGAGTGTGCTCACACATACACCCTGGAGGGAGGCTGATCACATATACACTATGGAAAGAGTGTGCTCACACATACACCCTAGAGGGAGGCTGATCACATATACACTATGGAAAGAGTGTGCTCACACATATACCCTGGAGGGAGGCTGATCACACATACACTATAGAAAGAGTGTGCTCACACATACACCCTGGAGGGAGGCTGATCACACATACACTATGGAAAGAGTGTACGCACACATACACCCTGGAGGGAGGCTGATCACATATACACTATGGAAAGAGCGTGCTCACATACACACTATGGAAAGAGTGTGCTCACACATACACCCTGGAGGGAGGCTGATCACATATACACTATAGAAAGAGTGTACGCACACATACACCCTGGAGGGCGGCTGATCACATATACACTATGGAAAGAGTGTGCTCACACATACACCCTGGAGGGAGGCTGATCACACATACACTATAGAAAGAGTGTGCTCACACATACACCCTGGAGGGAGGCTGATCACACATACACTATGGAAAGAGTGTACGCACACATACACCCTGGAGGGAGGCTGATCACATATACATTATGGAAAGAGCGTGCTCACATACACACTATGGAAAGAGTGTGCTCACACATACACCCTGGAGGGAGGCTGATCACACATACATTATGGAAAGAGCGTGCTCACATACACACTATGGAAAGAGTCTATGCACACATACACCCTGGAGGGAGGCTGATAACATATACACTATGGAAAGAGCGTGCTCACATACACACCCTGGAGGGAGGCTGATCACATATACACTATGGAAAGAGTGTGCTCACATACACACCCTGGAGGGAGGCTGATCACATATACACTATGGAAAGAGCGTGCTCACATACACACCCTGGAAGGAGGCTGATCACATATACACTATGGAAAGAGTGTGCTCACATACACACTATGGAAAGAGTGTATGCACACATACACCCTGGAGGGAGGCTGATCACATATACACTATGGAAAGAGCGTGCTCAGACATACACCCTGGAGGGAGGCTGATCACATATACACTATAGAAAGAGTGTGCTCACACATACACCCTGGAGGGAGGCTGATCACATATACACTATGGAAAGAGTGTACGCACACATACACCCTGGAGGGAGGCTGATCACATATACACTATGGAAAGAGTGTACGCACACATACACCCTGGAGGGAGGCTGATCACATATACACTATGGAAAGAGTGTGCACACAGTGAGAAACCTGAAGGTACTCTGACAACCACTCCCCAGGGATCTTCTGCTCAGGTGGCCAGGGAAGGACCATCACTTTTGGATTCCGACCCTGGTGTCGGGCAGGAGAGGGAGGATCCCCTGGGTGGAGGGTCCTTGGGGATTGGGGAGAGAGGGCCGGATGGCGTGAATTGGTAACCCCCTTTCCTAATACTGACCTACCCTCCCTTCCCTCAACCTTTATGGACCACTTCCATTCATGCCCTGTTTTCCCTGCCAGTACCCACCAAGTACTGAGAAGAGGAAGAAAAAGCAACTAGGAGTAATGCACACTTCCTATTACAAACACCTCTCTAGTACTGGGACGAAGAAGAGGGGTATGAAGGTATGCAATACTGAAGGTCAGGCATGTCCCAATGATTGGGTTCATTATGGTCAGGCAAGACAAATCAACAACGCACACCTGGGGCCCCTTAATAGGGCTCCGGAGCATAAAGGGAGGAGACCCACACCAGCAGAGGAAGGAGAGCCGCTGTGGTGGAACGAGATCAGGTCATCTGAAAGCTGGCATCATTCCGGAGGGCCTGCTGGACCCGTAGCAAGCTCGGCACCTGGTAGTTGCAGGACTGGGGGCCCTCGTAAACAAACGCGGGCAGTGGGAGCTGCCAAACAGCTCTGAAGCAGGAGGGACATGGTCCGCGCCCTTTCAGAACACCGGCATGTGCAGAGAAGTGCCTGGCGAGTAAACTGAGCAGAGGCGGTCTCCTTCCCAGCTACAGACAAGGCGGGCGGGGGCAGCAAGAACCACCATTGTGGAGACGCGAAGAGCCGGTAAGTGTTAGGGGAAACAGGAAGAGCGGAGCACTCCCAGGTGACCTCAGGCAAGTAACGGTCCACGAATCTAAGTAAATGGGAACTATATTCAATACCAAACTGAATGAGAATTGCAGCTTGAATGAAACTACACTACATTGAATACCGAACTGAATGGAAATTACGACTTGAGGGAAACTATGTTATATTGAGTGCCAAACTGAATGAAAAAAAGCTATTTGAAGAAAAGCAAGGCATATGGAATACCGAATAAATGTTTGAAGTTAAACAGGCATAGTAACTGTCAGACTGTATATAAGAAGCACTACAAGCAAAACGAAAGCAGATGAAAAAAATTGAACAAACACCTGAGTTTGAAAATAACCAATGCGAGAAAGAACTATACATTTATGATGAAACAAAAGAATGATGCAGAAAAGTTTTACACTAAACTGACCTCATGCATACAAGAGATTGTTGGTGGCGACCCAGGATTGGTTCATTAGGGTAGGCTTAGCCTACACCAATACCTGTGGTCCATTTGGCTTTAAAAAAGGGTTGAGTGCCTCTTTTGGGAAGATCACCAGAATACTTTGCAAGGAGTAATGAGAAGAACTCAGCATTGGAACCTCGCTGAAGGTACAGTCTGCCTTACATCTTCCACCAGCGAAGGAAGGCCAGGACCTCCAAGAGGGAAACAAGATCCCTCCCCTAAACATCTCCCGGGGAACAGAGGGAGATATCGAATCCAGAGGACCCTCTAGCAGCTCCAGAACCGGTATCCAGCCAGCACACAGCGTGCCCTGCTAGGCTGTGCAAGCAAGCTTCGTAGGTGGGAAGTGACCGAAGGTCTCTGAACCAAACCAAGGACAAGGCAGCTGCCTGAAACACACTCCTCAGCATTGGCCCATCCGCCTTAAAGGACGACACAAGCCCAGTGAAAAAGATAGGAGAAGTGCATCGACAAGCATCAAACAACGTCCGCCTTAAAGGACATTTTCGAGCCAGTCGAGCCCCTTGACCTGCAACAGACTGCACCGCTGACTGTTGTTGAGCCGCAGTTGCTAAAGGAGTGCGAGACACCTCGACCAGTGCTTCAGAACCACCGACCAGCACAGAGACGATTCCTGACCCGAGCAGCCATGTAGGCGCCAGCCTGCAGCCACCCGGCGAACAAAGCGAGACGAACTGCCTGCCGCCTGATACCCGCAGCGGTCTCCCATCTTGAACTCTGTCGCAGAAGGTGCAAAGTGCCCTGAAACCGACTAAACACTGTTGAGCACCAAGAACACCTACAGCACAAGGTACATTGTGGTTCTATCCCCTGGTCCTTTTCCAAAGGCCCGAAGAGACATTTTATAACACATTGCTCCTTTTGAGTGAAAACCAAGTATCCTTGAACTATTGCAATTAATTACTATAACGACTACCCTCCTGTCAGTATCCAGAGTGCATTCCTTTTCCTTCTTTGAAACCATCTGTCCTCTGCATTCCTTTACAGGGCGAGTTGTATTTTGTAGTGTTGCTAGAAGTGTCTGTTGTTAGAATAATAAATTAGATATTTTTTATACAACCTTGACTGGACAGTCCCTTTTATCATTGGGTGGTAATTGTATTTTTGCTGTGTTGCAACTAACAAACGATCCACAACCTTAGAGATAAGCCTGCCGTTCCGTCCACGTTACCAAAATTGGACAGGGAGGATTGTAATTTGCTTGTGTTTCCAATCTGTTTGGATCCTTCCTGGTGCACTAGATGTGTGGGGTTTATTGATGGTTTAGAAGAACAAGTTACTCACCAACTGTAATGTTCTTTCGATTGGATGTTCCTCCCACGTATTCCTCATCTTAGATATATCCTTACCTGCAGCTTTGCTGCTTCGGAAATGTTTTCTCTCTCCACCAGAGGGCGCTCCATTCAAGACCGCAGCGTCGATGACCCTCGGCGGCATCCGTCGAGTGCCAACGTCATCCGCTGTATAAATGCCTCGAGCGTACATGTTGGCCTTAGTTCTGTTTTTTCGTATATTGTAGCCAATGGATTGTACTTAATGGCGTGCCTCTTTTGACCCAAGCCTTGAAAGAATTTAGAGTGTAAATCACGTAAACTGTACTGTGGGGTAGGCTGGAAGGGTCGATGAGGAATACGTAGGAGGAACATCCAATCGAAAGAACGTTACAGTTGGTAAGTAACTTGTTCTTCGAATGGATTGCGTCCTCCCACATATTCCTCATCTTAGATAGACTCCCAAAGCAGTTTTGTATTGGAGGTGGGAGTACATACATTTTAGTCATGTACAGAATGAAGTACTGATTTAGCAAATAGACCTCCTTGAGAAGAAGTCGAATCTAGAGCATAATGTTTTATAATAGTGTGCATGGATGACCATGTAGCTGCTGCACAAATATCTTGCACTGGGACACCTCTCTGAAGGGTTCTTGAAGTTGCCATGCCCCTGGTTGAATGAGCCCTCAGCCCATCTGCAGGAGCTTTCCCAGCCAATCTATAACATTCAGTTATAGCCAAAATTATCCATCTAGATAATGTTTGCTTAGTTACAGCTAGTCCCAATTTACGGCCAGTGTATCCCACAAAAAGTTGGTCACACTGATATGGTTTTGTCAATCTTGAGATATAGATGCTAAGAGCTCTTCTAGGATCTAATCTATGTAGCTGTTCCTCTTCCTTACTTGTGTAAGGAGGAGGGTAGAAAGTAGGCAATGTTATTATTTGTGACAGGTGAAAATCTGAGAACATTTTTGGCAAAAAAGAGGGTTTTACTCTAAGGACTACTTTATCTTTATAAAAGATGGTGTGAGGAGGACCACTAGAAAGTGCCTGCAACTCACTTACCCTGCGGGCTGATGTCATTGCAACAACAAGTATCGTTTTTAGAGTAAGAAGCCTTAATGGGCAAGAATGTAAGTTTAAATCCCACACAGGAACTTGAAAGGGTGTTGGAGGAAACACATTATTTAGACCTTTTAGGAATTGAGTTATTAAAAGGTATCTTAAAGTAAGTTCTTCCTCTGATGAGCGCTTAAAAATGGAAAGCGCTGCTAAGTAACCTTTTATCGTACTAACAGATTAGCCAAGTGTAATAGAAAAGACAATATTGTAGAAATATTACATTGAAACGGGTCCACATTCTTTTCTCTGCACCAGTTACTGAACCTGTTCCAATGACACCGGTACAGAGATTTAGTTGCTGGCCTTCTGGCCGAAAGCAAGATCTTCATGACGTCATCTGGAAGGTCCCAATCCTTGTATCTCAACGTCTCAGACGCCATGCATGAAGGTTGAGAGTCTTGACCTCTGGATGGAGAACGTGACCTTCCTCTTGCGAGAGAAGATCCTCTCTTTTTGGAAGACGTATTGGAGGGCAGATGGACATGTCCAGAAGGTCCGGGTACCACGTTCTCCTGGACCAATCCGGGGCAATTAGGATCATGGTTTTCCTGAACTTTCTCAACCTCCTGATTACCTAAGGGATCACAGGGACTGGAGGAAACATACAGAAGTGGAAACTCCCATTCCGCCACAAATGCGTCTCCTAGAGCTCCTCTCGGGGGAAATTCCCTCGAGCAGTACAGTTCGCACTTCCTGTTGACACTGGTTGCGAACAGATTCACTTGTGGGGTTCCCCAAAGGGTGAAGATCTCTTGAAGGACTTCCTGAGCTAGTTCCCACTCGTGGTAGACTGTGCTCTGCCTGCTCAGAGCGTCCGCTGCTGTGTTTTGCTCTCCAGCTAGCTGAACTGCTGACTGGGAGATCCCTTCTTGTATTGCCCAGAACCAGAGCTGCATTGCTTCTCTGCACAGTGGTAGTGACCCTACTCCTCCTCTCTTGTTGAGGTAGTACATGGCCACTGTGTTGTCCATTATTATCAGGACATTCTTTCCCCATAAAGAGGGCAAGAAGGCCTTCAGCGCTAGTCTGATTGCCCTCAGCTCCAATAGGTTGATGTGTAGTTTGGACTCCGATGGAAACCAACTCGTTGGTGTGAGCTACCCCACCCCATGAGTGAGGCATCCGTTACTACTGTCATCTCCGGCCTTGGTTGCCAAAATTATTCTCTCCTGAGGATATGTTGCCTGCAAGCCCACCATTGCAGATCTTGTGCTAATCTGGTTGGAACTTGCAATAGAGCTGACATTTCCCCTGAAAATAGGGACCATTGAGTTCTGAGAGCCCATTGAAGGGATCTCATCCTCAATCTGGCTTTTGGCACCAGAAAAGTGCAGGATGCCATGGGACCGAACAACCTGAGAAAATCGAAGGCCGGTAGACACTGGGCATTCTGGAATTTTATTACCATCTGCAAAATGTGGTGAGCTCTCTTTGGGAGGCGAGGCTTGCCCGAACAAGTATCCAGGACTGCTCCGATAAACTGGAGTTTCTGTGATGGTATCATGTTGGACTTTTTAAATTCAGAGAAAACCTTAGTTTGTGAAGGAAGTGGCAAGTCTTGGACAGATGTTCGTCGGCTTGTTCTGGAGAACGTGCCCTGATCATCCAATCGTCCAGATAGGGGTAGACATGAATCCCCCCTCCCCTGAGACTCGCTGCCACCACAGCCATCAGCTTGGTGAAAACTCTCGGAGCAGAGGTCAACCCAAATGGCAGAACTCGAACCTGATAGTGAGAATTGCCAATCACAAACCTCAGGTACTTTCTGTGCTTGTGATGGATCGGCACATGAAAGTAAGCATCCTGAAGGTCCAATGATACCAACCAATCCTGGAGGTGGAGAGCCTGAAGGATCTGAGAAAGAGTCACCATCTTGAACTTGTCCTTCCTGAGGAACTTGTTCAAGCTTCTCAAGTCCAAGATGAGTCTCAGTCCTCCGTCCTTCTTTGGTATGAGGAAATATGGGGAATACCAACCCTTGTTCCTCTCTGCTGCAGGTACATGTTCCTTTGCACCTTTCTGTAGCAGGGTTAAGACTTCCTGCAGCAGGAGCGGGTCTGGATGTTTGACAGAGTTGTATCCCGGCGGGTGATTCTGAGGTTTCTTTAGAAAAGGAAGGCAGTAACCTTGGGATACTGTTTCCAGTGCCCAGGCATCTGAAGTAATGCCCTGCCATTCTTCCAGATGCTGCGAGATCCTGCCTCCCACTGGGGTCTTGTGGGTCAAAACCTCAGAGTGGTTTCGCGGCAGCTGCAGCAGCGGCTGAAGGGACAGATGCCGCTGCTGGGGCAGATCTAGCACCTCTCCCTCGCCCCCAAGGACATTTCCTTTGTCCTCTTTGACTGGCCTGTCCCCTTCCTTTCCCAAATGAGGAATAAAATCGAAAGGGACGACCCCTCCGGGAAGATAAGCCTGTGTAGGGGCGTTGTTGAGGTTGCCGTATAGCAGCACTGAGTGATTTTGCCGCCGCTTTGGAGGTCTGCAGCTTCTCCAAACCTTCCTCCGCCTTGCTGCCAAACAACCTTGAGCCGTCAAATGGCATATTAAGAAGCCTGGATTGCACATCCGATGCAAAACCCGACTTTCTTACCCACGCAAATCTGCTTAGCGCCGTGCTAGATGCCATGGACATACTGATAGTGTCAGCGGTGTCCAAACCTGATTGAAGGCATTCCCCCGAAGCCTCCTTTCCATACCTTACTATAGATAGGAACCTATCACGCTCCTCACCTTCCGGGATGTGTTGAGCTGCCGCGCATGCAGTCCCACAGGGTATATGTACATTTTGAAAGGGTGCAAGTTACATTTGTGGATTTTAAAGCCATGCCCCTGACGTAAAAATCTTTCTGGACCATGCATCAACCTTTTTATCATCCCCATCAGGGGGAATTGTAGGGTTTGCAGCATTCCTGGTAGAGGTAGCTGCTTGAACTACCAGACTTTCTGGAGATGGATGCTTACTTAAATATTCTGGATCTGAAGGACAGGGTCTATATGTTGACACATATTTCTTATTTACTGCCGGAATAGTTTCAGGGTTTTCCCATGCAGCATTAACCTTCCTTTGTAAGGCAACAGGAAAAGGAAGTATGGGGTCTTGCTGAGGTCCTCCTGAAAGGATGTCAGTCATGTCATCATCTTGATAGACAGGTGAATTTCTACTCCATCACATGAATTCAGTTACCCTGTTCATCAATTTTCTATAACCTGCATCAGCATGTTCTGCTGGGTCAGGTTTTTCAAATTCATATTCTGGAGAAGTATCCAGACCACTTGCTGATTGCAAGCACTCATGTAGATCTTGCATCTTAGATTGAGGATTAACTAACTCCTCAGGGACTTCTCTTAAACCAAATTAAACACCAGCAGGTGAAACCTCTTCTGCTGATGACTCTCCTTCATATAAAGATGACATGGTCCTAAAACAAAATCATGTCTACTTTCTGGGTGAAACACCTTTTCAGGTGGTACAGGTTTTAACATTGGTGTCTATTTTACCATTGGAATGGGCGTAGACGTCCACAAAAGCGTTGATGGCCTCGATGTTGTAGCCAATACCTTCAATAGTGTCGATGTAGTTTTCGATGCCTTCGAAGGAATCGTCAATGCCGTCGAAGGAGTTGTCGAGACCATAGACACCGTCGAAGGAGCCTTCGATACCATCGATTGTGCACTCGACGTAACCTTTTTATGTTGGGTCATCGATACCTTGTGCTCGACCGCCTTCGATAGAAGCTTCGAGGACATTCTAGACGAGGACTTTGATGATGTATGAAAGTCTGACGCCATTTTCTTGAGTTCTACCTCCAATTTATGCACCGGTAGGTCTTTTCTATGAGGTGTCTGGGAAGACTCCTTGGATGACACCCAGAAATGTTTTGTCTGATTTTCTCGTCTTGGATCTTCCCCGTCACTTTTTTTGTGAACAGGGGCATGGTCTTCATTAGACTTAGGGGGCCTGGCCCGCATTCCTAATTTTTTTTACATAGATGCTCTGAAAGGATCCCACTTTCTTGGAGAGTCATGTCTCGACGGACATGTTATAACTTCCTCAGACGACGTCGAGGAAGAGGGAGACCGGTGTATTTTCTTCACCTTTTTAGAGGACGAAGTAGAGAACTTCCTGGATCTATTCCCGACCTAGATTTTTTATGATGTTTTACCGAAGACTCAGCCGAGAACTTCAAGGATTCCTCCCCCACCGCCAGTTTACCTCTTCGTTCTTTTAAGGCCTTTTAGGTCATCGACTGACAAGAACCGCAGTCATCTATACGGTGGTCAGAACCGAGGCACCAGAGGCAATTCCGATGGGGGTCAGTCAGCGACATCTTTCTCCCACATTTCTGGCATTTCTTAAATCCAGTCTTCGGTGTGGAAGGATTAGATGAAGAAGACATTATCGTTCGAACAGAAGCGCCGTTTATATTGATCCGAAGCGAAGCTAACGGAAAAACAGAACTGAGGCCAATGGGCACGCTTGAGGCATTTATACAGCGGATGACGTCAGCACTCGACGGATGCCGCCGAGGGACATCGATGCTGCGGCCTCGAGTGGGGCACCCTCTGGTGGAGAGAGAAAACATTTCTGAAGCAGCAAAGCTGAAGGTAAGGATATATCTAAGATGAGGAATATGTGGAAGGACACAATCCATTCGAAACCAATATTCATTCCTGGAACACTGGTGCCCCGGAAGTTGATTCGCCGCATGGACCCCTACAGCAAGTGCTTAATTTGTGGGGGTGTTTGGCACTTATTTCTGAGCTCCGGCACTTACTGTCTCAGAGTCAGTTTGAATATGATGTGGTGTTTTGGTAACTTTCATATTTTAACTGCCGTTAACATAATAAACACCTATACAATCAGAGCAAAATGTAAATGATAATTGTCGTTAAAGACACACGTAAACATTTGTGTCATGTCAAGACACAATGGGCCTCGTATAACCCTGGCGGTGACGGTATGAACGGTGCCGTTAAGGCACCGGCACCGTTCATACCGTCCCGGTGCATTCCGAGTTCCGCTTGCGGGTGCCTGTCAGCCTGGCGGCACCAGCGAGCATGACTCGTAATTGCGCTGGCACCGTTATCAATGGTCCTGGGGCAGCCATGCTCCCCACCCCCATTCCTATGGGGCAGAATGGGGATCAGGAGCCCGGCAATACCGCCACCATCAGTACATCCATCAACCTCACTAAGCCGGTGGGAGTTGCCGCTTTAACCCTATATAGATATGTTGACACCATAGGGAGCAGGCATGGGTGGTGGCAACAGTGGGTGGGTGCTGCCCATCGGGACATGTCATGGGCATGTTTGAAAATATTTGAGCCTGGGCACTTATTTTACATACTAAGCACTGCCTACAGCATTTATTGTCAGGTATGAGGAGGGTGGGGGCACAAAACTGCGCGGTTAGTATTAGGCCGAACATAGGGGATCCTTAAAAGTCTAAACTACGTAAGCTCAATTTAGAAAGGAAAGCACTCTCTTTAAATGTGTGTGCTGAAGTGTCCTTCACTTCTCCAAACGTTCATCAGCACTTCGTTTTTATTTCAGGGATACAAGCCGGAAAAAAGAAAAAAAAGGACTGTGTGTGTATAATAGGAAGAGGCAAAGGAATGATGATGTGTTTGATGGCCCCAAAGGGTCCAGTGGTGATGGACTCAGGACCCTGGGGCAGTGCCAGCCAGGGAGAGAGGCTCTGGGTACAATCTTGAGGTCCTTGTCTAAGCGAGGGGTGGGCTTGATCCGCTGGGGAGGAGTGCACAGCAGGTTGTAGTTCCCAAAGTGGCTCGGAAGGTAGCTAGGTCGCGACTGCAGAATTGGGTAGGGGCTTGAAGGGGAGTAAAAGAGTCAGACTGACACTTCTAACTTGCGAGGAAGCGCTTTAAAGTTTTGCGACCCCTAAAGCAACCCGGGTACCCTCTACCCCAAGCATGCAGCGTCCACCCCAAGGGGGCCACATTCACTGCGCAGAGAGGAGCGCCTGCAGCAGGGACCCCACAGTGAGTGCACTGCAGTACCCCCACATTCACTCTTACTGCACTCCTTAGCCGACATGCAACAGCCCTACCAGCGATTAATGACCTGCAAAATAGGGCCATTTCCAATTGACCTGCCCCACTCGCGCTCCACCCTCCAAGCACTTGCCTTAAAGGGGAAGTTCGCTAAGAAATGTTATTGTCCCAATCCATCGGGCATGTATTTTTACGTATACTGTATGAGAAAAAGGGGCAGCTGGCTCTTGGTACTTCTTCCGAAAAAGAAAGTATATTTACATTTTCCAGTGTTTATTTACTAAGAGACAAGGTTTATGGTTATTTCATCTAAAACCATTGCATCTAATGCCATTCCATCGAAGTGTTTCCATCTAAAAAATGTCCATCTAATGCATTTTTTCTTTTCTTTTGCCGCCCCCAAAACCCGTTTTTTACCCTTTAAAATATACCTGAACAAAAATTAACCCTTTACCCCCCCAAAAACATGCATTAGATGGAAATCTTTTAGATGGAAAAATTTCGATGGAATGGTTTTAGATGAATTGACTAGATACCAAGAGACTGTCTCTTGTACCCCACGGCCTGTACTGAATGTGTACGAGGAAAAGGGGCACCTGGCTTTTCCCTGACCGTACCAGTTCCTTCAAGAGCTACATAAACAATTGGTCAGGACTAGGGATGTAACGGTATAACGGTATACCGTTAAAGATACCATGAACCACTTAATTGAACAATAATAACCGTCACATTGTTTATACTGGTATACCGTTTATACCGTTAAGTGGGCTTTTCAATCTGATTTGAAAAGGCTGCAGTAAGCAAGTGCTGCGCAATCTTGGTCTTGCACTGTTGGATGTGCCATCTGCCAAGCAGTATCAGTTGGAGCAGTTTTTAATGCCATTCCATAAACCACACGTATCTGCACAAAATCAGTATGTTAGCAATAGGAAGAATAAATACAGTGCTAAGAAGGAAAAGGGTTTACTTTGGGTTGGCGGCTTTGGGGTTTATATATTTATAATGGATAATGTTTGCTAAACATATGACAATGTGGGATTTCCCTAGTTCTATCATTGAATTTACATATAATAAGTCACAGTGCGAAATGTACTCATCTCTGTGGGTATTCCCTGCTGCCATACCAAAGGGTAACATGTCCGTGAATACTGAACACCTTTTGGCCCGCAAGTAAACTAAAGGCTGTAACGTAAAGTGTGTGTGTGTGTGTGTGTGTGTGTGTGTGTGTGTGTGTGTGTGTGTGTGTGTGTGTGTGTGTGTGTGTGTGTGTGTGTGTGTGTGTGTGTGTGTGTGTGTGTGTGTGTGTGTGTGTGTGTGTGTGTGTGTGTGTGTGTGTGTGTGTGTGTGTGTGTGTGTGTGTGTGTGTGTGTGTGTGTGTGTGTGTGTGTGTGTGTGTGTGTGTGTGTGTGTGTGTGTGTGTGTGTGTGTGTGTGTGTGTGTGTGTGTGTGTGTGTGTGTGTGTGTGTGTGTGTGTGTGTGTGTGTGTGTGTGTGTGTGTGTGTGTGTGTGTGTGTGTGTGTGTGTGTGTGTGTGTGTGTGTGTGTGTGTATGCGCACAAGCGTATACTACCATCAGATTCCATTGATCTGTGGCATGCAGGTTATCAAGATGGCAACATGTTCATCTTCACCAGTAGCCAATGGGGGAGCAAAAAGCCTAAATGACCACTTAAGAAAAGCTATTCAGTTTGCTTTGCTTGTCGCAGCAGGGCTCCACCCCCCCCCCCCCTCCTCCTCTCCACACGTGTGTTTGGTGGAAGCAAGGGGTGGCATTTCAGTGGAAAGTATGTTGAAAAGCCCAATTCTGGCCCTGGGTGCCTGGTTTTGTTTGTGACGATAAATCTGACAATTTATGACCTTTTAGAAAATATTTGTTAAGATTGGTTAACTCCACCTGCTATACCGCGATAACCATGATATACCGTCATTTGGCAAGAAGGTTATCGTACCGTCATAAAACTAATACCGTGACACTCCTAGTCAGGACGATCCCGAACAGAGCCACAGTAAAAAACACACCCGCCATTCAGTAGTCTTTTTTCAAACATAAAATGGTGTTTTGTGTGTATTTTTGCAAATAAGTTCATAAGCATGACATACCATGAAAACAGAGTGAACCTTCCACATTCAAAACAAAGAAACAAGCAGTTGCCATCATAGGTACATGTTTCCATCGTCTGGTGATTTTTTACATATGCTGCCTTTTTTATGGCACATCTGCACAGACGCTAGTCCATATGAATCATGGACATTGGCAATGTCTTTCTGATATGGATAGGCAGAGAAGAACAGCTAGAGGCTTTTTTGATGGCTTAACCAACGGTACATCAACATCAAGTTCACCATGTCATGGGACAACAGTGCAATAGATTTCCTGGATCTCAATATCTATACAGCAGGCGGCACCTTGGAAACAGAAATGTTCCGGAAAACCATTGCCCGAAACAGTCTGCTACATTTTGACAGTTATCACCCGATTGGCTTAAAACAAAATCCGTTTTATGGACAATTCCTTTGGATTCGCAGAACTGCACGGAGCGAGAAACCTTCACTTAACACGCAGAAGTTCTCCAACAAAGACTTTTACAAAGAGGATATCCAAAGAAAACTATCAAACAAACCCGGAATAAGCAGCCAATGCTCTGAGAGAGTTGTGTTTAACTACAAAACCGAAGAAGGGTTGAAAACAACTGTTATGTGTCACCACAGACAGTCCCATCTGTAACATCTTAAAAAGGATCATCAATAAACATTGGCATCTCACTAAGAATACAGGCACACTTGCAAAGAAACTTTTGTTTGCATTCAAGAAAAACAGAAACTTGAGGGAACATCTGGTGCACACCCTCAGAGAAATCATACCACAAGCAACCATAGAAAGAGCATGGAACCTCCCACCTGTCAAAGGCCACCACAAGTGTGGTAAGTGGGTAGCGTGTGCATTCACAGAAAAAAAAACGTATGTTTGATCATGACACTATCCATTGGAATTTGAACACACACACAAATTGCAACAGTAAATTGGTTGTCTACATCATGCAATGTCCATGTAACTTAATCTATGTTGGTAAAACAACTAGTCCTGTAAAACAAAGAATTTCAGAACATCGGTCTTGCATGATATGATATGAAATAAGGCATTTGTAACGCGCCTATACACAAGTGTTTCAAGGCGCGACGAGGCAAGGGGGGGGGGGGAACAAGGGGAGACAGACAACGATCCTACTAGGCCAGGTGTCATTCAGATCGCGCAAGTGCAAGGGTAGAGGGAACTGGGAAAAAGTGCAAGGAGAAGGGAGAGGGGAAAGTGCTGTACATGGTTAGTAGAATACAAGATAAATAATAGGGCCAGCTGGTGGCAAGTGCAAGGTAAGTTCCGGGAGAAGGGGCTGTAGGATACAGAGGCAGTCCCGTAGTGCAGGTAGGCAGTGCAGGGAAGAGTGGCTGGGCCAAGGACCGAGATCGGTGAGTGGCCCAGTTGCAGATTCAGTGCAGGTTCAGTGATTTTAGCAGGGGAGAGAGGGAGAGAAAGTGGAGGCAAAGAGGAAGGTTTTGAGGTGCTTCCAGAACCGGAGATGGTTCTCCTCAAGTTTCAGGGGGGCAGGAAGGCTGTTCCAGAGGGAGGCCCCTGCTGCAGAGAGCGATCTACCCCCAACTTGTTGCTTGGAGAAGCGGCAGATCCTGAGGGAGTTGAAGGTTGATGAGTGAAGAGCTCGAGAAGGAAGATATTTAGGAAGAGAGGGTTGAAGGTATTTTGGGCCAAGGCCCAGAAGGCCTTGTGGACAATGCAGAGGGTTTTGAACTTAATCCTCGCAGCCACTGGGAGCCAGTGTAGTGATTTCAGTCCTGGAGAGATACGGTCCCTAGGCTTGAGGCCAAGGACAAGTCTCGCAGTCCTGTTCTGGATGAGTTGCAAAGGGCGGTGAGTAGAGGCAGGCAGATTTAGATAGAGGCTGTTACAGTAGTCCAGCTTTGAGAGAACCAGGGCTCTAGAGACAGTGAGCTTCTGGGGGAGGGAGAGGAAAGGAAGGATACCTCTGAGGAGGTGAAGCTCGTAGTGTGACTTCTTAGAGACGTCAGATATGTGGGGAGAGAAAGAGAGTGTGGAGTCGAAGATGACCCCAAGGTTTTTAGCCTTGCAGGTAGGAGCAGGAAGAGGGCCAAGAGAGGCCGGCCAGAGAGCTGCAGGGCAGGAGGGAGTGGGTGTGCCGATGAGTAGAATCTCAGTCTTGGTCATTGGCGGAACACCATTCCTGGATAGCAGAAAGACAGTCAGAGATGAGGGAAGGAGAAGAGGAGGCCGAGGGTAGCCTGAAAATGAGCTGGGTATCATCCGCATAGCACTGAAAATTGGGGCAGAGAGCGGCGATGCAGTGGGCAAGAAGTGCCAAGTACTGGTTGAACAGCCAGGGAGAGAGGTTAGATCCCTGGGGGACACCACAGGTAGAGAAAAAGATGTCAGAGGAAGGACCCCAGTTGGATCTGGGAGGGTCGATTGGAGAGGAAGGAGGTCAGCCACACCAGAGCCTGACCAGTGATACCCAGGTTATCACGGAGACGATTGAGCAGTATGGTGTGGATGACAGTGTCAAAGGCAGAGGAGAGATCGAGCAAAATGAGGACACAAGGGGTGTTGGAGTCAAGGTTTGAGAGCAGGTCCTCACGGATGTTCGGGAGAGCAGTTTCCGTGCTTCTGGCAGCTCTGAAGCCAGACTGATGGTCATGAAGACTACCAACAGATTCAGCATGGAGATTATGCTGGGAGATGGCCAGTTTCTCCAGGAGCTTGCCCAGGAAGGGAGTGATAGAGATTGGGCGATAGTTAGCTGGGCAGGAGGGGTCGGAAGAAGGTTTCTTAAGAAGGGGGTGCACAAGGGAGTGCTTGAGGGGGGATGGGAAGACTCCAGAGGCGAAGGAGTGATTGCAGAAGTCAGCCGGGGCAGGAGCCAAGGAGTCGATGTGGTCCTTGATAGTTTTGGAGGAACCGGAATTTGGTTACGGACAAACCTTTGGGAGACCACTACAAGCTTTTACAACACACAGATAAAGACATATTTTGGTTTGTGCTACAAATGATCAGCCCCAATATGAGCAGAGATGGATCTACAAATTGGACAGTGTTCATCATGGCCGCAATCTGGCAATCAAGTGGAATGATGTACTCAAAGCATGTTTTTGAACTAGGATTATTTTTACTATATGTATTTTATAGCCATGTATGCCACCTGCATCTTGAATCTTGAATTTTGAACTGTGATCTATGCCCATTCTTTAATTCTTGTTTTTAATACTTTAGTGTCCACTAAAGGAAAGCAATGTCTCTTACATTTCCGAGCCCAACAGGTTTAAGGAAACATGCAATGATTTAATTAAAACAATGCATCCTGAGCCGCTCCAGACAATGCTCATATATAACTCACTCTTGTGGTGCACCCGGTGTCAAATGGGCTTATTCACGTGCACAATTAGTGATTCACAATCTTGTGACGACATATAGCGACGTGCTCGGACACTGTAGCATCCAAAAATTCTGAGTCTAACACCTACCCCATTAATTGGGCCACCTTAATCTGCTGTATGGTGTATGGCACTCCCCTGTAACTAAATATGTAACCAAATATGGCTATTGTGTACAGCTTTAGGGGCGCGACGGCCCACATCAGTATAGGTGTCCCAGATATGTAAGATCCTAAGATATTGGAATATATTGGTTCTCATTTATTTATATATAATCCATTTGACAATGTGTCAGTGATATGGCCAGAATAAGGGAACGTGCTCAGTTCACTCCATTACGTTAGGACATCATTAGTCCCTTTTTTGTTCCCGCATCCCTGCGCGCCCTCGGAGGATTGCAGCCGGCCAGTCACCATAGGAACCGACGCCTGAGAAACAGTAAGTCAACCCACATTCCGGTGCCGGTGCCCACACAGACACAGAGGCGCTGTGCAACTGTACTTAGATTGCCAGTAAAAAGGGGGTAAGATCTCCCACAGATGTTCTTAGAACTTCATAGATCGGCTGCTACCCACCAACTGAGCGCCCTCCAGCACAGAGATGTGAACACAGTCATTCTTGTGTCTTCTTTTCTCCATAGGTCAGCAATACTTTACTGACAGCAACGATGCAGCCACAGATGCCGTCCCATTATAAAGGCTTTGCCGAGGTAGAGGACGTATTTATCATCCATCAACCTCTGCCCATTCAGGGTAATATATTTCACTTACCTTGTTATATACTCATATCTGGATTGGCCGAATACATGGACAATCACATTATGACAGCCATTACATCTGTCCTCGCCTTGTCCTTCTATCCACAGGTGGACATTAACTTTGCTGCATCATTAAGCTGGTGCGGAGGCTGTACCCTGGGACATGTTCCCTGCTGTTGCAGGGTAAGAGTTTTCTTTATTACAACCCTTACTGCTGAGGGGTATTATTAAAACACAGTAGTATCGTTAAAACACAGACTGCATCATGTCAGTCAACATAACTGACCCGCCATGTGCATCTATTCACAGGCGCACATTAATTGTACCACATTTTCGAGCACGGACATTGACTGTGCTTTGGAAACACCACCTGGTCGGTGGCATTAACTTTCCGTGCAATGTGTTTACAGCACGGTAAGCGAGTGTTTCCAATCCCAAATAAGGCTGGACCTTTAGCTAACTAAAAGAGCTTATTTCATCCTTGTACCGGTAACAGAGCATGCAAAGACACTTTTCATTTGTTGCAGAGACATACCACAGGCAGCAAGGAACCTTCAGCACAATTCATGTCCTGATGAAGGCCGTTAGATTGGAGCTACCCAAAATGCAATAGGCCGAAAACTATTGTGTCGACTCTCGTTTGTCTTTGTATGCCAATGTGACAGAAAACACCCCTTGTGTAAGTCTTTATCGTTTCACTGTAACCCTGTTTAAAAAAAACAAGGCTGTATATGTACAAAATCACCAGATAATGGTAGCCTGTACCTATGATAGCAACTGCTTGTTTCTTTGTTTTCAATGTGGAAGGTTCACTATATGTTTTCACAGTATGTCATGTCTATGGATTTATTTGCAAAAATACACCAAAAACGACATTTTATGTTTGAAAAAGACTACTGACTGGTCAGTGTGTTTTTTAACTATGGTTCTGTTTGGGATTGCCCTGACCAATTGTTTATATATATTTTTAAGCATACTATCATCGATCTTGAAAAAATGTCCTATGCATTTTACCTTAGTTTTCCTCATATTTACACATGCGAAAACAACAGGTTGGGCACCGACATCTTGTGTTAATCTTATCCGTTGATACATCACGCTAGGTTCAAGTGCCGTTGCAGCAACAATATAGATTGCCCGCCCCTCAAACTGACACCACTAGACACTTACAACCCTTTTCACAATGCGAATGCACGTCTCATGTCAACGTCCTCTGTGTGCAATCTATTGACGTGTCTCCATGGAAATGACAAGATGCCTCGTTCCTCGAAAAGTGTAAACAAGCCCTTTCTAATCACACAACATTGGAGTTTCTTTTTCCTTCGTGTCAGTGTATTTGTTTTTGAGCCTCTGTGACCTGTTTCTGTTCGGTTCAGCTATATTCCTAGTTGGACGCCCTACGAACAGGTGCTTACACTTTCTGAACTGATTGAGCTCAGTAGTGGGTTTTTATTTAAACATTTCTAATATTCTCTGCAAATTTCTTTGCCAAACCATATTAAAATTGTACTTTTAAAAGGCTTATTTTTAACATGTGTGAAAGCGAAATGTCAGAGTTGGTGCCTTTTGTTTATGTCTTTGCACTATGTGTTTTTGTACCATGGCAGTGTTGTCTCTTCTTCTTTAACAGTAGTTCTTGAATACCAACAAACATTCTTATTTTTCTGACATGTGATTTCGTACTTACTCAATAATCAGGAATTATGGCAACAATACAGCCATACCAGTACGAGCCTGAATATTCAGAGGAGGAATTAATTTAAAGAGAAATAAGCGGAAACAATGGGCAATCGGATGAAAGTCGTGACGATCAATCACCAGAGCCTGAACCCAGTCGCATGGAAGACGTTTCCACCTGGTGTACCTGCGATCGTTGCAAGGGCATGCCAACCAAGGTGGAGAACTGCTGCTGCCGAGAAAACTTTGGCTGCTTGGCCTACATAGCCGAAGACGACTCACCAGAGCTTTGCGTTACTGACCTGCATGACTTCAGGGCCGCCTGCCTCGCAAGATCCGTGTTGCGAATGATGATGGTCCTTATGCACGAACTTTGAGCAACCGTTTACTCTGGTAAACCAAGTAATGAGTACTTTTACTCTAGATCTGATGTATGTTTGACAACAGAGACGGCTAACATTTGATGTCATTGTAACGTCCATCGATAACCGACAAATGTTTTTTTCTGTAATTTGAATACATTTCTCATACTATGGTAAAACCAGAGTGTTCATCACTAGATAACAATTATGTTTCTTTTACTTTGAAATTAAAAACAGTATTTTCTTAGGTCTCATTCTGTACTTGCTTCAATGGGTGTTCACATTTGTAATTTTTCGATACTTCAAATGGCGTTTCCAACTAAGTAAGTACAGTTATCTGGTTCATTCTAGTAAAATATTTCTGTTGCTCCTTCACAGGTGGTGCAGGCTTGTGGCCTATCGTGCGTTCACATGGTGGATTCATGGAAGGCTTGCATTCCTTGTTCCACTGGTAATACCTGCCTATGTTGTTCGAGCCATTCGCGCGATATTCTCCAGTGACAGCGGACAGTACAAGGGATTTCTACATACAGTACCGCAAACACATCAATACAATGTGTCGTTTGTTTGTGCCATCTACATTAGCAAAGTCAATTAAAAAAAAAAAGAGTTTATATGAATAGCTGTTTGAATTTTTCAGTAAGTCAAAAACACGTCCAACCGTCTATGAGGTTCATGAAGGAAGTTTGGTGGCGTTCTGTGCTCTACTCACGGCCATTCACCACCCTCCAGTATCAATGGCAGTTGCACCTATGACTGTGTGCTCCAAGTTCAAAACTATCTATGCACAAGCCTGGAACTACTTAAAGCAGCGCATCTATCTGGCAAAGGAGCACCGTACAACAAAGGGGGCGTCTGCAGTGAGAGAGCGCACGCGGGGGGAGCCTGGGGAGGGAGGACAATAAACGGTCCCACCCTATAGGGTAAAGCTCTCCATAGCCAGGCCTGGCAGCCCGATCCTCGGGGCGCTCTCTCGGCTGTTCACCTTTACACAGCAGCTATAAAGCGCGCCATCTACCTAGGTTACAACCCTAACAGCAAGAACTGTTTATTACGCCAAGAAGATGGCCTATGAAAGCTCAACTTCCGCCTCTCCCAGCAAATCATTATACCGCCATTATTTTAACTGGTAAAATAGCTCGGTGTGTTGAGCGCTGGCTGCTGCAAATCTGTGTGTGATCTGCAGGTCACCGTTTGGAATCAAAGCCGGGGCAATTCCGACGTTCATCCTAAGTTTGTAAATGATTGCCAACTTTGGTTGGGTGATAATAACTGCATGTAAATGTTCTATGTACAGCAAAGCGCTATATAAATATATTTTTAAGAAATTCCTTGCTCGGTGTTAGCGCGCTTCGTGGCCGCGCCAGGCACTCCGGGGTCTCTCCTTCCATTACACTGGCCAGGAGCCCCTCAACTTCTGCCTTTGGCCGCCCCCTAGTGGACACTGGAAGGGCTCGCATCCGTTCTGATTTAATCCAGCCAGCCAGCCAGGCAGGCCCTGGTCAAGGAGCGTGCTTGCTTGTGGCGCCTGCACCCCACTACACGCAGCCTCCCTAAAGTCTAGCTCAATGGATGCTTCAGAAACTGCCCTTGCGCTCCCCAAATGCGCATCGTCACAGAGGGCCTCTCCCTCGCCCCGACTCCTGCAGTGCCACTGTACCTTCATTTATATATGTATGTATTTAGCCCCCGCGCCCCCCTCCACTTTCTGCAGTGACCCAGCAACCTGCGCTGCCAGCCATCTTACGCTGTGGCAAAAGAAGTGATGGGCGTGGCTCCTGTCTACTACCCCTCACTACCTGCACCCATGCCCACTGCACCCAGGGGGCTCCCAAGGTTCCAACTGCCCACCCCCACTGGCTCACGCAGCTCCACCCCCTCCCCCACCTCAAACATAAGGGCACAGAACTTGCCCAACCTCTCACCCCCGCCACTCACCCCAAGTTCCTCATTTGCTTTGGGATTATCTGAAAATAGCGGAGCTTTTTTAATATCAGGGAGCATGTTTCAGTCCCCGGTGCCGTGGAAAAAAGCGCGCAGCGGAAAAGGTTAATAAGACTCGGTGTCTTTTTAATAAGCGCCTCGCCCGGGGACGAGGCGGGCGTCTAATAACCCTGGGAGTATTGGGTACGCCGGCGCCCCCACCCCGGATCCCCTCCGCCGGAAAGTAGCTCCTTCTCCCACGCTAATGAACGGCGGCAATTAGCAGGCGCTAATCCCTGCGCACGGCGCGCAGAGCGCGCCCAGCGCTCAGCAGAGTAAACAGCGGATTACTGCGCCCGAGCCGCGCAGAGCCCATTAGCGCGCAGCTCCGCAGGTGTAATTACACGGGTTAGTGCTGTAAATGCGAGCTAAGTCATAAGCAAGCAACACACGGGCCCGGGGAGTCCTTCCAGAACAGCCGACACGCCTGGCGCAGGCCGTGCGCAGCCAAAGCGCCAAGAGGCCTGCTGCGCCTTGCTGCCAGGGGAATTCCAATCAGGGGCCTGGGAGAGCTGCGCGTGAAGGGGGTGCCTCGAGCGACGCGCAAAACAGCCTCAAGGGGCGTGGCGGGGGTGCTGTGCAGCGTTGGTCTCAATGCCATGCTTGGTCTGCCCTATAAGGCCTCAAGGGGCGCCCCTGGGCCCTCTCCGCTACCCCCGGCCCATCACGGGGAAGAGGTCCCCACAGACCAAGAAGAAGTACCAAACCCCCGAGAGGATGGAGTCATGAGGCTCCAGCCTCGGTATCCAATAATCGCTGTTGATGGATAACATCTGTGGCAAGAAGACAGACAGCTGGGTCCTCTCCGCTACCCCCGGCCCATCACAGGGAAGAGCCTGTGAAAGCAGCCTTACTGTGACAGGTCCCCACAGACCAAGAAGAATCCAAACCCCCGAGAGGATGGAGTCATGAGGCTCCAGCCTCCTATCCAATACTCACCACTGATGCATAACATCCATCAGCAAGAAGACAGACAGCTGGGCCCTCTCCGCTAGCCCCGGCCCATCACAGGGAAGAGCCTGTGAAAGCAGCCTTACTGTGACAGGTCCCCACAGACCAAGAAGGGTACCAAACCCCCGAGAGGATGGAGTCGTGAGGCTTCAATACTCACCGCTGATGCATAACATCCATCAGCACGAAGACAGACAGCTGGGCCCTCTCCGCTACCCCCGGCCCATCACAGGGAAGACCCTGTGAAAGCAGCCTTACTGTGACAGGTCCCCACAGACCAAGAAGAATCCAAACCCCCGAGAGGATGGAGTCATGAGGCTCCAGCCTCCTATCCAATACTCACCACTGATGCATAACATCCATCAGCAAGAAGACAGACAGCTGGGCCCTCTCCGCTAGCCCCGGCCCATCACAGGGAAGAGCCTGTGAAAGCAGCCTTACTGTGACAGGTCCCCACAGACCAAGAAGGGTACCAAACCCCCGAGAGGATGGAGTCGTGAGGCTTCAATACTCACCGCTGATGCATAACATCCATCAGCAAGAAGACAGACAGCTGGGCCCTCTCCGCTACCCCCGGCCCATCACAGGGAAGACCCTGTGAAAGCAGCCTTACTGTGACAAGTCCCCACAGACCAAGAAGAGGTGCCAAACCCCCGAGAGGATGAGTCATGAGGCTCCAGCCTCCTATCCAATACTCACCACTGATGCATAACATCCATCAGCAAGAAGACAGACAGCTGGGTCCTCTCCGCTACCCCCGGCCCATCACAGGGAAGAGCCTGTGAAAGCAGCCTTACTGTGACAGGTCCCCACAGACCAAGAAGGGTACCAAACCCCCGAGAGGATGGAGTCGTGAGGCTTCAATACTCACCGCTGATGCATAACATCCATCAGCAAGAAGACAGACAGCTGGGCCCTCTCCGCTACCCCCGGCCCATCACAGGGAAGACCCTGTGAAAGCAGCCTTACTGTGACAAGTCCCCACAGACCAAGAAGAGGTACCAAACCCCCGAGAGGATGAGTCATGAGGCTCCAGCCTCCTATCCAATACTCACCACTGATGCATAACATCCATCAGCAAGAAGACAGACAGCTGGGTCCTCTCCGCTACCCCCGGCCCATCACAGGGAAGAGCCTGTGAAAGCAGCCTTACTGTGACAGGTCCCCACAGACCAAGAAGGGTACCAAACCCCCGAGAGGATGGAGTCGTGAGGCTTCAATACTCACCGCTGATGCATAACATCCATCAGCAAGAAGACAGACAGCTGGGCCCTCTCCGCTACCCCCGGCCCATCACAGGGAAGACCCTGTGAAAGCAGCCTTACTGTGACAAGTCCCCACAGACCAAGAAGAGGTACCAAACCCCCGAGAGGATGAGTCATGAGGCTCCAGCCTCCTATCCAATACTCACCACTGATGCATAACATCCATCAGCAAGAAGACAGACAGCTGGGCCCTCTCCGCTACCCCCGGCCCATCACAGGGAAGACCCTGTGAAAGCAGCCTTACTGTGACAAGTCCCCACAGACCAAGAAGAGGTACCAAACCCCCGAGAGGATGAGTCATGAGGCTCCAGCCTCCTATCCAATACTCACCACTGATGCATAACATCCATCAGCAAGAAGACAGACAGCTGGGTCCTCTCCGCTACCCCCGGCCCATCACAGGGAAGAGCCTGTGAAAGCAGCCTTACTGTGACAGGTCCCCACAGACCAAGAAGGGTACCAAACCCCCGAGAGGATGGAGTCGTGAGGCTTCAATACTCACCGCTGATGCATAACATCCATCAGCAAGAAGACAGACAGCTGGGCCCTCTCCGCTACCCCCGGCCCATCACAGGGAAGACCCTGTGAAAGCAGCCTTACTGTGACAAGTCCCCACAGACCAAGAAGAGGTACCAAACCCCCGAGAGGATGAGTCATGAGGCTCCAGCCTCGGTATCCAATAATCACTGCTGATGGATAACATCTGTGGCAAGAAGACAGACAGCTGGGTCCTCTCCGCTACCCCCGGCCCATCACAGGGAAGAGCCTGTGAAAGCAGCCTTACTGTGACAGGTCCCCACAGACCAAGAAGGGTACCAAACCCCCGAGAGGATGGAGTCGTGAGGCTTCAATACTCACCGCTGATGCATAACATCCATCAGCAAGAAGACAGACAGCTGGGCCCTCTCCGCTACCCCCGGCCCATCACAGGGAAGACCCTGTGAAAGCAGCCTTACTGTGACAAGTCCCCACAGACCAAGAAGAGGTACCAAACCCCCGAGAGGATGAGTCATGAGGCTCCAGCCTCCTATCCAATACTCACCACTGATGCATAACATCCATCAGCAAGAAGACAGACAGCTGGGCCCTCTCCGCTACCCCCGGCCCATCACGGGGAAGACCCTGTGAAAGCAGCCTTACTGTGACAAGTCCCCACAGACCAAGAAGAGGTACCAAACCCCCGAGAGGATGGAGTCATGAGGCTCCAGCCTCGGTATCCAATAATCACTGCTGATGGATAACATCTGTGGCAAGAAGACAGACAGCTGGGTCCTCTCCGCTACCCCCGGCCCATCACAAGGAAGACCCTGTGAAAGCAGCCTTACTGTGACAGGTCCCCACAGACCAAGAAGAGGTACCAAACCCCCCAGAGGATGGAGTCGTGAGGCTTCAATACTCACTGCTGATGCATAACATCCATCAGCAAGAAGACAGACAGCTGGGCCCTTTGCCATGCGTACTCCTGGCACAACTCCGTGTGTTCCATACAGGTCTCTGAGATGTGTGACTGACACTTTCTGTGACACACAAGACAAGATCAAAAGCTCCAACAGAGGAGAGTGATGCGAGTCCCTCACCAGAAATAGGCGCAGGAGCGGGGGTCGCTACTCGCTGGGCAGACCCACTGAGGTGCGCTGACCAAAAGTCCCGGAATTAGGGCCTCTGTCCCCTTTTTTTAAAATTGAATTTAAACCAAAAATAACATCCCGCTGTTGGTATAATCATAGGTCATTTATGGAACAACTCTAAAGCAAGTTATGTAATTATAGCATAGTAATTTCCTGCCCAGTGCTGGCCTCGAACCCCGAACCTTGTGGTTAGCGGTGCATTCAGTGGCATAGCTCTCAACTCTCACGCTTTTGGCGGGTGTCACCCGCCTTCTAAACAGCTGCCTCACCCCCAAGCCTCTTGCATGCCCATTCATTTCAATGGGCCTCTCACCCGCCAAAAATAAAAACTGGTGTTTACATCCGCCTTTGTGACACAAATGGTTGAGAGCTATGCAGTGGTGGTGCCAGAGAGGCGGCTTATGTAAGAGTTCATAGCAAGGCCTGCAATAGCCCTCGGAGCACAAGCTGCCTATTTCTGACCAGCTTACAGCCACCACCACACTTTTAAAGTGTATTTCTATGGCAATGGCTGCACACACACCCTCTCATTATCTGACTACTAAATCTTGGTTGTCACTTTCTATTTGAAGTCCTGCTTTTATGTTGATGCCCTTGTGACAGTCACGTGAGCGCGACAGCAACGTTGGCCGTTGCGCATGCGCAGTTTAATAAATGAGCAGCCCGAACGGCAGAGCTGGTGGCCCGGGGCCATATTAACCATTATAACACTGGCGACAAGGACGCCACTGGGCAGGGAGGGTTTCTTCCGACGCTGAGATCAACATCCAGTACATCACCCCGACGCCTGCCAGAAGCGTTATCCGCGCGGCAACGTTATGGCCGCCATTTTGAGGTGCAGATGGTCGCGGCCCCACACGTGGGGTGCTCCGAACAGGTTATAACCAGCAAACAGGTAGGGTGTTTGTCCACCATCAGTGTTCATTTTTGGAGCCTTCAGAGGCTAAATGACTACAAAAGCGACTGGTGCCACCAGCAAGGGCATGGGGGGCCCTCGATATTTATTTTTTAAAAAAAAACGTGGAACTCTGAAGATTAATGGACATTGTGTGGGCACTACATGGATGTGTTTTCTGCATTCCTGCTACATGGACAGGTTCCTTTCCTCTCCTTTTTGCTGCCCATGACAAGGAAGACTGACATCCTGCACTGAGCCTGACTGGAGCAGCCATACCGAGGCCCACTGCCTCTGCAGACTTGCGACCTTAACAAGTGTGATAGGTGCCTGTGCAGTTCGCAGTCATGAATGACCCTGCATCTGACTCCCAAGGGGGGAATTCCCTGCCACAGATCAGGAGAGCACCCAGACAACTCCAGCTCCCATCCCAGAATTTGATATGTCTGGCCCACCGTCGAAATTGGGCCTGAGGTGGCTGCAGTGGATCAAGAAGCTGGAAATGTATTTCAAGGCCACAGGGGAGACAGAGATGAGGCCAAGGTGGCGACGCTGCAGGATCTGAACCCCACTGCTGACTTATCAGGCCGTGAAGGACGCACTCGAGGAACATTTCCTACCTTTTGCGAATCAGGACTTCGGACGCTTTGTTATGTGTGGTGAGAAGCAGCATGTGGATGAGTCTTTAGATCAATTCTGTGGGAGGCTAGGCCACCTGGCCAGTACGTGCCACTGGGAAAATGAGGAGGGGATGGTCCGTAACCAGATTATTCTCAAAGCTTGATTTGTGTTCTGGTTATCACCAACTGGAATTTTACCCAGACTCCTGCTATACAACTACATTTATGACCTCAACAGCGGAGGTTTTCCAAAACATCATCAGAGGTGCCCTCGCTGGCCTAGAAGGGGTAATCAATTTAAGTGATGATATATTGGTGTACGAAGCATCTGAAACAGAGCACATGGACAGGCTGGAAAAGGCGCTGGAGAGAATCCGAGATCTAGGTCTAACTCTACACCGTGAGAAATTTGAGTTTCTCAAAGAAAGTTCTTTGGGTTAATTTTTCACTCCAACAGAATCTCTCCAGACCAACAGAAAGTCAAGGATATCCAAGACGTGAGGCTGCCAGAGAATCCCTCAGAAATGAGAAGCTTCCTAGGGATGGTAACATATTGTGGGAGGTTCATCCAAAACCTAACCTCTCCCTCTGATCCTCTCCGGGCCCTCAAGAAAAAAGACACCGCTTGGACCTGGTCGACTCTCGAACAGACAGCTTTTGACACCAATAAAGCCGCCCTTACAGGAGATGAGACAATGGCATTCTTAAACATGGAGAAGAGTCAGAGCTCATGCGAGCCCAGTTGGACTGGGGGCCGTATTGCTCCAACCCGATCCACAGGGACAAATGAGACCCATTGCACATTCCAGCAAAGCGTTGACAGGCACCGAACAGAGATACTCACAAATAGAAAGGGAGGTGCTGTCCATACTTTGGGGCTGCAGACATTTTCACATCTACATTTTGGGCAAACCGGTGTCCGTCACCAGCGACCATAAGCCCCCGATTCCCATCCTAACGGGGTCCTCCTCTAAACCACCACAAGAATAGAGAGGTGGATACTTGCCCTCATGGAATACGGGGTAAACTGCAGTACCGACCAGAAACCCACAACCCTGCAGATTACCAGTCATGTCACCCTAGGGTGGCAGCAGCCAGGACACAAAGTCAGCGGGGGACTGTGAAGACTATGTTCGCCAAGTGATCGACGCAGCAATGCCAATAGCCCTAACCATCAAGAGAAGTGGCTGACGCTTCGCTAGCTGATGAAAGCTTCCAACTCATTCAGAATGCCGTTGACAGCAGTGACTGGAAATCAGCTTTTTCTGACATGTCCAGTAGGAATAAGGACACTCAGCGCGAGATACAGTCACTGTGGCGAGCCTAACACGAGCAGTCGAGGTACGACTGAGGCATGCTACTTTGTGGGAGACAAATTATAATACCTCGGAAGCTAATTGGGAGGCTGCTGGAACTAGCCCACAGTGGCCATCAAGGCACCGCCAAGACCAAAGCACGGCTGAGATCCAAAGTGTGGTTCCCAAAGCTAGAGGGAAGAGTGGATGACTACATATGCCAGTGCGTCTGGTGCCAAGCTGTCGAACCGGTGAACAAGGAGCCATACATTGAGTCGATGGAACGCATTGGAAGCCCATGGGGCACGGTGCATGCAGACTTTGGGTTGATGCGGGATGTACTTCTTAGTACTCATCGGCCAGTGGTCACGCTATCAAGAGGTGGAGATTGTGGAACCAACGTGAAGCGATCAAATGATACAAGCGATGGAAAAGATATTTGCGACCCATGGCCTTCCTCGAGTCATGTGCTGCCGCCATTTCAAGGCAGACAGTTTGCAGAATTCATGAGGGACTACGGCATCATGCACCGGAAGGTAACCCCAGCCTGGCCAAGAGCCAACAGGGAGGTGGATCGCTTCATGCGCAGGCTCAATAAGATATTTCGGATTTCACAAAGTAAAGGAGGGGAACTAAAAGAGAAATTTATATCAATTCCTCCGTGAGTATCGATCAACTGCCCATCAATCTACAGGGGTGCACCCAGCCGAGGGCCTTTTCAACAGATGCCTGCGAGGGCTGATTCTAGAGACCAATGGCCGACCACCGGGCGTCATTGATGATCAAAAGACATTCGAAGACCGACGGGTGCACAATGAGAAGGAAAACGCCAGGCGCAGTTTGAAGCCTGCCGACATTGAAGTAGGTGACACCGTCCTTGTGAGGAACCAACACCCAGAAGGGAAGCTATGCCTAAACTACAACCCTACTCCCATGGGAGTAACCCATGTCAACGGGTCCATGGTGACGGCGGCCGACCGACGGCCAGTCACAAGAAACTTGTGTTTCTTTAAGAAGATTGCTGCAAGAGAACAATGGCAAGAGCCTGCTGTCGGAGTGTCTCCGGCTCGAGCAACATCAAGTGGGCCGACTCTCGAAGAGGATACAGGAGACCCTGAACCGGAAGGACAGATCCCTGCCTAGAGGGCCGGAGATGTCCGGCCAAGTTCAAGGACTACACTATGGACCTGAGTTGAAGTCCTAACATGCCCCTGTTTATATGTCACGTTGACATCAAGTTACTGGTAATGTGTAATACATTGTTTTGTTATGAAAAAGGAGGGATGGCCGTCGTGCATACACAGTTTAATAAATGGGTAGCCCGAACAGCAGAGCTTGCCAGGAACCCGTACCTATAAGACCTGCATCCCGTGTATTCTTTCAGGTACGGGAGGGAAGGGCCTGATCACGGGGTGGCCCGGGGGCATATTAACCATCCTAACAGCCCTGTCCCGGTTTTTATTTTTTAAATCTGGTCCCCCTAACTGAGGGCACTCCCTGAGTTTCATTCCGTCCGCGCACACGTAAATGTAAAAGAGGGCCGCAGAGGGCTCGCCAATGGCAGCGAGGCGGGTGCTCCGCCGGAGATGGGGAGTTGCGTTCAGAGGCAGTGCAGCGCAATTCTATGTATTTTCAAATGATTAATGAGCATCCCACCAAAGAGATCGGATTGGAAAAAGAATATACCCTGCTTGTATTTACAAACCCCACAAGGCAAAAATGAAGCATATGCGTTAAAACGGGAACCAAATCCTTCTAATCGTCTTGTCAAAGTGTTGAGTGCAGTGGATAAAATGCAAAGCACGCGCAAACATCCGAGCTCGGCATTGTGGTGTCACGTGACCTGCGGCATGATGCGCAACATCATGACGCGGGCCGATAATAAAGAGGCCCGTTCCACGCACGTGCGGCAGACCGGAAAGGGGCCCGTAAACCACCAACATAGTGTCTGTGTCCCATTGCGCGTCATGCTGCACCACGCGCCCAGGCCGCACAGAGCCCCATAACAGTGGCGACGGGGGCCATGTATTCTGGTGTGCGCCTGCCGGTTGAGGAATTTGCTGTATCTGAGCTTCCGGTCCACATGGCGTGCCATCCCTCAGCCTGCACACAAGCCTCATCGTGCTCCGGCACACCGTTAAGGGATCCCACCTGGTATCTGGACTTTTCATTGAATTCAATTGCATCTAAATCACTTCCATCAAATTTTATTAATCAAAAAATTATTTCCATCGAAATGCCTTTTCTTTGAATAAAATTCGATGAATTTCGATGCTACTCTTATGTATAGATTTAGGGTTTGGCAAGGGTTAGTATTAGGGTTAGGGTAATGGTTAGGGCAAGGGCTAGGGTTAGAATTCGATTAGGGTTAGGGTTTGGGTTACAGTTTGGGTTATGATTAGATTTAGGGTTAATTTAGGGTTAGGGTTGGGTTAGGGTTTAGGTTAAGTGGGGGTTGGGGAGCTGGGGGAGGGGACCCTTCCAATATCCCAAAAAGCATTAAAACGTTACAAGGAGCTGGCCAGTGACGAAATTGCTATCTTTCACATTTAAAAGTACATATCCATGGAAATTGTCCATTGCTATTTTCGATGGACAAGTTTCGATGGATATGTACTTTTAATGTAAAACAGAATTTCGATGCATTTATTTTCGATGAATAGTTTACGATGCATTGCCTTTTCGATGCATCTTTTACGATGCAATGACCATAAACCATCCCACCCCACATACAGCCTCACTCTGTGTACTACTGGCCCCGGCCAGACTTTTTGAGACCGCCTAGGGACTTTCAACTCACATCTGGCCTCTCAGTCACTAAGGGTGAAGGCTTTTCTTACCCAAAAAGAAAAAAAGACAGCGCAGCTCTCGCTGTAGAGTGCTCATGCGCTGCCACATGGTCCTTTCTGCCATACCACGGCTCCCAAGGAGGAGCAACACTGTCGAAGCGCCAACATACCTACCCAACCAAAGTGAGCGAACCTACAAGACACAGGGGCAGCGGCTCAAGAGCGGCTGTTAACCCCATTGGAGACCTTCCTACCAGCCAAAAGACTGGGGCAGCAGCTCCATCCGGAGTGCCTTTGCAACCCTGAATCAACACCTGCGCCGCCACCCCACACCAGCTACCATGTCGGCTGAGGATGCTGCAGCAGCCCCCGCTCCACCGCACATGCATGGAGGGTCACCACAACAATGCGGCTCGCTTGCGCCTCCATGTGAGTTCGACATTGATGGAGCCCCAACGTCACTTGGACCTCAACGGTAACTTAGCAGGAACACCTAGATATGAACTTCAACGTAACAGGGGAAAAAGACGACCTTACAAAGAAGTGCACCCTGATATACTCAGCCGGACCTGCAGTCCACAAACTCTTCAAAATCCTGTGCCCCGCAAACGACTAATATGACACAGCCATCAAGGCACTGAAGGACTACTTCGCCCCTATGGTGAACAAGGATACAACTAGTTTGCAATGCACACGGTTATGCAGCAGGGTGATTAGAACTTGGACCAATACCACAGTCGCCTCAGGGACCTGGCCTCGACCTGCGGGTGGGAAAATGAAGAGCAGGTCTGACTCCAAATTATCATTGGATGTCACTCAGCAAGACTCCGGAAACAGATTCTGAGAGAACCAGGCATCACGCTCCCAAGGATCATCGAACTAGGGCGCTCTCACAAACTGGCAGACGCAAGGGCTTCCAAAATGGAGTCGGCCCTGAAATCAGTAAAGCTAGAGGAAGTTTGCCTAGAAGGATGGCAACCTCCAAGGAACCAAGGGACAAGAAATGCCTGGCGACAGAAAAAGCAGTCAAACTCTACCACCCCAGCCCCCTGCCCACAATGTGGGTATGAACTTCCTCATGAAAAAGACAGCCCAGCAAAGGGGTACACCTACACAAGGTGTGGTATCCCAAACCATTTTGCGAGGGTGTGCAGAACCTCAACCCCAACCACAGTGCCGAGAGGAAAGGAACGCCCCAGAGGTTTCCCGCAGGATAGAGCGAGTCAATCAGCCAATACCGTGTCCACTGGCTCAAAAGGAGACCCTCCTATTGCGGGTTTGAGAGAAGATGATGAGGATGTTTTCTTCGTATCAGCGGTGCTAACAGGACGGGGGGCGAGGAAAACACCAACCACGATGCGCAGTGACTAGCCTAAATACTCCATTTCACGTACTCCGCGACAAAGGAGTCTCAGTGAACGTAATGGCCGATTAACAATGCCGGACATTACCAGGACCACCAGTACTTCAAGACACAAGAGTGCGTATCTTAACCTTTGGTGGCAAAACTCCTCTACCAATGGAAGTCGCCTTCATCACCACCGTCCAGCATCACGGAACATCCATACGAGCCAGGTTCCATGTCACTGAGGTAGCAACACTGACGCTACTTGGCTGCGCCACAGCAGAAGCACTAGGCCTCGTCCACTTCGCCCATGGGGTATTCGTAGAAGACGTCCAGTTACTCCTGCAAAGGTTCCCGGACATATTCACAGGAATCGGGCGGATGGCAAGAAAACCAATCAAACTCCACATAGACGACACGGTCGAGCTGGTGGCTCTGAAACACAGAAGAGTGCCCTTCCATCTCTGCAAGCAAGTCGAGAAGGCGATCCAAGACCTCGTCGACCTTGACATCATTGAAAGAGTTGAAGGACCCACCCCATGGGTCTCCCCAATTGTTGTGGCACATAAGCCCAAACAACCGGACAAAGTCTGTATCTGCGTGGACATGAAGTTGCCCAAATAGGCGATCAAGAGGGAAAGGCACCTGAAACCCACCCTGTATGATATCATCCCAGAGCTGGATGGTGCCATTGTATTTTCCAAGCTCGGCCTCCAGTCTGGCTACCACCACCTCCTACTCCACCAGGACAGCCACTACATTATGACTTTCACCACTCACATTGGCCTCTACAGGTACAAACGGCTCAATTTTGCATCTCATCTGCCGCAGAGGTGTTTCAGAGTGCTATCCACGGCGCTCTCGGAGGACTACCAGGTACCCTAAATGTCACTGGCGACATTCTAATACATGCCAAATCTGAGAGCAAGCACCTGGAGAGACTTGAAAAAGGCCTGACAAGAATCCAGGCCCTCGTCCTAAGTCTCCACTGCAAGAAATGCGAATTCTTAAGAAACAAAATCAAATTCTTCGACTTCGTGTTACAAGAGGGCGGGATTTCAGCTGATCTGGCAAAAGTCAAAGACATTCAAGAGGCCAAACCACCCGAGACGGTGTCTGAAGTAAGGAGTTTCCTGCGCATGGTCACTTACTGTGGCCGCTTCATAGAAACTTAATAACCGTGTCAGAACTCCTGAGGAACCTCACCAAGCAGACGACAACCTCGAGATGGCCTGCCCTAGAACACACAGCATTCGACAACATCAAGAAATCGATGTCTGATGAATGCATACTGTCGTTCTTCGACCCACAGAAGAGCACAGAAATCGTCATAGATGCAGGCCCATTCGGACTCTGAGTCATCCTCACTCAAGCCAAAAGTGACGGCACACAGTGCACTGTGGCATTTGCGAGTTAAGCACTCTCACTTACAGAACAAAGGTACTCACAAATAGAGCGAGAGGCCCTAACGGTACTTTGGGGATGCTGTCATTTCCACATATATTTACGGGAAACCGGTGAAGGTGGTCACCGACCACAAACCCCTTCTTCCCATCATGAGGGGTGGGTCAGCAAACCATCCGCCTCGAATTGAGAAATGGCTGTTGGCACTCCAGTAATACAACGTGCACCTGAAGTACAAACCAGAATCGAGCAACACAGCAGACTATTTGTCTCGACACCCTAAGCTGTCAAACACAATCTTCCCTGAGGAGGTGGTGGCAGCTGAAGAGCACTTATGACTTGTTATAGAGAGCTCCATTCCCAACTCAATGGACCTTGAAGAAATCAAGACAGCCTTCACAAATAATGGATATTTCCAGATTCGGCGCCATGCCATGGAAGCGGGAAACTGGAAGTCGGTTCTGGAGGACCTGGGCTCCAAGATGCAAGAAGCCAAATATACGCTGGAGCAACTGTGGAAAGCACAAGGTGAACTCATGTTCACAGACAACAGACTCCTACTGAGAGGGCCCCACATAGTTATCCCCACAGAGCCGATTGACCAGGTGATAACTTTTGCCCACCAAGGCACAGCAAAAACAAAAAGCCGCCTCAGACTCATGGTCTGGATCCCAGCATTAGAATCAAAAGGTGGAAGAGTTTATCGAAGCCTGCAAATGGTACCAAGCCGCTGCCCCTCACGTCAGAGGACCAGCTATCCAGAACATGCCCAGAAGTGAGGAACCATGGGACACCGTCCACATGGATTTCGGGGCAACACAGATATTCGCGCTTCCTAGTGATGGTGGACCAGTTGTCCCGGGAATCCAGAAGTTGAGTTTGTCCCACCGTTAGCCCTCCACAACGTCATTCCAGTAATGGAAGACATTTTTGCAACCCACGGCTTCCCCAAGGAGGTGTGCTCGGACAATGGGTCCCCTTTCCAGAGCGTGGGTTTAGAAGAGTTCCTAGCCAGGCATCACTCACAGTAAAGTAATACCTGTGTGGCCACGCGCAAAGCAGAACGCTTCGTGCGTACGCTCAACAAGTGCACAAGTGTTTTCGCATAGCGCATGGACAAGGTTCATGTGAGAAGAGAGCCCTCTTTCAATTCCTCCTCGAGTATAGGATGACCCCCAAACTGCTCGATGGGTGCAGCTCCAGCCGAGGCCCTTTTCCGAAGGTGTCCACAAACATTTCTGCTCGTCCTGGATGGAAGAGTTCCAGGAACGATAAAATAGAGAGGTACGGGCCCAAAGAGAAGTGACAATCCAGAGAGAGAACAGGCGAGGACTAAGAGACCACCATATAGCTGTTGGAGACAAAGTCCTAGTGAGAACTCACCACTCAGAAGGGAAGCTCTCACTCCCACACGAGCCCACACTGCTGAAGGTAGTGCGGGTGCAAGGTTTGCGAGTGAGAGCCGCTGATGACCACGGACTAGTCACGCAAAACTCGAGCTTCTTCAGGAGGTTTTCAGCTCCCAGACATGTCCATGATGCCCAGATGGCGGCTGACTGGCATGGACAAAACAGGGACCTCACAGTTCACCATCCTGATGCCGATGAAGGAGATGATGAAGTATCGGGGGACCCCTATCTTGAAGCAGCTACCGAACAAACACCCAGGGAGCCTTGACATCCCCAAGGACCGGCCCCTAACAGCGGGACAGAACGGCGCTACCCCGCCACAGACTCCAGAGGACCTCTGGTGCGATTCAAAGACTACGACCTGAGCAAGACTCACTCAGGAGACTGAGTCGTTCGATATACGGGAGTTATGTACTTGACATGTTTTGTTTTAAATCCAATTTCACCTGCTTGCTGGGTGTAACCTGTTCGGGAGGCCCAAGGCCCGTTATAATAATTGTAAGGAGTGGGGTGTCACGTGACTTGCGGCATGACCCGTAACGTCATGCCGCGGGGCTGATAATAAAGAGGCCCGTTTCACGCCTGTGCTGCAGACCTATCAACCACCAACATCGTGTCTGTGTCTCATTGCGCGTCAAGCCTAGGCCGCAGAGAGCCTCATAACAAGCACCAGCACGTCCATGGAGCCTGTGCCTCTGGCCACAAGGCTTACACCTCTGGGATGCAGGCTCTTTGACCTAGTCCTCAGCACAAGGAGAACCAAGTGCTCCTCTCCCCTCCCCTGCAGTGGGGTGACCGGGGCACTCTGGGGCCACCCGACAACACGGCCCTGCCCCTCCCCCTCTGGACTGGAGTTATGCCCGGGGGTTAATAAAGGGGCCGGGGAGAGAACTCCCAGGACCCTGGGGTAGGAGCAGGTGACCTGGCCCGCCACTCACTCTGCGCATGCGCGGCGTTCTGCAGGCTGAACGAGGGGGAACGTTTAGGCACTATCAGACACCCCACAGCCCGGTGAGAGTGCGCACTCAGCAGTACATTCACTAGCCAACAGGTGAGGCGGAAGCACCGTAGTACTCCTGTCTGGCCCCAACATGGTGGTCGCACCATGGGGACCGGAGCCAGACGGCAAGTATGCAATAAACCAGAACTAGCAAACTGACAAGAGGCGGGGCTTGTGATGGCCCAGGCGTGCCATTGCACAGATCCCAGCGCCGGCCAGGGGCTCCCACTCAAATCTTACATTCTCATGGTCACGTTAAACTAAACAAATGACCTAGTCCCGTATTTCTGTTTACTAAAGTGTACAAAATGAGCGCTACTTTTACCCAAAAAAAAATCAATATAGGAGATGTCGACAATTCCATCACTTCCTGCATACAAAAAGGATGTCCTAGATAAGGGTTAAAAGTGGAGGCAGTAGGTGGTCAACAGGCTTATCGCAACGGAAAGCGGGGGCAGGGAAGTATAGCGCAAAACAGGTACACAACCAGGTATCCGACTGAACAAAAGGAATGTGCTGGAACCTCACAGAGCCACCCACATCATATAAATAACAAGACAGGCATGGCACCCAGGCAGTACCCCATAATGCTGGGTGGGCATGGAGGTGGCATCCAGTCAGTACCCATCATTGCTGGGCGGGCATTGAGATGGCACCCAGGCAGTATCCATCACTGCTGGGCAGGCATGGAGATGGCACCCAGGCAGTTCCCATCAGTGCTGGGCAGGCATGGAGATGGCACCCAGGCAGTACCCATCAATACTGATTGTGCATGAAGCTGGCACCCAAGCAGTACCCATCACTGCTGGGCGGGCATGGAGCTGGCACCCAGGCCGTACACATCAGTGCTGGTTGGGCATGGAGATGGCACCAAGGCAGTACCCATCAGTGCTGGGCAGGCATGGGGTAGGCACCCAGGCAGTACCCATCAGCGCTGGGCAGGCATGGAGATGGCACCCAGGCAGTACCCATCAGTACTGGGCAGGCATGGAGATGGCACCCAGGCAGTACCCATCAGTGCTAGACGGGAATGGAGATGGCACCCACGCAGCACCCCATCAGTGCTGGACGGGCAAGGAGATGGCACTGGAAAGCTCACCTGATATCCATGGGGACGCCACTCAGCCTTGGTTGGACCACTCGCACTCTCAAACCCCTCCCTGGATATTGGTTCAGCTGAGGATTGGGCCTGCAATGCAGGAATATCGGATTCAAGACTCAACTGTCTCTTGCTGATTGGCTCCCGCCTCCCTTGAAAAGCAAACCTTCCCTTAGACCTTCTCCTCACCATGCTTTTTTGGACGATGCACTCTCCGTCCTGCTTTTCGGTGCAGGGGCGCGTAGCTGGTGCGGGCGCATCACAACCTGGTTGCTTCACTGGTGCGGGCCCTGTTCGAGTCCAAACCTGCTGTGACTCCAGCTCGTTAAGGTAGGTTTTGCTATTTTATAGTCTTGATATTCTGTCCCTTCTTTCTCTCTCTTGTCCCTTGTCTTTTTCTTTTTAATAATGTCTCTGCTTCTTCCTCTAGATGTGGGAAGAGATTATTGGTGTTGTTGTGCTGATTAGAGTTGAGCACGAGGTGGTGAGTGCAATGCGCAGCGCTACCTTGTCTTTTCTTGTGCTAACTGGTGTCTCCACTCTTTCTTGTAGGTCGCTGTGATGTTCCGGAATGGATGATGACCGAGAGAGCACGAGGCGGTGAGTGAATGCGCAGTGCGCAGCGCTACCTTGTCTTTTATTGTGCTAACCGGTGTCTAAACTCTATTTTGTAGGTCACTGTGATGTTCCGGAATGGATGCTGAACGAGAGACACTCGAATCAGGTACGAGTCTTATGGTTTTTTGCTGTTCTTGAATTGGAATAAGTAAACACTTACTAATGATATTTTCGCTCTCTTCTTTCCAGGTTGCAGTGTTCCATAGAAGGATGCGGTGCCAAGATGCTGGTGTTCTCTGGACCCGGTAAGCGATGGACCGACGACAGGATACTACTCACAGGTAAGTGTCGTATTAATGATGTTCTTGTTCTTTCAGGTGCGGGGCTCCAGGATAAGGCAGGCAAGGAACTCAGGAGACCGAAATGAACACGATGAGCATCACGCTGCTAAACGCAGAGTAACGCGAAGCGTGTTCCTCTGCCTGGGTGTGTCTTATATAGCCCCAGGTATCCCAAGGCCTGATCATACCCAAAACACTAGACCGCATAGTACAGTTCTTGGAACTGAGCTATGTGGGAGCCTCCATGTTGAACAAAAGCCCATTAAGAAGTCCAGGCCCCATTCTATCTTCACATTTAGTATGAGCCTGGCGCCAGGACTGACTCCAGGAGGGTCTTTGATGAGATGGCAAGGCCTTTGAGGCCATAGTGGGAGATGGAAAACTGGTTCCACTGACTTGCCTATGGGGGTTAGGGGTAGGGATCATGACAGGCACCCAGGCAGTACCCATCAGTGCTGGGCAGGCATGGATATGGCACCCAGGCAGTCCCCATCAGTGCTGGGCAGGCATGGAGATGGGACCCCAGGCAGTACTCATCAGTGCTGGACGGGCAAGGAAATGGCACCCATGCAGTACCCCATCATAACTGATTGGGCATGGAGTTGGCACCCAGGCAGTACCCACTGACCCCATCAGTGATGGGTGGGAATGGAAATTGTGCCCAGGCAGTACCCGATCAGTGCTGACTGGGCATGGAGCTGGCTCCCAGGCAGTACCCACTGACCCCATCGGTGCTGATTGGGCCTGGAGATGGCCCCCAGGCAGTAACCCCATCAGTGATGGGTGGGCATGGAGCTGGCAACCTGGCAGTGCCTATCAGTGCTGGGCTGGCATGGAGATGTCACCCAGGCAGTACCCATCAGTGCTGGGCGGGCATGGAGCTGGCAACCAGGCAGTACACCATGACTGCTGATTGTGCATGGAGATGTCACCCAGGCAGTACCCATATCAGTGCTGGGCGGGCATGGAGCTGGCAACCAGGCAGTACCCCATGACTGCTGATTGGGCATGGAGATGGGACCCAGGCAGTACCGCATCAGTGCTGGGTGGGCATGGATATGACACCCAGGCAGTGTCCATCAGTGCTGGTTGGGCATGCAGATGGCACCCAGGCAGTACCCACTGACCCCATCAGTGATGGGTGGGCATGGAAATGGCGCCCATGCAGTACCCCATCAGAGCTGATTGGGCATGGAGATGGCACCCAGGCAGTACCCATCAGTGCTGGGCGGGCATGGAGATGAAACCCAGCCAGTACCCATCAGCGCTGGGCTGGCATGGAGATGGCACCCAGGCAGTACCCCATCAGTGCTGGGCGGGCATGGAGGGCGCTAGAGAGCCAACCAAGATGGCCGCTTCCTGAGAGAGCTCCGTAGGGCTCTAATGAATCCTGTAACATCGATGCTCCTGTGATGGTTGGAATGACCCATCCTACAGCTGTGCACATTCACGAAGCTTCACTGATCATTTTGAGATAAATCTCGACTCAGACGCCTGCCTACAGCCCGAGATACTCGCTCTCAGATCTGAGGCCTGCCAGCTGACGGATTGAGTGGTTGCGGCCCCTGCATGTGTGCGGAGCGGTGGAGGCGGGCACTTGGCGGGAGTCTCGGCGGCAGAACCAGGAGCAGCGCCGTGCAAGCAGGGTGGACATGTGCGTACTGCCACCCATGAGACGAGGTGGTCTCCGTCCCCCATGGCAGCCCGTTGCGAGGGCAGTGGAGCGACAAGTCGGGGTGCCGGAGTCCCGAGACAACCCAGGTAGGAGCAGACTGCAGCGCGGGCGGGCTCGGCGTGGCCGCTGGGTGGGCCCGCCTGTCCCGCCGCTGGACGCGGCTTAATCCGCGTGGCCCCCGCCAACCGCTGGCGCTGCTGTGGAGCAGACCTGGTGTGCAGCGCGGAGGAGCAATCCACACTCAAGGCTGCTTCCTAGAAACCTGAGGCACGACACCCGTCCCGGCGAGGCCTCCCACGGCACCCATCCATTCAGCTACAGGTGCGGAGAGGCCTGGTTTAGTTAACCAGATATCTGAAAGCTAGTAAATCCCAGCAGCATTGATCCTGGGCACAAGAAGCTGCAGCCGACCCGAGGTGGCTGGGCCTGACGCTCTGATACACGCCACTGACTGCACCATGTGCCGCCGCCGCTCGGCACAGCTGGTATAGAAGGCCTGTGGCAAATACTGGCAGCGTGCTGTGCAGGCCCCACGCTCGGTGCACGGACTCTCCACATCAAGCACCGAAGGCATCGTGCTAACATCTGGAAAAGTACGCGGTGCGGCTGCCGTCTGGGTCCACCGGGCACTGCCATAAACCAAGACAGTCGCAACTTAGCCGGGCTCCACGGACACTCTCCCCAAGCTACCATGGGGAAAGTAGAGAAGAAACAGAAGAAACTGACTTTCGAAGCCAGCTCACAGGCCAAGCCCACGACCAGCAGCAGACCCAACTCCCCGCCACCTGACACGATGTCAACCGAGGACCAGGGCCCACATTTGGATATAAGGGAGATTCTGATGGACCTGAAGGCCGGTATCAGCGGCCTGGGATGGAAGTTGGACACCCTATCGACGAAGGTAGACCAGCTTCAGCAAAGGCTAGATAAACAAGCCGATCGACTCGACAATGTCTAACAACGCGTGTCCGATCTTAACGATGGATCAGCGGCACTGACATCCCGTGTCTCTGTGCTCGAAACCCAGATGAAGGTGGTGTGCGCCAAGAATGAGGATTTGGAGGGCCGCTCCCGCAGGAACAACATCAGGATCATAGGGATGAGGGAGCGACAAATCCCAGGTAAAATGGAAGACTTTGTGGAACAGATCTGCATAGCTCTCTTCGGTAGAGAAACGCTGTCTCAGCTTTTTGTGGTAGAAAGAGCACACAGAATCCCGAACACTAGACCGGCGCCCGGCGCGCACCCTAGACCAATCATTGCAAGACTTTTAAACTACAAGGATCGCGACGCCATGCTCAGGGCAGCCAGAGATAAGGGGAAACTTCAATACGATGGCGACTCCATTCAAATCTTCCCAGACTTCTCGCAGGCGGTGCAAACGCAGAGAAGATCCTTTACAGCAGTCAAGCGACGCCTACAGGACAATCAGATCCTTTATTCCATGCTATATCCAGCGAAACTACGTTTCCAACATGAGGGGAAGGCCCAATTCTTCAATTCCCCCGAAGAAGCCAATGACTACCTGGACCGGACGGGCTGAAGACATGGCGGGAACAATCCGAGACCCCGTCGGGAAGAGCGAGCGAGAAGAGACCCTCCGTAATCTACAATCCCAGTAATTGGCGGTTGTGACCAGCGCGCCTCCTTCTTCTATGCTCAATGTACATCACAGGAACGAAATTATGTCGCTATAGGAAGCCCGGTACTCTCTTGGCAGGCTACTAGTGCCCCTAGCGCGGCCATGCTTGCAACTCTGTTCTACATGGGGGGGGGATTACTGTGGACCAGTTGGGGGTTGCCCACACAAGGGAGGGCCTCGGGCCAGACGCGGCCGCTTTACTCACCCCGCTCTCATTCTGCAACGTTGATGTTATATAACTTTGATAACCCGGAAGCCAAACCCACTAGCCACTCCACTACCTCAAGGCACCATTATCGCTTTCACGTCCTGACAGGCGAGAATTCACCCGGCCTTCGGAATGCAACCAGCCGGCAAAGAACAGGAAAATCCTTCAGTGTCTCCGTAGGCATAAGGTTAACATCGCCATTCTTCAGGAAACCCATCTCCTGCCGGCATCGGAATCACAGTGGGCCAAGTCCTGGGGTTGTCACAGGTACTTTTCATCGTACTCGTCCTTTGCCAGAGGGGTCGCCATTCTGATTGATAGGAGAACAAACTTCAGTCTCATTGAATCGATGAAGGACACTGAAGGTAGGGGCCTGCTGGTGAGGGGAATAATTGCAGGGAAAGAAGTGGTGATTGTAAATTCCTACGCTCCCAACACTGATGGACCCGACAATTTCAACTGGGTGATGTCCCAACTAGGAAGGTCCAACGCAGAAACAATCATATGGGGTGCAGACCTTAACACACCGATGTACCCTACTCTAGACAAATCCCATAACACCACTGGGAATCGGTCCAAAGCCAGTGGTCAAGTTCACGAGATATGTCAAGTGTTTGACCTGTCTGACACATGGGGGCATCACAACCGAGATGCGAAAGACTTCACATTCTACTCGCCCGTTCACAACACCAGCTCCAGGATAGATTACATCATGGCCTCCACCCATTGTCCGTTTGCCTGGGGAACAAGCCAAATCCTACCACACACGCTATCCGACCACTCAATGGTCACACTTGACGCCTCCATGGTGGGCGCAACAGTCCCCGGATTGAACTGGAGATTCAAGCTGGGTGCGCTTTCGGACAACGTTTTCGCAGAAGAACTGCGCGAGGAAATAACATCCTTCATTGAGAAAAATCAAGGCTCAGTCAAGGCGACCAGCATCATCTGGGAAATGCTGAAGTGCTTTGTGCGCGGAATATGTTTGGGTAAGGAAAATGGTGTACTGAAGCTGATCCGCAGTGAACTCTCCGACAGCGAAACCCGTCTGAAGGATCTAGAAATGAAGGCCATCTCAGCTCCAAGCCTGCAAATCCAGGCAGAACTGAAGGAGGAGCTCCAGAGGTTCAGGGAAACAGCCGAAAGAGAGCTAAAATTCCTAGGGCGGAAACACCAGATCCGACAATATGGAGAGGGTCAGAAGCCAGGAGCCCTGCTCGCCCGATTACTATTGGTGGACAAAACCCCAACCCGGGTGGAATGTGTTAAAGACGCACAAGGCCAGCGTGTCTATGCAGAAGTGGACATCGCCAAGGCATTTCGGGACTTCTACCAGGACCTGTACAGCTCTAGAGGCAATTCGGACTCTGAATCTCTGCAAGAATACCTAGACGACACTGAGCTGTACTGGGTGGAAGCAGACCTACGAGAACCTCTCAATGCCCCGATAACGACAGAAGAAATACTGGAAGCAATAAAATCCCTCCCGAGCTCCAAGGCACCAGGTCCGGACGGACTTACCGGAGAGTTTTACAAGGCCTACGCAACTTCCCTTGCCCCTCTCTTCCTATGCGTATATGAAGAATCCATTGAAAGCGGATGCCTTCCCCCAACACTACGGGAAGCCAATATAATTCTTTTACACAAAGCCGGCAGACCCGCTGACGAATGTGCATCCTATAGACCAATTTCTTTGATCAACCTGGATAATTAAATCCTGGCCAAAATTCTTGCTTCCAGGCTCCTCCCCCTTATGCCAGCACTAGTGATTGGAGACCAAGCCGGATTTATCCCAGGGCGCAGCAGCACCTATGGCATCAGGCGTCTGTTTGGCGTCATGGAGGCCCTGGACCCATCGCAACAGGCAATAGCGGTGCTTCTTGACGCCGATAAGGCATTTGACTCTGTGGAATGGCCATTCATGCTAGCAACGCTTAGACAAATGGGTTTTGGCAACTTCTTTATTAAATTGGTGTCATTATTGTACAACAGCCCCCGATCCTATATTACACTAGGGAACACTAGATCCACATGCATTTCACTTGAACGCGGAACGAGGCAGGGATGCCCACTTTCAGCTTTGATCTTTGCTCTCATTATGGAACCCCTGGCTTCCAGACTACGCGAATTCCAAATACACAGAGGCCTCAAATTAGGTCCCCACAAATTGATTGTCTCCCTCTATGCTGACGATGTTATATTATTTGTCAGCAATCCCCAGGAGAACCTTAACCCAGTTATGCGGGAGGTATTAAGATTTGGGCAAATGTCGGGACTGAAAATCAATCAATCTAAATCTGTGATATTCCCCCTGACCCCTCACACGGTGCAATTCGCTGATGACCATGGCTTTAAATGGGAGAACTCAGGGGTACGCTACTTAGGTATATTTATGTCACATAACCATCACGAGATATATATAAAGACAACTATGTCTCCACGCTCACCTCCATTCAGGAACAGGTGCACAGGTGGAAAACGCTCCCACTAACACTGTGGGGCAGGACCTCTCTTACGAAGATGGTTATACTCCCCAAGCTTCTGTACTTGTTTACCAATATCCCGCTACTCCTCCCCAAATCCTTCCTCCTGAAAGTCAAGGCCGCAGTCCTGGAACTGTTATGGGCCGGTAAACCGGCGCGCGTGGCCTACGACACCCTAGTTCTGCCGACGTCAAAAGGAGGCCTTGCGCTCCCTGACATTGAGAAGTACTATTGGGCATCTCAGGCACAGTTGTTAAGCCAATGGTACACGATCCACTTCGTGCGTCCACATGTGCAGGTGGAACATGCTCTGGCCTCTCCCGACTTGCTCAGTGCCGTTATCATTAGTCAAATCCCAATTCCGTACAACACTCTAAATACAGTCACCTCTACGTACGCAGTCTGGAAGAAAATGGCTGCCAAGTATGGGGTGACCGTGAGATACTCCCCTTTGCTACCGATCAGGTTCATCCCGGGTGTTCCGCTCATGAATGAAAATTTATTTTTAATATGGGCCGACAAGCTTAATATTCACTCCTTCGGTGATGTCTTCCCGGGAGGCACCTTCTTAACGCCTCTGATGGCCAAAGAAAGGGGCGGAAGCACCTCACTAGATATCTTTCTTTATTTCAGACTGCGCTATACCCTGCAAAAAATACTGCCCTCTTTTCCTGCACAACCCCCTACATGGGATCTGCTGCACAAAACCATCCAGGCTGGGGGAGAGGGGAGGCTAGTCTCGACACTTTACAGGTCCCTGGTGGCAGACACCGGGCCACCCAATGCCAGAACTCAACAAAGATGGGAATCGGACCTCCAGATGTCGATAGAGGTGGGGGACTGGTCCTACATTCTATATCAAACCCAGAAAGTCACGGTGAATACACGATATAAACTAATACACTTTAATTACGTGCACCAAACATATTACACCCCTGCCAAGAAACACCGACATCACCCTGAAGTACCGGCCCAATGTGAACATTGTACAGCGGCGTATGCCGACTTTTTCCACCTGGCATGGGATTGCCCCGGAATCCAGCAGTTCTAGGCCTCAGTCCTGCAGATCGTCGCCGATATTGTTGGGGAACAAGTAGCTCCATTACCGTTGGCGGCCCTCCTCGGCCTCACAAAATACTTACCTCCCGCATCCCGCAGACTGGCAGCTCTGCTCCTGGTGCTGGCCCGTAGGTGGATAGCTATGTCCTGGAGCCGGGGCCTCCTACCCAAAATTGAAGATTGGAAAAAAGACATTACCTATTGTCAGGATGTAGAGAGCGAATTTATAAGAACCCTACCACTGCATGCTCGACCCCCCGACATCTGGGGGCCGTATATTACATATCTGCTAAACAGTGCAGCTCCTTCCGCTACTGAGAGCTCCTGACTCCGAAATAGATCTGTGAGATTGAAAGACACTATATATTTGTGCCTTAATGGTGATTGACAATTAACCAGGAAAGTCCTGATGCTTGTTGTTGTGGTCATGAGTGGGGTGGGGCGGCTCCGCGGTCGAACCCGTGAGCGGGAAATGTTATGTTTTCTTTTCGCTTTATTCTATTTCCATCCTTTCCCTGCCCTCTCTTCAATTCGTCCCTTTTCTCCTCTCTGTTCGCCTTGCTACGTTAGTGCACCCTGATGGTGTGCTTGTGTTTTCTGTTGTTCTGAAAAATTCAAAAATAAAGTTAAAAAAAAATAAAAATAAAAACAAAAAAGTGCTGGGCGGGCATGGAGATGACAACCAGGCCGTACCCATCACTGCTGGTGGGCATGGAGATGGCACCCAGGCAGTACCCATCACTGCTCGGCAGGCATGGAGATAGCACCCAGGCAGTACCCTCATCAGTGATGGGCGGGCATGGAGATGGCATCCAGGCAGTACCCATCACTGCTGGGTGGGCATGGAGAGGGCACCCTGGCAGTAGCCATCAGTGCTGATTGGGCATGAAGCTGGCACCGAGGTAGTACCCCATCAGTGCTGGGTGGGCAAGGAGCTGGCACTCAGGCAGTCCCCATCAGTGCTGGGCAGGCATGGAGATGGGACCCCAGGCAGTACTCATCAGTGCTGGACGGGCAAGGAAATGGCACCCATGCAGTACACCATCATAACTGATTGGGCATGGAGTTGGCACCCAGGCAGTACCCATCAGTGCTGAGCAGGCATGGAGTTGGCACCCAGGCAGTACCCATCAGTGCTGGGTGGGTATGCAGCTGGCACCCAGGCAGTACCCATCAGTGATGGGTGGGCATGGAAATGGCACCCAGGCAGTACCCATCAGTGCTGGGCAGGCATGGAGTTGGTACCCGTCAGTGGTAGGTGAACATGGAGATGGTACACAGGCAGTACCCCGTGACTGCTGATTTGGAATGGAAATGGCACCCTGGCAATACCCCATCAGCGCTGGGTAGGCATGCAGATGGCACCCAGGCAGTACCCACTGACCCCATAAGTAATGGGCAGGTATTGAGATGGCTCCCTGGCAGTACCCCATCAGTGCTGGGTGGGTGGGTGTGACGAATTCCACCATCCTCACAGTGGGTGTGAGGTCACCTGGACTTTTTTGAAATTTAAAATGAAATTGAATGATGGTAGATCAACCTCTGGAAAATGTGTGGGGCTAATCTGCACGCATTGTCCTATGCTCACTGCACGACATGCACATAGACCTCTGTACTCTGGGTGGACACAGCCTATAGGCGCAGTCCTCCCCGTCATATTTAGTTGGGATCTGACAGGTGGGGTATACGATGCATCTCAGAAGGAGGGAAACCAGCTTGTGGACTTTAAGGCACTCACACCTTAAACCGACATTTTGCCAAGCTTGTGGCCTCATCCCTGGGCAGTGCAGGAACCTCCCGACGTCCTCCTTCTTATCCCCACGACTGAAGCTCAGGAACAGCAAGATCTGCCCGAACTGCCAGGAACAACTGCCTCAGCTACAGCTCTTCTTCACTTTAAAGGTACTGTGCAAACGTGGTCCGGAAATCTTTTTGGACACGGTGAAAGTTGGTGAAACTTTCCCGACTTTGAAGGCTTGTCTTTCCCTAAACATTCATCTAACCTTTCGCCTCACCAAATTCTTCTAAAATCCGTGGCACAGACTTAACTGTTTACTACCAGAACTGTGCTATCCTATACAAGACTGAACCATTGACTTTGGCCCAGGCCTATTGAATTGAATTGCTGGTTGTAGTGAACTGAAACCCTTTGCCCTGCCTATGAAAGTATTTGTGCTGTCGATTCTGATAACCTTGTCTTTTTACCCCTTTTTGAAGTAACTGAAGTGCCATTTTGCTCCCACTTCAGGGGAGATGAACTTGTTCAGTTACTTATTGGCTGTGTATTTATAGTATATTAGGCAAGGATATTGAGCTGCTCTTGCTAGTGTAATGTTTTCAAACTGACTGTGTAAATAAATGTATATTCTTTTACCAAGAAACCTTGAGTAAGTGTTTGTTTGAATCACTGTATTTGTTAGTCCTATGTGTAACTTGTTCTGGTGCTCACTCAACTCTTGAGATAAGTCTGGCTGCTCACCCACTGCTACCACATAACTGTGTAGTACAGGCTTGTACCAAAGGTGAAATGGTACTGACACTTGTAGTCTTAATTGCATGTAGTGTTCCCCAAGGGTACTGCATGTGATTCTGCCTAACACTGGTGTACAGTAGTGAGGGTAAAGTATAATTGTTACATTTAGAGTACTGCTCTTACCTTTGTTCAAATAACCCTCACAAAGCTAAGCGACACTGGAGAAGCGATTGTTTAATCAAGACTGATATGGAAAGCTACAGACAGGAAACCCTAGTCACTTTAACAGTTAATCAATTTAGAGATATGTCTAAAGCTAGGCATCTCACTGTAAAAGGCAAAAATGGTTGAATTGATAGAAAGTTGTTAGAATACCAACGTCTGAGGAGTGGGTCTGAAACCCCCCACCCCTGCAGCAAATGTGGAAAATGTTGATGAGGATGATGATGTTTCTGAGGGTAATTCAAATGTTATGGATGAGTTAGATGAGGCAGAATAGTCTCACAATGTAGGCCCTGTTTTACCTCTACCTGCTCATAGGCCTGAACCTTTGATCACAGGGACCCCCATCAGGTCCAACACTAAGCCCTGAATGTGTCTCTTTGGAAAGAATGAGACTAGAGTTAGAATTTAAAAGAATCCAAGCCCAAACTGAAAGCAAACATCAAGAACTTAAACGCAGAGAAATGGAGTTGAATCATGCACTTGAAATGAAGAAGTTGTCTCTTGAAACTGGTTCTCTCCCAGAGTCTTCTAGGTCTTCCAGTCCTAAGAGGCCTCGCATGCCAAACGATGCAGTAAGAATGTATGAGGTTAAGCTTGATATTTTGGATTGGTTGGCTGCTTTTGAATATAACCATAGGATTCAATACATTACAGGGAATCAGCTGATTCCTTGGCTTTTTTTAAAGGCTACCCCTTGTTGCAACTGATGTGATAATGGAGTTGGAGGATATAGACAGAAAGGAGTATGAAAGCGTGAAACTAGCTTTGATAGCTAGGTTTGGGAAGACCCCTTCCCAGTATCTTAAGAGGTTTAGAACCCTCAAAAAGCATGATGGTACCCCTTGGGCTACCTGGGTGACTGAATGTTTGAAACACTTAGATGGATGGGTTAAGGGTTACAGAGTTAACACTTATGAAGGTATGAGAAATCTGTTTATGTTGGAATCTAGTTATGATGCCTGCTCTCCTAAGCTGAGACAACACTTGGCTGGCTCTAAGGAAATTGATCCAAAGAAATTAGCAAGGGCTGTTGACTTGTGGGTTGCCAACATGGCTACTCACAAGGATTCTGGGGTAACTCAGAATGATGAGGGAAAGCAGCACAAGAAAGATACCAAAGAGAATTCCAATACCTTCACTCCAAAAGAGAGCCCCAAACATAACAAGGGTAAGCCACAAGGGAAACCAAATCAGGCTAGTGTACCTCCTGGTGCCAAACCAGAGGGAGGTCAGAACAAACCCCCATTCATAAATACATTTGGAAAATGTTCTGCTTGTGGGTCAACTGACCATGTGAAAGGGGATCCCAGATGTAAGGGTAAACATTCAGGAATCCATACTGTCTCCTTAGCCTTCTGTCCAGAGGATGAAGTACCAATGGCAAGTGGAAACTTTCACTTACTGGCTGCGGAACCCATGAACGTCTCAGCCAGTGTTTCTTCAGTATCCCTGGGGCTGTGGGAACAGCAGAATTTAGAGGTTTATAATTCAATTCCAGACAATACTAAAGAGTATTACAAAGACAGTGTTCTTGTGAATAGTCAGGAGACCCCTGCCATCAGAGACACTGGGGCCAGCATTACTCTAGTTAATGAATCATATTTCAAGGTAGAGGATGTTGCTAAGGCACCCAAATACCTAACTAAGCTTGCTGGAGGCCCTGTCCAAATGCTTCCACAGTTACCAGCTCTCATCAAGTGCAATGACATGACTGTCAAGATACCGGTTAGTGTGCAGAGTGAAGTACCTGGGAGAGTCCTGTTGGGGAATTACTTAAAAACTCTTGTAGTTGTATCAAGCACCCCCAGGCCTCCCAGCAAAAGGAAACAGGCGAAGACTAGGAAAGCCAGCGAGAGTACCTTAAAAGGCTATCAGGGGGAGATTATAGAAGAAAATATAACTTCCAGTCCACAGGACTTACTGATTGCAATTTTGAAAAAGAAAGAGGAAAAGGGGAAACCTAAAACCGCCAGGAAGAAACCAGCCAGCACTCCTGTCCCCGAGAGGACTGTCCAAAGTCACACCTGTGACTCCTCCACCAGGTGAGGCTGAGTGTGTGGAACAACCTTGTGTGGTTGAATCAGCTGCTGAGGAATCAGACCTGGAAGAGGACCTTGCTCCTGTTGGAGATGTCGATCCTGCAGACCATCCTGAGCTGCAGTCTTTACTGGCAGAAGGTGGACCTGCAGGGCAGACTTCAGGAGAGGTCAAAGAGAGTGTCCTACTCTTGAAGGTCTTTGCCAACCGGCAGCTTCCCAGCTGGATGGGCAAGAGCCAGGGAAACATTGGTTGTACTGGGAAGATGGCCTCTTCTACAGTGAACCGACTGAGTCTATCCCAGGGGACTACAGAACACTTGTAGTGCCTCTTGAAAGCATACTCCAGATCGCCCGTGAGATACGTTTGGCTGGTCACTTAAGTTTTAAGAAGACCAAGGAAAGGCTCTCTTTATAGATCTACTGGTCTAAGTTGGGGTCTGACATAGATAAGTTCTGTAGGAGCTGTCACACTCGCCAAATCTCTGGCAAGAGTGGAGCCAAGAATGTGGCAACCTTGGTGCCTTTGCCTTTCCCAGTGGTGGGAGTCCCTTTGGAGAAGGTGGGAATCCACATTGTTGGTCCCTTAGACCCTCCAAAATTTTCAGATAACAGGTTTATCGTGGTTGTAGTAGACCATGCTACTAGGTTCCCTGAAGCCATACCTATGAGGACTGTTACAGCTCATGCTGTGGCTAATGCCCTACTTGGTATTTTTACCAGGGTAGGTTTTCCTAAGGAAGTTATCTCTGACAGGGGATCCAATTGTATGTCCCACTACATGCAGGCCATGTGGAAAATCTGTGGAGTAACTTACAAGTTCTCAACTGCCGACCATCCTCAGACAAATGGATTGGTAGAGAGGTTCAACCGCACAATGAAGAGCATGATAGGTGCTTTAGAGGAACCCCTTAGGAGAAAGTGGGACCTTCTACTGCCATGCCTTCTATTTGCTTATACAGAAGTTCCTCAGGAGGGAGCTGGATTTAGTCCCTTTGAACTTCTCTGTGGCCATCCAGGCCCTGATTAAGGGGGGTTGGAGAGTGCTCCTTCCCCCAAGCCAATGAGAGTCACTGACTATGTGATAGGTCTCCGGAGGAGAATGTCACACATGATGGCACAAGCATCAGATAACTTGAAAGCAGGCCAGGCTCTGGTGTAGCATTGGCAGGACCAGAAGGCCAACATGGTTGAGTTTACTCAAGACCAGCTAGTTCTAGTTATGATACCTACAAGGCAGAGGGCATTACAGGACAAATGGGTAGGCTTTGAGAGGTTAACTATCTGGTCGACTTAGGCAATCCTAAGGAGGCTCCCAGAGTCTTTCATACCAACTATCTAAAAGCTTATATCTCAAGACCAGAAGTGGGGGCTTTGCTTCTAGCTTCAGCTCAAGAGGAGGAGGAGAGTGAACCTCTACCTGACCTACTCAGAGGCCAGCCTTTAGATAAGAAAATAGAAGGAGTCATCTCTCTTCTAATCTGACACCTGAACAACAGGAGGAGTGCAAGTTTGTGTTAAATCAGTTTGCCTCCCTGTTATCACTATCACCAGGCTTGACCCCTTGGGGCCAGCATGATATTCTCACTGGTGACCGTTTACCTGTGAAAAGCAGAGGTTACAGGATGTCAGATCATGTAAGATCCCACATAAAGGAGGAGGTCAACAAGATGCTTGATCTCGGGGTAATAGAGCCCTCTACCAGTCGATGGTCTAGTCCAGTTGTTCTAGTACCAAAAGGCAGGATCCAAGGAGTTGAGATTCTGTTTGGACTATAGAGCTCTTAATGCAGTCAACAATACTGATGCCCACCCTTTACCCAGGACAGATGAACTGGTGGACAAACTTGGTTCAGCCAAGTACCTCAGTACATTTGATCTCACTTCAGGCTATTGGCAAATAGCACTGACAGACCATGCCAAGGAGGAAACTGAATTTCCAACCCCAACAGGCCTCTACCAGTTTAAGGTAATGCCTTTTGGACAAAAGAATGCACCTGTTACATTCCAAAGGATGGTTAACTAGGGTCTGAATGGGATGGATGACTTCTGCATGGCATACTTGGATGACATTGCAATGTTCAGCCCTACTTGGAAAGAATATGTTGACCACTTAGTATATGTTTTGCAGGCTCTTGAGCAGGCCCATCCGAACATAAAGGCAAGTAAGTGTCAGATTTGTCAGAGTAAAGGGGTCTACCTTGGACATGAGGTAGGAGGGGGTGAAATCAGGCCATTACCTAGCAAAGTACATGCTGTACAAAACTGTGCCACCCCTACTATTCAAACCCGGGTGATAGCCTTCCTAGGCCTCACTGGTTACTATAGGAACTTAATAGAGAACTATGGGACCACAGCTTCTCCCTTGAATGTGGTCTCATCTCCCGAATTCCCTAAAAAGTTCAGGTGGAATGAGGAGTGCACTCAAGCATTTGAAGGCCTAAAGAAAGCTCTTTCTCAAACTCCAGTCCTAAAAGCTCCTGACTACAACCAAACCTTCATTGTGCAGACAGATGCTTCAAATACAGGAATAGGTGCAGTTCTGAGTCAGGTGGTTGAGAAATGTAGAGAGCACCCATTTTGCTTCACCAGCAAACAGGAAGCCGAAGGAACTTGAGACAAGGTGGGGAACCATTGTAAGAGAATGTTTTGCTATTGTGTGGTCACTGAAGAAGTTTAAACCATACTTGTATGGATCTACTTTTGTGATTCAAACTGACCACCAACCCTTGAGATGGTTGATGCAAATGAAAGGGGAAAACCCTAAACTACTGAGATGGTCAACCAGCCTGCAAGGGTTTGATTGTACCATTGAGCACAGGTCTGGGTGTCACCACCAAAACGCTGATGGTCTCTCCAGGATGTATGACCGACTGGAGTAAGGAGATTCATCCAGGAGTGGATTAAATCCTCCCGTCCCCTAGTGTGGGGGCACGAGTGTTAGGGAGAATTCTCAAGAATGTGCTAATTTCCCTTACCTTTTGAGACCCCCAGCAACTTTGCTGGGTTTCTAGGATTTGATTTGTTTGCCTGGGAAGAGTTTGAGGCTTTTCTTCCCACTCGTTCATGTATTTTGATGTGTGTTTTACTTTTGTGTTCTTTGGATATGGAGTTTTAAAACAACTCCATAGGCATCATTTTTTTGTTATGTGTTACACAGCACCTCCAGTGCAGTGGCACAGAGATGTCTTTCAGACTTCCCAAGGTTTAAATACCTTCTCTGGGACTGACTACTGTCTCTCAGAGCATGTAAAGTTAAATTGACTTTACTAGTCTCTTTAAATTATAGACCCAGCACACACTATCTTCCTATAGAGTGCTGGAGGGGTTACCTAGCATCCCCTGAGTCAGAACACTCATGTAACAGTCAAATGTTACCCTTTCCTACTTGAAATGACTGGTGGCAGTGGTTTAGATCAAACTACCATGATTTTTCCCGACCGCGAACAACGGTAGCTAAAAATCGGGTCAGCCATGTTTTCCAATTTGGCGCCCAAGACCCATCTGTAAAAACAGACTCCGGTCAACTTTTTTCGCCATTTCTTTTAGGAAAGGTCCTTCTTGTGTTTGCCTCTCCGCGCTAAACCATGTTTGGTCCCTTTATTTGTTGGCCTTTGGCAGGCTTCAGTGCTGAAGCCCTCCTCTGGCGCCTGAGTGTCTGGGGTGGACAGGATGTGAGTGAGGTGCCCAAAACTCCCTGTGCTTCGTCTCCTATGAGAGCTGAATGCACTGTGGCGTGACTGGCCGGCTGGCTGTATGGCAAGGACAGCCACCCTGCTGTGGGATTGACAGCCAGGCTGGAATGAATGGGGCAAAACTGTTTAAAAGCAGGTCTCTGGGACTTGGAAAGCAGAGTCGACCACTGGAACGAAAGAACCGAAGACGAGCTGAAGGAAGAGGACTGCTGCAACTCCTGGACGAACGGTGAAGCCCTGCTGCAGGTCCGAATTGCTTGAAACTCCATTGACAGAGAGGCCCTTCAAGGTTAACTTCTTCCCTTGGGTTTGGTGGGAACAACCAACTCGCAAGCCACCAGGACACCGTCCCCATCCTGGTCGAATTTTCTTCAGAGTGCTGTTGAAAACCGGATAGCCAGGGGGAAGGAAACCAGCTTGTGGACTTTAAGGCACTCACACATAAACCAACGTTTTGCCAAGCTTGTGGCCTCATCCCTCGGCAGTGCAGGAACCTCCCGACATCCTTCTTGTCCCCATGACTGAAGCTCAGGAACAGCGAGATCTGCTCAAACTGCCAGGAACAACTGCATCAGCTCTTCTTCACTTTAAAAGGTACTGTGCAAACGCGGTCTGGAAATCTTTTCGGCCACAGTGAAAGTTGGTAAAACTTCCCAACTTCAAAGGCCAGTCCGTCCCTAAACATTTGTCTAACTTTTCGCCTGACCAAATTCTTCTAAGATCCGTGGCAAAGACTTAACCGTTTACTACCAGAACTGTGTTATCCCATACAAGACTCTGAACCATTGACTTTGGCCCAGGCCTATTGAATTGAGGGTTGTAGTGAACTGAAACCCTTTGCCCTGCCTATGAAAGTATTTGTGCTGATGATTATGATAACCTTGTCTTTTTAGCCCTTTTTAAAGTAACTGAAGTGCCATTTTGCTCCCACTTCAGAGGAGCTGAACTTGTTCAGTAACTTATTGGTTGTGTATTTGTAGTATATTAGGGGATGATATTGAGCTGCTCTCACTAGCGTAATGTTTTCAAACTGACTGTGTAAATAAATGTATATTCTTTTACCAAGAAACCTTGAGTGTTTGTTTGAATCACTGTATTTGTTAGTCCTATGTGTAACTTGTTCTACTGCTCACTCAACTCTTGAGATAAGTCTGGCTGCTCAGCCACTGCTACCACAGAACTGTGTAGTACAGGCTTGTACTAAAGGTGAAATTGTACTGACAGTTGTAGTCTTAATAGCATGTAGTGTTCTCCAAGGGTACTGCATGTGATTCTGCCTAACACCCACTTGGCTTTTAAAGAGGTCTGAGCCCCTCTTTTGGGCAGATCATCTGAAGACTTTGCAAGGAGTAACATGAACTCAGAATTGGACCTTGACTGAAGGTACAGTCTGCATTAAAGCTTCTGCCAGTGAAGGAAGGCCAGGATTTCCAAAGAGTTAAGCAAGATCCCTCCCCTTAACATCTCCTAGGCAAAAGAGGGAGATACTGAATCCAGCGGACCCTCCAGCAGCTCCTCAACCGGTACCCAGCCAGCACACAGCATGCCCTGCTAGGCTCTGCAAGCAAGCTTCCTAGGTGGGAAGTGCCAGAGAGTCTCTGAACCAAACCAAGGACAAGGCAGCTGCCTGCAATACTCTCCTCAGCTTTTGGACATCCACCTTAAAGGACAAGAACCCAGTGAAGAAGCTAGGAGGAGTCTATCAACAAGTATCCACCAACGTCCGCCTTAAAGGAAATATTCAAGCCAGTCGAGTCCCTCGAGCTGCAACCGACTGCACCGCTGACTGTTGTTGTGCCACAGTCACTAATGCTGAGAAGCCTTGACCAGTGCTTTAGACCTGCCAACCAGAACTGAGACGAATCCTGACACCGAGCCACTGTGTAGGCCAGTCTACAGCCGTCTGTCCAGACTCACTCCCTGAACTGCCTGCCGCCCGATACCCCCCCAGCTGTCTGACATCTTGAACTTGCACTGAAACCGATTCTACACTGTCAAGCACAAAGAACCTCTACAAGCACAAGGTACATTGCGGTTCTGTACCCCTTGTGAAATGTTACGACCCATTGCTCCTTTTGTGCTGAAACCAGGTATTCTTGAACTATTGCAAATAATTACTTTACAGACTACCCCCCCCTGTCAGTATCCAAAGTGCATCCCCTTTCCTTCTTGAACGGTCTTTCCTCTGCATTCCTTCACAGGCTGGGTTGTATTTTGTAGTGTTGCTAGAATTGTCTGTTGAATAATAAAAAAGAAGATAATTTTATATAACCATGACTGGACAGTCCCTTTTATCAATGGTTAATAATTGTATTTTCGCTGTGTTGCAACTAACCAACGATCCACGAGCTTGCAGAAATAACCTTGCCGTTCCGTCCACGTTACCAAAATTGAACAAGGTGGTTTAGAATTTGCTTGTGTTTTCAATCTGTCCGGATCCCTTATGGTGTACTAGAAGTGGGGGGCTGATTGATATTAGTCACAGTGGGGATGAAGCTGGCACCCAGGCAGTATCCAATCAGTGCTGGGTGGGCATGAAGCTCGCAACCAAGCAATTCCCATCAGTGCCGAGTGGGCATTGAGATGACACCCAGGCAGTAGCCCATCAGCGCTAGGTGGGCATGGAAATGACACCCAGGCAGTACCCACTGGCCCCATCAGTGGAGGGCAGGAATGGAGATGGCACCCAGGCAGGACCCCTCAGTGCTGGGCGGGCATGGAGATGGCACCTAGGCAGTACCCATCAGTGCTGGGCGGGCATGGAGATGACACTCAGGCAGTATGTGAGAAACCTCACCCGCTAGTCCCCGGGGATCTGTCATCCAAAAAAGATTTGCACTATTCGGGAGAAGATTTGCGTGGAAAGATCCTCTTCTCTTAATACCTTGAACTCTTGTAATTGCTCGATGGACCATCGTTCTAGTATCTAATTTTGTGACAGTTACCGAAACTCTGGTTACTGATGCAAATTGAATTCTGCTTCTCCTGTAGATCCTATTCCTCTTCACATTCTCCAGGATCTCTCTGGGAATTAAGCCCCTCTCCTTACAGAGGCACTTGAACATTCATGCGCCACTGGACTCATTCCTAAAACCCTTGTACATGACGTGGTCTTGCCGTTGCTAAATAAAAAACTAATCTCGACCCGGCGGTGGCCGAAGATTACCATCCAATTTCCTTACTTCCAGCCATGTCGAAATTGTTAGAATCTCTCTGCCTATTTCGAGGCCAATAACTTCCTCCATCCTCCCAAGGATTGTTTTCACCCAGGGATGGGCACAGAATCAATAATGACTGCACTTCAAGATATTATTGCAGGGTTATAAGGCCGCAGAGAGATGAGTGCTCTCATTTTACTCTGTAAAAGCAAGAGAAAATATCGAGGCTGAGTACCATTAAAAGGAAATACACCAAACACGGGCTTATAAAGATTCACAGATCTTTATTACAACTGCGCAGTTTTCAAAGAACAAAACAGATCAGATAACTATCTGGCCCTCCGTACATCACAGCGAATACCAGCCATTCAGTGTGAGAAGTGAGAGGTACTGGACATCTAAACAGTCATGCATTTTATACATTTTTGGTAATAATGTCCAGCCCCTCTGCAAGTTAATAATCCATGGTCAAGAGTTCGTGCCGAGTTCACTTATGGCTTGTACGACAATATGCACACGGATTATCTTCAGTTTACATACAAACAAGTTACAATGGCAACAGTGTATTCCAGGTTTAGCAGTAATCCTTAGCACATGTCCCTCACAATGCAGTTCAGCCAGTGTCCATGTTCGATATTTGTATTTCATTCTGTCAATGTATGTCCGTGGATCAGGCTCATTGACGCAGACAATCCTTAGACTACAAATCAGACATGGGACAAGGTCTCTTTACTCAGCCTAAACATTCGGCCAACGGACAGTCTAGACATTAACTATAGTGCAAAGTTCAGGAAGGCTCAGTTACAAGCAGGAAACACTGTCCACCATTTTAGAAACAGTTACTTTTAAACAGAAATCAAAATGGCAGATGAACCTAAAATGGCAGCGGAGTTGATCTAAAATCAGAACTTTGCAATGCGGTTTTCTTTGTAGAGCGACTGGGTTTAGGCCAATATATATGAAAAAGGAGGCACGATATGATTTCCCGTTTAACAACTCGATCTCCCCCTGGCCTTTCGCAGTGCCTCTCTGATGCGGGAGTTTCGGGAGTCCCTTTGAAGTGTTTTTCGTCTTTTCTTTCTGAACATACTCAGGTGGTGTCTCTTCCGACTTTCACCTCTTCACCCATGGTGTTTGACTGCAGAGTTCCACAGAGGTTGGCACTTTCTCCACTGCTTTTTAATTTATATATGGTTTCACTGGGCAAACTTATTTCTTGTTTTGGTGTGCACTTTTTCATATTTCATATAGGAGGATGACACCCAGATCCTTTTCCGTCTTAATGCCTCTAAAGAAAGCCCTCGCCCCCAGCTTCTGAAAGATTATGTTTCAGCTGTGGGGATGTGGATGACTGAAAATTGGTTGAAGCTAAACGGGGAGAAGACGGATGTACTGGTGATTGGCCAGGACTCCACCAGCCCCTGTTCGACCTCTGACTACTGGACAGCATGTCTTTGACCCTGCCCGAGACCTTCTGCTATAGTCAAGAGCCTTGGCATTAAGGTCATGGCTTCTGGCTCCAGAGAAGCAAAACTCTCTACAGTTTGCCAAACTGGGTTTGTTAAATTGAAAATTCTGAAGAAGGTTCTCCCCTTTATTCCAAATGAGGCTAGGGTCAAAACTGTGACTGCCTCCATTATGGGGACAATTGCAATGGCATCTATCTTGGCCAACCAGAGATGCTACTCCAGCGGCTTCAGATTCTTCAAAACCCGGCTGTCAGGCTTGCTCTTAACCCTCCCAGACTGTTCCATTCTCATGACCTTCTTGAACGCCTACATTGGCTGCCTGTTAAAACCCGGGTGAACTTCAACATTTTATGCACGGTCCATCGTTCTATTCACTCTGTGGGAGCTGAATTTTTTCAAACTAAGTTATCCCTTTACCAACCCAAGAGATCACTTTGCTCATCTAACCAATTTCTGTTATCTGTCCCCCGCTTTCGGCACGCTATCGGGCAGGCAGCAGATCCTTCTCCGTGCTGGCCCGTTATTGTGGAATGCTCTTCCCTACTATATTAGGAGCAACCATGTTCTATCAAGCTTTCGCAAACAGCTCAAAACACTGTTATTTTAGATGTGGCTGCGTTCCCCTTCTCTCTGGTTCCATTAGCGCCTAGATGCCAACATGTCTTTGCTGCGCTTTACAAATATCTATGCAATGCAATCCAGGTGGCCAGGACACGGCCATCACTTTTGGATCCAGTTCCTGGGCATGGACCAGTGCGGGAGGATCACCTAGATGAGGGGTCTTTGGGGGGGGGGGTGGATGTGGGACACTGGATGGTGAGATGCGGTTTCCCCTTCCCTATAGCACTTTTTCCCCATCCTACCAGGTAGGATACCCAGGAGCTCAACCCCACCCCCCACCCCTTTCCCGACACAAACACTTTCTCACAGACAGTTCACTGTGAGCGAAAACAGATTAACATCAGAGCTGTATACCTGACATGTCCCAATACCATGGTCAGGCAATTACTGATCATTACACCCACCTGACTTCCATCATACTTCCCCACACGAATAACAGGCCGAGCACAAAAGCACACTCTGAGCAAGGCAAAGTACACGAGGAAGCAGCAGTTCCAAGATGGCAGTTTAATACAAGGAGAAAGGCTGCAAGATCAGAGAGGGTTGCAAGGAGGGAAGTCCCCTTTTCAGACAGTTACTTTTCGAGAACGTTTGAAAATAAGACACCCAAGACCGGGGACTAAAGCTGAATAAACCTGCATTGTGTGTCAGAGGAACCCTGGGATCGCCCGCGTCGATAACCAAGGCAGGGAGGAGCATTTGCCGCCATGGTACTCTCTTTGGCTCCTACAACAAAGTAGCGCCAGTAAAGACAGCACAGCCAGTGAGTTGGAGAGACTGATACCAGACCAGCCTGTGTTAGAACCCAGATTGGAAGCGGCAACACTGTATGAAGAAATCTAAAGAGAACAGTGTGTGAAATGTGTGTGATGAGTGAAGCGAATATAATTGAAAACCAGAGGAGTGACTGAACTTTGGAAGCCAAGAAAGATACCGTAGACAGAGTGGTCCGGCACCAGGTGGGTACTCCTTTGAAGGTCTCTGTTAGGTATCCAACTGGTTAACAACTGTGAGAAGGGAATTTTGAGATTGAAGTGGTCCTGCAACGGGTCATGAACTGTGTACATTCGAAAGTCTTTGATACTGTAATGTGAATTGAAATTAGTCCGAGCCCGGCTGAGGGAGACTAATTGTATAATAGGAAGGATCTGAGCCCAGCTAAGGGGGATCCGGGGTGAACCGCGAGTCACCCGAAAAATGAATATTCTATGAACATTGTAAAAAGGGGGATCTGAGCCCGGCTGACGGGGATCTAGGGTGAATCGCCCAAATTGAATACTTATATGACGAAAGGAACTTTGTGTTTTTGTTTTGTACATCAGGCCCTCTGAATCAAGAGACTTTTGACAAGTAAAGATACTTTGGCGCAGATGGCCCTGATGCTGTTAATGGAACTGTTTCCTTGTGCCGAAGAAGCCGGAGTGTGTGCCTTGTTCGAGTGAACCGTCTTGCCCTGTGCTGAAAACGTCAGACAGGGAGGCCAACGGCCTGAACACCCTGACATATAATTTTATTAAAACTTCTTTCTTTTTCATGAACACTACCTCACACTATTTGTATTTAGAGGTAAGGATTGGCAATAGGTTTTCTAGTGTAGGCCCTTTTATTTTGACGAGACTCCACTAGGACTGCATTATTATAATTTGATGGTCGTAGCTTGCTCCCATCTGTAGATTTAGATAGGCGTTTATCACACCCCTGTTGAAATTCAATAAAGACCCATGAACTGTGGTCACTTGTGTCCGTCTTACTGTTGATACCATGCCTTACTTACAAGTACCTCATCAGTGCTGGTTGCGCATGGAGATGGCACCAGGCAGTATCCATCAGTGCTGGGTTGGCATGGAGATGGCACCCAGGTAGCACCCGTTAACCCCATCAGTGCTGGGTGGGCATCGAGAAGGCACCCAGGCAGTACCTGTTAACCCCATCAGTGCTGGGTGGGCATGGAGATGGCACCCGTGCAGTACCCGTTGACCCTATTCATGCAGGGCGGGCATGGGGATGGCACTCATGCAGTACCAGTTGACACCATCTGTGCTGGATGGACAGGAAGCCCAAATTTCACTTCTCGTGAGCGTTAGTGGAAGCCACAGAGACCCTCTTTTCAGCAGTCATTGGGGGCATTACCCAACTGTATGGAAGATCTCATAATGCCTCACACCACCTTTCTGCAGCACCTGTGGTTTCCCTAACGCCCGGACCATTATAAGCATCTCCTCACTGCTGATGTAGAGCATCACACAGCACAGGTGTAAAGGAGGACACCTGGGGGGAACCGAGAAGCCAAGGGCCACAACCATATACACCACAGCTATTGCTGGCGACTTTACTTTGCTATCAGAGCTTTGGACTGGGGGAACGATGTGGTGTAAATCTCTTGTGTTGCCAAGTTGTGCAGTACCTCCCACACACACAAGCCTGCTCGTCATGTGTGTCCAGGTGTGTGTGAGATGGCACATACTTCAATGTCTTTCAATTTCAGCGGGAAGGGTGCATATAGCACATCAAACAAAAAACAGACGTAAAGACACAGTCCTTTTTAGCGCCTAGGTATCAGGCTGCCCATCTTTCTCTGTAGCGGTGGTGGATGTGGGGTTGAATGCTGACCTGGTTTACCTGTGGCAGAGGAACCAGCGTCCAAACCTGCTATGCTACTGGTGTAATAAAGTCTTACCAGGTCTGCCTTCAGCCACTCGATTTGTAAGCACTATGCGTGTCCTTCACTTCAGTCCTGTTAAATACAAGCATTGGCAAAGCCAATCGTTTGGCTAGTGTATACGTATTTGGCATTTGCCAGGCACTGCTATTAGATGCCCAGGCACTCGTACCATTTTGCACCTGCTACCATCAATGGCCAGTTCACACCACTACGGCAGTGCCTGGCATATGCCTTTCCCATGCCTACACAAAAGCCCAAACACTTGGCCTTGCCAATGCTGGTTTTGTTGTTGCTGGCATTAAGCACCAGAATGTGCCAAATGATGCGTGTAGTGTTTACTGTTACTGATTTATTTTTTCTATTGTATTTATTCCCTCCTAATTTTACTGAATGCATGGGCATGGTGCTACTACATGTTCTACATGCAGCCAGTCATGCTTGTACATGTTCTACACACAGCAGGTCATGCATGTACATGCTCTACACAGCAGGTCATGCATGTACATGTACTCATAATTTACTTCTACTGGACTCAGAGAATTAACGAAAATGGAGGAGCGGCTCAGGAGGCGGAGTGCAATCCGGCCGCCCTACTAGCCGCTCTGCGGGTCGAGTTAAAGAATCCACTTCAGCACTAAGAATTGTTCTTCTGAATACCAGATCTTTAATTAAACATGCCTTGTAAGTAGCCTCCTACATTCAGGAGTGCAACATTGACATCTGTGCACTCACAGAAATGTGGGGCTATGATGCAGCAGGAACTTCATTGGGGCTAGCTATCCCAGAGGGTTATAGCATGTTGCGTCAAGATAAATTGGAAGGAAGAGGTGGTGGAGTAGCCCTAATATTCAAATCAAATATGGAAATTCGGGAGGCTAACATTCAAGTTTTGGCAGCTATGAATCAAAATGAGTGAAAATTTGCCTTAATGCAGAAGTAACCATTAACATGTTATTGCTATATAGATCATCAGCTCGAGGGTCAGATTTTTCTGATCTCTTGACCAATCTTTTATTACCTCTTCTCAAACCTAACACTACATTTGTAGTTCTCTGTGATTTTAATTTCTGGCTAGGTTATGACTCGGACGTAACAGCTAATGCTCTTGAAGATGCTCTCTGCCATCTCGGTTTTGAGCAAATTTTATAAAACCTATGCATCGGGTGGCCACCGATAATATTCACACAAGTGATCCTGAAGTTTTATCTTGTAGCTGTTCTGATCACTCCTTTGTCAATTTTTCGATAATAGAAAACAAATTGCCCATAAGAAATATTGTGACAGGAAAATTTCCCGTCTTAACAAGAAATGTAAAGAAACTTACTCCAGAGGCTCTAAAACCCTGGCTTTCTGCTTTGGTCCCAGAATTCATAAATGCTGAATCAGTGGAAGGTATGACAAATCATTTTCTTCACTCCTTTCAGGATATCATGGAGGCTATAGCACCTTTAAAAAAGAAACAATTGTTGTATACACAGAAAACCAATTAATGGTTTAATTCTGATTTGCAGAAGCTTAAATCAATTAAAAACAGATACTTCCATACCTGGAGGTCAAGTCAGGATGATACCAGCCTGGAAGCATATAAACGAGCGGCTGAACAATACAAAATTGCAAATGTTTCTGCTAAAAAAGATATGCTTAATGATAGGATTACTAAATCTAACTCGGAAAGTAAAGAATTGTTCAAAATCTTAAAAGAACTGGAATCTCCGAATGAACACAACAATGACGCCCGCTGAAAAATGATGCCTTGTGTGCCTCATTTCAGGATGCCATGATGGGTAAACTGGATATAATAAAAAAAGATATTGAATCCCAAAAGTTAACCTTAATCATGCAGTCTGATTCCGGGGGATTAGAGCCACCTGGTGAGACTGGCTCTCGTCCCAATTTCAATGTCTCCCCGGTTTGAGAGCCGGAATTGGCCAATGTCATTAAGCAGCTTAAAACCAAAAGATGGAAGGGGATCCTTATTCAGCTATGATAATAAAAACTTGCTTTCCAGCCCTAATCACCGCTCTGTGCTAATTTGTGAACGCCTCTTTCCTGGAAAACCATGTCCCAGAGGCTATAAAGAAAGCTTGGATAACTCCCTTCTTAAAGAAACCTGGATTCTGCCTGAAAACAGCTACGAATAGACCCATCACGAACACTAATTTTCTCTTAAAAATCTTGGATCGTGTGGCCTACGTTCAAATCGCTGCCCATCTTAACAATTACCAAATCCTAAACAAATATCAATCTGGTTTCAGACAAAGTCATGGGACAGAAACAGCACTTCTGGAATTGAAATCTAAGTTACTTGACTCATGAATAAATGTCAAGCCTCGCTTCTCATGCTGCTGGATTTATCTGCGGCCTGTGACTTGGTCGATCATTCTATATTGATCACTAGGTTGAAGGAAGTGGCACATTTTTCAGAAAATGCTGCCAAATGGTTCGCGTCCATTTTTAGTGAGAGACAGTGCACAGTTTTAAGTGGTAAGGCAGTGGAAATCGCAGTTAATCTAGCCTATGGCGTTCCCCAGGGCGCCTGTGTGTCCCCTTGCCTATATAATATCTTTACAGTGCCCTTTCTTGTTCTACTGGAACGGAATGGCATAATATTTGCAAATTATACGGATGACACTCCATGTGTCTGTGTGAAGGTCAATGAGACAATCGATTCAATGGAGGATACAATTGTAACGATCCGGACCAGCCAGCAGGGAGTTACAACAGCAGACCAATGGGAAACTCACGAGGCATCAGTTCTAAAGGGAATGGCTGACTATCTGTCCCATCCAGTAGAGGAATGACTGAACCCTAGAGATGAATCAATCCCTTTTTGGACTACATGTCCCAGAAAACACCACAGGACACTGAAACAAGGAGGGGGAAAAGACAGAAGTAACAAGAGAACACGCTATAGACATAAACCAGCCCTGCCGTATAATTGCGGGTCCACACAGAGATGTGAAGGGTGGGACGGACCAAAGTTAGAAACAGAACCTGGAACTCGGCGGAAGGGAGGAGGGAAACTCACTGCAGGTGTGGGGATAAGGCAGGAGGGACGGGCGGAGGCTGATTGGATGGGAGGAGCTGATATTGGGTTAAAGGCTGCAATCGGGAACTCACAAGGTGTCTCTCATTGCAGCAGTAACGCTGGCCCTAAACCATGGAGGAGTGGAGCGAATCCCGAGGTGATTTCCATTGGGCATGCTAGGAGACGAACGGGCAGGCATTGAGGAGCTCCGTACTCTTTTCGCCCGGAGAGGCAGACCCGCTGAGAAAAAGAAGCCGTACACAATGAGCTGGAGAAAGTGAATTTATTTCTGTTGGAATACCGAACCGGAAGGCTGGCTGAAGAGCAGATGGCCAACATCCGCGGTGAAGCATTAATTAGGTATATTTCTTGTTTTCACAACACGTGAATATATTCTGGGTCCACCGACAAACTGTTTTCTGTTATATATTCATCCTGGGAACCCAAGCCACATCCAGAATAAGACAACACTACCTCTTTTGTTCATTATACAGCAGGTCTGTTTGAGTGATACAAACGTGGTAATAAAAGTTGAATTGTTAACCCGACACTCGACTCCAGCCTACTACTTTACAGTGGTGTCAGAACTGGGATTCAAGAGAACGCCCAGACAGACAAGATGGACGCCATGGTAAAAGCACTTGCGGAAGGGCAGTAACAGCTGCAACAACTCCTACAAGTACAAGGCCATGAGGTGCAGGCAGACAGATAAGCCCTCCAACAAGCCATACAAGTGAAGAGTGCTGCCCAAGATAAAGGATGGGAAGCCTTAAGAATATTGGGAGAAGCAGTGGGTATGACCCGGACTCACCCCGCCATACCATCCACAGTGCTACAAAAGTGGGAGAGGACCCCAGTTTTTTCTTTGTGAATTTTGAAAGAATAGCCCAAGAAGCCCAATGGCCCCAGAATGAATGGGCCTTCTATCTCGCACCCCAGGCTCACGGGTGTAATGCAGTGGGTATATCAAGCAGCCAACCCCACAGGGACACTCCTTATTCCGTGATGTAAAAAAAAAAAACAATGTTGGAAAGACTAGGCATGGATGAGGAATCACAGACTCAAGTTTCGAGAAACCCGACTGAAACCCGGCGAAAGCCCAAGACAATTATTCTACCGCATGCAAGATTTGGCGGAAAAAAAGGCTGCAAACCGGCACTGCCACAATAGGACAAGTCAAAGACAAAGTAATGCTGGAATACTTCATTGACGCATTACTCGGCCCCATACAAAGATGGGTTAGGCAACATCACCATCTGTCCTTGGCCGAGGCAATAGATGTGGCAACAGCATACCATAAGGAAGGAACACCCGACCCTTCACGGCCACCCAAGTGCGACCGAGTAATGAAGCTCCCACACTGCGCAGCGGCAGTTACAGGGGACCAGGGACCAAAACCCAGAACAGGGCAGAACCGAGACCAACTAATGGAGCCGGCTTAATCAAAGGACCTGCACCCCAAGGTTTTGATTGTGGGGAATGGGGCCATATTGCTTGGTTCTGTCCCAGAAAGGTGAAACCAAAACCAATGGAAATCGGGTCCTTACAAACGCAGGAATATAGAAGGAAATAGTTGCCCTATGTGATAGAGGTCACAGTGGATGGCCATCCCAGGCAAGCAAGGATGGACAGAGGTAGTCGACAGACGGCCATACAGCCACATGTGAGCAAGCAAGACCACAACCAGGTGAGAAACATTGGCATAAAATGTGTGCATGGGGATGTAAAAGGGTAGCCAACTAAAGACATTGTGTTGGGATTACAGGGGCATGAGATACCAATCAAAGCAGCCATTATCCCTACACTACCCGTCCGGTACTAATAGGAACTGAGCTACCTGAACTCGATAGATGGGTAAGAGAGGTCCCCTTTTCAAAGACTGATCTAGTGGGGGCATGTATTCAGGAAATATTATCAAAGTCGCAGAAAAGGAGAAACCGTGTGAATAGGGAAGAGTATAAGGACATTGCCATCATAGACTGAAAAGTGGGGGACCATCTTCCTTCAATTCGGACAGAAACAGGGCTGTATGAAACACTAAAGAGCTAGAGAACAAGCATTAGAAGCTAGTGGAACAACAGCCACTACTCCCTGCCTCAAAGAAAAACATGGCTTAATATATAGAGCAACATGAGGCCCTGATAATATAGAAAAGGAGCAATTGTTGGTTCCCCAGTCATACAGGAAGGGACTGATCCAGTTGGCACATGACCATACTACATGTGGACACCTAGCGGAAAACATGACATTAAAAAGGGTGTTCCAAAATTTCTACTGGCCCAGAGTTTACGCTGAGGTGACAAAATATTGCCAAGAGTGTGCTATATGTCAGAAAACAAGCTCCCATATGCTACGAGCACCGCTACAAAGAATGCCCTTGATCAAGGGACCATTTCAGCAAATAGGGCTGGACACTGTGGGGCCCTTGGAGCCTACCAGTAGAGGGTACCGGTTCCTATTAGTGGTAGTGGACTATGCCACTCGGTACCCCAAAGCTTTTCTATTAAGAGGAATATCTGCAAGACAAGTATGTGATGTACTCTTGCCATACTTTGCCAGAGTGGTGATTCCACTGGAGATAGTGACGGACCAAGGGAGTAATTTTATGTTGGTTGTTATGAAGTGTGCAAAACCCTTGGTATTAACCATTTACGAACCTCAGTGTACCATCCACAGACTGATGGGCTGGTGGAAAGATATAATAAAACCATCAAACAAATGATAAAAAGGGCAACCAGTCCCACCGGCCTGGGATGGGAGAGGGTTCTGCCGTGAGTGTTGATACTAAGGGATACTCCGCAATCCTCAACGGGATACTACCCCGTTCAAATTATTATTTGGAAGACAGCCAAAATCTATCCTAGGGGTGCTGAAAGACACCTGGGAACAACAGAAGGAAACAACCCTCACTGAATATGTTGGTGAGTTAAGGGAGCAGGTGGGTAAACTTCGGGACTACGCACAAGAAAACCTGGGGTGGGCTCAAGAAACGCAAGAGAAATATTATAATCAAGGAAGCAGACCTAGAACGCTGAAAATAGGAGACAAGGTGCTAGTATTGCTACCCACCCACAACCAACAAAATGCTTGCACAATGGAAAGGGCCGTACCAGATAACGAAGATTTTGGGCCCCGTTAACTATGAAGTGGAACAACCGGATAGACAAAGCAAATATCAGAACTATTATATGATATGATATGGCATTTGTAACGCGCCTATACACAAGTGTTTCAAGGCGCGACGAGGCAGGGAGGGGGGAACAAGGGGAAGACAGACAACGATCCTACTAGGCCAGGTGTCATTCAGATCGCGCATGTGCAGTGGTAGGGGTTAGGGAAAAAGTGCAAGGGGAAGGGGGGGAGTGCTGAACAGGGTAAGTAGAATAAAAATAAATAAATAAATAAATAAATAAATAAATAGGGCTAGCTGGTGGCAAGTGCAAGGTAAGTGCAGACAAGTGCTGGGAGGGGGGAGCTGTAGGGATGCAGAGACAGTCCCGCAGTGCAGGGGTTGCCAGGGAGGCAGTGCAAGTGGAGAGTGGCTGGGCCAAGGACCGAGGTCGGTGAGAGTGGCCCAGGTGCAGGTTCAGTGCAGTTTCAGTGAAGAATTTAGCAGGGGAGAGGGAGAGAGAAAGCAGAAGCAAAGAGGAAGGTTTTGAAGTGCTTCCGGAACCGAAGATGGTTCTCCTCAAATTTCAGGGAGGCAGGAAGGCTGTTCCAGAGGGAGGCCCCTGCCGCAGAGAGAGATCTACCCCCAGCTTGTTGCTTCGAGAAACGGCTGACCCTGAGGGAGTTGGAGACAGATGAGCGAAGGGCTCGGGAAGGAAGATATTTAGGAAGAGAGAGTTGAAGGTATTTAGGCCCCAGGCCCCAGAAGGCCTTGTGGACAATGCAGAGGGTTTTGAACTTAATCCTCGCAGCCACTGGGAGCCAGTGTAGAGATTTCAGACATGGAGAGATATGGTCCCTGGGCTTGAGGCCAAGGACAAGTCTCGCAGTCCTGTTCTGGATGAGTTGCAGAGGGCGGAGAGTGGAGGCAGGTAGATTAAGATAGAGGCTGTTACAGTAGTCCAGCTTCGAGAGAACCAGGGCTCTGGAGACCGTGAGCTTCTGTGGGAAGGAGAGGAAGGGAAGAATACCTCTGAGGAGGTGCAGCTGGTAGTGTGACTTCTTAGAGACGTCAGATATATGAGGAGAGAAGGAGAGTGTTGAGTCGAAGATGACCCTGAGGATTTTTGCCTTGCAAGTAGGAGCAGGAAGCGGGCCAAGAGAGGCTGGCCAGAGCACTGCAGGGAAGGAGGGAGTGGGTGTGCCGATGAGTAGAATCTCAGTCTTACTGGCATTAAGGCAGAGGTCATTGGCGGCACACCATTCCTGGATAGCAGACAGACAGTCGGAGATGAGGGAAGGAGAGGAGGAGGCAGAGGGTAGCCTGAAAATGAGCTGGGTATCGTCCGCATAGCACTGAAAGTTGGGGCAGCGAGTGGCGATGCGGTGGGCAAGGAGTGCCAGATACTTGTTGAACAGCCAGGGAAAGAGATTAGATCCCTGGGGGACACCAGAGGTAGAGAAAAAGATGTCAGAGAGGAAGGACCCCAGTTGGACCTGCGAGGGTCGATTGGAAAGGAAAGAGGTCAGCCACGCCAGAGCCTGACCAGTGATACCCAGGTTATCACGGAGACGGTTGAGCAGGATGGTATGGTTGACAGTGTGAAAGGCAGAAGAGAGATCGAGCAGAATGAGAACACACGGAGTGTTGGAGTCGAGGTTTGAGAGCAGGTTCTCACGGATGTTCAGGAGAGCAGTTTCCGTGCTTCTGGCAGCTCTGAAGCCAGATTGATGGTCATGAAGACTATCAACAGATTCAGCATGGAGGTTAAGCCGGGAGATGGCCAGTTTCTCCAGGAGCTTGCCCAGGAAGGGAGTGATGGAGATTGGGCGATAGTTAGCTGGGCAGGAGGGGTCGGACGAAGGTTTCTTAAGACGAGGGTGCACAAGGGAGTGCTTAAGGGGGGATGGGAAGACTACAGAGGCGAAGGAGTGGTTGCAAAAGTCAGCCAGGGCAGGAGCCAGGGAGTCGATGTGGTCCTTGATAGTTTTGGAGGAGCAGGGGTGAACCTGTTTAGACAAGACTTTCATAGATCGAACTTGTCTGGAAACCTCGTCAGCAGAAAAAAGGGGAAAGGCAGAGAAGGAGGGAGGAGGGGTGGCTGCAGAAGGGCCAGAGGAAGAGACCGGAAGAGATGGAGGGAGGTGATAGGAGGAGAGTGTGGACAGGATGTCCTGAGTTTTAGAGATGAAGTGAGGCCAGTGCAGTGCAGAGGGCCTGGGAGGGGACAGGAGCAGCTGGGTTGGCAAGCTCCTTGCAGATTTTAAAGAGTTCGGCCGAATTGTTAGATGCAGCAGAGATGCGGGCTTGGATAAGGGCCCTCTTCTTGGTGAGAACGGAGAGACGGCATTGCCTTTGGAGCAGGCGGCAGGCCAGTTTGTCAGAGGATGTACTTGAAGCACGCCATTTCCTCTCATAAACATAAACATCCTCAAATTGTGGAAAGAAGGGACCTCTGCAGTGTTGTGTACAACTCTTTTGGAGATGTTGGTACCAGAACAAATGGTCACACATTTGACTAGCGGCCTGCAAGATGAGGTTTGGGTGAACAATTGAGCGAAACCCAAAAAACAAGTTATTTTCCACCCTAGACCCGGTAGTGAAGGCGTTCTCTGGTCTACCTGAGAGAACCAATATGGTTACCCACTCCATCCCAACTGAGGCAGGCAAGATTGTACGTCTCAGACCCTACAGGATCCCCGAAGCAAAACATGGGGAGATAGCCAAAGAAATAGACAGCATGTTGAAACTGGGTACCATTATTCCATCCAAGAGTGTGTGGTGTTCGCCTGTGGTACTAGTGCCCAAACCAGATTGTACCACCCGGTTCTGTATGGACTTCAGGCAACTAAACGCCATTTCCAGATATGAAGCATACCCAATGCCCAGAATAGATGAATTAATAGAAAAACTGGGTGCAGCATTGTTTTTGAGTACCCTGGATTTAACCAAAGGTTATTGGCAGATACCTCTTAACCCGGCGGATCAAGAGAAAACGACCTTCTCAACATCTCAAGCACTATTTCAGTTTACTGTATTACCGTTTGGGTTGCATCGGGCTCCGGCCACTTTTCAGGCATTGATGGACAGGATCTTAAAACCTCATGAACCATATGTGGCTGCATATTTGGATGACAGTGATTTTCAGCAACACCTGGAAGGAACACTTATCACAACTAACCAAAGTAATTTGATCCTTACAGGAGGCTGGTTTACACATTAACCCCAAGAAAACCAAGTTGGCAGACCAAACAACCAAATATCTAGGGTATTCGGTTGGAGGTGGGGTAATCACACCACTGGTGGACAAAATACAGGCCCTGCAAAAACTGAATACCTGAAACGCGGAAAGAAATCCGAGCCGTCCCAGGTTTCGTGGGGTATTACCGAAGATTTATACCACATTTTTCCACAATAGCAGCACTATTGGCAGATGCACTGAAGACCAACCGGGCCCTTAAGATCACATCAGAGGCTGTTCAGGCCTTTCGCAATTTGATCCATCTGATATCAACCCAACCGGTCCTACGTTGCCCAGACTTCTCCAAGGACTTCCATTTGCAGGCGGATGCGTCAGGCTGTGGACTAGGAGCACTGCTGTCCCAAGGAACGGAACGAGACCTTTGCCCAATAGCCTTCATCAGCAGGAGACTTCTTCCACATGCGATACCATACCCCAACCTAGAGAAAGAATGTCTGGCGATAAAATGGGCAGTGGAATCTCTTCGTTATTACCTACTGGGTCAGAGATTTACAATTTTCACAGATCATGCCCCTCTACGCTGGTTGGCCACACAGAAAGATTCGAACCACAGGGTCCTTAGATGGTTTTTGACACTTCAGCCCTATCATTTTGTCACAGTACATAAACCCGGAAAGTATCAGCTGGTCGCTGATTACTTGTCCCGGGCCATGAACCAGCCCAAACTGCCTGGTTCCCTGGGGGGAGTATGTGAGAAGGTCAATGAGACAATCGATTCAATGGAGGATAGAATTCTAACGATCCGGACCAGCCAGCAGGGGTTTAAAACAGCGGACTAATGGGACACTAACAAGGCACCAGTTCTAAAGGGAATGGCTGACAATCAGACCCATCCAGTAGAGGAATGCCCGAACCATAGAGATGAATCAGCCCTTTAAGGACTACATGTCCCAGAAAACACCACGGGGAACTGAACCAAGGAGGGGGAAAATACAGAAGTAACAAGAGAACACGCTATAGACAAAAACCAGCCTTTCCGTATAATTGCGGGTCCACACAGAGACGTGAGGGGTGGGACGGACCAAAGCTAGAAAGAGAACTTGCAACTGGGCAGAAGGGAGGAGGGGAAACTCACTGTAGGTGTGGAGATAAGGCTGGAGGGAGGGGTAGAGGCTGATTGGATGGGAGGGGCGGAGATTGGGTTAAAGTTTGCAACCGGGAACTCACAAGGTATCTCTCATTGCAGCAGCAGCCCTGGCCCGAAACCACAGAAGTGGAGCGAATACCCAGGTGATTTCCATTGAACATACTAGGAGACGTAAGGGCAGGCATTGAGGAGCTCCATACCCTTTTTGCCCGGAGAGGCGGACCCGCTGAGAAAAAGAAGCCGTATGCAGTGAGCTCGGTAAAGTGCATTTTCTTTCTGTTGGAATACTGAACCGGACGGCTGGCTAAAGAGCAGATAGCTAATGTCTGCGGTAAAGCATTATTTAGGTATATTTCTTGTTTTCACAACGCAAAGAGGTGTGAATATCTTCCGGGTCCACCGACAAACTGTTTTCTGTTATATATTCATCCTGGGAACCCAAGCCACGTCCAGAATAAGACAATGCTACCTCTTTTGTTGATTATACAGCGAGTCTGTTTGAGTGATACGAACGTGGTACTAAAAGTTGAATTGTTAACCCGACACTTGACTCCAGCCTACTACTTTACAGTGTCATCCGACTAACAGGATCATTTAGTGATGATGAACTCAATCTCAATATGGCTTATGATCTTAAACAATCTTGGATGCTGCAAAATGGCCTGGCTTTAAATAAAGGAAAAACTGAACTTATAGTGGTTGGCACACAGAATAAGATAACAAAGCTAGGACCAATATAAGAATGCTTTTCAATTGCAGATTGCAAGATCGATGTGAAAAAGAAAGTTAAAGATTGATGGATGGCAAATAGTCCTGGCCCAAGCTGCTAGAGTGTTCAGATTGGAGGAGTTTAGTAGCTGCAATCAGCGTGGGTAAGAATCTAGTAGGTTTCATGGGCAAGAGTTGACGGTTAAATTTCACTTGGGGCGGGAATGAGGTAGGTTTGATATCCACTATAGGTGCAGTTATGTGCGCCATGATTGGATACTGTAGATTTATATGGTTGTAACCTGCAACTGTGGCCAGTTGGCCGATTGCCAGAAGGGCGCACAGTAAGTTTGGTAGTAGGTAGGGGGTGGTGTACATAGTGCACGTATGATGCCACTGTGGTTGACTAGGGCATTGTAATTAGGCAATGCGGGTGTTCAGTGGTGCAAAGGCCCCAGTTGGCACAGGTTGGATTCAAGAGCAGAAACAGATCTAACATTGGGCACAGCACAAATCAGATTCAAAAGCAAAATCAGAATTTAGCATTGGACACGGCACAAGTCAGAAGGTAAAATGGCAATCAACAACGGTACAATAGACACTCGGGCGCAGAGTTAGGTGCAGAGGCAATCTGCAAAAGCTGTAATAGGCGCTTTTACATACAGCTAAGCAAGATGCCCAATTGGCTCGATAGTGTACTAGGGAGGTTATGATGCGCTAAGGCCCATGGCAAGCAGTAGAGACGATTGCTGGCACAAGGTGATGTAATGCAACAGGATGCACAGATGGATTGTGTGCAGAGGTAGACAAGTGGATCGGTCAGTCGTTGGAGCGGGTCGGGATAGTTTAGTGGCGCATGGCATATCCTTCAGTAGCGCGTGGGAGAAAAATGAACAGTTGTTATGCAAAGATTAGAGAGGCTCGTATAGTGCAGCCCTTCGCTATCTCTAGATGCTAGTTGACATTTGTGGTTGAATTTGTTACAGGCAGTGGAGCAAGTAATGCGTTCCGGGTAGTAGCGCATGAGCACAGAGCTGGTGAGAGCAGGTAGACAGGCTGAATGGGGGCGCTGCTCGAATTGGCGTGGTGAACAAGTTAGGTGTGTGAGGCAAGTACATGCAAATTAGTCATACTAGTGATGTAGGCCGGTAGATTATACGCATCATAACTGAGGAAGTCTCTTGGGGCAGAGGTCGGTGGCTATGCACTGTGGCCGAGTGGGATCGTGCTTGGCCTGAGCATATTAGCAGTGGATAGCATTCATGGTTAAGAAACAGAGCCGTGACTGGCAGTTGTGGCAAATGGAAAGTAATTTGTGGATGAAGGTATGAAGGGAGAGGTTAGCTTACCTTCTGAAAGATGAATGTAGAGATGAACTTTGGATGCAACCAACGGCATGTGGTGGCCCTTGTGACCGTTCTGGCACGGACAGGCACAGACAGGTATCAGGCCTCAAGAGGATGGCCTTTGGAGGAAGGGCCGGCTGATGCCTTCCGGCACCGGTGAGTGCAGGAAGTAGAGGGCGCTCGCCAATGGGAATGCGAGGCTCAGCTGGCCCGGTTGATAGGCAGCCAGTAACAGATTGTGGCGGCAGCCATTTTGAGTAGGCTCCACATGTAAATACACAGTGATGCAAGGGTCCGATTGCAGATGTGCTTCCCGTGAACAGCGAATGCAGATAATACAAATTCAGGCAGGATACAGTGGTCGAGTGATTTTTTAATCATATTTATCATAGTGTACTTAGGAACAATGCTATGTGATGCCATTTGCTCTTTTGTCAAGGGATGAAAGGTTGTGTTCCATCGCTTCCCGTGATATCACTTTAGGGTGGGGTCAAATTACATCACTTCCTGGGATGTCATCAAAGGTCAAGGGTCATGTGATGTCACTTCCGCTACCCCTGGCATTTTGGTGAAATGATGTCCCTGAATAGGACCAGGGGGAATGACTCCCTTCCCCTTGTGTGACTTAATACAATTCAACACAAGGTCATGGGGAATGACATTCTTACCTTGGCTTCTCTGTAGGGTTCCAGACCCTTTTCTGGTGGTCAGTGGTCTCCCAACTGAGATGTGGAATTCCTCAGAAGCCCTCTTGGCTTTCGTTAGGGCCCCAGACCCTTCTCTGGCGGTCAGTGGTCTCGCCACTGAGACAAGCAGGAGTTCCTCAGATGCCCTCATGGTTTTCTTTAGGGTTCCGGGCCCGGTTCTATGTTCATAGATTGCCCGTTATTTTTTTCCGCTTTTTTTTTTTGGCCGAATATACTTAGCCAAAAAAAATCACTAATGTTTTTAATTTAGGGGGGTTCCCCCCTCCCGAAGCCCCCTTCCCTATTATCTAGTCCCTATTCCCTGCCCCCCAGAACTTATATCCCCTTACCCCCCCTCCCATATTTTTCGATGGGGTTTTTGGGCTGAAACTTGTCGGCAAAAACTCTGAAAAAAGTCAGTGATTGAACAACGTCGTACCCCCAGAACCTTCTCTGCTGGTCAGTGGTTTCCCGTCTTCCACTGTAGTCCCACAGGGTCCCAGACTCTTATATGCTCTTTTAACGGTTTGACTGTGCCGAGGAAGTCCCCCTCAATGCACTCTGCAGTTTTGATGGGTGTCCCAGATGCTCCATAGCCCCTCTCTAGGCCATGCAACCCTCACGGTATGCTTTGGCGACCCTCCTCGACTCCCCTTGACCGTACCAGCCCGCTCATATATCCCATTACCTTCTGGGACTCCTGCATACGGCTGTGGTTATTCCTGGGACTCTATCTGTGGTTTTCTGCTTCCTGCGGTTGCTGATTTCTGGTTTGGCTCCTTCCAGTATTGGTACAATTCATGGGACAGCGCGGTCCACCTCCACTTGGAGGTTGTACCACTGCCTCGCCTCAGGTTTGTAAGACTGACCGACGTCAGGTCATGGAGAACTACCATCAGCTTCCCGCTGGTGGTTTCAGCTCTCCGTTCTTTGCTGCTTCTCGGCTCCCGTGCCTGACAGTGTCCTTCCCTGCTGCTGCTCCGGTGCTGGCTCGACAACGTGCAAAGTCCTTCTTTGGTTTTTAATCTCTGCCAATGTCCATTCCCTCACAGAAGGCTAGAAGGCTGCTCCAGTTCCACAGATCAATCCTCATGCCTCTGTACATCCTCCTTGTGTCAGTACTTGAGGAAAAGGTATTATAAGGGATCCAGAGTAAGATTTGGACACAGTGGCACTGTGTTGGTTGCAAAGGACTTTTATTTAGAAAGAATCATGAGTGGGTTGGAGAAAATCCTATCTTGCCCTATCTCTATAAGGGGGGGGGGCTTCCTGCCTCAACAAAACTAACTATTCTGCATCAGAATGCCCAAAGTAAAAAGTCCTCAGTCCTGTGTCCAAAATCCTAACCTGACCCTTGCATACATGCCAACTGGCCACGTACAGCTGTATTTCGCTGGTTCAACTTAAATTTCCAAAGGTGAAAATTAAACAGTCATCCAATTCAAAAAGGGCTGAGGGAGTGCTTCCCTTCCCCAAACTTCTTCACGTTTTCAACACAGTTCACTCTCAAGGGGTATGGATCTTTCCGTGACTTTCCAACCCCCGGCACCCTACAATATCTTCAAACAACATTTATATGTCTCAGGGGATCTCCATTCCCCTGAATTCCTTTAGGTCCAACAATGTGCATTCCAAATGGGTATGGGTCTTCCTTTGTCTTGCTTTCCAACTTTACCAAAACTACAATATAAAGTTTCACCAACTTCAGTGGCTGTCCCTTCCCCTGAATTTCCTGTACAGTTCCAACAATTCCCACTTCCAAGGGCATGGGTCTTCCCTTGCCTTTCCACACTTCACAGTATACAGCGATATGCCTTTCCTTTTAGGCTTTGTCACACTCCAGCATCTCAAGGGGTATGAGTCTTCCCTCGATCTTTTGTCAGAAGGGCTTGCAGGTAGAGACATGCCTAACAAGCCGAAGGGAGAAAAGTACACAAGAAGCAGGAGTGAAAGGAGTCCTGCAGACAACAAAGGATAGGCAACGAAGGCAGTGAACAGAAAGGGGCAGTGAGTACAAGTAAAACAAACACGTTAGGTGCCCTCTAGGGGTGTACGCAGAATGGGGGAAGAGTTTCTCACAGAATCAGGGAAACTCCAGCCTTCTTAGCTAGTTACTATTACAGGGTCCCACTCTGAATGTTCATGGAAAGGAGCACCAGCAGTGGGTGTCTGTGTACGAACAAGGTAACGGTACTCACAAGACTGCAGCCTGTACGGGTCCAGCAGGAACTGAACAATGAGTGCCTCCTGAAACAGGAACCAGCACACCGTTAAGGATGACAAGGTACAATACTGAAACAGGACAAAGGAAAGGGGCAGCAATTGCCTGTTGGAAACCCAGCAGCCAAACTCAGAAAAACAGTATTACACAAGGCAATAGTGAAGAGAAGAACTGTAACAGAACTACATAGGGGAAAAGAGAGGTCAAAGTGAGCAAGGTTCAGGACTGAGAACTGGAAGAAAGCAGAAAAGCAAGGAAACTAGAATCTGAGTACAGGGGTAAGGAGAATGGAAACTGCAGACTGATAACCAGTAACAGTAACTCTGGAGTGGGATAACAAGGGCAGGACTGAAGACAAATAGCATGGGCAATGGGCACAGAACAAGTAATTGCAGGTAGGGAACAAGATAATGAGTGTACGAGAACAAGGGGTGTAGAGAGGGAACATAGGACTGCAAGCAGGGGAGCAGAGCTGCAGTATATGAAGCACAGAGATGCAGGGCAAAAGGCAGGGGTGTGAAGGCAGAGTAGCAGGAGTGCGAGGCAGGGGGCAAAGGGCTTTGGAACAGGAGCAGGATTTGGAAACAGGACACAGCAGATACCCAAGAAACAAGGCAACAAGGGGCTGGAGCGAGCTCAATGCAGGAGACCTGTGCTTCTGCAGGCAGCTGCTTAAATACTGACCTGCCTTGTGCTGATGCAGGTTAATTAGCAGCACCCCTGAAGGTAATTGGCCTCCTCCCTCTCTGGTCCTGGGAAAGTGAAAGCCACACTGATCTCTACGGCTTCTGGGGACTGTAGTTCTAAGACTGCTGCCTAGGAATAGCCAGGGAATGGGAACTGCCACAAGGTCCATTATGGCACACGTAGTTTGTGAAATTAAATAAGAAAGTTCAAAGTCTTGCATACGCAAAGTAATGCAAGAAATGTGAATAGGTATTGTACAGGGAGTATTCTGGCGGTGAATGAATCCCAAATAGTCCACGATGGGTGCCAATTGGTGCACCAGTGGCACAGTCGTGACATCTTTCTCTTGTCTCACAATCCCAAGTGCAAGCGCTTGCTTCCCTTCCCCTAGATTCCACACATTCCAAAAGGTTCACTCTTTCCTCTGGACTTGTCAGTTCATATTTGTATTCCACAATTAGGGGAGCGTCTCAGACCTTCCTCTGCTAATTTGATACACTCCCTTGTCACATTTCCAATGGCTTGTCAGGTACCAACCTATGACGAAGAGGTCTTTCTCCTCGAGACGCATCGCCGTTTGAAAACGGACTGTCAACATTTCTTCAATTTATCTCTTTTCTGTAAAAATACTGTTGCTGTCTTTGTATGCAATGTGTACTTTGTAAAAATATATACACACAACTTTGTTTTACAAAACTCGCTGTGGTTGAAAATTATTATTTACCTTTGAACCTTTAAAATCATTCTCTTTAGAATATAGTAGTTGGTCTGTCCAACACAGACTAGTGTGCAGGGGACGGGAGGATTCAAAGTTTGAATCTTCTTTCTGTTTTGTTATTTGTGGAGGTCTTGTGCCAGGATCTCAGTTCCTCCCCCGCACCGTAAACTCACTTGAGACTTCCATGATATTTCATTTTGAAAACCTATTATATTAGGAGTGCACCTACTTTGGAACCCTCTGCTTTCTAGTGTGGCACAATTAATTGGTTGCACCCACCTCACTACTAACATCCGTCAGGGATGTCATTTTCCAAGATTAATGAGTTAACAGATAAGAGGGCTACAACCCCTGCGTTTAGCTCGGATGAAGCTAATCAAATTCTTTCTAACATTGCAGGACCAAGACAATCCGGAAAAAATAATTTACAAACTTGAGAAAATTATCAGGCGAGAGATCTCACAAAAACTCCATGCGAGTACTTTAGTGGAGTACTATAAATCACAAAAAATACAGGGGTGTCTTAGGGTCTATTTGAGACCCACACTCTGCAGTGACAACAACGCATGTGTAGCCAGATGGGATCAAATGCTTAATAAATGCTCCCTCGATTGATTTTTCTTACCATAGAAGAATTATCCAAATCACTTACGAGCATAGATACTGACATTTCTACCTTGAAAGAACAACTTTCAAAATTTAAAACACCACAAGGACTATCGGACCTATTAGAGGAAATCAACTTTAAATTGGCAGACTATAGATCTGAAATTGAACAGAGAAAACTACGTAAATTTAAATGTGACACCTTCGACTATTTGAATGTTAGTCTACAATTGGCAGGAATTTTATCGCCAAAAGAATTCCAATCGGGCAAGACCAAGACAGGACGGGTCAGTAAATTCAGGCAACAGTAGAGATAGCAGTATAGGTGAACCTATACAGAATCGAATTCCACAACAGCCAAGCTCCCCAATTCAGACTGAAGATCTAACTCGAAATAATAATCCAAGACCGCAAACAGTTAATGAACCATCAAACTCAGGTGCTTTTTTAGGCATTAGAGAAAGGCCAGGAGAGGCAACAAAAAAACAGCCCAGAAAAAAGAACAAATAGACTCAGTGAATTTGGTGGTAAACATCTCAAGTAAGACACTGTCCAGTGGTCAATTAAACATATTGAATAAAGGTCTGTCTTTTGTTCCTACCTGTAACACTACGTTCTTTGATGAGAAGGTTTGTCTACATCGACTTCTAAGAAAAATTAGATTAAAAATATTCTTCGACATACAACCTACAATGGAATCTCAAAGTTCAATTGATGATCCATTAGAAATGCGTCCGAAAAGTTCCTTTGACCTCATGTTCAAAACGCAGTGTTAAACCTTTTTGAAAAAAATGTTCTACAAGATCTCAGTAGAATTAATTACAAAAGGAATACACCATTGAACATCAAAAATAGTCAACTTGATCACATGGAAATTTTGGCAAAGGTTGAATCACTAACCATTAAGCCTGCGGATAAAGGGAGGAGCCATCATTGCAATGGATACTTCATTTTACAACAAGAAATGTTTGGACTTACTTAGTGACAAGGGTACATACATGAAATTAGAGAACGACCCCATTCTCACGATTAAATCATTAAATATTAAGACCTTAGAGAAAGCTAAACTAAACCAATGGATCAGTGATAAAACATTTGAATACCTGATTAATAAATACCCAATTATACCTGTATTTTATGGATTGCCAAAGATCCATAAAGACCGTCTGAACCCACCATTAAGACCCATTGTTGCTGGAACTGAAAGCATTTTTGATCCCCTTTCGGTGTATGTTGACATGTTGCTGCAACCCCTGACCAAGCAAAATCGACCTATCTGAAGGATACTACCGACTTCCTTAACTGCTTGAAAGAAATCACGGCTCTCTGCTCAGACTGCATTTTGTTCAGTCTCGATGTATGTAGCCTTTACACCTCTATACCCCATGGTGAAGGCATCGAAGCGGTCGAATGGCTACTTCTTAACACAACTAACCTTAAGAGGTGAGGCTCAGTTTATCATTGAATTACTGAACATTATACTATATAATAGCTACTTCCGCTTTTTGGGCAAATACTATTTACAGACCTCTGGAACTTCCATGGGGTCCTCTATGGCACCCATGTATGCAAACACCTTTATGTTCAAATTTGAAAGTGACTTTGTATTAAATCATCCCAAATGGTCATCATATATATTGATTTGGAAACGTTTCATAGATGATACCTTTGGAACATGGTATTTCATAGATGATACCTTTGGAATATGGTGTGGAACACATGAAGAGCTGGAATCATTTTTTACATATATAAACTCAGTCCACTCTAGAATTAAGTACACTATGGAAATTGGCAACCCATCCCTTCATTTCTTAGATGTTAATCTGAAAATTGCCAATGGCAACATCACAACCAATATCTATCATAAACCAACTGATGCCAACAACCTTCTACACTTTTCAAGCTTCCACCCTAAAGCCATGCTACAAAGTCTTCCGCATAACCAAATCTTGAGGCTTAAAAGAATTATCTCAGAACCTGAGGGCCTTGACACCGAGTGCTCTCCACTCACTGAAAAATTTAAAGAAAGAGGTTATCCGGATGGAGTACTGAATGATGCTAAGACCAGATCCCTTAGTGTGACAAGAACTGACTTATTGAAATTGAAACCTCGTGAGAAAGACATCCCTTTACTATTTATATCTAAATTCTCACGGCAGAGTTTTCAAATCAGTAAAAGTATCAAGAAAAATTGGGAAATCTTACATAATGACTCGTCACTGCTCAGATTGTTCCCTAAGGCCCCAATGATGTGTTTTAAAAGAGGAAAGAATTTGAGGGACAAACTTATTAAAACCGAAAGACCATCCAAAGAAAGTCAGCAGTTTCTAACTACTCAGAAGAAGGGCACCTATCCATGTGTGAGCTGCACACACTGTAATAACATCACCAGGGGGAATATGCTCTCATCCACAGACAGGCAAGAAAATAAAAATTCATGATTAATCTACCTGCTTGACACCAGGGGTTATCTACACAATTAAATGTCCTTGCGGAGAACTATATGTAGGTCAAACCACGAGACCAGCCAAGGAATGTTGGTCAGAACATAAATCTAACATACGGTGTAACAACCAACGTTCACCAGTGGCAAGACATTTCAACACTGAACACCACACAATTGCTCAGATGAGATTTCAGATTTGTGAGGTCATCGAAAAACCCCAAAGAGGAAGTGATTACCACTCCATGTTCCTACGGAGAGAACTATTTTGGATTAATTACTTGGATACCGTGCAACCCAAGGGGATGAACGAAGAGCTTCACTGAATTGTTTCCTATAGGTGCCCATCTCTAATCTTCCCATTATGATCTGACACAATTGCTTTAAATGTGTATTTCTTTATTTGATTTGAATTTGATTGAGATTTATTACCCTGGGTACTTCCACTTACTTAACCATTGATGTGACGTAAACCAATTTTTTGCTACTCTCCCGCTGTGTATTAAACCAGACTTTGTGAATTGAATGACATTTTCTTACTTGTTTGTCATTTTTTGTCATTTTTTGCAATTATACCTCCTTGGGATCATTTGACTGAAAATTAACATACGAGTACTACATTTACTCTTAACAATTATGAACATTAGGGATGTTGTTTCCCTTTGAGTAATCATTACAAGATATGCACAGTGACATATCTTGTATGGAGGTTGATTTTGTGACACGTGACCATCCTACTTGAATCCGCACCTTACGCGGTCCCTAGTTATACTAGCATCTCGATCCCTTGTCTATTTTATTTGATTGTTTCACGTCTTATTCACCCTTTGGCTTTATCTTTATAATTATTTATGTGACTTTCTCTAACGCTTCCTTTTATTTTTATTTTTATTATTCTCTTACTTCTACTTCTTTCATATCGAATGGTATTAGGCCGTTTAAGTTCACATCGTAATTGTCATCCAGTCTGGATGGTACGCTATTTTTGCTGTATTAGAGATATAGTACAATATGGCTCCCGCGTTATACTGAGGATGACATCTCTTGTCCCTTCTCTTTTTTCACTAGCCTTGTATCTTCACCGGATACCACGTGGTATATGCTTTTCTCTTTAACCTTCTTAAAATGGCGACCGACGTCACCATGGTGATTTAGGCCGATGCCCCTGTGTGAATTCCTGACTGCGCTCCAGAGTTTGCTGTCTTAGGTAAGCTCCCTTGCGTCTACATTAGTACGCTAGGGAACTTCTACAAAGTGGTATACTACCACGATTAATTACGTGTCTTTTTGACTTTTTGCAGCCTTTGCGCAAGCTTATCGATCCTAGAGACTGTCTACACAGTGGACATTTTGGCATAGTAACAAACACAGAGCCCACGGCTTTCCGTGTCCTGATGGATGGCATGAATGATTGAATTTAGGTTTTGACATACAGTCATCTGGGTATGGTATTATTTTCCTTGTTTTTTTCTTTGCATACCTGTGGATCTATTCCTCGCCAATAGGATGACTATTCTTTTTCTTTCCTTATTTTTCTTCATAGATTTTCTCCCTTGACTTGTGTAACGAACGATGGGCTACCCTGATTGTCGCCCACGGACATGTTTAGATTAAGACACTTCACTAATATATTACTGGGCACTTATCCACTTCTAGAACAGTGTAAGTCATGTCTAGTTTTTCTATTTATATATACTATTCATTATTCCCCTTTTTTCAAGGTTTGCGGTTTCTGAATTTCACTGTCTATTTTTTTTACTTACCTTTCGTTCGGTATACAATATGTCCATTTGGAACAACTACACCACTGTGTATAATGCGGAGGTACTCTTATTTTTGCCTATCCTACTAGATAACTAGTTTCTCCTTTTATTCGGGGTGTATGCTTAACTTTAGCTTTTGCATACACGGTGAATGGGTCTTTTTAATAGTGTTCCAGATACCTGATACTTTGTTTGAGATTACATATCCACTTTGAAGATTTTTAATCTATTGTAGGTGCCTTACTATCACCATTGGCTCTACCATGGTAACCTTACCTTCCTACAACAATATACTTGACAACAGTGTCTTCTCTACCCCAACGTTTTCCAGATTTAGCTGGTCTCCTTAGTGATACCCACATTTGAATATTGGTACAACTCGGCTGATCTCCAAAACTCACTTTGAAGCAGCACATCACAGAATCTACACGCACACCTGTCTGTGATGGTGTGCATCGTCTCACTCCTTCATTTTTGCGCCATCAGCTAATCTTTACCTTTTTAAACCCAATGACCGCTTAGTTGGTATTCTGGTTGGATTGTCGGGATGTTCACGGGACCCCCACCGATTTAAGTTAAATACCCTCTGGGGGCACTATACAAGTGACTACATTAGAACATAGAATGGACTCATTTGTTCGATCTAATATATGATTGTACTTAAGTTTTACGTGTTGAGAACGTAGCCTGTTGTAATTATACTAGAACCACTTGTGTTTAGAATTTAAAGGCTAAAAACCTATCTAGTTTCTCTTTTTTTCCTGATGTATAAATAACTGAGCATTTATGGATTAATGTACAACTAAATTTGACAGTTTTTGCAATGCATATTCTTTTATAGTCTGTTTAGGCCTATGATGAAGAGGTCTTTCTCCTCGGAACGCGTCGCCATTTGGAAACGGACTACTGTCAACATTTCTTCAATTTATCTCTTTTCTGTAAAAATACTGTTGCTGTCTTTGTATGCAATGTGTACTTTGTAAAAATATATACACACAACTTTGTTTTACAAAACTCGCTGTGGTTGAAAATTATTATTTACATTTGAACCTTTAAAATCATTCTCTTTAGAATATAGTAGTTGGTCTGTCCAACACAGAATAGTGTGCAGGGAACAGGAGGATTCAAAGTTTGAATCTTCTGTTTCTCTTTTGTTATTTGTGGAGGTCTTGTGCCAGGATCTCAGTTCCTCCCCCGCACCGTAAACTCATTTGAGAATTCGATGATTTTTCATTTTGAAAAATTATATTAGGAGTGCACCTACTTTGGAATCCACCAATAGGTGCAGGTGCCAGGCTCGCCTCCACTTACCTGGTATTTTCTGCTAGGACATTACTATCTTGTATAACTTTGAGAGGGAGTCCCAGACGCTGCTCCTTCAGTCAGGTACACTCTCTTATTAGAATTCCACAGATTGACTCTCACAATTGAGTGCTGGTCCCAGACTCACAATCCTCAGTACCCGGTATGCTCTGCTGCCAAGACTTTCTGCATTAACACACAAACCTCTTTGGTTTCTCACAATCACCCAGTACCAGTGATTTGTGCTTTCCTTTTTAAAGCACTGGGTCCCAGAACCACTCTCATTCACCTTGGTTTCTTTTCCACATTGTCCATTAGCACCAACTTGCCTGTCCGGGCACACAGTCAATTTATCTTGCTCTTAATGGTGCACGATATTCCTTGCAGCGTGCCCCGGTGTCCCAGCCTCCCTGTAGGGGGTCACCGACTTCGAGCAGTTACTTTGGCATCCTTTGCAGTTTTCCTGTTCTTTTGCTGCTTGCCTCTGGGTCTAGCAGGCGCCACGTCTGGTCGCTGGTTCCTGAAATGCCTCTGGTGTCTCCTAGCTACTTGTCCTGGTTACACTAGTTCCACGGCAAACCTTCGACATCTGTGCTTCCTCGGATGGCTTCTACGGCTGTTTTCAGGCTTGGCTCTGCAGCTTGGTTTCCATGGCTGTCCCGACCTGCATCAGAAGAAGTGAGTCTTTCTCCTTTGGCTTGTTGTTTTTGAATGTCCCGGCATTGGTCACATGCTCACAACAGCTAAAGCGCATGGTGTGGTTTTCGGCGTCAGTGATCTTTATTACTCTAGCCTGCTTCCTCGTCACAGTATTTACATAGGGATATGTATGTGTTTCGTTATCATTACTGACTGGGTGTTCTAGTTCCACATTACAATATGCCATACAGTTTTGGGAAGGTGATGGAGCATTATTGTTATTCGTTCATGGGAAAAGGGTAATACTGTCTTCCATCCAGCCAGTCTACCCTACTCCCCTGAGGGCCGTCTCTCTGGAAAGTAGTGACATCGCTAGATTTCAAAAGGATCCATCCCTTAGTTATAGCATATAGTGTTATGCTCAATAAGAGGTAGTAGGGTGGTGTGACCAGTGTGGTGACTGTGATTGGAAACTGAGGGTGTGACAATAGGGCCTGTACTCTAGGTGGTCGTCCTGGTCTCCAGGATGGGAGTTCGTCCCCATGAGGTCCTACCACATTATACCATGCATATGGAGACTATTGGGTAGCAGCCTAGCCTCATGTAAGGGGCTGTCCCCTGGGGAGAAGCCAAGGCACCTAGGGATTCGTCATAATGGTCTGGTTTTAACTCCTGCTGCCAGCATGTATAATCTGCGGAGAAAAGTTATTGAGCAGGGCAGTGAGATCCTTATTGAGGTAGTATCTGAATGCCCCCTCCTCTTGTGCAATCAAAGATGCTCTTATCCTCTAAGAGTGCCTCAATAAAGATAGCAATGTGTTGTAGGAAAGAATCTCAGATTTCTTCCAACATACAAGACCCATGAATGTGGACAGGAATATATGTGATGAGTCACCTACTCTCGTCACCTCTCCCCAGGTGCGTGACACTCTGATTTAGAAAGACCGCTCTGTGCAAATCTTTTTATAAAGATCTTTTCACTTGGACCGTGATGGGTGGACTGGGTGGTCTGACAACTGCGCCAAGACCGCTGACAAGAGCCTACCGTAAAGACGCAGCACTGAGCAGATGAGAAGTAGGCAGAACTGTTGTGGCTGTGTGATGTGTCATGTGTGGAAGATCGAGTCCGAAACATACGCTACAGCAAGCAAAAGTATTGGGCATCCAAGTCAAATGGGCCCAACACGGTGGAAGCAGAAGAAGGTTGAAGTTACTTACCGGTAACTATTGTTCTCCAGCATGGGTCTGGCATGGATTCACATGCTCATGAATATTCCCGGACGTCAGGCTGGGAATCCTCGGTAAAAGAAAAAACACTTTCACTTAAAAACTGTATTACTCCTTTAAACCAATCACTGTCCTCCGGGTTATATTGCCCCCCCATCCAATGACAGTCCTCTCCCTAAGCCCTTCCTCTGGCAGCCATTTTCAGAACTGGTAAGCACGTAACATGGCTGTATGACCAAGAAGAGCCGCAGATGGTTCTGAGGGAGGGTTTGCATGTGAATCCATGCTAGACCCATGCTGGAGAACAATAGTTACAGGTAAGTAACTTAAACCTTCTCCAGCATGGGGTCTGGCATGGATTCACATGCTCATAAATAATGAATACATAGCAGTACACACATGCACAACCACAGAAGGTGGCAAGGCTCAACAGAAGCAATAACTCTTTCCTCTGGAACAGACTTGCCCCAAGCGAACAGGTTGAGTAGCACTGCTTGGCCGGCTCTGGACTTCTCCCTGGAATCTCTGTTGATGCAGTAAAACTTTGTGAAGGTGTGCGTGGGCCTCCATGTAGCAGCCCTGCAGATATCCAGCAGGGGCAACCAGACAGGAACACAGTCGTCGCAGCGATCACTCTGGTGGAGTGGGCTCTCGGACGGCCAGGCAGCAGTCGGTTCGGGCACCCGATGACAGCGTGTGATGCAGCCGGAGAGCCACCTTGAAATGGAAGCTTTGGACCGTTGAGAAGTCTTCCGAAAACTCTTCATGCGTGTCACATAGAACTTCAGGGCACAAGCAACGTTCAGCAAGTGCCAGGCCCTTTCAGTCGCTGACACAGGCTTTTGGGGGAAAAACAGGTACACCAAAGGCTTGTTGAGGTGGAATTCTGACAGAACGTTTGGCATGAAAGAGGGGTGCGTCCACACACCACCCTTGATTCGAGGAAAAGCAGGTATGGTGGCTTGCCGGATAGGGCCTGGATCTCACCTACCTTCCTGGAAGAGGTGATGGCCACAAGGAAAGCCGTTTTCCATAAGAGGAACTTGGGAGGGGCCTGATGCATAGGCACGAAGGGGACCCCTCATGCGCCACATCAGAACCAGGTTTAGTTCCCATGCTGGGGCAGGAGCCTTCACTGGTGGGAAAGATCGGAAAAATCCTTTGAGGAACTCCATGATGAATTGATGAGACCAAAGAGAAGATCTTCCTGGAGACCTGGTTTAGCGGGAGATGGCCGCCAACAGATCTATCTGGGGCCTGCCCCACTTGACGAACAGCGGCCTGCCCAATTCTGACAAAGCGCCCCCTCATGGCAGGAGCACAGTTCCCTGCTGAGGGAGTCTGCAATATACTCCCGCCAGGTGGAGAGGGACGAGGAACATCCCCTGTCCGATGGCCCAGCGCCACAAGTCCTGTGCTTCCTTGGAGAGCACTGGGGATCGAGTGCCCCCTCCTTCCTAATGTAAAACATGGTGATGGTGTTGTCCGTGAAGATCATCACCATCTTGCCTTTCAGATATGGGAGGAACGACTTGAGGGCACAGAACACTGCCTGAAGCTCCAGGATGTTGATATGAAGATCCTTCTCCTCTGGCAACCGCAGACCTCCGGCATGCAGACGTCCGGTGTGCGCTCCCCATCCCTCTAGAAAGGAGTCTGTGGTAACCGTCTCTTGGTATGGCGGGCTCTGAAATCCAGTGCCTTGAGCGATGTTGGAGCAGACGCCCCACCATACTATCACCCGACGGTATTCGTTGTTGAGAGATCTTGTCCGTGAAGCTTCTGGACACCTCTATCCAGCGGACGTCCAGGAATTCCTGAAGGGGCCGCATTTGCAACCTGCAGGATCAGACGATGTAGATGCAGGATGACATCATGCCCAGTAACGGCTTGGTAGCCCGCACCGTGGCCGTCTTCGTCGACGACAGCCACAGCACCTTCCCCAGAACGGCTGCTATCCTCTCCTCCAAGGGAGACGCCAGGCAAGACACTGTATTGAGTCTGGCACCTAGGAACAGCAGGTTCTGTGATGGCGTTAAGCAGGTCTTCGGATAGTTGACAGAGAATCCTAGACCCATTAGTAGCTGGACGGTCACCTATGTGTGTCCTTCGGCCAGCTCCCGCGAGCGGGTATGAATCATCCAGTTGTCCAGGTATGGGTATACATGTATGCCCTCTAGGCATAGATGGGCCGCCACCGGTGCCAGGCATTTCGTGAACACTCTGAGGGCCGACTTCAAGGCGAAAGGTAGGACCCTGAACTGGTAGTGCAGACCCTGCACCACGAAACAGAAACCTTTGATGTTTCTTGTGAATGGGGACGTGGAAGAAGGCATTCTACAGGCCCAACAAGGTCAAGAAGTCTCCTCTTTCCAGTTGTTCGAGCAAATTTTGCAACATGACCATCCAGAATATTTGGGACTCGAGGTATTTGTTCAGACATTGTAGGTCTCTACGATGGCCCTCCGGCCCCCTGTCTTCTTTCTGACCAGAAAGTATCTGGATTAGACTCCAGAGATTCGGAGTTGCTGGAGAACTAGCACTATGGCCCCTTTTCACAGAATGGCCTCATACCTCTTCCAGGAGCCGAAGGATGTGCTGCTCCTGACAGGCAACCAGAGGGATCTGCAGACACCTACGTTGAAACTCCAGCAAATGTCCTTGGGCATGAGTGTCCAGCACCCATCTTTCAGTGGTGATCTTTCTCCACTCGCTGACTAACCTAGTCATCTGGCCTCCCACCGGGGTGCACGAGTGGGGGGGGCCGACGTCCCTGCCGGTTCAGGCTTGCTTCAGTGCTGGTGTCCTGCCCTATGGGCATCAGCAACGCTGCACTCTGCTACTGTAGGCCTGGGAACTGCATCTGTAGGCTTCCCGAGTTATGGATCTGGAAAGCTGTTCTTATGATGTGGAGAGGCCTTTTGAAGACCTGCTCGACTTTCCCCTGGAAGAGCGAAAAGAAGAGCGGTACTGCTGGAGGGTGCCCAGGGAACGGGCCATCTCTCTATCCGCTTTGATGGCCTGGAGGGACTCGTCGACGACTTTTCCATATAGGCTTTCTCCATCTCCATCGAAGGGCATGTCCAGCAACTTTGCTTGGACCTTATGGTGGAAATACTTTAGCCTTCATCCAGCCTTGGCGACGAAGGCAGACTCTGTTCCCCATTTGGCGGAACCCTGTGATTGCGTGATCAGGCGTTACCTCCCCTTCCCGGGAGATAGTGATTGCCTCCATCTTCGTATTGTCGGGGAGGAACTCCAGAATAGGTACCACAACTCCCTGTTGTACCTGGCTAGGATGGCCACTGCATTGGCTGCCTTGATAGTAGATGCTGCATTGTAAATCATGTGTTTACCCATCCTCTTCCTCTCGCTCTCTGGAAGGGCGGAGGATGGGTTGGCCGAACGTTTCCTCAAGGCCGACGATACCACCGAATTCGGCAATGGCTGCGACCTCAGGCACTTGGGTGCGGAGTACGGGGCCTGCTATTTCTTCTCCAGCCTATTCTGTTTGGCTGGAGCCGTGCAAGGGTTCCTCATGAGGGCCAGGCCGTCTTCCCAAACATTGTCCAGAAGGGGCAAAACCATGACCGTCATTTATGGTACAAGAAGCCCTCCTTCTTGGTTTCCTCAGGCACACAAACCAACCTCTCAATTACTCCTATTAGGGGATCTCAACATAGGCTTTAATGACCTGATGGACAAAAATGCTACAGACTTAGCTAACTCAATCAAGGCATTAGGCTTGTCTCAAAAAGTCAATAAACCCACCCATTTGAAGGGGAGAACATTGGATTGGATAGCGGATTATAACTGTGCAGTTACTATCTCATCCATCACGCCTCTTTCCTGGACAGACCACTCACTGGTGTCCTTTCACTTATCTACGACCAGACCCACTCCCACTGCCCCTCTACTAGCGCCACCATGTCTTACAAGAAATAAAAAGAGTATTACAGTTGATAAAGTAATCCCTGCGATCCTTCCCACTCTAAATGCTTTACCAGAAAATCTAGATCCTAGCATCCTAGTCCATGAATTCAACAATATCATGCTCACTACATTGGACAAAATTGCCCCTCTTAAACTTAGATCTAGCAAACCCAAAGCCCACTTAAATAAATGGTTCACGCCACAACTTAAAGACCTACGCCTTTTGAAAAGAAAAAGCGAAACCAACTGGAGACTCTGCCCCTCCACCGATAAAGCCAAATTAACCTTGCTCTCTTCACACTATAAGAATGAAGTCTGCCTGGCTAAACATAATTCTTATGACGAGCGCATCGCTAAATCCAACTCTAGCATGAAGGAACTCTTCTGTATACTAAAAGAATTAGAGTCACCTATAGCCACACCCGATATCTGTGCTAAGGATAAATCCTGGTGTACAGACATCCAACAGGCATTATCAAACAAAATTAACATGCTCCAAAACAAAATCCAGCACAAAAAAGAAACCCTGAATCTACAGCATTCACCTAAAAACCCTCTGCCTAGCGACCCACCGAAGGCACGCGATAATATCTTCCATTTCACCAAAATGTCTACTCTGGAAGTAGAAAAAATCATCCTCTCATTGAAGCCTTCTAATTGTAAAGGCGACATCTGCCCTGCGCAACTAATAAAAGATGCTGCCAGGGAACCATCTCCATTCATTGCTAAATTGATTAATGCCTCCTTTACTTCAGGCTCCATCCCTACCAACCTAAAACAGTCTTGGGTGCTCCCTCTCCTAAAAAAACAGACATTAGATCCCCTCATCCCCACCAACTACCGCCCCATTACCACTGTACCATTCTTACTCAAAATATTGGACAAAGCTGCCTATAACCAAATTCAGAAACACCTAGAACGGCACAAACTGCTAGGAGACAGACAATCTGGTTTCCGCCCTCTATACGGAACAGAAACTGCCCTTATCGATTTAAAATCCAAAATTGATGAGCTGAGAGACAAAGGGAAGTCAGTACTTTTGCTCCTACTTGATCTCTCAGCTGCATTTGATCTTGTGGACCATAAGATCCTCTGTAGACACCTAGATTCTGCTGCTCACTTCTCCCCCGAGGCTATCAGATGGATTGAATCATTCCTGAGCAAGAGAACCATGAGAGTTTTCTCTCCTTCGGCAGCTGCAGACCCTACCCCTATCCTGTGTGGTGTTCCTCAGGGTTCTTGCGTCTCTCCAACTCTATACAACATCTTCACCAAGCCCCTGTTCGATGATTTGGACCATCTAGGTATCATCTACACCAATTACGCAGATGATACACAGATTCTCCTCCCGCTTTCTGGGGATCATATCAAGGACACGGAGTTGGTGAACAGGGTATATCTTATCATCCAGGCATGGATGGCCACTCATGGCCTATGCCTGAACGATGATAAGACCAAGTTGATAATCATGGGAACACATGCCAACATCAAAAAACTAGGTCAGGAATTTTCCTCATTCAACATCGATGGAAATACCATCAAAGTCTCCAAGGAAGTAAAAACCCTTGGCTTCTACCTGGACTCCACCCTGTCCTTTGATAAACAGGTAAAATCCCTGGCCTCCACCACAGCCTACACCTGCAAGCTGATCATATCTGGCAAGCCATTCCTCTCTAATGACAGCTGCTTGATCCTGGCCAGAGCCTTAATACTATCGAGAACTGACTACTGTAATGCCCTATACAGTGGGGCTAATAGAAATACCATCAAGCGACTCTAAACATTACAAAATAATGCCTTGAGAGCAGCACTTGGCATAAACATAAGAACCCATATCTCCTCCATTAGACGCCAACATAAATGGCTGTCTACTGGTTACAAAATACAGCTTAAGACGCTATCACTGACTCACAAAACTCTAAATAATGCTGCCCCTAGCTACCTCACAGATAGACTTCATAGAAGAACCTCTCTCAGACCTACTAGAGCTGGCAATGCCAATTGCTTGGCCATACCTAGATAGACTCACCACTATCCATCATCACTTCCCAGTGAAGGCTGCTAAATCTTGGAACCTACTGCCACCAGATCTAAGAGTAGACCAACCTTTCCCACTTTTCCGAAAAAATGTCATCAAATACCTCATCTCCACCGACCCCTAGTCTCCTACCTTTAGGTCTATTTCGTACCTTGATCAATTGAGTCTCACTCGCCTTTATATTCTCATTTAAACTTTGTGCCTCTCTGTAACCTGTAGATTTGTACATTGCATATTTTTGTAACCACATAAGTCTTTATTGTATATCGTGTATATTTTATAACTACGGATACTATGTAAGCCTTTATTGTATATATTGCATGGTGTCCAGTCAATTCGTCGAAAAAAAAACTGGTCGACTGCAATTTGGTCGAAAACCAAATGGTCGAATTTTTTTTTTTATTTATATATTTATTTTTCGGGTTTTCGTTTAGTTAAAAAAGGGGTTTTTAGAGAAAAAAAGGGGGTTAGGGGGGGACCCCCCCAAAAAAATTAAAAAAAAGTGTTAAAATAAAATAAAAAAAAAATTTCGACCATTTGGTTTTCGACCAAATTGGTTCGACCATTTGTCTGGTCGACCAATTTTTTTCGACTAAATGTCTGGCAACCATATTGCATCTCTTGTAACTATGTAAGCTTTGCATTTTCTTACTGCGCCCTGTTACTTACGGGTCTGGTACGCAATAAAAGTGAATAAACAAACAAACAAACAAACTAGCTGGAATAGCTTGGAGGCTCTTGAGATCATAGAGTGGAACGATCCCATCTCATCCCATGGAGACACCCTATGTAGAGCATCCAAATGTGTAGATTTGCCATTCGCTGCAACAATATCCTTGTTGTCTGCACGGCCGTATCCATTCCGCACCCATGTCTGGGTCTGCTTGGGGAGAAGTGACCTGGCGTAGTGGCAGAGGCTGAAAGGGGGTATCGGATGACTCTTCCTTTTCTTTGCCGGAAGCTGATCGGTGACCTGGGGTACCCCAGGTGCCAGAGCCAGAGGCATCCTCATCTGGGTCTCTGACACCACACCAAGGTGTGCAAGGTCGACAGAATATCCAATGAAATGTCCCTCGGCTGAGGAGGTGGAAAACAGAATAGGAACGCTAGGCCCTGCGCCTTCTTCCTCCTCAACGTCCCCGTGGACCATGTGCAGGGATTCAGACGTGACCTCCATGGCTTGTGCCATGGCTTGGGAGGGCTGTTTGAGGGCCTCCTCGCCCACACCCTTTTTTATCTCCTGAGGGTCTTGAACCAGGGCCTGGGCCAGTTTCCCCCCTTCTGGTGTGCCAGCAGACTTTGCCAAAGTTACTGTGGTGGTGTCACGCCTTGGGGGTTGTAACACTCTCCGAGTTGTGAGGACCAACTTCGCAAGGTCAGCACCCTTAGCTGTCATGGCAGTAGCAGTTGCCAACTCCGTCACCGACGAGGTCTTATCCTGTGCCAATTGGGCCTGCTTGGGTTGTTCGGCCTTCTTCTCCTCTGTCCGCGACTTCTCTGATTTCTCACGAAGTGTAGCCGTGGTAGATGGCTTCCTTTTCAAGCTTGATCGCCGGCTGGCAATGGAGACAGATGGTGATGTCGATCGCGCCCTATCCACATTGGGACCCGCTTCCGTGGTGAACCCAGTGGACTCGCACTTGCGGTTCTTGGCCTCATCTTGGGCCCCCACGGTTGAGGCTCCCTCAAAGAACTTAGAAGACTGCTCCTCGAACCGGCCGGTCCTGGTAGAGGCATGACTCTGTTTGGAGCACGGGTCAGAGGCTTTGGCATTGAGCCATGCCACCAGTCAACTGTGCCTGTCCCTCGTCGTATTCTTGGAGAACCCGAGGCAAATTTCGCACTCCACCTCCTTGTGGTCCAGGTGCAGGCAGTAGAGGCATTGTAGGTGCTTGTCCTCCATAAACACGTTCCATAGCCCGCATTTGGTGCAGGGCCTGTAGGGCCTTCCCTCCTCCTCCTACGTCATGGTCAGAGGGCGCAAAGTAGGCCCGATGGCATTCTAGAATCTTCGATCTTCGCCCTTGAGGGACGCTGAAATTCATCGACGACGGATCCCCGCTGTCGGCAGATGGAGAAAAGAGCACACAGGCTCCTTTGAAACAAAAATAGAACTTTTTCAGTCAAAAACCACGAAAAAACCTACAAATAGCACACAGAGCAAACTCGAGGATTCCCAACACGGAAGCGTGCTGTAAGAATCTGAAGATGGCTGCCATAGGAGGGGCTTAGGGAAAGGACTGTTATTGGATGCGGGGGGGGGGAGTATGACCCAGAGAACAGTGATTGGATTAAAGGTGAAATACAGTTTTTAAGTGAAAGTGAAACCGTTTTTTCTTCTACCGAGGATTCCCAACCTGACGACTGGGAATATTCATGAGAATGCGAATCCATGGCAGACCTCTTGTTGGAGAATGTGAGAGATCGAAGCAATGCCCCAAGCAAAACCAGCAAATCGTTTCCTAAGAGAAAGGTAACTTTGTTGAAAGTCTGGACGGAGCCACAGAAACCGTGAGAAAGTGAAATTGAGAGAAGGGGAGCAACACCGAGACACGTCCCAGGCAGAACCGGTGAAACGTTCCCCAAGAGAAAGGTTACAGGAACTGTTGGAAGTCCAGGAGGGAGCCAGGGAAACCGTAAGAAAGTGAAGTTTGAAGTTGACAGTAACATGAACCAGTGGGTGAGGGAACTGTGAAGAATCTTTCGGATCCCTCACTGAAACCCTACCTAAAGTCTCCTCCCAGATGACTGGGGGTAGGCAGACGCTTCCTGATCCTATTCCTGGGGGTGGTGTACTGCGGGAGGATCACCTGGGAGAAGACAGGGCCCCAGGTGGTGAGGAGATTCCGTGGGATGAGACACCGTATTTCTCCTCTGGAAGGAAGAATCTTCCCAAGGTACCTAAAGAGGTAATGGCTTATTGTCATTGTAATGTCCCTAACTCACATGTTAGATCTCGAGTTGTGGACCTTAATGCTGTAAAATCTGAGCAAACTTTACCAAAAGAAAGATCCTTTGGGGTATCCCAAACAAAACACCTTCCTCAATCGATTGGGTACAATATAAAGGAATATGGAAATGGTGTCTTCAATAAACTAATTCTTCTTTAAAGGCTAATTTGCATTCCCTCCCCCCTCTCTTAATGACCTTGAGGGAATTAAATCTACCGTTAAAAGTAACTTAAATATGACAAAAGCTAACCTTGTTGAAGGAAACTACAAGTCCCAGAATTTTAAAAGGACAGATGAAGAAGAGGGCTGAGGAGGCATGCAGTTGTAACAGCCAGGCAATTAAGCCTAACAGCCATTTCTGGAGTCAGGCAATTGAGCCTAACAGCCCACACCTGAAGGAACCTGGAAGGTATAAAAGGCCCCCTCAGGTAGAAGGAGGAAGGAGTGGAAGGGGCTGGAACGTTAGCTGGAGTGCAGGCTGTAGCAGTGGAAGCAGAAGGAAGGCATGAGGCTGGAAAACCAAGCAGAAGTGGGAGAACAAGCTGGACACCGGAACATGGAGACAGCAGATTTCACCTGTGTGTTCGGAGAGAGTCCTGTCCTCCCAGCGGAAGACATACAGGATAAATGTTTATCCCCATGTGAGCCTGAGTGCCATGGTTGCCAAGCTGCTGGTGTGCTGGAGACTGAGGCAAGAAGCAATTGTCAAGCCAAGGGTCTCAGGAGTAGAGGAGACTCCCAAAACACATGGCCGGACCAGAGACACCTGTTCAGGAGAAGGGTGTGGGTCCCCAGCGAGCCAGAAGCAGTTGAAGTTGTAGTAGAAGTCGGGAAAGCAGTGTGACCCGCAGAGAAAGTGTTTCAGAAGCAAATGAGTGAAGCATGACGTTTTAAAACATTGTGCGAGCCTTGCCCTTAACAGTAGCCAGCTCCGTAGCCACTGGCGAAAGACTTTGTAGAAGTTGATCATTGTATTGAAAATCCTTTGAACAAAGGAATTGTAACATGCATATAAAAAATGAAGAGCTTCTTACTCGCGTAAGAAGCCAACGCGACTAAAACCCATTGTTAACCTTTTCTAAGACAATTACTGTTCAAAGAGTGGTTGCGTGTCCCTAATTAAGGAGAGGGAACGCTGATACGAACAACTGCAAACATTTAACTGTAATGATATAAGGTGACATCTTTACAGTGGGAAAACGACATTAAAGAATGGTCGCGTGTGCCTTATTGTGATACCCCAAAGAGGCCTGAACTATATCCTTTTTTCTATGAGAATACAATTGTTTATTCACCTTCAAAGCTTAAAAACTACCTTAAAAAGTGGCCAGGTGTGCCTAATTGTAGTTTCTACCGAAGGACTTAACCTATACTTTGTATAAAAGTGACATACCTTTCACTCCCAAGAGAGCATAAAGGATTGCAGAAGACAATAAGTATTTCCTAAAGCCAAGAGGTACCCAATACTAATGGTCAAGCTGACCCTCTCTCAGAGAGCAATCCAGCGGCATTGAGACATTAATAACAATCAAAAGGCCTAAGATACAAGTGTGCAAGTATTGCCTGAAGCTAAGAGAGTGGCACCAAGGCTTATGGGTAATTGTTTGGGCTGATAGCTGGGAGAAAGGTGAAGGTAAAGCTGGGGAAGGGGAACTGGCTGCTTGTAAAGATTATTTTTAAGCAGACAACCTGTAATGCCCAAGGCTGTGGAGGCCAGACAGAAGGGCGTCTTGAAGGCAAATCCAGGTTGTCATTTTGTCAGTTAGACAAGAGAGGCAAAGAGGCAGCCCCTTTGAAGAAAGCTATTCATAGGAAGAGTGCATAGCCTAGCTGAGGAGGTTGAAGTGCTTTAAAAATCTATCTTGTCCAAGTCTGTCTAAAAGTCATTGAAACTGTGACAGTAGTCCAAAGTATTGAAGTGACGCTTCTCATGGTGAAGCAAGTAGAAGTATCATTGTGGAAGTAGCAGTATTAAGAGGTAATCCTGACAAATATACCCTTTTAATGACCCTATAGTTCAATAAGTCCTAACTGTTAACTTAGAACTGCGTAAAATTAACAGGGTGGATATCTCATTTTCTCTTGAACTGTGGCAAATCTTCCTGTAGGAGTGACAAAGCATCGTGGCCAGCATAACCATTGTGGCTAATTTCCTAGAAGTGGAAAGTGGATAACTTTACTCAAGAGAGGAGATTTGTTGCCAGTGGAAACATTTCTGGGTGAACTTTTTTTTAACCTTACAACCATCAAGAATTGAGTGAAGACATTTTCTTTCTATGGTTCAACATTTTGATGCAGTAACTTTAAATCCTGGGGACGGGAAATCACCCAGGACATTAGAACAACTGGAGCAGAAAGCAAGTAGAGAATAACCCTTTGTATGAACCAGAGGTTATGCCGACCTGAAGAACAGCCTAAGAACTTCTTTTTACACCTCTGGATTGAAGAGACATTTGTTTAGGCATAAAGTCTCATATTTTCTATGAGCACCTTTTTTTTAAAAGAAGGGAGTCCTTCTCATGGGCTGTGGTGGAAAGACTCTTTCATTAGCCTTTGTGCTATAGTGGTAGGGATAGGTGAGATATCGGGTAATATCGCCACCAAAAATATCGCAGTACATATGGTCGTGGTCTTCGGGAACGGCCATAGGCAATATTTTTGGTAGGGATAATTTATGGGCTAAACGGATGGGGGGTTGCAGGGGTGTACCCCGCTCCCTTTTAAAATATATGGGAGTTGCGGGGGTGTCCCCCGCAGGTTCCATGGAGTAATATCACCGCAAAAATATGGAGACATTTTTGTATGGCGATATTTTTGCGGCAATATTATCACATGGAACCATGGGTGAGGGGTTTGACCAGGATGGAAAATTTGTTTTGATCTTGACTGACATCCTGACAGACCCAGGTTTAGTAGATTTAGGTAGGGAAACCACCTTAGATAGGAATAGATGGGTTTCATTATTTCTTTCAATAAAGGTTTGTAGACCAAACATGGTGCCTCTCGGTCACACTCTCATTCTTAGACCACCACAATAAGTAATGAAGGAAATATTCTTATAGAGGAACCAGTGGTGAAAGATGATGCGCCACAAGACTCGGAGGTGAACGGTCTGGAAAGGAGGGGGCCTCAAGCGTGATACCGTCAAAAATACTCCCAAAACATTTTAGAGAAGGTCTTAGGCACTACTCTATACCCTCACCACAGGAGCCCAGATTGGCCAGACTAAACTAAAGTGGGGGGGCCAGAAACATTTGCACCGGAGGAGATCCCCTCCCTAGGACCAGCATCTATATTGGCCCTTAATATGATGCCAACGTCAATTGCTAACCACTATGATAATATTAGTTTAGGGGTGAAAGACACCATTTGCCTCAATAATATCCAACTGAGAATGCTTTAGTGGACAAAAATGATCAGAGCACTGAAGATGGGTAAAAACCATCAGCCAGGAGCAAGGCATATGGGTAGTCGCAAGACAGTGTTGCCTTACATACCTGTGGTGATAAAGGAAGACCATGGTGACATTAATGGCGATTGTAGAAATGAGCAGTAACTAAGCAAAGACAACACTAATTAAGCCCCTTGTGATCGCATTCCAGACTCCGTACCATCTAATGTGATGGCCCAGATACAGAGAAAGCAAAGGAAAAAAAGAAAGGAATATTTTAATAGCAGGGCCACTATCAAGGACTTTTGTGATCTTATCCCTGAAACAATAACATCTACGAGGCAAATCGTGATCTTGCATAAACAAGCAATGAAGAAAATGAACAATCAAAAAAGGTCCATCCTAATAGGAAGTCCACCAGGAAATCTTCGAGAGCCTTAACCCGGCAGGAAGTGTGGCCAAGATCGACCACGTCTAAATTGACACTCCAAGTCAGATCCCATAGGAGAAAGCGGAAGGGTAAGATCAATAAACAGACATCTCAAGATACCCGTAATGTAATAGACTCAAGGGGAAGTTACAACTACCCTGGAAGTTTCATCAAAATTGGACATTGAACAACAGTGGCAGTGCAATGCAAGATACACTGGCATTCAACCACGGACTTCTTTCATAAATCCTAAGAGGCCAAGTCAGGAAGTGGATAAGGGCAAAGCGTGCACTCAATTTCAGTAACAGGTGGGGATGAATGTTAAAGCCCCAAAGACATTCAAGTCTAATAATGTTAGTCTACCTGTCACAGGGAGGAATACTACAAATACAAAACATACATGTACCAGTTTAAGGAGCTCCATCGATAGGGGTGTGGAGGTAACGGCTCTCCGGAAACAATAGTCAAGTAGCTGCCACAGTAAAATGCAAAAGAGAGCCCCAAGAATTTCCCAGGATTTTGTGTTACATGAAATAAGAAGGCCCCTACGCAATAGAGCAAACATCTTACCCCTCTATTTGATAAAGCAATGTTAAGGCTCATTGACTCTGGCAACATTGAACTGGTGACATTTCTGGATGATAAACGGACTGATTTAGTCACTCCCCAAATTCTTTACAGAATTATAAGAGACATTGGCCAAAGCGGAGCACTTTAGCTCTATGGGCTCTGGTATTGCCCAATATACAGAGGGGAGTGGCTATTTAAGGAACTCCTTGTTGCCTTGTGACAACTGCTGTCCGAGCTTGTTGAAGGAGAGAAATTTAAAATGGTTTGTTACAATAATAAAGAGCAACAGATAGAAAGGGAGGCCAGTATAAAAAAAAATATACCATGGGGAGCAACCGGGAATGGTCTTGGCTTCCGGTGACTTTAAAGGGTAAGAGTATGCAAAAGAAAGGTTATAGGCCAGAGCCTTAGCACATAACACTGTATGAAAATCATAATATGGATTACCCGTGGTCAAAAACAGCTATGTATAAACGCAAAACTGTACAAGGAATTATGGGAATCCTCTTTAATAATACTGCAAGGAACACGGTCACAGGGTTCATATATGTGGTCAGTTGGCTACCCAGAGTAGTCTGGGTCGATCCTCGGGTGCAATTAATAGCAATGAGAAACACAACAGGGTCCAAGATTGGTAGAACATGGATAGGAAACTACAGTATCTTAGCGGTGGGATACGAATGTGAACATGAATGTGTCCGAGTATGGGGAACATAAGATCCTTATAATTAGTATCAAATGGAACCAGACAAAATGTGAGATTGCCAAGTTCCTCTTCAAAATGGCAGATGTATTAGAAGAGTGGTACTTCTAGTTAGAAAAGGGACATGTTATTTTAATACAATGACAAACCGAAAGGGAATGAGTTGTACTAAGGCTGGAGTAGCCGCAATGGAAAAACACTCTAGTGTACAGGCTTGTCCAACTTTCCAGAAGACCTGGAATCTCACAAAATTACATGGAAATTGTAAGGGTTTAGAAATAAGACTCGGACACAGAGGGGTCCTTGTGGTTTGTATAAACTTTTATTCAAATGGGAAAATGAAAAGAAAACCTCATCTTGCCCTAGCTCTAAGAGGGGTTTCCCTGCCTCAACCAAAATGACTAATGTCACAGTCAGGATATCAAAAGCAAGAGTCCACCGTCCTATGTCAGAATCCTAACTCTGTCCCTCCCACTCTATGCTAAACTAAATTTAAAAAAAGGAGATCTTCCTGCTCCAGAGTAATTTCTCCCTTCCCTGGACAAAAAGGCTGTTCTTGATTTTGAAAGTTCTCCAGGCACAGTCTCAGCTTTTGGGGGGAATGTCTCCCTTCCCCAACCTTCCAGGGGCTTATAATGCATTCCAACAATTGGCGGGCGAATATCTCCCTTCCTCAACAGGCCTTTCTTTTTTAATTTTTGTTTTCATTGTTTATTAGCTAAATTGTTGTTTAACCTTAACAATATATACATAATATTACAAAATACAAATCAAGTTTAATATTTAATAGATAATTCAATTCATAAAATTTTAATCAGTACGTTACAAATTTGCATTAGATTAATTGTCAGCAACATTAAGACTCAACTACAGTTACTTTGCAGCAATTTTATCCAGCAAGCCCAAAGAGTTAACAAAACCCACAGTTGCAAGAGATAGAGGGGCACCACGCAGACATTTCCAGAAAGTCATTATCTAACGACTGGTTCCTACCCATATATTTTACAAAGTGCATTTTGTGTTTGTGATATGATATGATGGTTTATTTATATAGCGCCTATACACAATGTGTTTCAAAGCGCTTCACGACAAGGGAGGGAACAAGGGAAAATAAACATTCTTACAGGCCATGAAGAGTAAGGATGTGAAATTAACTATTGTACTCGGCCTGACGACATTTCAGATAGTGCAAGTGCTAAAACACAGATAGGAAGGGAATGGAAACAAACCGGCGACTACCGTACTAGGCCTGACCACATTTCTGGTAGAGCCGGAGAATCACACGAGGCGAGGGAGAGGGGAGGAGAAAGGAGGGAGAGGAACAAAACAAGCAACTATCGTACTAGGCCTGATGACATTTCAGATAGTGCTTGAGGGGAGAGGCGGAATAACAAGTAAGAAGGGGAGTGGGGGGAGGAGACATATTTGTTACCATCATACTAGGTCCAGGGACAATTCGGATAGAGTAACTGCATAGAAAAAAGTAAGGGAGGGGGAGGAGAGAGAGAGAGAAGGGGGAAGGGAGAGGGGAAGAGAACAGAGAATAAAACAGTGAAAAGAGCAGAGAGGCAGAGGGGAGAAGCTACTACAGTTGCAGAGGTCAGTGAAACACAATGTTGCAAGGGAACAGAAAATATAAGGCAAGGAATTACGGTGACGATGGGCACAGCATGATTCAGGGTCAACCTGAGTGCGAGATCCAGGGGAGGTCCAGCATGAGTTGAGGGGGTGAAGCAACAGGTCAAATCTGAGCGTTGGCAAAAGTCATTGATGGCGAACCCTTTGTGAATGAAGACAACTCCAACAATTAATGGGAGGGAAGGGGCAGAAAAGGATGAGGAGGGGGAGGAGGGAGAAGAGATCAAGGAAGGTGGGGGCATCCAGGGGCCAGAAAAGGGAGTGTGGGAGCAGGCCTCCAGATAAGGTGCGTACCAGGCCTTTTTTACGCATGAAACATCTTGGCAATACAACCGTTTTATTATTTTCCTGTGTACATTTACACACAAGTTTAGAGCACAAGGGAGTGCAAAGGTCAGGTTACTTGAGACAAACCAGAACGCCTCCTGATTTTTATATACATGGATGTTATTGCAAGCCATGCCAAGGATAAAAGCCTCTGAAACAGAATGTATTTCTCTGAAGCCGTTCAAAAAAAGAAAATGCACATTGTGATTAAAGGAATGGTTTATTTCCATTCAGCGTCCGCCCATGGAGAAAACAGCACTGTGCTTATTTATTTTCCTAGCATTTTAGGATTGTAGAATAAATAAAATGGAAAACTAAGTTGCAATTGAGAATTAACAAATTATGCTCCTTTTCCAGTGTAAGCAAACCAGTATTTCACAATTGTATTTTTCAGAGTTCCTGTGTTGTGTGCATAATCATGCAGAGGCAGATAATTTTTACACTTTTAATGTACACTCTAATTATAAAAACAGTGTGTAAAATGATGACCATGAACGGTCTAGTTTACATCCATTCAACCTTGCAGTCAATGGGGTACATTACTATAAATGGTCTGTGGCAGCAGAGTCTTTGCTCAAGGGTGAGTGATTGTCATTACACCAATTCACAGCTGTTCTAACCTCTGAAATCTTCAAAACTACAATTAAAACATCCAAAACCTGACTTTCCAGGAAGTGCAAGCGCTGTTCAAAAACAAACAAATGAAAGTTACATTTGTAAGTGAAATAGAAACTCAGCAAAACCTGTTGCTGTGATAATCCAGATAGGTATTTTACTTTATGTAGCGCTTCATACATGGTTCGTCCAACATCTAGGCACTGTGATTATTATACCTCAGTCGATACTCAGTTAACTGACCTCTGGAGGATGTGAGCCAATAAGATAGCTCAGCCGGTTGAGCACTCGTTGCTGCGGACTGAAGGTTGCAGGTTCGAGTCCCGGCAAGGCCAACTTAGTCTTTCATCCTTTCGAGGTCGATAAAGGAGTACCGACTTCGGTTTGGTGATAATTGTGATAAATATGTTCTATGTAAAGTGCTTTGCCAAATGCACTATACAAATAACCATTTGACCATGAGATTATATATAGAATTTAGCATGGAGTCCTTGCCTCCCTGCACTGTTGTATCATAACATTGGCATACCATTAGGTAGTAATAGCTCCAGGAAATGAGGACTTTCAATAAACATCAAAAGACAATTCGCCTATTGAACCTCAAAACACACAATGCAATTCATGTTTGCTTTACTATGTAATTGGCTAGGTTTTTGTGTTTTCAACATTTAAATATATACAGGAGAGATCAAATGGCCAGACCTTAGAGAAATAATGAAAGGTGTATTCTGTCACAATGCAGAAAGCCGCTGCAAAGTAATGATTTCCATACAGTTTTTGCACACGTTGGCTGGATGTCACATACATTTTACTCTCTCGCAAAGGAGAAACGTCATTTTTACTCTCTTAAATTCATATTTACTCTCAAAGTTTAAATATAGGGAGTAAAATACTCCCACCTCAAAATCTTATCTGGAGCACTGGGGGGTGGGGGGAGAGCAGGGGGGCACACAGACATCAAGGGGGGGGACAAGAGGGGGGGCTCACACTACAACATCACAGGGACGAGAAGGGTGGGGGGCATACTACAAAATCACAGGGGACCAACGAGGGTGTAGGGGGCACACTACAACATCACAGGGGACCAGAGGGGGGTGGGAGGCACACCACAACATCACAGGGGACCAGAGAGGGTGAGGGGGGCACACCACTAAATCACGGGGGACGAGAGGGGAGGTTGAGGGCAGACCACAACATCACAGGGGACCAGAGGGGGGTGGGGGGCACACTACAACATCACAGGGCATCAGGGGGGTGGGGGCACACTACAACATCACAGGGGACCAGAGGGGGGTGGGAAGTTTACCTGAGGTGGACTGGGAGCAGACAGGGTCCTTCGTCGTGGGCCTTGTTCCGATGGGCCGGCTCCTGCCTCCCGGTTGCAGTGATTTGCTTACCAAGCCATGAGCAACCAATGGGAGGGGGAGCAGGCCAGGCCAAGAACATCAGGCAAAACAAACAAAGAAACAGGCAGCCATGATGAAAAGACATGTTCACTAGCCAAAGGCTGCAGGAAAGCTGGCAAAGGGGTTTAAAATGCCCTGAAGGACAAGCAATGTCCAGAAACAGTAATTCCACATTGAAAATTGCAGCTTTCAAAAGCGCTCAAAGGCAGTATCTTCATTTTAGTTTCAATTTCGCGCAAAAGTAAATCACTGCAACACACACTCAAATGGAACAACCAGGATTACCCCAGAGGTTCCAATGAGCTGCGTAGGCCAGGGAAGCAGCAGGAGAGCATCTGCGTCACAGCCGCAGGTCCGCAAGGTAGAAGAAGAAAGGTAGTTCAGGCTCAACAGTACATGATTAAATGTTCAGATGTCTCCATCGATTCCTCATCTCCAGAAAAACAATAACTAATCGGCAGACTTGTAAATCCCAGAACTTATCTGGTTTTAAATTGATTACAACAGAACCTAATAAAGTTCTGCCTACGTTTTCTGGCTAGGAAACAACCTCCAATGCTGTGCTAGTTCCCCCATTTGCTTGTGTATGGGAGAGATACAGCAAACTCTTCTAATTATGGAATCTGTCAATCAATATACACCAGTCGAATAGCTTTAGGTGCATTCAGGAGTCTGCATGGGGGTATACTTCTGGTTGACATTTTCGGTAGCTTTCGACCGAGTCGACCGTAATAGAGGTTGGTGAAAGTTATATTCCTGGGCGTTGCCGAAGGGTCTATTAAATTTGATCATAAAGTTTCACGAAGATACTGGTATCCTAGTGATGTTAAACAAGGTTGGCGATATGTAAGAAGGATCCCCACCAGATTTGGTTTAAGGCAGGAGGTGTTTTTTGGCCCCTTGCCTTTATAATGTATATGCATCTGATATACATGAATTCCTGGGTCCTGCTTCCCTTGTCTCACCTAGATTTGGTAAAGAAAAAATTGCATGGATGGCCAACGCAGATGACTTCCTCTTGTTTGAGAACACTCGAGTGGGTCACCAGAGATTGCTGTCGGCTTTCGTAATTTCCACTAAGGAAAATCGTCTCGTTAGTAATCCAAACAAGACCAACATTTTGAAGTTGTTAAAGGGAAGGAAGAAATCAGGGGCAGGTTGGGTTTTAGATGATGTTATGATTAAGTGATCGCCCAGCATTATTTACTTGGGTTTTTATGTTACTGCACAACCTTCGAATGTAAACATGTGTTCCTTTTTAACCCAAAAGGCAAGCCGTTTATTGAATCAACTGAAGTGTGATCCGAAATTTGGAAGCTTCTCCATTAGGTCGGCAATCTGTTTTTATGAAGGGAAGATTGTCCCAAAGTTCATTTATGGACTAGAATTATGCCCACAGAGTATACTTAAAACATTGGACCTAGTGGAAGCAACAATTTGGTGTCATGTTTTAAACCTCCCTAAATCTGTGCCGTTACCAGCGATACAGTATGAGTTGTGTTTACGGTCAGTAAGAGTGAACTAGAGATTGCCATCACTGTATAGGACAATCAGTAGTGTGTTAGACGGCTCACTGTATTGTGACATGACACACTGTGTGGAAACTGGTCTTTCTGTGTTAGGGAAAGCATGTTATCCAATGCATTTGAAGAACCTTTGCATAAATGTTTTGAACCAATTGGAACTGGAGAAGGGGTATTTACTATTAACCCCAGATAAGGTCAAAGAAGCTCTGTATGACCATGATTGGTTAAATACGGTTGAGTCTTGTCATGCCTATTCTTCTATGGAATATTTAGCACATGGACATAATAAGAGAGGGTCTATACCCTCATATTTGAACTTGTTCCCAAATCTTTTTTTTTAGGTCCCTTATGATACAATTCCAACAATCTCTTGCCCATCAGAGAGATTCTACTGAGGAGTGGGTTGATTGACCAATCAGAAGTAATGTGCTGATTTTGTAAAAGTGGTGATGAGCGAAAGACTGAAGCATTTGATTCTGCACTGTACTGCTCTGAATGTTCAGAGAATGGCCGCTCTTCATAAACTGTTTGCGACAACTGAATGGCAGAATGAGGATAAGCTTTGGAGGAGAGGTTTAAGCTCGGAGAATACATCTGATGGGTCATCAATAGTCAGGTTTTGTCATTCTCTGCAGCTCTCATTCTGATTATAATCATGTTTTAATAGATGTGATATTGCTTTTATGTCCACTTTTATATTGAATTTGAGATTAATTGTGATACTACTTAGAGATGAAATTGTGCTAGGTTAGGTTTTTCATTATATGCTGTTTTTAATTTTATGTAAATGTTTTTGTAAACTGTGTACAATAAAGAAAACTGTTTTAAAGCTCTCTTTACTTTGTTTGAGGAACTGAATAATTCCGAGGTTGTAAATCCAATTTCCACCAGTAAGGATTCACAGGTCTCTCCAAAGTCCCTCAAGATCTTTTCCGCCCCTGAAATCAAAATTCAACTCAAGTTTGAGCGTACAGAGTTTGTGCCCGGTGTCAATAGTTTAGAATAAAACAGTTTTTTCCACCTGACTAGAGCCATTATACTGCACAAACCCAAGTCGTACAAAATGGCCACAGTTGGAACAGATTCAATATTCCCAGGATCACTCTCCATAGCCTGCTTTCCATGATTACCAAATAGACTGGGACCCAACTTGGCTAGATCTCTACACCAAGTGAATTTAGGAAGTACATGGCTGACATAATACTTTACCAGAGGAATGGTTGTATACCGACAGAACCTGTTTTTAATTTAAAAAATCTGGGAAATCAAATCTTTATTCCTGGTAGAAATAAACCATTATTTTTTTATTTTTTTATTTTGTTTTGGAGAACCAAGAATGTAGAAACCCAGGTATATAGGTCCTTGTTCACAGAGCGTTTTCCAATGGGATTGCACCATCAGTAAACACTTTTCTGAATCAGGCCCATAATGTCCGCCACCTTCTCCAGTTGAGCTCTATCCAAAAATCACTTTCCTTTTGTTATTTTCATTTTTGTAGGAATCGTAAGCACCTTTGTTTTAACTTCATTAACATTTAAAAAGTTTTTTTTGGTGTATCCCTCAAAGGCAGTCAAACACTGTAATCCAACTGCAGTGGAATCCAACAGGAAGAAATACTCTTTATAGACCATCCATGATGCCCGCCCGTAGGTGGCCTATTTTAGGTGAAATAAAACAGGCTTGTTCGATTGCCTGCTCCACGTCAGACATGTACAGATTAAAGACAGGGGGCCAAATATGCAGCCCTGCTGCAGTCTGTTCCTTACTGGGATTTCTGTGGTCATATCCCCAGCTTTATCTATTCTGGCCTGTACCACTGTGGCTTCATGGAGCCTTATGAGCTTCAGGAGCCCTGATGGAATGCCCCAGGTTGTCAATTTCAACCATTAAGGCAGATTTAGGAACTGTGAGGCCACAGTTGGCAGCCTTAGTGTCCTGCAGGCTCTAGGATATGCATCTGCCAACTCTCTGCTTCCCGATACTACTAGACAGGCCTAGCAGCTTCCTGTGCCATCAAGCTGATCATACCCATTCACTCCCTACCTTGCCCGACTACACACCTACGCCTCCCAAGGCACCAAACAACCGGGCTCTGCAAGGCCTCTTTCCATCCTGGCTTTTTAAGACCAAACAACCGGGCTCTGCAAGGCCTCTGTCCATCCTGGCTTTTTAAGACCAAACAACCGGGCTCTGCAAGGCCTCCGTCCATCCTGGCTTTTTAAGACCTCTGCCTCGGTAGGGCTAGTTTACTGCAAGATATATCCTTATATATATCCAGTATTCTGCCAGACCTACCTTGTAACCCACCATACACCACAACCTTGGACCCAGAAAATTAGCTCTGTGACACATAAGGTCGAGCCTAAGAACAATGAGCCTCTGAACGGCAATGCATAACCTACTCCGGTCCAACCTGTACATTTACCTCAGAATACCGCTACCGCGAAAGATGAAGATCATCACTTCCAGCTCATCCAGACCTAGAAAGTAACCAGGACCACTGCATCATCCACTCCAGACACTCACCGCTCCTCCCTCTATGCTCATTCTCTACTTTATACCAGCAAATAATAGAGTGCAGCTATACCCCTCAATTAATTTCTTCCTAGCTGCTCACATACAAACAATCCTTCAGGAACACCTGAACAACCTGATAGAACGCAGCTACACCCTATGAAAAAAAAAATAATCAAAAAAAAAAAAAATCGGCTTAGCTGCACACAAACGTTCTACACAGGCCTAATGCCGCCAGAATACAGGCTCGGAGCCCAACCATGTGACTGCACACATTCAATTGATCTCTCACTACCACCGCACCTAGTGTTAGGATGCAGCCACCATTACGCAAATCACATGGGCTGCACACATATTGAGTGCACCCAAGCACTATATTCTACTCGACTGACCTGGACTACGGTCCCCAAGGGCGTTCATGTCACGAGTGCCTTGAGATCATACCAATGATATATAGTGTGCTATATAAATGCCAAATAACATAAAATAGTACGTTTCTGCTGACTAGGTCAAATGCGGAGCCCAGATCTATGGTTGACACCCTGGTAGAATTATAGCGTCCTTCCTGAACCAAGTCTTGGTGGTCCTGTGTGAATTCCAAAACCCCGTTTGTAATTTGCTCAGATGACCAATACTTACCGCCCATTGCTCCTGATATTTTAGGAGTACTGCAGCATAGATCTTACTGTCTGCATTGAGACGTGAAAGGGGCGATAGTTCTTGGGGTCAGAGCGAAGGCCATGTTTGTATATTGGCATTAGTGGCAGGAAAAAGGGAAGACATAATAGCTGCCCAACAAAGAGGCTTCGCCTGAAAAAGTTTATTTGATAACTTATTAGGACCCGGGGCCCTCGAGTCACTTGCCCCCTTAATGGTGTCCCCAATTTAAACTCAAAGTGGTCGACCCAGACGTGCTCTGCCACTGCATTTATCTGGACAACCCTTTTCAGGATTTTTTGCAGAGTCCACAAGGGACCAAAAGTTAACAACATTTTTACCTTCAAGGCAATCCAACATCTGCACTGAATCCTGATGTTGTATCCTTCCTTGCTCTTTGGCCTTTAGTCCAGTTTTTATATTTTAACGCTAGTTTTTTTTTTTTTTTTTCGATTCTGGAAAGGCTGAAATTCTTAATATTCCTATTTACAGGGCTCATTTCTCGCTTTTTTTAATTTTCTTTTTTTTTAACGGCTGTCAGGTCGTAAGCATGAGTGTTCAACAAGTCCTTACCGATGGAATTGACCCCCCCTACCCCCACTGTTCTTTACCGATACACAAGTCAAATTCGAGGTTAACACTTTCTGTATACAGTCTACTGATAACATGCCCATTTTATGTTGCAGGTCTGTATAGGCCATTATCTGCTCGAACCTGGAATTAAATCTCTTAGTATTTTCTGTATTCCCTAGGTCTCTGTTGCCTCCCCACCCCCGACCTAACCACAACATCTTGTTTGAAAGATCTCAATATAGGGTCAAACTAATTCTATTAAGCAAGCCACCATACAATGGTCACTTCAGGAAGTCGCGCCACCCTGAGTTCAACACAATTAGCAAACAAATACTCATCCATAAAAATATAATCGCGGGTGGATTTATCTTCCCTCTCAACCACTGTCATTTTCTGGATCATCCCCTCTAACTACTCCGTTCACTTTAATCAAGCCCAAGGAGCACAGGCAGGGCGGCCATTTTACTGTGTTACATATCTTCTTCCTGAAGATGACTGACTTGGAAGTGGCATTCAAGTCACCTAGGACAATCACGTGTCCCAGATTCCTCTTGCTTCGCCAACTTTCAACAGCGATTCTTAATTTTGCCAAAAACCTTTCCAAAGGCCTCACTCTATGGTGCCAGTAAATGTTAATTAACAAAATACAAACTGATCCAACTGTGGCATTCATTCCAAATTCAGTTACCAGAGCCCCGGTCTGAGAAACATGTTAACTTCCGTGAGCCCACGACCCGATTTTATGAGTGTAAGTAGTCCCCACCCCCTCACTGGTCTTCCCGGGCCACCTATGTGGGCAGCCTGGACCCATCCACACTCGGGGGATTTATTGACCAATGCTCCTGTGGGCATATTATCATATGCCGTCTTAGAACCGTAACTAACTGGACCTTTTGGAATAGAGCTCTGTGTCCCCTAGAATTCCGGGACAATATACTGGAGATGGATTTTGCTGCTGGAGCGAGTGAGGGGATAACATCATTTTTTTACTGCTAGAGAGGATACCTTTGGGTTTCCTTGCCCCTATCCAGTGAGAGAGCACCTGGTAACCAGGACCATTCCCACTCCTCCCTTCGACCAACATCACCTACATCCAGGAAGTGGATCGCCCTTTGATTAGCCCTTTTGTTGGAACAGGTTTAGTAAATTCATTTGGCTTTGGGAGGGGGTTTGGAACGCTCTGCTCTCTACATTCATCCATCGGGGACACACATCAATTTGTCTCACCACTAGACCTAAACTTATTAAATGTGATGTTTCTTGTAAGATGTTCTCAGCAACTAAGTTTGAATCCACGAGAACGGTAAGAATCTTAGTACGTGTAGGGTGTATAAACTCCACACTTTAAATGTCCCAAATGTTGAGTCCATATGACAACACAGTTAGGATGGCCATTCTATGTAATACTAAGCTGGGGCCATCCCTAAAGACCCTTTCGAGTGTAAACCTACGTCCTTGTGGGATAGGCCCCACACAGCGAGTACCAAGCTTGAGGAATACCAGACCTGCTGCGTTAGACTCATTCCTCCCCCAGGGCAACAATTCCACTGCTGGCACTCCTTAGTATACTAAAAACCTTTTCTTTCCAGGACCACTGGAACTTTTCATTCACAAACCTTAGATGCAGTCAATGCGCACAACTTACCATGAAGGAAATCTGCGCTTTTGTGGACTGCGTGTTTGGAACCGATTGTGTGGAAGAGAGATTTTATATCTTTTTTGTATTGTTTTATTGGGTACAAACAATGTGTTTCTAGGTGCAACAAGACAAGAGGGTGGGGGAACAGGGAGGACAAAACAAAAACGATCCTACTGGGCCTTGTGACATTCGGAGCGTGCAAGTGCAGTCAAGAGAAGTGCAGGGGAGATGTGAAGGGGGAGTGCCGGTCAGGGCAGAAGGGCCAGTGAGAATAGCGAGTGCTAGGGGAGGCCCAGAGGACAGAGCCAGGGAATGCAGAGAGTGCAGGGGAAGGAAGGGACATGAGCTACATGCGAGGGACGGGGCTGGAATGGCTACACAGGTGCAGGCTCGGCCAGGCTAGTGCGAGGGAGGAGCGCAGAAAGGCAAGTGCAGGATGAGGGAGTTAGGGAGGTCGGAGGGGGGGGGACAAAGTGCAGAAGTAAACTGGATTATGTGGGCCTGGTGCCCTGTATGACTTTGAAGAAACCAGGCAGCCAGTCAAGAGGCTGACAGGGACGTTAGCAGGGGAGGGAGAGAGGGAAGGAAGAAGAGAAAAGTAAGCTCTTGAGAAGCTTCCGGAACATAAGGCGATCCAGCTCAATTCTGAGAGGTGCAGTGAGGCTATTCAAGAGGGAAGCCCCTGTGGAGGAGAGAAATCTGCCCCCCACTCTGCTTGGAAAAGCATCTGATCTGCAGAGATTTAGAGCCAGACGACCCAAGAGCTCTAGCATGGAGGTATTTAGGGAGAGCAGGTTGGATGTAGAAGGGTCCCAGGCACCAGAAAGTCCTGTGGATGATGCAGAGGGTCTTGAACTTGATCCTTGCAGCCACCGGGAGCCAGTGGAGAGATTTTAGGACTGGAGAGATGCGGTCCCTGGGCTTGAGGCAAGGATAAGCCTCACAGTCTTACTCTGTATTAGTTGAAGGGGGCAAAGGGAGGAGTTAGACAGATTAAGGAAGAGGCTGTTGCCGTAGTCCAGCCTGGAGAGGACCAGAGCTCTGGAGACGTTGAGCTTCTGGGGAAGGAGAGGAAAGGAAGAATGCCTCTGAGGAGGTGCAGCTGAAAGTGGCCTTCTTGGCAAGGTCTAATGTGAGGAGAGAAGGAGAGAGAGGAGTCGAAGATGACACCAAGGTTTTTTTGCCGCCTCACAGTGGGGAGAGGGGAGGCGACCCATGTAGGGCGGCCAGTGCGGGAGGGAAAGAGGGAACAGGGGTCCCAATGAGAATGATCTCTGTCTTACTGGCATTAAGGCAGAGATCCTCAGCAGTGAACCATGCCGGAGTAGCAGACAGGCAGTCAGGAATGAGAGCGGGAGAGGACGAGGCAGAGGAGCGAAGCTTGAAGGAGAGCTGCAGGACATCTGACTAACACTGGAAGTTAGGTGAGAAGGTGGAGATCAAATGGGCTAAAGGGGCAAGGTAGATGATGAAAAGCCAATGCAAGAGCATAGATCCCTGAGGGACTACACAGGTAGAGAGTGAGATGGTGGAGAGAAACGGGCCCTGTTGAACCTGGGAAGGTTGGTCCTAGAGGAAGGAGGTCAACCAGTCCAGAGCCAGGTCTGTGATGCCAAGGACATCACACAGCCGATTTATCAGGGTGGCATGATTGACCGTATCAAAGGCAGAGCAAATGTCAAGAAGGATGAGAACATAAGTAACGCTGGAATAGAGATTAGAGAGCAGGTGTTCACGAGAGCAGTTTCCATGCTTCTGGCATCTCGGAAGCCAGACTGGTGGTCGTGGAGACAACCAACAGATTCAGTTAGTTGGATAAGCTGGGAGATTACCAGTCAATCAGTCCCTAAAAGGTTTTAGACCTAAATCTTCATTCACACCAGGAATGAATGAAATTCCACCGGAGATCATTACCTTTGAAAGGATGGTCTTAAACGCTCTACCAGAGATCACGAACCACCATAACCAATCACGGCATGGACAAAATCTGACTCGGGAAGAAAACAAGGCTCTAAAATCATTAGCTGGTAACAAAACTATAGTCATTAAGTCGGTATTACCCACATTGACCTTTTACAATTGACCTAATTGCAGTGGTCCTAATTGACCCTCTGCACAATTGACCTTTATATTATTTTAGTTATTCAATATATGTATTGGGTTAGTTTTGGATTATAAATAATATAAGGGGATTGGGTGGGGGGGTTGCAGGGAGTTTTGTATTGGGTGGAGGTTTGCGGGGGATTCCCCCCGCATATATGTCCTAATTGACCTTCTAAATTAGGTCAATTCTCCAGAGGTCAATTCTCCCAAGGTCAATTGTGAAAAGGTCAATTAGTATACAACCAATAAGTCACCCGATAAAGGCAGTGGTATAGTAATGATGGACAGGCAACAATATGAAAACATGGTATATGCCCTAATTAACATCGAAAGCCACTATCAAAGGATTCGAATTGACCCCACAGACAATCCTATGAGAACTTTGCAAGATCTATGCACCCACGGTATAGACGTGGGCTCCCTAACCACAGAAGAAGCCTGCTTTCTGACCCCAATAGAGTGCCAGTTACCAACAATATACGCACTACCTAAAGTGCACAAAATGTGCCTAGAGCCCCCATGAAGACCCATTGTTTCATTATGCGGTTCAGTTTTGGAACCTTGTGGGAAATACATAGAAAGGGCCGTCCACGAGTTGGCGGAGGACTCACCATCCTTTTTAAAAGACACTATGCCAACGATAAACCATTATGAGGGATTGGCAATAGAGGGTGATACCAACTTGTTGGTCACACTCGATATCACCGCCTTATATACAGACATTCCGCAGGCAGAGGCGTTGGTATGTATCAAACGCATGCTGAACAATCGTCCAATGCCACATGGCATACCCACAGGTTTCATACTGAGCCTCTTAGAAATTGCCTTATGTAAAAACTTTTTTTAATTTCCGGACAATATTTATATTCAGAAACAGGGCACCGCCATGGGGGCAGCATTTTCCCCCAGTCTTGCGAACATTTACATGGTGGACTTTGAAGAACAGCTAATCTACAACAACAACCCATTTGGAAGTCATGTTTCCAATTGGAAAAGAGAGACATTATCATCTTCATTTGGAAAGACATTAAAGAACATCTGGGTGCCTTTTTGGTTTGGCCAAATGAGTAATACAAATCTCACCTTCACTGGCCAGTCGGATAGCACACAGTTACTTTTCTTGGACTTGATCATCTTGCATCAGCAAGGTCAGATATATATATCCCTCTACAGAAAGGAGACTGATCGTAACACCCTATTGGAATACTCCAGCCAACATCCTCATTCTCAAAAGGACAACTTGCAATATGAGCAGTTTCTTCATCTCTGACGTAATTGCACCAATATTGTCGACTTCGAACAACATGCCAATATTCTCAGCAATAGACAGACCTTCCAGGATTTTGCGGCATGAAATGGCAAATTTTGCGGCATGAAATGGCAAATTTTGCGGCACAAACCTTTATTTATTGCGGCATTTTTGCAGGACCTTTTGTATTAACTGGAGGGTGTAAGATTGCCACATTGCAGGAAATAGGTAGAGTGCAAGGCTAGAAGAGAGCCAGGGTATCATTATTATGTGTCTTTTGTATTAATTTAATAGGAAGAGTCCCAGATGTCTCTGGCTTGGCAGAACAGTGTTTGATTTGGCTACATTTCTGGCTTAATGTTCATGCCTATTTAATAGTATTAACTAAATTGATCATTATCAATTGTAATGCTGAAAATATTCCCCTTCTATGTTCTCCAATCCCCCAAACACCCACAAACATCTCACCAACTCTCCATCATAACTTACATTCCTTAACCTCTCACTCTGTCATACAAATACTCACGTGCTATGTCACACTGTCAAGTCACAATCTGCACTGCCCAGCCCCTGCCACACTCCAAATCATACTCCCAACTCACACCTTACACTCTACAATTCCTCCCTCAATATACAGTCCTTCATTCTTTTGTGCTGCTTCTGCATCTTGCATCTTTTCTCCCATTCTATCACATTCTTCCCTCATCCTTTTTCCCAATCTGCAGCTCACTGCCTCTTTCTGGCCAACCGCTTCCTCTACTTTCTGTACCTCTGCTCGCTCTCAGATTTCTGGCCCACCGCATCACTGCTTCCTCTGCTCTCTTGTGCAGCACTTCCTCCTCTGACCCACTGCTCTTCCTCTGCTTTCTTGCCCATCACTTCACATCTCACCCATCACTCTCCCTCTCTCTCATAGTGTAACCATTTTTATTATTTTTTTTTAAATGTAGATTTTGTCCCAGTTCCTCAAATGAGGGGGCATTTAAAAAAAGAACGGAGGATATGCTATTTTTAGACAACCCATTTTTGGAAATGAGCAGGTCACCTTATTCTCAAAGGTGACCGGCACATTTCCACAGGCTTGAGCTGTAGCGCAAATTGTGCGCTGGCAGCTGCCTTGAATGGTGTTCTGGGTTGTTTGACCGAAGTTTAATTATTTGCGGCGGAATTGACCGTAGTCAATTTTGCTGCAAATTGATTTGCACTTCAGCCAAACAACCCACAATGTACCTTTCACCACCACCCGACCCCCTCCCCTACTTAACCGCTTGGTCGCTGCAGCTTCCCCTGCAACCCTGCGGTGCCAGATCCGTCCCTCTAACACGGGTCGGATCCGTCCCTCTAACGCGGATCGGATCCGACTCTGCAGGGTCCTTTTTTCGTTATTTTCCTTTTTTTTCTGTCCCCGCCTCCAATTTTGAGGAAAAAGGGGAAAACACTTCTGCAACCACCCTAGACCAAAAATACTAAACAAGGGGAGCGGGTGACACCCCCGCAACACATGTTCAGTATTTATAAAAATCGATCGAATAGTACTGCACGTAATTGGTCAAATTGTAACATTCGATAGATTTTTGTCATCAAAATGGGGAGTACTTTGAATAGAATCGCTCTCCCGACAGTGTTCTGCAAGCTCCCAGCGCCTTTCACAGGGACAGGCACTCTAGGTGCCTGCCGCTGTAAAATGTGACCCAAAAAATGCATTTTTATCCTGTTTGAGGAACAGAAATGCAAGCGACTCAGCAGCGGTTCATACCTTAAAAGAAATGCATGACAGGGTCAGGAAAGACCCTGTCATGCAGTGGCAGCCCCACATCCCGTGTGCGTAGGGTTGCCTACAATTTCTGCACATTTAAAAGTGCATCTTGCTTGGAAATGAGGGATGTGCTTTTAAATTGACAGAAACGCCACTTTATTTGATCAAGGAGGTGAAAAAGGCCATCTGAATGGGCGCGCATATAAAATGTGCCCATTCATGTGTCCCTTGTGGATTGGGCTGCAATTTTTGGGGCGCAAGTGATTTCATTTCTTGTGTAAATAAAAACAAAAAAAAAAGTTGAGCACCTGGCACCCTGAGGATTCTTTTTTTCAAAACAGTAATTTTTGCAGATTACTTAAAAAAAGAAATTTTTTTTTTTTAAAAGATGCTGTTTTTGCACAAAACGGCAATTTTTGCGGCATTTTGCGCAAAACGGCCGTTTTTGCGGCATTTTGCGGGATCGCAAAATCGCAATAAGCTGGAGGGTCTGAATAGACCTTTGGAAAGAGGTTGCCCTCATAAACATATAAAGAGATCAACAAAGAGCACACTGGACCCCGAGAGAACATCTTCTGAGTCCAAGGTTAAGGAACACGGACACAGACTGGTTGGTTTGTGTCACCACCTTTTCCCCTCAAACTGTGCAGATCAAGCAATTGATCAAAAGACACCGGAACCTAGTAACCAGTACAGGGTGCACGAGTGGCCTACCACGGTTTGCCTTGAAACGATCTAGGAATCTGCAAGACTGTTTGGTGCAATTCAGACTACAATAAAAATTGGAACTAGTTTCGCTCAGAATAGTCTTAGAGCTGCCTGGAGCCACAGAAAGGAACAAATAATGGGTCAATACCCGTGTGGCAAGTGCAGTGTCTGCCAGTTAACCTGTAGAACTACCAGATTCAATCATGGTACTTTCAATTGGCAATTTAGGCATGTTACAAACTGCTTATCAAGTAACGTGATTTACGTTAGTGTCCGTGTGATTTGCTATACGTTGGAATGACTAGAAAAGTCTCCATAAGTATTAGCGAACATAGATCACAAATTCAGACGAAGAGTATTTGTGCCCTTTTGGTACAACACTTTGTAGCCAAAAATCACACTGAGGAAGACCTAAAAAAGGACTGTAGTTGATCAATTACTGCAGGATTCAAGGTAATTCTCCATGCAACATAGACTCACCAAATTGGAGCAACGCTGGATTTATAGATTAAAAACACACAAAATCGTCCTGAATGAAGACATTCAATGGCCCTTGTTATTATAAAATTGAACCAGCACATTGGCGCTGGTCCTTGTGGGTGGTTCATTACGAAAATGCCAAATAGTCAATTTAACAAATTAAAAGACACTGTAGGACATCAGGGTAAGGATCTTTAAAAATCTTTCTGTCAATATCTATAACAAATACAATTGGGTCAATCACAATTGTAATCCGGATTTCAGTCTGGCCTGTTTCTCCCTTCGGATTCCATTAATGTAGCCTTTTCCAACACGGCGACTCAGCTACGTGCTGGTTTTCAAATAGACCTTTTTTTGCAGACCACGTGATGTAACACGCACGTCCGGGTTGAAGGGAGTGCTTCCCCCCATGGACGCAAACACAGCGTCTATGGAAGTAAGGGCATTGATACGCTTGACACAGCAGTTCTGCGCACTCCGGGGAGATGGCAGTTTTATTATTAAATATGCCATCGATTTGGATGGAGTCCCTTTGGGATTTATCAGTAAGTGTACTCTGATTTAATCACTCTTGAATAAGGTTGCCCTCCGTGAGCAGCAACTGGTCCGCTGCTCCTTGAAGTACACACACTTGGTATTTTCAGCCGTTAATCCACAAGCAAACCTTTGACACATCGGGTGGCAATAAGATTAATTGTGTGGCCTGCCATGCTTCTCGGTGCAGGACAGCCTGGCCGGGTGGGGTTGGGTGGGGCGGGGTGGGGGATTTAGTCCCGGGGTTGGGCAACCCAGGAGGCGAGCAACTGGTTTTGCACGCCCTTGGGTGGCGTCGTCTCGGTCCCACCGGCGGGCAGCAAGACATGATTGCACCGCGTTCTACATGGACGAATGGCGTTTTCCAAACAATGGTGCCAATAGGACTGAAATTTCCCTACTGTCTCGTTTTAGACATTACAAGAAGCCGGGAGGCGAGAACTCCACTTCGACTGAACTGCTAACATTGATTTGAGAGAACCAACCTCTGGATTCATTTAGCGGTTCGTTTCTTTACAAACAAGGCTGATATCTGAGGTAAAACAGCAATAATTGCACGAAGCCACGGATGTGGGGACAACGAAATGGGCGGCGACTGATAGATAGAAACATGATAGTGCTCCATGTAGTAGAATTAATGGGTCGATATACTGATTTGGTCATATAACAGGGATATCTTCATTGGAATTCAGAAGCAGGCCCACAGGAAACAATTGGCCTTACTGACTGAGACAATAGATGTGCGAGTTGTTCTGGGGGACAGCGCTTAGACCCGCAAAAGACTGAGGTGCTGAACAGCCTAATTGCTGTATGCAAACTACATTCTGGGTAAGGCACGCTTTTCTTAATGTCTTGAATCATCCCTTTTTTTGAGTGAGACAGCACATGGGGGGTGGCCTAAAAGAAGTCTTAGCCACAATCTGCTCTCGGGAAGCTTCGAGTGAATATAGGATTCTCAGTAAGAGAATATGTGCAGAGGTCCAGCCACTTGATTATTTTACATTTGTTTACGTGTCTTGTCTCTCTGCCAATTGATTAAATGTGTGTCCCCCCCAGTGTGGTAGTGGTCCAAACACAACCCTTCAGAACAGATAGGAACTTTTTTTTGCTCCTATTAAACAGATTGAATTCAGACGATGCTTGAAGATGGCTCAGGCACCATAGTGACAAACGTTTTTAATAATTAGTGTACATTGGGAAACTTTTGACTTAGAGACTGATCAAAATATATGTTCTTTCCCTTTCTTTCTCTCCTGCGACTCCTACTACTCACCGAAAAAGACTGGAATTAGAACGCGCAGGAAAAAATGATGAACTATTCGACAAATGAACTTACACACACCATCTTGAATCATTATTAAGATTGTTTGTTTCTCTCTTTTTCTTTGTCCTGATGAGGTACACTGGTGGAAATGAGTCCTGGTAACAAGTTGCCCGAAACTTGAGTCGACACAATCATAGTTCTAACTCCATCTAGGAGTCAATTCGTACTTGGGTCTATACAAGAATGATGTGGCAATTAAATGTATTTGAAGAGATGTGACAATATACACCGAATATAGATTGTTTGTTGATGCAGTTTATTTGACAACGAATATTGTCTAGCATCTTAAGGTCTATGGGATAGACCACTTGGTGTACCTTGAACAAATAATAATAGGTATTGCGTCATTTTGCACAAGTATGAATGTTGTTCTTTGAATGCGTATGAAAGTGGATGAGATGAATGTGCTGATACATGTGGTCACTGATTGGTATGGTGTTTTTTAGAAGGTTTTTTTATGACTTAATTAAGAATGGTCATATTTGTACACAATGTCTTAGATATGATGGCAATGTTCACATTATATTAGAAAGTAAATCAATATAATACAATAAAAAGTCTGATTATATTCAACTTTTGAAAGCAGTCTTACGTGAGAAGGTATTGTTTCAAAATTTTGAACATTATAAATGCAAAGAGGGTCTGTACTCGTCAATTGACAATTGTACTCATTGTGATGTTTTTGAGGACAGGGTGCAAGAGGGAGTGCTTGAGGGGTGAGGGAAGGATCCAGTGGCAAAGGAGTGATTACAGAAATCGACCAAGGCTGGAGCAAGGGAGATAATGATATCCTTGATAGTTCTGGAGGAGCAGGGGAGCACCTGTTTGGATGAGACTTTCATAGAGCAGACTTGTCTAGAAACTTCATCAGGTGTTATGGGAGAAAAAGAGTGGAGTAGGAGGGGAGAGGTGGTCAAGGGAGGGCTTAGAGCATGTGAGGGAGAAGTGTGAGGACTATAGGAGAATGAGGACAAGATGTGCTGAGTTTTAGAAATTAAGTGAGAGACCAGAGAAGTGCAAATGCCAGGGAAGGCAGAGGAGAAGTGGAGACTGCAGTAGGGTTGGCGAGCCCCTTGCAGATTTTGAAATGTTCAGCCGTGTTAGTGGCCGCAGATATGCAGGCTTGTGTATAGGCCCTCTTCTTCGAGGGGATGGAGAGTCTGTATTGCCTTTGGAGCAGGCGGCAGGCCAGTTTATCAGAGGATGTGCTCCAAGCCTGCCACTCGCTAAGCTGCTCTGCACTTGGGTTTCAGAGCGGCCAGGTCGGAGTCATACCAGGAATTGCACTTGGAGGCAGGTTTCATGCAGATCCTTATGACAGGGGCAAGGATGTCCAGAGTGTTGGAGATGGAGACTTGAAGGTTAGAAAGGGCTCCGTCAGAGTGAGTGTCAGTGGCAGGAGTAGGAGTGAAGGTGGCGGCAAAAGCGGCAACTGACACTTGCTTCATAGGTTGAATGGCTGAGAAGGAGGCAGGCTGGGCAGGGGGCTTAGCCGGGGGACCCAGGAGGTCCAGATGGGAAGACAGGAGAGCATGATCAGACTAGAAGAGGAGTAATGAGAGGGTTGGAGATGGGGATGTCTGAAGAGATGAGAGAATCCAAGGTATGTCCGGCTGAGTGCGTCGGCCCAGAGAGAAAAGTGGAGAGGGAAAGAGTCACAAATGTTGCGGAAGAGCCCAGAGGCCACATCAGGGCAGTTGAAGTGAATATTGATGTCTCCGAGGGGGAGCCTGGAGGAGGAGACAAGGTGAGAACAGGTGAGGTAAGACTATTTTCTGAGAGGAAGTGGGAGACATGGCACAGGGGCCTGTAGATGTTAGTTTGAAAAACCTTAAGGTGTTTCATGACTCAGTCCCCGGGCATGCCTTATTCAGGTGGCCATGGAAGGGATGATCACCTGGGTAATGGGTACTTTGGGAGTTGGGAGGAGACACCGGAAGGGGAGACATGGTATCCCCCATTTCCTGACAGTTATGCCCCATATTTCCTCTACCTTTATGGGATACTACAACTCTGATTACTCCCCTCCTTTCCTAATCAGCCCAACTACTGAGATGAGGAAGAGGAAGACAGACTAGGACGATTACCACTAGTAACATGTACTGGCCTTGTCCCACTAATAAGGCCAGGAAAGGTCAGGCACTCAGTCATAATCACACACACCTGAAACTCATGGATCGTTTTTCAAACGATAAAAGGTGGAGCACAGAAAGACACAGAGAGGTAGGCAGGGGCCAAGAAGGAAGGCAAGCTGGATGGTGAGACGGAGCAGCAGCTGAGAGAGGGCTGCAGAGAACCAGGCCAGAGAGAACGGGACGCAGAGACTGACAGGCTGCAAGTTGAGGCAGGAGAAAGCTTGGTGAGGGAGCCGTGTCTACAAGAAGCCAGGAGAGTTAAGAGAAGGCAGCTGAGGGACAGGCTAGTCCCTTTCCTCCATGCAGTAGCAGACTGCTTGTTTCCTCACCTGGGCCGCAAGGCTGCCCGGGACTGTCTGCAGGGCAGGATGGCAAGACCCTGACGAGCTGAAAACAGAAGGACGCGCAAAAGCAATCACATCCGGTGAGTTCAAAAAAAAGGGAGAGAGCGGTTTGTGATACACGCGGTTATGCCAGGCTACAGTGTTAAACGCAAGGCTACGCGTTGAAGGATGAAGACAATGAACTGAAAGATTGAATGTATTTAGCCGGCGAGGGAGCTGATGAGAAACAAAGTAACGAAGCAGTGCTGTGTGAGAAGACACATTGTTAGACGCCTCTTGAAGGATAACAGAACAGTAAAAGATGAAAGCGAAATGAGTTGAAAGCCACTGAAGGGAGGGTACGAGGGAAAGAGCATGCAAAGATCCCGTAAGGCTGAAAATGAAAGTGAATGGATGTTTCTAAAACGGGGAACAGAGACGCTGTGGGCCCTTCCTAATGAACTATATGCTTTTGTGAAACAAGTAACAGAGAGGCAGAGGGCCGCTCTGCAAAACCGAGTGCAAGAGGCCCGGGTAGTAAGAAACCAACCCTATTGTCAGAGTGGTCACGCATTGGGGTGAAAATACTGTTTCATTGCAAAGGTCTCTGACAAGGGGATAATAATAAGGACCCTACTTTCTGAGTGGTCAAGAGAAGTACAAAAGTTGGGGAAGGGAGTTCTCCCAGAGCACTGTGAAGCGGAGCTGTTTAGCTGGAGTCTTTCAGCCGTGCTTAAGTGTTTGAAGACAGGCAAGGGCCGCCTGGGAAAGTAACCAAGAAATAACTTTGAGAATATCTATTTATTTTACAATTGTGAAGCTGGGTGAGGGAAGCCCGAAATAATCCATTGAAGACAACTGTGATGCATATTGAAGTGACATTGAAATAGGCAAGGGAAGTCTGACAGATTTTGGGGAAATCTTTGAACTGTGCATGCTACCCGCCTTGAAGGAATGTTGTAAAGCCCCAGTGAACTGAACTTGGGGAAGGAAGTGGTGAGGCACTTTCATTGCCATTCTGACATTCCTTTGATACACTCTTTATTTTCATACCTTTTCCCACACTTTATTGTGAAACGCAAGGGCATGCATAGGGTCTGACACAGACTTTTTTCTTTGTTTGACTGACTGGCTTGGACCATTTTATTTTACTTTGATGGTCGAGACTACTCCCATTATAGAATTAGGGCCAGCTAGGAAGTCTTCAGCCCCAGTCAAACCTAATAAAGGTGTTGAAACTTGTACCTTTGTGTCTGTGTCCTTTTTTGTGATACCAGGCCTGCCTCATAGTAGCCAGAGTCAGAGAGAGGTCAGGAGAGACAGAAAAGCCTGCAGACAAGGCATTTGAAAGAGGCGTAGGCCTGCGTGGTTATGATAGTAGCAGGGACCCACTCAGGGAAGAACAGGGCAACTCCGCCCCAGGCTGGTTAGCTCTGGGCTAGAGAGGATTGTTTACCCCTTAGGGAGGAGAGTGTCAAAACTGACAGTGCTGTTAGTGAACCACGTCTCAGTGAGAACGAGGACATATAGTCGAGGTCTTCAAAGAGGTGGCAGATGTCAGAGGAGTGTTTGACGGCAGAGCAAGAGTTGAGGGTAGCTAAGTGGAACACGTTGGCAATTTTTCCAAGGAGGGGTACAGCAGTGTGGTACACCAGTCGGAGGTGACAGAGGGGCCAGAGGGATGGCAGAAGGAGGAGTGGCAGGAGAGGGGAGGACGTTGATGAGAGACAGAAGATGCCTATCAAGAAGGAGGAGGTTGGGCGAGAGCCCTGGACAATGACAGTGCCATTTAGGTAGACATTAATGATGACCCTAGAGGATAGGAAGGATGCCAAGAGTACCTCCCAACTGTGACACCATTAAGGGGAGAGGAAGAGAAAGGGGAAAGCACATAGACCATAAGGGGAATCCAAAGGTCCGGCGAAGGAACACCACCAGACCAGTCCAGAACCAAGGCCAGTCATGCATTTTGAAATTTCCACATTTTGTTCTTTCAGTATACTCCCCCTTTCTGGAATACTTTCAATAGAGGGGTGAACTTCCCGATTTAGGAACAAGCACCCTTCCATAGGGCACTGGAAATGTGTTGTAGTGGTATCAAGTGGGGTGCTATCTTTGAAGCTAGAAGTTGGAACTACGTTTAAGTTAATAACGTCAGTTTGCACCGACACAGAGGCTCTTTGAGCAGCGCAAATGTTTATCCCCATCACTGCTACTGCAGGGGATGATGGCCGTTGATTGCTCTGAGTGGCAGTGGAGATAGTAAGATTCTTAGCTGTACTGTGCCCGACCCACTTTATAGGGAGCCTATGGGTCTTTCAATGGGTCTTGGGCAAATCATTTTCTGATAGCTTTTCAGATGGACAAAACTCCAGTGGGACTACAAAGTTTGTTGGATGAATTGTATCTTTATTCAGAGGAAAACAACTTGAATATAAATATTAATAAAACTAAGATCATGATATTTGGAGCAATCAAAAATGAGAAAAGAAAATTGGCCTCCAGGTGGCATATAAATTCTGTAATACTGGAGGTTGTGGAGGCCTCCCCCTATTTGGGGATCCCAATTTTGAGCAATCCCCGAATGAACTTTTTTCAGAAAATGGTGGAAACTAAAACATTAAAAAAGTGGAATGTCATACGGAAATATATATATTCTGGTGGACATTCTATAGAAGGTTTCCTAGAGGTATACAAAAGCTGCATAATACCTGGAGTATTATATGCCTTGGAAACGGTGGAGGGAAAACTTCTGGCTAATCTAAGTAAATTGGATGGGAACCTTTGGAGACCTGCGTTAGGCCTCCCTGGGAATGTACCTATAGAGATGATAAGATGTGAGCTGGAACTAACCTGCTTGGCGACCTTGTGGAAAATAGGATGTTGTAAATTAAATTCCAGGATGGTGATGGGGAAGGGGAGGAAGCAAGTCTATTGAGACTTATTGGTAAACATAGAAGTGGGTATGGGAAAAGAAATACTTCTATATGAAGCCTACAAGATACCGTACTCTCCTTCCTCAAAGAACTAGGCCTGAAAGTACCAAGGGAGAGAGAAGAGGCTACTATTCTACTCAGAAACCTATAGAAAAAATCAATCACTTGGGATCTGTGTGAAAATCAGTCTTACCTCTCTACTAAGAAACATTATGCTGCATATGCTGTACAGGGATTCAAACCAGTCACTCCAAGAGAATATTTATTAAAATCAGGTAGTAGAGCAATGAGAAGATGTATTATGAAACTACGCTCGAATATCCTTCCGTGTAAAGAATATACTGGTACCTGTACAAATATCCCCCGAGCAGAAAGATTATGTAGATATTGTAAAACTGAGGTGGAAACCGCAAGACACATTCTTACCATGTGTAGTGATCTACAGGAATGGTATTATAAAGGTTATGGACATTTGGCAAGTGAACTGAGAATGATAATATCGGACAGATTTGGTCATCTACCTATGAGAGGGAGATTAATGTATATATTGGGGCAGCTTTTTATATTTGGAAGAGACTTTTTTTTAGGAAAAAAATAAAATAATGTTTCAAAGTATTTTATAACGAGTTCTATATTAATTATATATTTTTTAATTTGTGTGGTATTTTACGAATGTTACTTTGACTGTAGAAAAGTGTATCCAGAATATCATGCATTTTGAAGTGTGGTGATTTGAAATTTGATATGAATATTATAAGCAAACAATTAGAACAAAAAATTTAATTGTATTGTAAATGGAACGGGATTTGAAATAGTATTTTATTCTACTTTCTTAATACTGCATAGAAAACATTGTAATTGTTTATGCTACAGTGTATAAGGTTTTTATTAACTAAATTGCACTTTAAACTAATTTAAAAAAATAGCTTTTCAGAGGGTGGAGACCCATCAATAATAACCTTTGAGGGAATTATACCTACCCAAAAAACAGCACATTTTTAGGGATCGTTAACAAATTGACAAATGCATCCATTATGGTCAAATTGCGTAAAAATGTTTGATTCTTTTTTGTTATTTTGCACTTCTTTTACTTTTTCCACTTAAGTGGTAATGTTGGTATGCTTTTCTGTTACCATTCATGAAGGGCCTCCACAGCCCTAATGGCCTCATTCACAGCCATCTGGGTGTGAGACTGTAGAGGAGCAGGTGGACACATCATCCCTCGCTCCCGCCCCTCACCATGATATTAAAACAGTAGGAGAAGAGCCCCATGTGAGACACCAGGTATTGTCCTAATACTGCATCGAGTGTTTGAGAGACGATATGCACCCCGACAACCGTATTGAAATGTGCCCCGACATTGAAAGAGTGGAAGGGTATCTGCAAACACTACTGGACATCGAAGAGCTACAAGTGAAATCGGACAAGTGCAGAGTGAAGTCATTAAAGAAAGACACAAAGATGCACTGAAACGATATGCAAATACTTAAAGGATAAAGATGCAACTGGAAGTGATAAGAGAAACATGTCACTGAAGACAAAGCAATCATAAGCATAATAAGTGAGAAGAGATATGAAGTGAATGTACATGCGCAGAAATGCAAGGTAGCTGAGACATATTGAAGCTTGCAGCAGAAGAAAACATAACGTGGCTAAGGCGGACATGAGAAAAAGATGGATGCCGGATTTATGTTGAAACCAATCAAGCTACTTCAGAGACAGGCCGGGGCTCCAGAACCAGAAGATGATGGAAAAGCAGCTTTGTGTGAGGAACACAGAGGGGTCTATTGGCCTGGGATCAAGGACGCTACATCAAGGAATAATTTCAAGGCACAAAGGGAGTCAAGAGGATGATAAGCCATGTACGTAAGACATAGTTCTCTTGGATTAAGCAAAGAAGAAAACATCTGCAAGTGCCAACTACTGGACAATCAAAGATGCGAGAAGCATATGCAAGGTGGCGTGAGCAAGTCTCCAGAAGCCAAGAGGAGTAATGACACCCAGCTTAATTAAATCAAAGGGCAGTAAATAAAAGGACGACATTGACAAAATCGTGTTCTCCTCACACATGACTCTGAAGTCGAAAAGCAGGGCTATTCATTAAGCTCCAGACAAAGATAAGGGTGTACCTACACTCCATTGAAAATCCCAGAACAGAGAGCAGGCTGCAATGTCAACTATAAAGAAGAAGCCTTGGCTTGGAGGTCTGACCAATGAGAGATGGAGTAATTGGGCACGTGGGTAGTAGTCTACGTTGTTAGCTGCACCAGAGTTTCATTTTGCTTATGTGCTGCTAACAAGCCGAAAGTGCAAGGTTGGGAGAGAATGCCAACCAATCAGAGGGTCTATGTAGCAACATGTTATACTATGTTGCATAGGCCAACCCGCTGCTTTTATTCTGCTATAATCTGTATTATTAAGCTCTGTGCTTACTCTCTGAAACCACTGATAGAGTTCTATAAATTAAAAGTTACATCAATGATTCTTTATGGATGTGAATTGGTGAATTTTAACAGGAAATGTCTGGGCATTCTAGAGGGGAGAATCCTAAAACATACACTGGGGCTCCCAAGGTCCATTCCAATCAGTGTCATCAGGCTAGAACTGGGGCTGACTGTGCTGGGCCCAATATGTCAAGAGAGGTATTGCATTGTGGAACAAATGAATGAATGTTTATGTTTGTTGATTTGTACCGCGCTCCCGGTACCCAAAGGCTTAAGGGCACAAACAAAAAACAAGACAAGACAGAACATTTCATGAAGTTGGGGTAGTCCGGGATTGAGATAGCAGGCATTGAGCTTTGAAAGATCTAGCGGAATAGTAAGGTCTCAAGTTTCTTCGAGTACTTCTTTGGATTCAATGATTCTAATATCTGGAGGTAAGGCATTCCAAACCAACAGGGCTGCTATATTGAATTCTACAGACTTTGGTAGATTTGCAGCGAGTGGTTTTTAGAATGTCCGTATTGTCCGATCTTAAGGATCTGATGTTTTGCGCTTTTTTTTTTTTTTTTTTTTACAATCGCTTCCATTAAAAAGTGGCATCTGATCATTTATGGGTAATAAGTATCATCCTGAAGCGCACTCTGGCCTATACAGGAAGCCAATGCAGGTTCTGTCTTGTATCCGATACATGGTCCCTACGGCAAAGTTCTTTCACAACCCTTATTGCTCCATGCTGGATAACCTGGAGGTGGTGGAAATCTACTTGCATGATGCCAACTAGGAGACTGCAGCAATAATCCAATTTAGAGCCAATAATGGCTCTAGCTAGGGTCTCTGAATTTTTCTCGGAAATCAGTGGGCAGAGGCGACAGAACAACTTGATAAAATAGGATGAGGAGGAAACTAAGCCGCTCACCTGAGCATTCATATTCAAGCTGTTATCCAAAAAGAATCATAGAGTCTTCACCTTAATCTTAACCTCTATATTGCAGATATCTATATTGAAATTATAATATATTGAACCTAACTTTGTAAGCCTAATATCAGGGGACCGACAATCAAGAGCTCTGTTTTGGCACTATTCCGTGCCAGACCACTCAAAACAACCAAGCATTGAATAGCTCGATACACTTTGTTGATATTTATTTCATCATCACTGTGTGAACCTGAGATGGGGATGACACATTGTGTGTCGTCTGCATAGTTGGTGAAAAGAATCCCTTCTTGTTCTTGCATGTGGAAAAAAGGTATCAAAGATGTTGTAAAACCAAGGGGAAACACAAGCTCCTTGTGGAACCCCAAACAGCAAAGGCGTTGGTTTCACCTCTGCAAACTCACTGGCCACTCATCTGTCTACCTCTCAGAAACAAAGTGATCCATTGGGTAGCCTGAGCAGAAGTGGGCAATATCCCTTAACCTGGTGGACAAGATGGAATGATCCACCAGGTCAAAGGCTCCCGAAAGGTCTAAGATCATGAGTAGGGCTGTTTGGCCTCCGTCCAAAACTTGGAGCAGCTGAGATTTTAAGGCTAAGAGAGCGGTCTCTATCCCGTGACACTGACAAAATCCCGACTGGTATTTGTGGAGGATCTGAGGTTATTTAGGTGATGCGAGATCTGATTGTAAGCGACCCTGTCCAAGATCTTCAACAAGAAGGGAGGAGTGTTGGTATAGGTCTATAGTTGGTAAAAGTCTCTGGACAGAGATTAGGATTTTTCAATAAAGCAGTGATCCAGGCATTCTTAAGATCATCAGGAACACGATTCTGCGCAAAAGAGGCATTGACAAACTTCATGAGGGCTGGAATAAGTATGGAGGAACACTCCTAAATCAAAATGGCTGAGCAGGGATCCCCCTTACAGCTCGGGATTTTTAGCTGTGCAATTATTTTAGATAATTCTGCTTCTGAAACGGGCGAACAATTGAAAGTCTGAGGCTCCTTAACCTTTTTGGGTACTATATGGTGGCTATGGAATGCAGATGAGGGGCGTTTGGGTTTGAACATAAGAGATATTTTATTGAGGGGTACCAACCCCTACCTTAGGAAGATGAAAACGAGATGCAACTTGTTTTTTTCAAACTGGTGGATTTGGTGGGAGGCGAGTCAGAATAAGTGACAAAGAATAAGGTAAAGCGATGGGGCGTAATGATGGACATAGAGGACCTGTGGAGATTAAGTCTATATAGGGGGAAAGAAATTCATTACACTCCAACAGGGGACCAAAGACTGCACATGAAGAAATGTCCCCCTCAAGTACAGCGGGAATGGGACCTCAAATTCCAATTAAACTGTCTCCCAATGTTCGAGGTCATCAGGCCTAAGTTGGGAGTACTGAAAGAATTGCGCTGGTGTAGGATGTTTCATGATTCCATCTGGTTATGGAATGCTCCAAGTTTGGCAATGACTGGATCCTGAAGCTGAGACCTTTTATAGACTCCACTGCCCAGGTCCTAATGGAAAGCTTATGGGAGAGGTTGATGCCGACATCCCAACTGGCGTTGATCATAGCTCTGGTTAAATTGTTACAAAAGATTTTTTCAGATATTAGTTCTATGATGCAACAGGGGGTAGGGGACCTTTGTGACAGACGCTATTAATACAGATCGATACTTTGTTTTAGGTCCTCTGCGGCTGATCTCAGAACAGTGTTTGTGGAAAGTGTGAATGTATCTCTGTATTTCTGCACCTGTTTATTCTTTTCTTTATTTCTCGTATCCTTTTAGGTATCTATTTAAAAAAGATTTTTTTGTTTCTGTATTTTTTACGAATGGTTGATATTGACCTCATCTGGTATAAATTGTGCTATATATATATATATATATATATATATATATATATATATATATATATATATATATATATATATATATATAATATATATATATATGTTTATTTTTTGCTGTTGTCTTTTTTTAAAACGGTATTTTGACTAAAGCTGTGAAATGTGTATTTTCCTATGACAAAATTGTGTAAGGTACTGTGATGCTGGAAATGCTTTGGAGGGACAGAGCCTCCATATTCTTGTCCTTTATTGCTTTATCATGTATGTTCTGTCTTGTTTTCTGTGCAGGAGTTCATGTGGAACTCCTGGCGGTGCGGCTCTTCCTCTTTTTGGTCGTGGTGAAAAGACACTTGGGATACCCTTATGGCACCCATGGGTGAGAGTACAACCCTGCACTCCTAGTGTATGTTTTTGGGGCAACTGTGTGTGGCCCACAGAGCAGGGTATGGGCTGGTGGCAGCTCCATGCTGAATTTGACAGGTGCTCCGAGTGTCCTCCATTTTGGATACCCAGGCCCTGACATTGGAATGGGTTGATTCCTGATAGGAAACAAGATGGCCCCATGTGGCGTTGTGCTTTCTATCGTCTGTTACCTTACTTTTCCCGAAGTCCCGGGAAGCCCTGAATCGGTCCCTTCCCCCTGACTGGCTGTTGGCTGGAAGTTCCATGCATGGTTGTGTGGGGAGGTGGGGTGGGGTGGGACCTGGGTGAATGGAGTGTGTGACAAATACGCATTCCGTTTTGTGGGTGTCTAGTATCTGGTGGTTGACACAATGACTAAGACAGCCCTGTCCGAAACTGATATGAATGCAGTGTGGAGTGCTGAATGGCGCAATACTTGTCCGAATCCACATCCCGTGTTCTGAGTGTCTGGATGGAGAAGAATGGCCTGAATGCACTGTGAGCCTGATTGGATGCCTGAATGCCCTTCTGAATGATTGGTTGCCTGAGTGTGACCCGGCAGAGAGAATGGGAGATCAACAGTATATCTGGGGGCCTCTCACTGATGGAAAACGTTCAGAAGCTGAAGTTAAAACGGATGCTTAACTTTGAAGCCCACTGGAAGAAGAAGAAGAACCGCTGCTGCTGTCCTTCTCTAATCTGAAAGCTGCTGTGCCTTCAAGGAACGGATCCAAGAGAGGACCTGGTTAGAAGACCTCTTCCCGAGCTACGAGGGACCATCCTGCACCAGCTGATCTTTGCCAAAGCTCCCTGGACGTCAGACAATCGAAAGGCTGCTGACCGGAGATGGGGACCAACGCAAAATCACAAAGAGAAGCGCCCGGACATTGAAGTCCATCACCGTCGACGACCGCCGTCGCCAACTGGAGCCGCAATGCTCCGTTGCCCAAGAACATTGAAACAAGGACTCCCTTGCTCATCCTCGTCAACCGCTTTTGTCCTGTCAGAGAAAGTCAAGGCCGCCGACGACCGTGGAGAATCCGCCAGTGGGTTTCCCGCCAACCGAAGACCGCAGAGATGCCGGACGACTCAACGCCCTTGGTGGGCCAAAGTTCTTCATTAAATCTTTGTGCCAAAGTACTCTCGTCATCGAGGTGCAACGCATGCCTCAGCTTGCAGGACGTTTTCGACCGATCTTCAACGAGCACTGCAGGAACCAAAGCTGCTGCTGCAACAACAGTGTTCACCCTTTTTCTTCACCAAATCTCGACGACCAGTGGCTCCTATCTTAAAGGGAGTGCACTCAAGAAGGGCCCGTCAACGACTCACCGGAGAACTCTATGAAACCAGGTACTTTAGGGGTCATGGAACCTTTTAGAAGGACTCAAGACTATATTGAGCATAACTGGACTGGGCTTGTCAATACACTTTATTTACAGGTTGCCCAGGTGGGGGGATCCTCGCACCGAGCTGTCTCTAGGTAGACGGGAGACTGTTCTGCCATTGCTTGATTTAAATTGTATTATTCCTTTGGTCTATCGTTGATTCATCTTACAATCTGATTTGTATGTTATTGGGGCTGTTAGCCGTGGGCGCATTTTATAGTAATCGATAGTTAAGAGTGGTACCACGTAGACCTGTATATATTTGCCATTATAGTATTGCCCGAGTACAAAGTGTGGTATTGTGTAAATAACGTGAACCTTATTTATAAAAAGACTGCGTTTTCACTAACAGTGTGTGAACACTCCTTTGTGGGTGCATGGGGACTACACTGTACTTAAGAACCAGACCGCATCAACTCCTGAGAGCTTACGCCTTGATTGCGCTACCATAGCTACCGCATACAGAATCTTGTATGGGGTGCTCTGTGCTTCGACTCTCCCATATAGAGAGCAGGAGTACAGACCCCCCAGTCTTTACAGGTACTATGTGTACTAAAACGCAATTTAAAAAAAAAAAATCTGTATTTTACGTATTTAGAGGTGAATCAAGGCACGCCTCTGACATAAGGGGCATCCAGTGATATTAATACTTATATGATATATAGGTATATATGTTCCCTTAAGCAATCCCTCACTTCAATAGGTTTTAGAGTTTGCCACGCAGGATGACGTCATAGATTATGCAAATTAAGGTGTACAACCTTTGTACAATCTAAACTTAAGTGTGAGTGCGTGGACGACAGTTTGTTGTTTACCAGATTTCCCTACTTTGACAATACAAAACTGAGGAACCCTTCTTAGTGCGCTTTGTAGATTTTGATAAGTTTGTTACTTTCTTATAACAATGATACAAATAAAGAGGGTTATCATTTTTTTGATTATGTAAATATTACAACTTCAATATCAAGGTCTGGAAATAAAAGACATTGTAAACCTACAAAAGGAGTCTTGTTTACCTGGAATAAAGAAAGATTATTCTTATCATTGTTATAAGAAAGTACAAACTTATCAAAATCTACAGAGAGCATTAAGAAGGCTTCCTCAGTTTTGTATTCTCACAGTTCCCAATATTCTGATCAGCCTCGGAACTGGAACCTTAGTGCTGCCGCCAACACAGTTAAAACCAGCAAACATCCTTTTGTTATTTACTCCTCAAAAAGCATTCAGAGTTCGCCAAGAAGTTGTGAAAGGCTGGAACGGACATTGCTAATTTACCTACTTTATTTGACATGATAATAAAGTGGTACTTTGCCATATTCTTTGAGTCTGTCCAGTTATACTCCCTTTCTTTGCCCCAATGGTCCTCACTCACCCCTGTACCCCCACTCCTTGGTGCCCCTTCTCATGCCTCTGCACCCACGTTCCATGTATTCTCCCTTTCTTTGCCCCAATGGTCCTCACTCACCCCTGTACCCCCACCCCATGGTGCCCCTTCTCATTCCCTTGCACCTATGTTCTATGTATACTCCCTTTCTTTGCCCCAATGGTCCCCACTCACCCCTGTACCCCCCCCATGGTGCCCCTTCTCGTTCCCTTGCACCCATGTTCTATGTATACTCCCTTTCTTTGCCCCAATGGTTCTCACTCACCCATGTACCCCCACTCCTTGGTGCCCCTTCTCATGCCCCTGCACCCACGTTCCATGTATTCTCCCTTTCTTTGCCCCAATGGTCCTCACTCACCCCTGTACTCCCACCCCACAGTGACTCTTCTCCTTTCCTTGCACCCACATTCTATGTAAACACCCTTTCTTTGCCCCAATGGTCCTCACTAGCCCCTGTACCTCCACCCCACGGTGCCCCTTCACATGCCCTTGCACCCACGTTCTATGTATACTCCCTTTCTTTGCCCCAATGGTCCCCACTTACCCCTGCACTCCCCCATGGTGCCCCTTCACATGCCCTTGCACCCACGTTCTATGTATACTCCCTTCTTTGCCCCCAATGGTCCCCACTCACCCCTGCACCCCCCCCATGGTGCCCCTTCACATGCCCCTGCACCCACATTCCATGTATTCTGCCTTTCTTTGCCCCAATGGTCCTCACTCACCCCTGTACCTACACCCCACGGTGCCCCCTTCTCATTCCCTTGCACCCACGTTCTATGTATACTCCCTTCTTTGCCCCAATGGTCCCCACTCACCCCTGCACCCCCCCCATGGTGCCCCTTCACATGCCCTTGCACCCACGTTCTATGTATACTGCCTTTCGTTGCCCCAATGGTGCTCATGCAGCCCTGTACCCCACCCCACGGTGTCCCTTCTCATTCCCTTGCACCCACATTCTATGTAAACTCCCTTTCTTTGCCCCAATGGTCCTCACTCAGCCCTGTACCCCCACTCCACGGTGCTCCTTCTCATGCCCCTGCACCCACGTTCCATGTATTCTGCCTTTCTTTGCCCCAATGGTCCTCACTCACCCCTGTGCCCCCATCCCACGGTGCCCCTTCTCGTTCCCTTGCACCCATGTTCTATGTATACTCCCTTTCTTTGCCCCAATGGTTCTCACTCACCCGTGTACCCCCACCCCACGGTGCCCCCTTCTCATTCCCTTGCACCCACGTTCTATGTATACTCCCTTTGTTTGCCCCAATGGTCCCCACTCACCCCTTCACCCCCCCATGGTGCCCCTTCTCATTCCCTTGCACCCACGTTCCATGTATTCTGCTCTTTGTTGAGCCAGAGCGGGATTGAGCGGTCGCCCGTAGCCCTGTGTGGCTTGCTGTGAGGCTGCCTTCCAGGCCCCGTTGGGCTTCAGTTAAGTTTCAGGCACCCTTGTTTTTGGTGCTCCGTGCGTGTTGTGCTATCCACTGCCCCCTCCCTCCACCTCACTTCCTGGTCCTCCTCTCCCCTCTCCCTTCCCGCCCACACCCCCGTCCCCTTCCTCTCCTCCTGCCTTAAATCCCACCCCCCTGCCCTGCAGCCCCCTCGGCTAAGGGCCCCTTAGGCAAAGGGCGGCTCCTACGGCTCCCTGTGTCTGCAGGTATCCGCAGGGGACTCCAGGCGCCGGTCCCCCATTCTATCTGGTCAGCTCCACCTGCTTGCCCAGCCCACCAACCTACACCTTTCCACTTCATTCACCTAGTTTCTACACTTCACTGTGTACCGCTAATTGTGGTAAACTAGGTCTGTTTTTCTCTCCTTGCAGGACTCTCAAACTTAGGTGGCCTTTACACTGGGTACCTAATTCGTATTACTGTGTTACTGTTGCTCTGAAATCGTGGTAAACTAGGGCTTTTTCTCCCCTTGCAGGACTCTCAAACTTAGGTGGCCTTTACACTGGGTACTGTGTTACTGTTGCTCTGAAATTGTGGTAAACTAGGGCTTGCCGCTCATTCCTGCCCACTTGCTCTCGTCTGTCTCCCCCCCCCACTCCCTCCTTATTCCATGGTCCTCTCTATCTCTCCTATCTTCTCTAACTGCTTCTCCATTGACTATCCTGCTCTCCTCACTAAATCTGGTAGGAAAAAGTTTTAAAAGGATATCCTGGTCTCCAACCCAGGCCTCCCTATCGCTGACACCTACACTAGTGCCTCCTCCAAGGAAACTCTTACTGACATCCTCTTTTTCGTGCCTTCCCCTGACCAATGGACCCTTCATATGGTCTCTGTGCTCTCTCCCTTCTCCTCTTCTCCCATTAATGGTGGCACCTGTTGGGATGTCCTCTTGGCCCCCTTTCGCTCCTCTAAGGCCATCATTAATGTCTATGCTAATGGGGCCGTCTTGGTCCAAGGCCCTCAGGCCAACCTCCACCTCTTTGATAGACGCTTCCCGCGCCTCATCAACTTCTTTCCTCTCCTGCTGTCCCCTCTTCTCTGTCCTCGGCTACCTTGCCTCCACCCTCTCGCCCTGCCCTCTCTCGGGCTCCTTCTTCTTCACCTCCACAGGGCGTACCTCTGATCTGTACCCCACCCCGGAAGTCCTTCAAGGATGGCAACCTTCTCCACATTGCCACTCTCAACTCTCGCTCTGCTGTCAAACATTCCGCTGATATCTGTCGGCTTCTTGAGGAACTGGACCTTGACATCCTCGGTCTCACTGAGACATGGTTCACGTCCAGCTCCGTCACCAGCTTTGACACACTCCTACCTGACGGTTACAAGATCCTCTCCTTGCCCAGGCCCAACCGTGCTGGGGGGGTGGGTGTGGCACTTATCTTCCCTGAGTGGATTCCTGCCATTGTCACTCCTACACAAACCTACTCCTCCTTTGAATGCCTTGTCTGCCGACTCTCTCTCTCTCCTAGCCATTCCCTTACCGTGGCTACTATCTATCGGCCACCTGGTCAAATTTCCTCCTTCCTCTCTGAGTGGGCTGACCTCTCCTCCTCACTCCTGTCCTCAACCACTCATCTCCTCTTTCTTGGAGACTTCAATATCCACCTTGATGCCTCCTGTCCTCCCTCAGGACTCTTTCGCGACCTCTGCGACTTTCTCTCACTCTCTATTCTCCCGTCTGGGCCGACCCATTCTGCAGGGCACACTCTCGATGCTCTGATCTCTTCTGACCTTCCCCTCTCTGTCCCTCTCTCCACTCCTCTCTCCTGGAGTGATCACTTTCTCCTATCCTCCCACCTCACCGTCCCTTCCCCACAGGCAAAGCCACCCTCATCACTGCCACCCACCTTCTCGGTCATCCGACCCATGAAGCGCGTGTCAGTTGAGGCTTTCGCTGCCACCTTCTTGCCCCCCCATCCCCTTTCGGCTGACTCCCACCCTGACCAGCCCTCTCCACGCTCCACTCTGCTATATCTAATACTCTCGATATCCTTGCCCCTGTCATGAGAATCCGCCTGAAGCCCAAAGCCAAATGTAACTCCTGGTATGACTCGGATCTCGTCACCCTTAAACGCAAGTGCAGGGTGGCAGAGAGGAAATGGCGTGCTTCATGTTCATCCTCTGACAAACTGGCCTGCCGCCTGCTCTAAAGGCAATACCGGCTCTCCGTTCTCACCAAGAAGAGAGCTATTATCCAAGCCCACATCTAACAATTCGGCCGAACTCTTCAAAATCTGCAAGGAGCTGGCCAACCCTGCTGCAGTCTCTACCTCTCCTGTCCCCTCCCAGGCCCTCTGCACGGCACTGGCCTCTCGCTTCATTTCAAAAACTCAGGAAATCCTGTCCTCACTCTCCTCCTATCACCCCCCCCCCCCTCTATTCCCTGCTCTTTCTCTGGCCCTTCTGCAGCCACCCCTCCTCCCTCCTTCTCTGCCTTTCCCCTTTTTTCTGCTGACGAGGTTTCGAGACAAGTCTGATCTATGAAAGTCTCGTCAAAACAGGTCCACCCCTGTTCTTCCGAAACTATCAAGGACCACATCGACTCCTTGGCTCCTGCCCTGGCATACTTTTGCAATCACTCCTTCGCCTCTGGAGTGTTCCCATCCCCCCTCAAGCACTCCCTTGTGCACCCCCTTCTTAAGAAACCCTCTTCCGACCCCTCCTGCACAGCTAACTATCGCCCAATCTCTATCACTCCCTTCCTGGGCAAACTCCTGGAGAAACTGGCCATCTACCAGCTTAATCTCCATGCTGAATCTGTTGGTAGTCTTCATGACCATCAGTCTGGCTTCAGAGCTGCCAGAAGCACAGAAACTGCTCTCCTGAACATCCGTGAGGACCTGCTCTCAAACCGTGACTCTAACACTCCTTGTGTTCTCATTTTGCTCGACCTCTCTTCTGCCTTCGACACCGTCAACCACACCATCCTGCTCAACCGTCTCCGTGATAACCTGGGTATCATTGGTCAGGCTCTGGCGTGGCTGACCTCCTTCCTCTCCAATCGACCCTCCCAGGTCCAACTGGGTTCCTTCTTTTCCGACATCTTTTTCTCTACCTGCGGTGTCCCCCAGGGATCTAACCTCCCCCACTGGTTGTTCAACCAGTATCTGGCACTTCTTGCTCACCGCATCGCTGCTCTCTGTCCCAACTTTCAGTGCTACGCGGATGATACCCAGCTCATTTTTAGGCTACCCTCGGCCTCCTCTTCCCCTTCCCTCATCTCTGACTGTCTTTCTGCTATCCAGGAATGGTGTGCCGCCAACGACCTCTGCCTTAATGCCAGTAAGACTGAGATTCTACTCATCGGCACACCCACTCCCTCCTTCCCTGCAGCTCTCTGGCCGGCCTCCCTTGGCCCTCTTCCTGCCCCTACCTGCAAGGCAAAAAAACCTTGGGGTCATCTTCGACTCCACACTCTCTCTCTCTCCTCACATCTCTGACGTCTCTAAGAAGTCACACTACCAGCTACACCTCCTCAGAGGTATCCTTCCTTTCCTCTCCTTCCCCCAGAAGCTCACTGTCTCTAGAGCCCTGGTTCTCTCGAAGCTGGACTAATGTAACAGCCTCTATCTAAATCTTCCTGCCTCTACTCTCCGCCCTTTGCAACTCTTCCAGAACAGGATTGCGAGACTTGTCTTTGGTCTCAAGCCCAGGGACCGTATCTCTCCAGGACTGAAATCACTACACTGGCTCCCAGTGGCTGCGAGGATTAAGTTCAAAACCCTCTGCATTGTCCACAAAGCCTTCTGGGGCCTTGGGCCAAAATACCTTAAACTCTCTCTTCCTAAATATCTTCCTTCTCGAGCTCTTCGCTCATCCACCTCCAACTACCTCATGGTCAGCCGCTTCTCCAAGCAACGAGTTGGGGGTAGATCTCTCTCCGCAGCAGGGGCCTCCCTCTGGAACAGCCTTCCTGCCTCCCTGAAACTTGAGGAGAACAATCTCCGAATCCGGAAGCACCTCAAAACCTTCCTCTTTGCCTCTGCTTTCTCTCCCTCTCTCCCCTGCTAAAATCACTGAAACTGCACTGAATCTGCAACTGGGCCACTCACCGATCTCGGTCCTTGGCCCAGCCACTCTTCCCTGCACTGCCTACCTGCACTACGGGACTGTCTCTGTTTCCTACAGCCCCTTCTCCCGGCACTTACCTTGCACTTGCCACCAGCTGGCCCTATTATTTATCTTGTATTCTACTAACCATGTACTGCACTTTCCCCTCTCCCTTTTCCCATTCCCCTCTACCCTTGCACTTGCGCGATCTGAATGACACCTGGCCTAGTATGATCGTTATCGGTTCCCCCCACTGCCTCGTCACGCCTTGAAACACTTTTGTATAGGCGCGTTACAAATGCCATATCATATCATTTCTTTGCCCCAATGGTCCTCACTCACCCGGGTACCTCCACCCCACGGTGCCACCTTCTCGTTCCCTTGCACCCATGTTCTATGTATACTCCCTTTCTTTGCCCCAATGGCCCCATTCACCCCTGCACCCCCCCACGGTGCCCCCTTCTCGTTCCCTTGCACCCATGTTCTATGTATACTCCCTTTCTTTGCCCCAATGGTCCCCATTCACCCCTGCACCCTCCCACGGTGCCCTTTCACATGCCCTTGCACCCACGTTCTATGTATACTGCCTTTCATTGCCCCAATGGTCCTCACTCACCCCTGTACCTCCCCCATGGTGCCCCTTCTCATGCCCTTGCACCCCCGTTCTATGTATACTGCCTTTCTTTGCCCCAATGGTCCTCACTCACCCCTGTACTCCCACCCCACGGTGCCCCTTCTCATACCCTTGCACCCACGTTCTATGTATACTCCCTTTCTTTGCCCCAATGGTTCTCACTCACCCGTGCACCCCCACCACACTGTGCCCCTTCTCGTTCCCTTGGCGCACACGTCGCCCTGCCTTTGCCCTTGCCTGTCATTGCATTACTTTGGCATTCAGCTCTTGTCGCCTGACGGTTAATTGCTTTCCAAGACTCATTATTCATGTGGAACCCCCTCCCATGGCCGCCCTGCTCCTCTCCTCCTGCAGCCCCTGAAACTCGTCCAAGACCCCCGCGCCTTCGCCCAAACTTCTGGGGACTTTGGTTTTCTGCATGCACACGGCAGTCCTCTTCCCCAACTTTGCTTAAACTCGATTAATTTTGTTAAGCTGCTTTTAATGCGCGCACCCCCTGCAGGCAGCAGTGCCCCCCCTTTGCCAGTGCGTAGCCCACCAGCTGGCTGCATGAATATTAATGGCGGCGCTATTCTGATTAAATAGGATTGTCCAGAAATCCCCTTTGCAATCCCACAGCTCAGCCTTCTCATAGTCCCGCCCTTGATGAATTTGGATGCAGACATTAAACTGGAAAATGTCTTAAGAAATGGCCTTGGCGCCTGCCTCGTCTTCCTGGATGGGCCCAGAGAGGGCCAGGCCGCCTCTTGGCGCGGAAACTCCCCCAAACTTCCGGACACTGCAAGCGGAGGCCGGAAGCCACCGCTCACTGCGCGCAGGCTCGGGTCCGTGTCTGGACGCACCTAGGGGGCTGACCTCTTCCAGGAGAAGGGCCACCAGGCCAGCGCCAGCGCCTTCACGGGGCTTAGGCCTGTATGTAGACCTTGCAGGAACTCCGCATGCAAAGTGATTTCCCCCATGGCGCCCGGTGATTCTTGCGTGAAGCAGCAATACCCCCTGCAGAGCCACAAGCGTTAAATGCGCCCGATTCAGAGTTGACGGAGAAGGCCTCACTGTGCGAGTCGGTGGATCGCTCTTTTACAATTATTTCACAGCCTTTGGGCTGCATTGCCTGGAAGTTCTGCAGGCCTGGCCCAAAAGCCCTTCTCTTCAGCAGGTCCTGGTTACATGCGCCCCATGTTTTGCTGGGATTAAATACTATTCGTTTTTGGGGGTGCAGGCCACCTATTTATGAACTATGGGCCGACACTGCTTCATACAGAGTACTGCTTGATAATACCAATTGGAAGGTAAAGGGTCACTGATCTGACCCACCTGCAGCAGAAAAATGCCCGGGCACGCCGTAAATGTACAACCACAAACCCTACAAGAGAGACTGCCACGTTTGTACCCAGAGACTAAGCACTGGTTGGCAGCATGATGTGTTTTTAATAAATGTACCCCTTTGCTTGTGGCCTGAAGTCAAACCCTTAGCCCTGGTCTCACAGAAATATGGCAGCCCAGTATTGGGAACAAGTCCTGCTAAGATGATGACCTGGGCACCAACGGGACAAGCGAGGCAAGGAATGCAGAAGGATGCCAGAAGGGCAGGCAGGGGTACCCTGCGGTAGGTAACATTAGGGGGCCAGGGGTAAAGGACATCCAGGCTGCGAGTGCCAGAGCAATGGCCTTATCAACCGTCAGACCCATAGTGACTGTCAACTGTCAGAAGAAGAGGCTGCCCATTGCCTCAGCAGCTCCACACACTGCCCAGCGGCTCCACAGCGCTATCATCGACCCTAGAGGCTGAGGACCGCTACCAATACTGGAGCAGACGAGCTGCCTGCAGGATGGGGCTGCCCCTGTGTCTGACACCACCTACCCAGTGCCTGGACGAGCCTGGCCTCAGTCCGCAGGGTCTGCTTGTCGGGTGCTAGCAGTGTCTGGCGCAGCGCTACGCGTGTCTGCGATGCTGCCAGAGCTGAGCTGAAGCATCGGATCTCGCATTTGCTGACTATTCTTCATAAACGGGGGGACAGTGCTTCATCTGAAGGTCACAATGCACAATTAGTGTCTGCTCCTCTTTGGGCGTCCATCTTTTTACGGAACACAATAATGTAACATAGTGAAGGACTCCGACTGGACATGGACTGTAATACCCTGGTTCTGGACTGCCCACCACACTCCTCTCCACGTTAGCTGCCAACCCCAATTTACCCTATTTCAGAGAGTACAGAGCGCGGCTAGTGTGGCAAAATGACTGCAAAGTGCCAACTCCACTAGGTTCACTGACTTGGTACCAGAGTCCTGGTAGAACAGCCCGCACTCGCGCCAATATATGGGTTTGGCTGTATAAAAAATCTTGTATGGTAAATATGTTCGAATTTCAGCTGTAGGAAAATCACATATAGTTGAAAAATACGAACATATTTACCATACAGTGACATTGATTATTTATTTTGATATTTATAAAGCACACCGAACCCAGGGGCATCTGGGCGCTGGTTTACATTAAAGTAGTAGTTACAAAGGGTTACAAACATAGGTGGTACGTGCATGGTGCATAGAACACTGTTTCTGGTCTATGTGGAAGTGACCATTGCCAAGTGCTTGTAGAGTTTTGCAAGTTCAATTACTTTTTAGAGGTCTTGGGAAAAGAGCCATGTTTTGAGGCCCATGCGTAAGGACCAGAAGGAGGGGTCTGATCTTCGAGCTGGTGGCAGGGCATTCCAGTGTTTGGCAGCAGACACAGGGAAGATGCTGCCCCTGGCCTTCTCGCGTCTGTACCTGGGAATGTCCAGTAAGTGCGAGTAGGCAGAACCGCACTGGTCTGATGGCCTGGGCCTTGGAGATCTTTCTGCACACGTAAATGAGGCCAGTGTTTGATCCAGATTTGTGAGTCAGAGATAGCGTTTTGAACATGATGCATTCTTGGATCGAGTGTGTCAGGCTTGAGCGTGACTGACTATATCTCTTGGAAGTCTTTGGACGCTGTGTTCCACCTCCCTGTAAGAACAAGCTTGGTACCCCAGGCAGGAGTGCTACTGGACACACCCCCTCTGAAACTAGTGGAACAAAAATTAGGAGCTACAGAAATGACATAAGAGATGGCATAAGTAGAATGGTCTGAAGAAGACACAACCAGCAGATTTCCTTACCTTCTTGAAGCTCCTGGCAGTAAAGGAACACTTGTGAATGACCCTGGTGCCTTACAAAACCTAAACCTAATTATTACGTAAATACCTGAGAAGAACTTTCATCAGGATATCTGGATGCACAGGTGTGTTACAATGTAGAATTTCACGGTTGCAAGACACAGAATCCAGTAAGACTCTGGCTTTTATAGAAATTAAATGTGCACGACAATTAGAGGAAGGAATCTCTCGCGTCGTGACATCATGCGTCACGTTCCCGATGTTGCAGCAAGTCACGGGAGACCACGGCGTATGGGATACCCCAGATGCCATAGCAAAACACTGATGGACACCGGCATGGACTACGAGTCCAATGGGCTCCATGCAGAGATGGACGCCGGCATCCTCATGGCCGGTGGCGAACGTAGCATCTGCAGTAATCCAGGCAGCGGAGGCCGCGCAGAACATGGCCGTGTTCTAACATCATCCCCTCCACTCCACTAAAACCCCGTGTCCTGCCGGGGACCCGCATAGAAACCGGACCAGGCTTGCAGGGAAACCGGACATGAAACCGATCAATCTCGGGAGCCATGACATTGTGGTGAGATACCCACAACTCGACAGCATAACCCTTCCAGTGAACAAGGTATTGCAGAGTACGGTCACAGTAGCGGGAATCAACAATATAATGTACCTCGTATTCGTCCTGGGCCCCAACCGCAGGAAGAGGTAGGGCCAATAAATCGTGGCTTGAATTTCTTGGTGCTAGATGAGTTTAATATGGGCAGTAGATAACCATACACTGTCGCCTATTTTGTACGGAGGAGCTGGTACCCTCTTTATCAGCATAATTACGAGCATGGTCTTGAGCAAGACTCAAATGTTTCCAACTGAGTCAAAGCCCCGAAGAGATACGCAGCACATATTCTTTGACAGAAGGTACGTGATAGTTGAAGGACTTCAGCATAGGAAGTGAAAGAGGATGATACCCATAAGATGCATGAAATGGGGTATCGCGTAGGGGGACATGATACGAGTCATTATAGGCAAACTCAGCCAATGGGAGGAGATCCGTCCACCAGTCTTCGTTCTCCATGACATAGCATCACAAATATTGGCAAGGGTCCAATTGGCTCTCTCGCTTTGTCCGTCTGTCTGCGGATGGTAAGCAGACGAGAGGCAGTGGCAGAGAGCTAAATGTTTACAGATCTCTCTCCAAAACAGAGACAGGAATTGTGTTCCATGGTCAGTGATTAGAATACGAGGTATGCCATGAAAACAGAAAACATGAAGAATAAAGAGCTTGGCAAAACCGGGGCAGAAAGCACTCTTCATTGCTACAAAATGAGCCATTTTCGTAAAGGAATCGACAATGGTCATTATAGCAGCATGACCCCTGTCAAGTGGAAGATCAGTGAAAAGCAAGTGAACATGTATGCCAAGGACCCGGGGAACCGGAAAGGTATGGAGCAGACCTTGGAGTTGTTGCCTTAATACCTTGGCACAGGCACAACCCCATATCCCATAACATAGTCCACTGTATCTGTCCTCATATTATTCCACCATGCAACCCTCTGTAGTTTTTCCAGGGTTTTTAGTATTCCAAAATTCCCATCTCCTGGTAGGTCATGACACCAGGACAATACGGTTTCTTGGCTGGTACATGTAGGTAACCATCATTTATTGTTGTGAAACAAAAAACATGCTTCTCTGTGTTACCTTTGTCTTTATGAAGGAAGGCAGTCTCATCAATGAGGGTGCATTTGGTATAAGAGCGGCCTCATAAAAGGAGAGGATGGGTGACATGGCCAAGAAGATTATGTCTGGATGTAAGAAAGGTACACCTTCCACCTCATCCTCGTCTGATTTATAGGCTTGTGAGAGGGTATCAGCCTTGGTGTTTAAATGACTGGGTTTGAAGATTCTATGAAATCAAATCTGGCAAAGAAATGTATCCAGCAATTCTGACGCGGATTCATAGACCTAGCAGTCTTTAGAAATTCTAAATGTATATGATTCGTAAAGTCTGATAGTGTGACAGCGACCTTCTAGCAAATGTCTCCAGTTCAAGAAGGCTTCTTTAATAGTTAAAAGCTCCTTCTCGAATATACTGTTGTTTTTCTCAGCAGGAGAAAAAGTGCAGAAATAATATGACAACGGATGGTTTTTCTTAGTGCCTGGATCAGTCAGTGCTAGGATAGCCCCAACAGAAAATTGTAAGCATCTATCTCCACAACATAAGAAACATTTCTGGGTTGAGAAGTCTCAGAATCAGGGCTGTAGGACATTTTATTTTTAGCAGCTGAAACGCTTCTTCCTTATTAGGCATCCACTGATGAGGGGCCCCTTTTTTTCAATAAGCCTGTGAGGGGAATCAGGATATCCAAGGCTCGTCCGAGGACTCCCTATTGTGGGCGAGCCATGCAGTTTCCCGGACTTGGAATGGTTGTATTGGGGCATTCTCTAACCGTATACGTAGAAATGCCACAATAATAGCATAGGTTGAGACGTCTCTGTCTTTCTTTCCTCGGGTGTTACGGGGCCATGAGTGCCCCATAATTGCATGGGTTCTACTTCAGAATAGGAATGTCCTTTTCCCATCGGGGAAATTGAGTTTTCCGAAACTCAAACCGTCTCTTTTACCCTCTTCTCTCGGTTGCCCTTTGATCCGTCATTATTACTAATGAAAGATATGCAGCAAGGGTAGCTGGTGGCTCTATGACCTGGCTAAGGGAATCCTTTAAATCTTCCTTTACGCTTTTACAGAAGATGGAAATCTGTGCATCTTCTTGCCAAGCGGTTTGAGTGATTAACCCTTTGAAATGTGATTGTGACAGACCACTCAGACCAGGTAGATAAGTTTAACAAAATTCAGTCTTTATTGACTAATTTAAGAAAATGAAAAGGAAAAATATTCATTCAAGTATCAGTTCTCTTTCCAGCCAAGATAACTCTGATCGGGTTTCCGTGAGTGTAAGGCTGAAATCTCTGTTTAGTCTTCGTAAGCCCACTGGTATGGACTTGTGGACTTCTCGCTTCCAAATCGATTCTGAAATGAGAAAGAGAACTCCCCATCAGTCCTTTATCTCTCTTTGCTTTATATAGGGGCTGGCCACTCTTGACCCAATCAGGACTCTCCTTCTGTCCGAGGATATAAAAACCCTCCCAAGCCCCACCCCTTCCTTCCGTGCTCCCAGTCGCCATGATGTCTCTCCGCCATGTGCCCCGAGATGAAGATTGGGGTTTATATAGTCAGAAGACCCTGGCTTTGGTAAGGATAAAGACTTTCTAATATCCTCCTTTTTGTTCTCTTGTCTCTGTTTTACGAGTGTGAGGTTATACAGTTCTTTTGCTTCTCTTTGTTCCGTTCCCCGTTTGTGCTGTTTTGGCCCAACAACCTATCCCCGTTGGTCGTTCGTACTGCGGAACACGCGGCACACTCCGGCAGACCGTCTTGTCGCCTGTGTCGTGGTTACTGCGTTCCTTACCCGTAGGTTCCTCGCCACTTCTCAACCCCGCTACCGGCCGTGCGTAAGGGTTTCCGCTATCCGATTTCAGGCAACACAATTCGCGGATGGCACCCAGGTCTGTCTCTGACCACAATTGACTGCTTCCTTCAGTGTCTTCCTCCTCCTCCTTTCGGCTTGTACGTTCAGGTTCGAGTTTTGTTTTTCCAGTGTCCGCCTCACTGCTTCCTGCGGGCCCCTCTGTTACCGGGTATTTGGTGTTTGCATGGCGTCCCATGGCCTCTGATGCAGTCTGGCTGTTACAGTGATATTTAGGCAAGAAGATCTCTAGAGCATTGTTTAATCTCTAACAGTTCAGCACTCGCTTCTGCACCCCCTTCTAAAAAAGCCCTTGGCCGATCCTTCCTCTCCGGCTAACTATCGTCGATCTCCATCACTCCTTTCCTGGGAAAACTCTTGGAAAACCTGGCCATCTCCCAGCTCAATCTACATACTGAATCTGTTGGTTGCCTCCCTGACCACCAGTCTGGCTTCAGAGCTACCAGAAGCCCAGAAACTGCTCTCCTGGACACCAGTGAAGACTTGCTCTCCAATCTTGGCTCTAATCTCCCTTCTGTTCTTATTCTCCTTGATTTATCCTCCGCTTTTGACATGGTCAACCATGCCATCCTGCTCAATCGTCTCCGGGACAACCTTGGTATCACTTATCAGGCCCTGGTCTGGTCGACCTCCCTTCTCACCGACCGACCCTCAGGTCCAACTGGGGTCTTTCCTCTCTCCTATCTCTCTCTCTCTCTCTCTCTCCATTTGTGGTGTTCCCCTGGGGTCGGACCTCTCTCCCTGGCTCTTCAACCACTGCCTGGCACCTCTTGCCAACTGCATACTACTTTCTGCTCCAATTTTCAAAGTAATGTGCGTATGACACTCAGCTCTCTTTCAGGATCACCTAAGCTTCTTCTCTCATACCAGACTGTCTGGCCGCAATTCAGGAATGGTGCGCCGCCAATGATCTCTGCCTTAATGCCAGTGAAACTAAGATCCTCCTCATTGGGACACCCGCTCCCTCCTTGCCTCTCTCTCTCTGGCCGCCCACTCTGGGCCCTCTTCCTGCTCCTTCCAGTGAGGCTAAGAACCTTGGTGTCATCTTCGACTCCACCCTCTCCTTCTCTCCCCACAAATCTGACATCTCTAAGAAGTCAAACTATCAGCTGCACCTCCTCAGAGGTATTCTTCCTTTTCTCACATTCCCCCAGAAGCTCACCGTCTCCAGAGCTCTGGTCCTCTCCAGGCTGAACTATTGTAACAGCCTCTTTCTAAATGTTCCTGCCTCTACTCTTCGACCTTTACAACTTATCCAGAACAGGACTGCAAGATTTGTCTTTGACCTCAAGCCCAGGGATCGTATCTCTCCTGCTCTGAAATCTCTTCACTGGCTCCCTGTGGCTGCAAGGATCAACTTCAAGACCCTCTGCATTGTCCGCAAGGCTTTCTGGGGCCTGGGACCGTTCTACCGCCAATGTTCTCTTCCAAAACATCTTCCTTCTCGAGCTCTCCGCTCATCCACCTCCAACTCTCTGAGGGTCAGACGCTTCTCCAAGCAGAGAGTTGGGGGCAGATCTATCTCCTCGGCTGTAGCCTCCCTCTGGAACAGCCTCCCTGCCTCTCTCAAACTTGCGCAGAACCACCTCTGGTTCCTGAAGCAGCTCAAGAACTTCCTTTTCACTTCAGCTTTCACTCTTCCTCTCCCCTGCTGATAGACCTGACTGCTCCGTGCACTGGTCACATTCTGAACTCGGGCCCAGACTCTTGCATGTCCAGTTACGCTTGCACTGCCTCCAGGCTCCCCAGCACGTAAGGGTCTGTATCTGCAACTCTACAGTCCCTTCTCTCTGCACTTATGAGCCACCTGCTGGCTGCACTTGTAAGTTAACTGCATTTCTCCCCTCCCCCTGGCATTTCTCGCCTTCCCTCTTCTCCGCACTTGCGCGAGCTGAATGAGACAAGGCCTAGTAAGATCGTTTGTAAGGGCCTAGTAAGATCCCTTGTTTCCCCCTCCTTGTTTTGTTGCGCCTAGAAACACTTGTGTACAGGCGGGTTATAAATGCCACATCATATCATTATGAACAGCCTGAAACGTATATTGCCTATCAAACATAAGTTGGAAAGCTCCTAGAAACCAGTCGTAGTCAGAAAAGAGCGGACTGTTCTCATCTAGATAGTAGCCCAGGCTAAGGTTCTTTTTTCCAGACTAAGCAAAATAAAAGACACTTTAGCCTGGTCTGAAGCGTAAAAGTGTTGTTGATTCAAATAATTAATTCAATATAGCGTCAAAAAGGATTTAAAGTCCTTGGGATCACCTGCATACTAGGAGGCATAGGAGGAGATGGAACACCTTGGTTAACCCCGGGTGCTGGTAAGGTGGTGGAAGCTACGAGGGGGTCGGTTATCAGAGCGTGTGGAAATGCCAGAACCAGCCCCCAAAGAGAACCTGGAGAAGTTGATTTTTAGCCATGAGACAGACAGACAGACAGACAGACACACACACACACACACACACCCTCCCCCCCGCACTGTTGTGAGACTCTGAATCCAGCAATATTGGGGCTTTTATAGAAACTAAATGTACGTGACAATTAGAGGAAGAAACCTCATGTGTCATGACGCCACGTTACACGTTCCCGAAGTTGCAGCAAGTCACGGGAGACCATGGCGTTGGGGGTCCCCAGACGCCATGGCAACCGGTAAGGATACCGGCACCGACTACGAGTCCAACACGCTCCATGCTGAGATGGGCGCCGGCATTCTTTCACGACCGGTGGCAAGTGAAGCGTCCACTCCGTTACAGGCAGGTGAGACAGTGGCATCCGAGTGGAACGCAGCTGTGTTCTAACACAGTGGATATTTCTTCTAGCTGTAGAGATGTGGTCTTTTTTGGGGATATTTATCGTGGCTCATACAGCGTTATTCTGGATGAGCTGTCATTTCTTTTATTTGCGGCAGCTGGAGCCTGAAAGCGGGAATTGCAGTAATCAATCCTGGATTGTAGAAGGGCTCTAACAAATGTGATGCAGCTATCAGTGGTCAGCAAAAGCCTGCATGAATTATCAGTTGAGCAAAGTATGCTGCTGTTGATGCAATAGCGTTTACCGGTCTAGTTAGGGATAGCGCAGAGTCCAAGTATGCTTCCAGGGTTTTTAACCCTTTAGCAACGGTAATTCTGTTCCTGACGATAAAAAAGGATTTGTAGGAGTCGTTACGTTTGTTTAGCCGAGATTGTGTGCCAATAAGGAGTAGTTCAGTTTTCTCATCATTTAGGCATAGTCTGTGTTGTGCTATCCAGGCCTGAATAGATTAGTATATTTTGCTTACTGCGTTTGAGTCAGTTTTATCGTTGCCGGAGATAGGTAGGAGGGGTGTCATCCTCATAGTTAGTGTAGGGGACATCCAGGTCATCTAGGAGGTCAAAGAGGGGCTTAGTAAAGGTATTGTATACTGGTGGTGAGACAGATGAGCCTTGTGGCACTGCAAAGGTGACTGGAGCTGATGGGAGTGGGGGGTCTGAGAACACTCATTGTGCAGTTTCACACAAGGGCTCTATCGAAGCTATGGCTTTGGCCAAGAAATGGGCAGCTGAGGAGAGGTGTTAGCAGAGGATTTTGTGGTTGACCAAGGCAAAGGCGCAGAGAGGTCAAGAGGAAGATGGACAGGTTACCCTTGTCTTTGATTTCATCCATTTCGATTTTTAGGTCCAAAAGGGCGGATTCCGTTCCGTGACCGGGCCGGAAGCCCAACTGGCATAGGCCAAGGAGGTTGTGAATTTCCAGGTAATTTTGGATTTGCAGATAGACTGCTCTGTCAAGTATTTTAAGGAGGAAAGGAATGGTCGCGATAGAGCAGTAGTTGGTGGGAACGTTGGCATCTAATATAGACTTTTTGAGGAGCTTCTTTAGGTTCTCTGGTATGTTGCCAGTTGAGAAGGAGTTAATGATCAATGCCGTAATGAAAGGGGCAAGCTCTTCGTCACAGTCTTTTATAAGGGAGGCTGGACATATGTCTCCTTGGCATCTGAAAGGTTTCAAGCCTTTAATCATTTTGGCAGTTTCAGTGGTCGTTGTAAAGACTGGAGGGGGCTGTCTGTACTTCTGCTCTCTATATGGTAGAGGAGAGGCACAGAGAACCCCAGCCAAGATTCTCTATTAGTAGTAAACGTGGGCGATCAATCAAGACCTAGCTTCTCAGGAGGTGATGCAGGCTGGTTCTTAAGTACAGGGTAGTCCCCTTGCACCCACAAAGGAATGTCCGCACACTGTATTAGTTAAAACACAGTTTTAACATAATTAATATTCAAGGTTATGTACAATATCACAATAACTCACTTTGTACTTGGTTATCTATAATGGCAAATATACAGTTCTATGTGGTACCGCAATTACTATTAGATCTCTTTAAAGTGCATCAACTGTACGGTTAAATGTCACACAAATCAGTTTGTAAAGGAAACCAACAATAGCTATAAGAGGAAAGCAGTTGGTTAGAACAATTGGCAGAATACTAGCCCTGATACCTAGACACAGTTATGTGTGGAGATCCCTCCCACCTGGGCAACCTGTAGAATAAAGATATATCACAAGCGCAGTCCATATATTGTTCACAAGAGACGTTCCAATAGTTCAGCAACCCCAAAGTGCCTGGTGTTGTAGCGTTCCTTGTCGGGGAATCGACGGCCCTTCTTGAGTGCCCTCCCTTTAAGGTAGGAGTCACGGGTCGTTGAACACCCGACAGAGAACAGGGCGAACTAAGACAGTGAAGTGGCAGCTTCGTTCCAAACGGTACGCGTCGACGGGGAAGTGTAAACGGCATGCAAGGAAGAGGCGTGCGGGGCACCTCAGTGTTGAAAGTTCTGGACCGCAAAGAGTTTGAAGAACTGTGGCCCAGCAAGGGTGTCGAGTCGTCGGCGTCTATGTGGTCATTGGGTGGCGGGAAACCCACTGGTGGATGCTCCTCGGTGCGTTGACGGCCTGGGCTTCTCCGGCAGGATAAGGCGGGCGGCAGTGCGGACGAGCGCGTCTGTGAATCGAAAGTTCTTAGGCAACGGGAGCACGGCGGTTCCAGTCGGCGACAGCAGTCATCGACTGTGGTGGACAACAGTGTCCGGGCGCTTCTCCTTGTGATTCCACGACGGTCCCAGTCTCCGGTCCGGAGCCTGTCGTAGGTCTGTCTAGAAGGGAGCCTTGGTAAAGATCAGCTGGTGCACGATGGTCCCTCGTGGCTCGGGAAGAGGGCACCTTACCAGCTCCTCTCTGGATCCGTCCTTGGATACACAGCAACTTTCAGATTGATGAAGTAGAGCAGCAGCAAGGCTTCTCTTCCAGCAGGGCTTCAAGGTTAAGCTTCAGTTTCAACTCCAGTTTCTCTTCAGCTTCTGAACACGCATTCTAGCAGTGAGAGGCCCCCAGATATACTAGTTGATCTCCCATTCATTCTGCTGGGTCACACTCGGGCAACCAATCGGTCAGAAGGGCATTCATGCAGGCAAGCCAGCCACTCAGGTGCATAGTGCATTCAGGCCATTCACTTCTCTCCAGACACTCACACGTTATTGTGTATTGGGACAAGTACCCAGCCATTCAACACTCCAAACTGCATTCATACCAGTTTCGGGCAGGGCTGTCTCAGTCATTGTGTCAAAAACCAGAAACCAGACATCCACAACACGAAGTGCATATTGGTCACACACACCATTCACCCAGGTCCCACCCACAGGGTGTACCATCAACATACAGTCACTGGGAAGGCCCCAGCTAGTCTGGCCTGGACTTCACAACAACACCATATATGGAACTTCCACCCAACAGCCAGTCAGGGGGAAGGAATAGAGTCGGGGCTTCCCAGGACTTTGGGAAAACAAGGTAACAGGCAATAGAAAGCAAGAGGCCACAGGGGCCATCTTGTTTCCTATCAGGAATCAACCGATTCCAATGCCATGGCCTGGGTATCCCAAAATGGAGGATACTCGGAGCACCTGTCAAATTGAGCATGGAGCTGCCACTAGCCCATGCCCTGCTCTGTTGGCCACACACAGATGCCCAAAAACATACACTAGGGGCACAGGGTTGTACCCCCACCCATGGGTGCCATAAGGGTATCCCATGGGTCTGTACACCAAACCAAAAGAGAGCTGCACCGCCAGGAGTCCCACATGAACTCCTGCGTGGAAAACACGACAGAACACACAATAAAAAGCAGTAAAGGACAAGGCTACGGAGGCCCTGTCCCTCCGATGCATTTCCAGAATCGCAGTCATGACTGGGGCAAATTCAAACCAGGCAGTGGAGATAGGGAGTGGGGACCACTGGTCTATAGGTTGGCCATCTGACGAGTGTTTTTTTTTTTTTTGTTGCCGTTTGGTTTGGATTAGGGAGATTTTGTCGAAGCGTGCATTTTGTATGTTTTAACACCAAGGGAGGTCTTTAATACAGTTATCTGATGAGGTAGCTCGTGTTTCGGGTTCACATAAGATAGCGAAAAGCTCTCTGGTACCCGAGTTTGCTTTTTCAATTCTCTTGTTGTATGCATCGCATTTAGTTAGAAGAATGGGCTGTTTGTATTTTTTGGACAAGGCAGTGAAGTGCAGTTTTTTCGCATCTGAAGGTATTTTTCTTCCAGGCAGCCTCAGCTGCTCTTTTTGAGGAGAGTAAGGCTTTAAGATTGGGGGTGTACACATAATTCAGGTGGGCTATTGGTTCGGGTTTTATGGTTGCTCAAGGGTGCTACTTTGTTAATGGCTTCTAGGAGAGTTTGGTTATAGATCTCAACCATGGAGGTAGGGTCAGTGTTTGTGTGCGAGTAGGCTGTTAGAGGTAGCGTAGGTGGTGGTGTAGGTTATTGCTGGTGTAGCTATTTTGTGGTACAGTGAGAGTTGCCTATGGCAGCATCAAAATTGAGAGCATTGGACCCAGAAATGCAAACTGTTTTCATGTTGTGTTTTCAGTATGGGGTTAGGAAGGGATGTTGTTGAGCTCTCGTGGTGAAGTGGGCCATGGCTCTAGATCTGAGGCACGCATTCCTCCATGTGAGTGGGGGGGGGGGTGATTGTAGGTACTGTCGGCCTATAGCTAGGCGAAATCCTAGTCACCTGTTCCGATTGTTAAAGGAACATGGTTTACTAGGGCTCAGGGCAAACTTGTGCGCAGTGGGCTGCAGGTTAGAGGTGGTGTGGAGTGGCCATGCCTTGGGCAGGAAGAACGACAGTGGGATGTTGTGTGAGTCGGGCAGCGTATTTGACATTTTTAAGGTGATTGTGCATTTATATTTAGTGGTGACATGTAGTAAATAGCTGGTAGGCCGGTATGTTGGCTCCTGGCCGCTGTGAGAAACCTGATCTGTCATCCAGGTGACCAGGAACACCATAGCTATTGGATCCAGTTCCTGGGGGTGGACCAGTGAGGGAGGATCACCTGGATGAGGGGTCTTCGGGGAGTGGAAGTGGGACACCAAAGGGTAAAATGCAGTATCCGCTTCCTGGCAATACCTTTTCCACCTCCTACCAGGTAGGATACTTAGAAGCTCAACCCCCCCGCCCCCTTTCCCGACACAAACACTTTCTCCAGACATTTCATTGTGAGCTAGAACGGACTAACACCAGAGCCGTATACCTGATTTGTCCCAACACCATGGGCAGGCAATTACTGATCATTACACACACCTGACTTCCATCACAATTCCCCACACGGAAGTAAAAAAAAAGAGCATAAAAGCACACACCGAGCGAGGAAAAGCACACGAGGAAGCAGCAGTTCCAAGATGGCAGTTTAGCACAAGGAGAAAGGTGGAGAGATGGGAGATGGTTGCAAGGAGGAAAGTACCCTTGACCTCTAGAAACCATTATTTTCACGAGCCTTGGAAAGTGAGAAGCCTAAGACTGGGAACTGAAGCTGAACAATCCAACACTGTGCATCAAAGGTATCGGGGGCACTCCCTGGTGCCAACCCAGGCCGGGAGGAGCGATTACTGCTGTGGTACTGTCCTTGGTTCCTGCAAGAAAGCCATGCCAGTAAAAGTAGCACAACTGGCGAGTCAAAAAAAAGGATAAAAAAAATCAGCCTTTGTATGAACCAAGGTTGCAAGCTGCAACATTGTATGACGAAATCCACAAAGGACACTGTTTGAAGCGCATGTAATGAGAGGCGCGAACAAGTGCAAACTAAAGAAGTGTATGTACTTTGAAAAAGCCAAATAAGATACTGTGTACAGAGTGGTACGGTGCCACGTGGGTGCTCATTCGAAGGTCTCCGTTAGGTATCCAACTGAATGGCAACTGCATTGTGAAAAAGGAACTTTGTATCAAAGTGGTCCTACGCCGGGTCAAGCTAAACCCTGTGAACATTTGAAAGACTTCGATAAGTCTAAAGTGAACTGCAATTGGTCAGAGCCCAGCTGAGGGAGACTAATTGAAAGTAGAAAAGGGATTTCAGCCCGGAAGAGGGGGATCCACCGTAATAGAAAAGGGATCTGAGCCTGGCTGAGGGGGATCCAGGGAGAGACACCCGTATCACATTATTATCAGAAGAAAATGAAGCGGTCTGAATCAAGAGACTTAGACGAGGAAAGAGACTTGGGCACAGAAGGCCCTGATGATGGAATTGGAACTGTACCCTCATGTCGAAGCCAGAGTGTGTGCTTGGCTCAAGTGAACCGCCTTGCCCACTGCTGAAAACGTAGCGAAGGGAGGCCAATGGCCTGAACACCAGTCTTATCATTTTGTGAACACTTTTCTTTTGCATGAACATTCCCCCACACTATTTGTAAATTAGCAGTAAGGATTGGCAATAGGTTTTTTAGTACAGGCCCTTTTAGTTTGACAAGACTCCACTAGGACTGCATTATTATTTGATGGTCGTAGCTTGCTCCCATCTGTAGATTTAGGTTTAAATAGGCGTTTTTCAACCCCTTGTGAAAGTTCAATAAACACCCTTGAACTGTGGTCACTTGTGTCTGTCTTACTTCGATACTGTGCTTTCCTTACAGGCCAGACACGCTCAAAACAAAAATGGCTGCATACATGTGAGGTCATCCAAATGTGATTTTTTGAAGGGCACTGTAAGCACATACAATGAAAATGGCTGCATACATGTAGGGTAAACTCTTAGCGATACATGGAATTAGTAGAATGTTTGTGCATAGAGGAGCACACCATTGTGTCAATGACATTAATGTCAAGGAAAGAGTTGGTGTTGGTGCCTGAAGGTGGCTTACCCGGGCAGGTGGAAGGATCCTGGGAGTCCTTTAGGGCAGAGACGCCTCGCAGAAAGGTAGCATGGGGAGGCGATTGCTGCTCCAGCATGCTCCGAGAGGCTCAGACAGGGGCCTTGGTGATGGACCTTGGTTAGGAGGGCAGCTAACCTGCCGGCTTCCCTGGTTGGCCCTTTAGTGTCCCCGACCAGCCAATGGTAGTCACTGGAGGGATGGCTGGGGAGGGATTCGCAAGGCAGAGATGTTGTCGGCCATTATGGAGCAAGAGGAGCACAATTGGGTTGAACAGCCCAGTTAGGCTGTTTAAAATGAAACAAAAGCTGCACTTAGGAAAAGTAAACGTGCACATAGTAATGAATAAGGCCAGCAGGGGTGACCATTGCACCCTTATTCGCTATAATGTCATCTGGGTTTGCAGGGGTGTCCCCCATGTACCCATTTATAAAGTTTTTTTAAAACAGCTTTGCACGAGAGGAGACTGAGGGCGGCTTGCGCATTACACAGTGTAAGTGGGGGGGATAGGTGGGCGATGGGTGTTGGGAGAGGGTTGTCGTGTTGGATGTATTTGCGGCAGAAATGGCGGTACAAAATGCATATTTTTGGCCAAAATGCTTACGGTCATTTTGGCCGCAAACATATGCATTACGGTTGAACTATCCAAATTCCAAAATATCCCACTTCACATTTGCTTGAACATTAATTGCACTACAAAAACACTGACAAATCAACTTCCGGGGCACCAGTGTTCCAGGGATGAAAATCAGTTTATAAACCATCAATCAGCCCCACACCTTTAGTACACTAGAAGGGATTTGAATAGTTTGGAAACACAAGTAAATTGTAAACATCCTTGTCCAATTTCGGTAACGTGGACTGAATGGCAGGTAATCCGGGGGAGACTAAGACTGGCAGGGCCCTAACACAAACCCCACTCCGGCAACGTCAGTCATCCTAAGTCTTGTCCCCTGCAAAGACAAGTATCGCAGAGGAAGGAGAGAGGGAGAGGAGGAGGGGAAGAGAGAAAAAGGGGAAGGGAGAGAGAAAAAGGGGAAGAGAGAGAGAAAGAGGGGACACTCCTTAAAATCCAAACCCATGCTTCAATCCGAAAAAAAGACCCTACCAAAGGGGCAAACTGTCCCTGGACTATCCCCCCCGAACTCTCAGAATGACATTGCGTGATGCTCTTGTGCGACTAAATGTGTATAATATTTTGTAATAGCCTGGGAAGTCCCTATTCACTTATTGAGAATCTGTGCTAAGTCATCTACCTTCTGAGTACATCCTGATTGATTCAGACTTGCTAATAATAAATGGTGAAGCAGGGGTTTTTATAAACTCCCTGTCTGACATTAGATAAGGAACTGTGTATATTGGACACCACAGATCTTAAGAGTGACCATCTTCACACCTTAGAAAAACGTCCTGCATGTCCGATCACACCTAAACTTCAGTTCTTGCATTGGTTGATTTACACTTTTGCAGTGTGTCCTCAATCCGTTTACCACAGATCACGGATTACCTAATGCAAATACAGGGATGAGTAGTGGTGAAACTGCCGGCGCATCCCCACACTACTATTAAACACAGCAGTGATCCCCAAGCATAAAGGTGAAACAGGCCCAGATTGAATGATTGACCTCCTTTACCTTGTGTGGTAGTGCAGACAGAGGTGGAGGCTATACTCTTCAGTATGATGATTCAAGTCGATGGGGCCCAACAAAGTCAGTGGTTGGGTTGGGTCGAAGCAATGCTTCCACTCGGTTGAGTTGATGTGCAAAACGATTACTTCCAGTGGGTCAAGTTCGAAGTCAAATCAGGTCAAGGCTATGTTCTTTGGGGTGAAGATGATGTTAGACATGGAGCGAGTCAGATGCTTCCACAGTGAAGAGCCGGCATTTAAGTCACAACAGTGGTCCTTTTCACTGGTCCAAGACAGCATTGAAGTGGTTGAAGAGAATGGTAAGCAGTTCGAAAGTTTGTATAGCACCAAAGACAGCACTGTATCGTCTCGAAGTGCATCAAGCAGGGTTAGATGGTGATACGAGATTGCAGCTGCTCTTGGCTGCTAGGGGTGCCAATCCAAGGGCTTCAAGACAAGGAGAGTCCTTCTGTTCTTCCACCCCACTCCAGAGAGTTAGCTGACACCTACAGGTCTTCTTTCACCACCACTGAACTGGTTCCTGGATCCAGTGCAGCCAGCAGCGAGGCCTTGATCCAGCAGCAGTCACTGCCATGATTCCCTGGAGATGGTTAGGGATACATAGTTTGGGGGTGCCTTCCCTCTTCAGGCTCTATAGCAGAGGAGATTGAAGTAGATAGTACTTCAAACAGAGGTCGAGTGGATCTTTATTGTCCTGGTAAGGGTCTGAAGATGAATCAAAGAATGAGTGGGTGTCCCTCTCTTTTTGAAGGCAAAATGCCACAAGGGATTGGCCCAAAATAAGCCTGCTGTAATAGGTTCAATCGCAGTTGTTGTAACAAGTACTTTTTCCTTACAACATCAGACCTAGAATATCTTGCCTGCAGGAAATTGAAGGGACAGGAAAACAAACAGAGCACCAACAGAAACCCAGCCGGTGGGTTCCTTCTCTCATCCCACACCTTCCTTCTGGTTACTCTAATGCCACAGCCTTCCCATGCCTGCGGACTTCCAAGGGACTCCATGGCCAGCACCCCGGTTTGAGAGTGGCTTTGTTCTACCAGTGCTGCCTTTGAGGGACTGGTTCTCAGGTTACCCTTCCTGCAGGAGACTCAAAGGGGCAGCATCTTGGTCACTGTTCCACGTGACTGTGGTGGAGACAGTCATAACAGACACAGCAGTCCTGTTATAGCTGGGCCCTTCTCACACAGCTGACACTAGTGTGACACAAAATGAGTACCCACTGTGGCTGTGGCAGCCAATCAGGTGGCTTCAAACCCTTGCTGCATCTACTGCTGCAAGCCCGTATTTGGAACAACGGAGTGCTCTACGCACCCGCCCTCCACCCGGCACTGCTGTTTTTCCACCTACCCTGCCTCCCCCCACCAAATACAGCCCCTGAACACCACCACTCACCCTCTTACTTGAAAAGGGCTCCTCCGCCCAGGCCATGCTGTCCGCTTGGCTTCCTGTTCAATCCACGGAAATGGAAGAAGGGCTCTGATTGGAGCCCCACCTTCCATTATCATGGCAATCCTGAGTCGAACGAAGCAGTGCGGGCGGGTTTTTTTCTTTTTCAGTTGCTTTTAGCAACTCAAGGGTGTGCCTCGGGGTGCTTATAGCAATAACATGTTTTGCAGCCTTCACCGGACTGGAAATGGCACCAGGGTCCATCATTAAGGGCCTTGCTTCACTCAGGCCTATAACTTGGGCCCCAGGCCGTTACCGGCTGGTGAAGTTGGCAGAACACATTATTATTGCTTAACTGCTGTGGCTTTATAATTGTGTGACTCTAGCAGCCATCATGCCAACCCAGCATCACTTATATTTACAGATTGACTAGAGTAATCAATTATTATAATTTAATATCTCTTTTTATTTGGTGAAAGAGAACAACAGATAATCAACAGAAACCAAAACCTTGGCAGAATCACAACTCTTGATTAGGTCAGTAGTGCATATAGTTGAAAAGCCACCTCTGCCTGTAGGAACTTCGTGTCCCAGCAGTAGTCTGGGTTGCATATGTGACCTTTGAACCTTCTCTGTGCCACTGCAGAGCTGGTTCTGTAGAAGTCCGTAGACTGCTTACAATAAAGGCACAGGTGTGCACTATAATTTTTTCATGGAGCATTTATGAAAGTGGGTAGCCCAATAAGCAGACCTCCCTTTGAGAAACGCAATTACCTGCATAAGTTTAGAAGTTAAAGAAAATAGCTCAGGCTATTCTTCTCTTTCAGGTGGCATTCTGGCCAGCTATATCCCAGAGACTGAGAAGACAAAGCATACTGGATGCTATTTCACTGCGACTGAGCACTATATCCCAGAGACTGAGAAGACAAAGCATACTGGGTGCTAGATCACTGCAACTGAGCACTATATCCCAGAGACAGAGCATACTGGGTGCTATATCACTGCGACTGAGCACTATATCCCAGAGACTGAGAAGACAAAGCATACTGGGTGCTAGATCACTGTGACTGAGCACTATATCCCAGAGACAGAGCATACTGGGTGCTAGATCACTGCGACTGAGCACTATATCCCAGAGTCTGAGAAGACTAAAAGCATACTGGGTGCTAGATCACTGCGACTGAGCACTATATCCCAGAGACAGAGCATACTGGGTGCTAGATCACTGCAACTGAGCACTATATCCCAGAGACAGAGCATACTGGGTGCTATATCACTGCGACTGAGCATATATCCCAGAGACAGAGCATACTGGGTGCTAGATCACTGCGACTGAGCACTATATCCCAGAGACAGAGCATACTGGGTGCTATATCACTGCGACTGAGCACTATATCCCAGAGACAGAGCATACTGGGTGCTATATCACTGCGACTGAGCACCATATCCCAGAGACAGAGCATACTGGGTGCTATATCACTGCGACTGAGCACTATATCCCAGAGACAGAGCATACTGGGTGCTATATCACTGCGACTGAGCACTATATCCCAGAGACAGAGCATACTGGGTGCTATATCACTGCGACTGAGCACTATATCCTAGAGACAGAGCATACTGGGTGCTAGATCACTGCGACTGAGCACTATATCCCAGGGACAGAGCATACTGGGTGCTAGATCACTGCGACTGAGCACTATATCCCAGAGACTGAGAAGACAAAGCATACTGGGTGCTAGATCACTGTGACTGAGCACTATATCCCAGAGACAGAGCATACTGGGTGCTAGATCACTGCGACTGAGCACTATATCCCAGAGTCTGAGAAGACTAAAAGCATACTGGGTGCTAGATCACTGCGACTGAGCACTATATCCCAGAGACAGAGCATACTGGGTGCTAGATCACTGCAACTGAGCACTATATCCCAGAGACAGAGCATACTGGGTGCTATATCACTGCGACTGAGCATATATCCCAGAGACAGAGCATACTGGGTGCTAGATCACTGCGACTGAGCACTATATCCCAGAGACAGAGCATACTGGGTGCTATATCACTGCGACTGAGCACTATATCCCAGAGACAGAGCATACTGGGTGCTATATCACTGCGACTGAGCACCATATCCCAGAGACAGAGCATACTGGGTGCTATATCACTGCGACTGAGCACTATATCCCAGAGACAGAGCATACTGGGTGCTATATCACTGCGACTGAGCACTATATCCCAGAGACAGAGCATACTGGGTGCTATATCACTGCGACTGAGCACTATATCCTAGAGACAGAGCATACTGGGTGCTAGATCACTGCGACTGAGCACTATATCCCAGGGACAGAGCATACTGGGTGCTAGATCACTGCGACTGAGCACTATATCCCAGAGACAGAGCATACTGGGTGCTAGATCACTGCGATTGAGCACTATATCCCAGAGACAGAGCATACTGGGTGCTATATCACTGTGACTGAGCACCATATCCCAGAGACAGAGCATACTGGGTGCTAGATCACTGCGACTGAGCACTATATCCCAGAGACTGAGAAGACTAAAAGCATACTGGGTGCTATATCACTGCGACTTAAGTCAAGAAGTGAGCTGGGCTATATATTCCTGTTACGAAGCGTATGGGACACTATTTTCCGGAATCTGACACTTTAAAGCCATGATGCAACCTGGGAGCAATATTCCTGGGAGTGAGAAGTCAAGATTCAATAAGAGTGCTGCATCCCCCTTGGCCTGTACACGAGAAGCATACTGGACGCTATAGTCCTGTGACTGAGACTGAAGACAAGAAGCAAGCTAGGTCCTGTAGCTCTAAGAGTGTGTGTTCGAGTAGGGATTCCTGAAAAGACTTTTGAACCCCCAGATGGCCCCATCCTGACATGGCTAGTATATTTATCTTCTCGAGTCTGATTTCATTTCCTAGCTCCGATGGGTTTTCATTTACATTCGGACTCGTGATCCTATGCCCCACCACCCCTTGAGTCCTCCACACATCTGGGCCTTCAATGGACAGCGTCAGGATGTAGCTTTATCTCACCTTGTATCTGACTCTTTCCTGCAGAATTCCATGGGTTCTATAATCCATGCACAAACGGGTGTAGATACAAAGGACCTTGGAAGCTAAAACGCCCTAAAAAGCCATGGGTTCTGCATGCCCTGATCAAAAACTCAAAATAATTCCTAACCCCATGTCTATCGAACCCTAGAGAAGGTGCCCAGGCAATACAGCAGAACACCTTCTTTGACTTTCGCATCTCAGCATTGGCCATAATGCCAAGTGCCAAATGGTAATGAAACTGCAAAGAAGTTCCTAGATGACATTGATGAACGCCAGTGGTAGCAGTTCTTTGGCAATTATTGGATCGTATTGTCCATGTTGATCCGTGAAAGTGGGCGCTAAGAGGACCATGTGTCATCCGTAGCTTTCCTTTATAAAGGAATGCAATTGCAGCCTATCTGGTTGGCTGGTAGTGCCCGCCTTTCCATGCAGCGTAATTATCTGATACTAGGAAACCCAAGTACTCCAGGTGAGACTGAAGATAGTCCATCCTGTTTTGAAAGCTCCTCGGGACACACGCTTTAGGGTGCTGTGATAGGAGCATTCAGCAGAGCACATCAGATGATATGCAACAGAACCACCTCCATCCATCGAGAAAAGCCTTTTGTTTTCATTTCCTGTTCAATCATGTCCAATATGGTGCTGAACCGGGAGCTATGATCCGTGAATGGCTGAGACTTTTAGATGATATTAGTTTGCTTATGTCGACTATGAATCGCCTCAGTCCTGGACTACAGTCGCTTCAAGCAAGAAGTCTCCATGGCTTACTGTGTTCCTCAAACCTTGTAGCAACGGCTCTCCACCACCTTTCCACTCACACAATCACTTCATACTCGCTCTCTGCACTTCTTCTCCTAACCACACTTGCCACACTTTCAAGCAGTGATGTACTTACCAGTTTAGGCAGCTATGTCACTCGTTGACCATTATTTATAAATCAGGTTGACCTTTAATGTTCATTCTTTCCTATTCATTAGAAGAATGAATGAACAGGGTTTTACTTATTGTGTACCCTCATCTGTTCCCTTTTCAGATATGCAGTCCCACCCTTGCTGTTGAGCCTCAGACATTTCTTGGACCATTTACAGGACGAGAAGAGTTTGGACTATCAATTAACATGAATACGTGCCCAAAGCCATTACATTTGTTATTGTGTTTTTTACTTACTTTTGAATGACTCTGTAATAATCTGATTGTAGTTGTTAGGTGATTTGTACCCTCACCAATATCATTAGTGGGTTCTTTTTTGATTTTGGTAGACGGCAGATTACCCCTGAAGAATTTCTGCTTATTTTACTTACACACACGTTCAGAAAGAAACATGTTGGGAAATTGATGAATGAATGAGCATGTCTGAATTTGAATTAGAACGAATGTAGTGAGTGATTAGGTTGATTTTGGTGACATCTGCACAACACTGCCCCGGAGTGACCCCAAACTTTATTCACTCCTCGTTTTCACACTGTTTATTATTTCTTGGTATCTGTGGTGATTACCTTATTTTTTTGATTATTCTGCTGTTTTACTTCCAAAATGTGAAGAGGTACATGTTACTGGCATTTGCACTTTATACCAGTTGTCTGGTTATTGAAGTTTTTTAATGTTGACTATGAACAAACTCAAAGTTTTTTAATGATGCTGAAAACTAATAAATTATATATATTCTTTTGTAAACTTGCTTGGAATTCAATCAGTAACTGGTGATTAATGTTGGAAGCATTGGGACACCAACTGAAAAGCGATCAAATCAAGCCCCTTGGCACTGTTTTGTCTGTTCTAGGCTTCGCCTATAAAGTATAGAAGATGTGCCAAGAAGAGGGCTCATAATCCTCTTACCTCCCCAAAGGTGTTTGTTTGTAACACTTTCAAGCACACCAAAAATGCTGTACTTAATAACCAATGCATCACCTGCTCCAAATGTTCCTCCACAATCTACTACAACGTCCTTCCTCTTTCTGGTCTATGTATCGGCCAACTCCCCCTCACTTAACTCACCCGAATAACCCACACCTTCCTGTTTTCTGTACCATCTTTTAATCACCTCCCTGCTTCATGATTGGTCCTCGGGCCCTGGCCAATTTGGCCCAGTCTTCCCCGCCCGGGAGGGATAAGCTTTAAAGAATGTTTTAAATGGTAAGCAAAGCCCTGCTCCTCCTCTCTGTGTGGGGCTGCCGAGCTGCTGGAATGGCGACCCTCATGTCCATGCAGTTACCCATGAGGTAAGCACAGTCTGTTTGAGCATGCACCACTCTATTGCAGGTCTTTGAGTGTCTAGGACTTTGCCCTTGACACCTGATCAGACGCCATGGGGCTGGCATGCAGGCCTGCTGCATAGGGGCTCCAGCTCCTGGCTCCATTGTTTTCCTTCCTGGTGTGCTGATGGCAAAGCATTCGCGAAGGTTTGAGTTTGTGAAAACCAGCTCTCTGGGTGATTTTTCTCCGCCAGAGCATTCACAAGTCTCTGTGTGGGGAGTGTAAGGAACTCATGGTGGCAACAGCAAACACAGACACGAGATCACAGTTTAAGGGTGTTTATTAAACTGTATAGGTAGGTTGGAGAAATGCTTAATCTAAACCTAAATCTAAAATGGGAGCAAGCTATGACCATCAAAATGATAATAATGCAGTCCTAGTGGCGCCTTGTCAATAAAAAAGGACTATACTAAAAAAAAAGAAATATTATCAATCCTTACAATTAAATACAAAAAGAGTGTGGGATAGGGTTCACAAGAAAGAAATGTTCACAAATAATATGGATGTGGTAGCCGGGGGTCTCCCTTCCCCAAATTTTAAGCATGGGACAAGGCAGGATTCCTGAGCACAGCACACTAAGTTTTCCCAGCAAGAGACTACAGTTCTGTTCTCTGGTATCAGAACCTTCGGTGGGTAAGTCTCTTTTCTACAAAAAGTCTCTTGCCTCCGAGTACCTGATGTGTTCAAAATAACAAACAAAAAGTTCCTTTCCGTATGTATGTTGGGTGATTACCTTTCACCCCTGGATCACTCCCTATTCCAGGCTCAAATCCACAAAAGTTTCTAGCGATTTCAGGACCTTAGGTGGTTAAGTTTCTTGCTTCCAAGGGCCTGATATGTTCACAATTACAAACAAAAGTTCCCTTCTGATTGCATTTAGGGTGCTGATTCTTCACCCGTGGGTTCCCCTCTTCCGGGTTCCGACCCCTCTCGAATGTCTGCCTCCCTCCGTCGCGTTCACTATGGCTTGTATTCAAGGGATCTCATTTGCTGCATTCACGTGTCGTCGGGTTTTGGCTTTTCAGCCCTCGATCCCCCTCTTCCGGGCTCAGACCTTTGACGACTGTTTGCCTTTCTCCGTTGGGTTCACTACGGCTTTTACTCTCGAATGTCAGACTCCCTCAATGAGGTTCACTATTGCCAACCGCACAGTTCCTTCTACTTTAACACTATGCAGGATTCACTTCCCTTAGTTGTCCAATTACTTGTCGGTCAAAGACTTTCGACTGCACAGGGGGTTTTGCTAGACCCCTGTCTGACCACTGACCTTTTCTTCCGGCTCTCCTAAGGCCTTCTGGTATCATTAGTTTCAACAGTAGGGGAAATCACCCACGTGGTGCCAGAACCCTCTGCAACTGGTTTTCCCCTGAGATGTTAACAGTTTTTTGTTTTCCCTCAATTAGCCATTCGCAATTTTCATTCAACACAATGCAGTTTCTTATCGGGTCTTCTTTCTACTCACCGGCTTTGATGAAATGCTTCGCTTTTCTCGTCTTTGGAGTCAATGACGATATCACTGTGGCAAGTGTCTTTCCCTGTCCTGGTTATCAGTGTATGGGGGCTCCGTGTACCATTGTCATCTACTGCAAAACACGCTGGCTATTGTTCGCGGTCTTCCGATTCCTTTCATGGAGGCTTCGCGGGTCTGGGGAGGAAAAGGCAAAGTCACTTCTCTCCTTGTCGCCTGCTCGGCTCTCAAATCCTCCTCTTGAATTGCCATACTGGGATAGCGGTCTCGTCTTGCGGTCTGCCTTGCTTGTGGTGTGCTCTTGTGCGCCACCTTTTATCCCTGTGGGGAAAGAAAAGGGCCTTCAGGTGTGTGCGATTCTGGTCAATTGCCTGACCTTGCCTGACCCTTGGGATGGGACATGTCAGGTAAACTGTTTTCGTATTAGTCTGTCTTGCATGGTGTATGAAAGTGTTTGCGTCAGAAAGGGGGTGGGGGGGTTAGAACAGTAGCGTTTTTAGTCAATGTAGATTGTGAGTTCAGGAAATAACCAGATGGACGGGGAAAAGAATGACCAGGAGTATTCAGGTAGGCAACAGAAAAACAGGGATTCTGAGAGAGGTTGTTTCCTACTGTAACAGGGTTTGGGCTCCTAATGGGTTTACCAGAGGTGTAGGGGTGGTTGGAATTTGGTAAGGGAGACTCATTGGGTGTTAGGGAGGTTGGGTTGGTACAGCCTATGAAAGCCTCAAGGACTTTGTTCTCCTTTTATTCCTTCCTGGTATAATACTGCATCTTTCCTGGGAGATTCCCCTGAGCATAACCCCGGGCTCCCCTACCCAGGTGATCCTCCCTCGCTTGTCCACCCCCAAGGTAGGGATCTGAGATCGCCAGCCCTTTCCTGGCCACCTGAATAAGGGATTCTCAAGGTCTACTCAGGAGAATACTCTCGGGTTTCTCATAGGAACTGATGGGTCTCCTCTTGAGTCTTCACCCTTCAGCTTTATTAGCTGTGTGCAGTGAGAACAGAAAACAAACTCTGCCACATTTTGTGTCACAGGCATGGAGTGATGCGATTTGCTACTGCACAAATACAAATTGGCAACGGGTGAGGGGACAGGAACTGGCACCCTCCCTACTGCCACGGTCCCCCTCTGGTGTAGAACTGACACTGGATTTCTCCCGGGTAGGCCTTCCACCTAAGGCTGAGGGGAGTTCCTATCCTCTCTTGACAAGGTCAGGCTGCTGACCTTGTCACATCTTTTTCACCAATAGAACATGTTGAGCTCGAGCTCAAATTTACAGATTGCAGCTTTGTTTTTTGCATTTGTATTCTCGATCAAGAAACACCTTTGGACTCCACTTCCCGGAATGCAGTGTTTTTTGGTACTTGCAATCTCTTTCTTGCTCACTGAACACTGTAAGGAAGGCATGGTATCAAACAGTAAGATGTCAAACAAGTGATCACAGTTCAAGGGTGTGTATTGAACTTCAATTGGGTCTAAATCTAAAGATAGGAGCAAGCTATGACCATCAGAAAATAATTCAGTGCTAGTGGTGTCTTGTCAAAATAAAAGGGCCTATACTAATAAACCTATTACCAATCCTTACTTCCAAATACAATTAATGTGGGAAACAATCTTATGCAAACGAAAAGTGTTCAAGAAATGATATGTCAGGATATTCAAGGTGCTGGCTTCCCTTCCACACATTTTCCGCATGGGACAATGCGGCACACTCAAGCTTAGCACAGTCTCTGGCTTCTCTAGCACGAGGGTGCAATTCAAAACTTCAACATCATGGCCTTCTGTGCCAAAGTCTCGTCGTCCCTCAAACTCTTTTCCAGGGGGCCTGATGCAATACGACAAACAACAAAGTTCCTTTCTCCTTCGGGTTTCACACGTACAAATTCTCGGGCGATTTTCTGTTCACCCCTGGCCCTCCCCTCTGCTGGGCTCAGACCCTATTTAAACACAAAGTTTTCAATTGATCTTCCTCCGCCGTGCTCGGGCCAACTATGCCACAAATGTTATCTACTGTATCAACATCGAAGACTGATTGTGCGCAGGGTTTTTCTTGACCCGTCGCAGGACCACTTCGATTCACAATTCTCTACAACTCTTTCAATTTTAAGCTAGATATCTTACAGAGACATTCGATTGAGCACCCACGTGGTGCCGGACCACTGTCAAAGTTATCATATATCTTAGTTTCAATGTTCAATCACTCATCAGCAGTTAACCTTGACTTGCGTCTTATATCACACGTATTTCAAACAATTTTCGTTCCAGGGCTCGCCATACAATGTTTACGCTTGCAACCTTGGCTTCAACACAAACCGATCTTGTATCCATCTCCCCAATTCACTGACTGTGTTAATTTCACGGACGCTGCTTTGTTCATGGAGCCAAGGATAGTACCACAGCACGGGTAATTCTCCCCACCTAAATTCTTGACGTAGGAGGGCCCCGGGTATCCCCAACACAATGCAGGATTCTTCAGCCTGTTTTGCTGGTCTTACGCTTTTCAATCTCGAGGGCTCATGAAAGTAACGGTTCCTTGTTGAAAAGGTCAAGGGAAGTTCCCTCCTTGCAATCCCCTTCTGTTTCGCCGTCTTTCTCCTCTTGTTAAAATGCCATTTTGGAACTGCTGTTTCCTCCTGTGCTTTGCCTCGCTCAGAGTGTTCCCTCGTGCTCCGCCTTTTATCTGTGTCGGGAAGCTTAATTGAAGTCAGGTGTGTGTGATGGTCAGTAATTGCCTGACCATTGTATTGCAACACATCAGGTATACAACTCGGGTGTTAGTCATTTTCTCTCATAGTGGGTTGTTGTGAGAAAGTGTTTGTGTTGTAAAGGGGGGTGGAGTTCCTAAATATCTTACTTGGTAGGAGGGGTAAAGGTGTTGTAAAGAAGAGGATAGCGTGTCTTACCATACGCTGTCCCACTCCCACAAGACCCCTCACCCAGGTGATCCTCCCGCACTGGTCCACCCCTAGGCACTCGATCCAAAAGTGATGGCTGTGTCCTGGGCACCTGCACGACAGATCCCCAGGTACTAGTGGCAGAGACACCTTCTGGTTTCTCACAATACATAGAAGGAAAGCCCTGGTAGGAGAGTATACTAGGCAAATGCACGCTGCAAGTGTATTCATATAAGAAAGTCCTATAAGGAATCATACCAGGCAAGGTGAAGTGGAACAGTGTGTAAAATACATCACATAACGAAATCCTGAGAAGGATACTTCAGGACTAGCAAAATGCTGTGTTTAAACATATTGAAAAGGAATGAAAACCTGGCAGGAGAGTACACTGTGTATCCTATCAAGATACAAACAGCCATGTTGTTTTTTTGTACCAGTTGTGTTGTTGATCAAGAGAAAGTTAAAGAAGTAATATTCTTCAAAGTAGAAAACAAAGTGAAGAGAAATCCAGGGGAAAGGAACCACCCTCTAGAATAAGGAACTCTATCCTTCTGGAACGTTTGTGTTGAAGTTACACATTTCCTTTTGCACATTTGTATACTACTTAAAGCCAGAGACATTTGTTACTTTCCACCTTAGAATTGATTTTTAGACTGTGAGGGCCTAATAGTACTTTGCACACAGGATGTTTTTCTTTGGACGTTCAGACATTTGACAGACCTGTAGTTTTGTTTCAGGAAGAGAAATGCCTCTTAGAGTAGGGACAGCAAGGCATTTCCCTACCCTCTATTCTTTTGTTAATAAAGATTTATGGCCAAACCAATAAGTCTCTGTGGCCGTGTCTCATTCCTGGTTCCTCACACCACCCTACTAAGTCACCTAGGAGGTTCCTCGGGGTCTCCAAGAGATGAACAAGTTACTTACGCCTGGTAACGTTCTTTTGACTGGATGTTCCTCCCACATATTCCTCATCTTTGATATACAATATCCAGCTTCAGCTGCTTTGGAATTTTTTTTTCGGCAGTGGGCACTGTGCGCCTGTGCAGTCGACTGGATGTCCCTCGGTGGCCTCATCCCGAGGATGATGTCATCTAAGGCATAAATAGCACGTGCAGCGCCCGTTGGCTTCATTTCTGTTTTTTTCTTTCAGTAGAACTATCTGCATCAACACAGGTTTGACCTACTAGGCTCTGAAGGAGCAAAAGCTCTAATAAAACCCTACTCAGGGAGGGTTTGGGAGGGCAAGGAGGAATACGTGGGAGGAACATCCAGTCGAAAGAACATTACACGGGGTAAGTAACTTTATTTCGAATGGATTGTGTCCTCCCATGTATTCCTCATCTTTGATCGACTCCCAAAGCAGTGTTTGTTTTGGTGGAGATTAAGAATGTATCAATGGTTTCCATGAACAGAGTGGAGGACAGCTTTTTTAAAGCTTCCAGCCTGCCTCAGGGAAGAATCACGGCAGTAATGCTTCATGAAAGTGTGTATTGTAGACCACGTAGCTGCCTAACAAATGTTTGTAATAAGGCCACCTCTTTGCAGAGCCGAAGAGGTAGCCATACCGCTGGTGGAATGGGCCCTCAGGCCTTCTGGAGGATCTTTGCCCGCCAGGCTGCAGCATTCTGAAATTGCGGGAATGATCTATCTTGATAAGGTCTGTTTTGCTACAGCCTGACCCAGTCTGTGACCTGTATAACCTATAAAAAGTTGGTCATCCCTACAAATGTAGACATTTGGAGCTCTGTGTGGATCTAATCTGTGCAACCTCTCTTCCTCCTTGCTAGGAAGAGTTGGAGGACAGAAAGTGGGTAACACAATCTTTTGTCCTACATGAAAATCTGAAATGATCTTAGGCAAAAATGAAGGCTTAACCCTCAGGATGACCGTGTCCTTGTGGAAAACTATAAAGGGTGGTTTAGATGATAGCACCTGCAACTCACTCACTCTAAGTTAGTGCTACCAACAAAAGAGCGTTAGTAACGTTAATGGACGTGAATCTAGTGGTTCAAACGGTGCATATAAGTAATTTTAACACCAAATTAAGGTACCAAATTGGAACCTGAAAAGGAGATGGAGGGAACACATTGGTGAGTCCCTTCAAAAATTGTATCACCAGTGGTATCTTAAAATATGAAGTTTCTTCAGACAAGCGCTTAAAGATGGATAGCGCCACCAAATCTTTAATTGTTCCTGCCTGCAGCCCCAGATTGGCTAGGTACAGTCGAAAGGATAACACCTCTGGTAAAGGGTCTACATTCTTGTCTCTGCACCAGCTACAGAATTTGGTCCAACGGCAGCAGTACAAGGACTTTGCAAAATCTCCATTACGTCATCCAAGAGGTCCCAATCCTTGTATCTCAGCCTCTCAGAAACCACGCGTGAAGGCTGAGTGTCTTGACCTCTGGAAGGAGAACCCGACCCTCCTCTCGTGAGAGAAGGTCCTCTCTTTGTGGAAGACGTATTGGAGGGCAGATGGACATGTCCAAAAGGTTTGGGTACCATGCCCTCCTGGCCCAATCCGGGGCAATTGGGATCATGCGTTTCCTGAACTTTCTCAACCTCCTGATCAAGTGAGGAGTGATGGGGACTGGAGAAAACGCATACAGGAGTGAAAACTGTCAGTCCACCACGAACGCGTCTCCTAGAGCTCCTCTTAGGGGAAATTCCCTGGAGCAACACCGTTCACACTTCCTGTTGACACTGGTCGTGAACAGGTCCGCTAGAGGGGTCCCCCAAAGGGTGACGATCTCTTGCAGGGCTTCCTGAGATAATTCCTACTCGTAGGAGACTGCTCTGCCTGCTCAGAGCGTCCGCTGATGTTTTCTCCCCTCTGGCTATGTGAACGACCGACAGGGAGATTCCGTCTTGAATTGCCCAGTACCAGTGCTGCATTGTCTCTGCACAGTGGTGGTGACTCTACACCTCCTCTCTTGTTGAGGTAGTACATGGCCACTGTGTTGTCTGTTGTTATCAGGACATTCTTTCCCCGAACAGAGGGCAGAAAAGCCTTCAGCAAAAGTCTGATTTCGCTCAGCTCCAAAATATGGATGTGTAGTTTGGACACCGATGGAGACCAACGACTGCTGATTGTCAGATTGTTGGTGTGGGCTCCCCACCCCGTGAGTGAGGCATCCGTCATTACGGTTATCTCCGGCCATGGTTGCCAAAAAGGTTCTCCCTTCAGAATGTTGTCCTTGGAGGCCCACCAAAGGAGATCCTGTGCAACCCAGCTTGGAACATGAATTAGGTCTGACATGCTGACCGAGAATTGAGACCATTGTGTCCTGAGAGCCCATCGAAGGCCTCACATTCTCAAGCGAGCCTCTGGCACCAGTAAAATGCAGGATGCCATGAGGCCGAGCAACCTCAAAAAGTCAAAGGTTGGGAAACGCTGGGCACTCTGAAACTTGGAGACCATCTTTAGAATGTCTTCAGCCCTTACCTCGGGTGGCTAGCTCTATCCTAAGGATGTATCCAGTACGGCCCTGATGAACTGGAGCTTTTGAGATGGTGTCATGTGGGACTTCTTGTAATTGAGGGAGAAGCCCAGTCTGAAGAGAGTGGCAGGTGATGTTCAGATGATCCAGGACTTATTCGGGAGAACGCGCCCTGATCAGCCAATCGTCCAGGTACGGGCCGATGTGAATCCCCAGTCTCCTGAGACTCGCTGCCACCACCGCCATCAGTTTGGTGAAAACCTTCGGGCGGAGGCCAGCCCAAATGGCAAAACTCGAAACTGATAATGAGAACTGCCAACGGCAAACCTCAGGTACTTCCTGTGCTTGAGATGGATTGGCACATGAAAATAAGCATCCTGAAGGTCCAATGACACCAGCCAATCCTGGAGTTGGATGGTCTGAAGGATCTGAGAAAGTGTGACCATATGGAACTTGTCCATCCTAAGGATCTTGTTCAAGTATATTAAGTCCAAGATGGGTCTCGGTCCGCCGTCCTTCTTGGGTATTTGGAAATACCATCCTTTGTTCCTTTCCGCTACAGGTACTGGCTCTATAGTAGCTTTCTCTAGCAGGGTAAAAATTTCCTGGATAAGGAACCTTCAAAGAATGTTTCCCCTGTGGATGGTTTTGAGGTCTTTGAATGAAGGGGAGGCAGTAACCTTGGGCTATGGTTTCCAAAGCCCAAGATCCAAAGTAATGTCTCGCCATTCTTTCAGGTGCTGAGACAGTCTGCCTCCCAACGGGGTGTCGTGACTCAAGAACTCAGAGGTTTTAAGACAGCTGATGCAGTGGCTAGTGGTAAAGATGCTTGAGCAGGCTTTGCACCTCTCCCTCGTCCACCACAAGGGAATGTTCTTTGGCTTCTTTGACCAGCCAATCGACTCACTCTTCCAACTGAGAATTTGTAGAAAAAAGATCTACCCCTCCAAGAAGGGACACTGGAGCGAAGAGGCTGAGACTGCCTAATAGCGGCACTCAAAGATTTGGCTGCCGCCTTCGAGGTCTGCAGCTTCTTAAAGATTTCATCAACCTTGCTGCCAAAAAGAGGAGACCTGTCAAAAGGCGTGTTAAGGCGCCTAGACTGCACGTCCGGTGCAAATCCAGACTTCCTTAACCACTGAAAGCTGTGTATTATGGCGCTTGCTGCCATGGCTCTGCTGATGCTGCCAGCAGAATCCAGACCCGACTAAAGAGACTTGCACGTGGCTTCCTTGCCATCCCTAACAAAGGCCAAGAAACCGTCTCTTTCCTCCCCTTTGGGAATATGCTCAGCCGCCATAGAAATGCATTCCCAATGAGTGTATGAAAATTTAGCTAAGGCACATGTGGAGTTGGCTGACTTAAAGACACGCTCCCGCAGAAAATACTTTTCTCGCCCATGCATCTACCCTTTTGTCATATCTATCCTGTGGGATGGTTGGATAAATCGCTTGTTTTGAGGTTGTGGTTGCTGCCTGCACCACCAGACTTTCTGGGGTGGGGTGTTTTGATAAGTATTTGGGGTCACTACTAGATGGGCGGTATTTCCTTGTCAAGTTCTTACTTTCTGCCACACTTGACTGAGGCGTCTCCCAATTGGCACTCACCCTTTTCTGAAGAGCAATGTGGAAAGGTAAAATAGGATCCAGTCCCTTATCAAGGATGTCCGTTAGATCCTCCTGCTCGAAGGGGAGGGCAGGTCTTGTTCATCCCAGGTCATCTACTACCTTAGACATCAACTGCATGTATGAGGCATCAGCAGGATCATCGGACTCAGGCTTACCAAATTCTAATTCTGGTTAAGTGTCCATTCCACTGGCTGTTTGCATATTTTCATGATGGTCTTTTAGCCTGTATTCCTCCGATATATGTTATGTGCTTGTTTATTACGCGCCGATAGCCAAAACTATCGGGGACATTTGGTGTACCATCCTGTAACCCAAATGGCGCATCATTATCAGATGGCTCATTGTCCTCATAACTTCAAGTAATCCTTTCTTGGAAAAGGAGTGAAGGTTCTCTCTGGTAAGGGTGTCGAAGCTTTCAAAAATGTTGAGCTTGATGAGTCTTTGATGAAGACGTTTTCGACTTCGATGGCATCGATTGTGCCATTGGTGTCGATGGGCCGGCTGGCATCGAGGGCGTAGCTGTGACATCGACATTTTTTTGTCGACTTGTGACTCGAAGGATCCTTTGATGATTTCTCATTGTGTCAAGGCCTCGATATCTCTCCATGCTGAACTGGCCTTCGTCCTGGGCTTGAGGGTGTGCAGGATTTGGCTCAAGCCCTTTCCTTACCGGCTTAAGAAGGCACACTAGGAGTATGGCTTTTCAAGGGTTTTTGTTTTTAAAAAATGTTGAGCATTTCGAACCTGAATGCTTCCCATTCAACAGGAGTGGGGGCCTTAGTGGGACAGGATATATCTCTCTCAGGAGAAGAGTCAGACGAAAATGTCTAAGTGGGAAACTTATGGTGCCTCTTCGACGACAACAAGTGGTGGGAGCCACTCCGTGACGTGGATCTTTTTGTCTACTTTCTTCAGAGCTTTGCCAGTCATCAATTGACATTTCAAGCACGCCAAGGTCTTGTGCTCCACACCGAGACACCACAAGCATACTCGATGTGGATCGGTTAATGACATCTTGGAACTGCAGTCTTGACACTTCTCAAACTCAGTCTTCGGGGCAGACGGTGTCGAAGATGAAGACATTTTCGTATATTTCACAAAGGAAATACTGAAGCGCACCGTAGTTCTCGAAGCCTTAGCCTTCTCGGAAAAAAGAGAACTGAAACTATACATGCCTTCAATGACATCACCCTCGAGGCGGAGGCCCTCGAGGGACATTGAGTCAACTGCATCGATGCACAGCACCCTGTGCCAAAAAAAGAATTCAGAAGCAGCTGAATCTGAATATTATATATTACAGATAAGGAATACGTCGGAAGACCAAATCCATCTGAAAAGGCCACAGACTTTAGGCCCTTCCGAGGACATGAATAGACCAGACAGTAAGATACCCTGGTTCAAGTGAAGTGGCAGAAGTGGCACTGCAGTACGGCCTGTTGAAGTAGAGAAACTGGGCTAGGCTGGTTGAGCCCGATTAAAGGAAGGTGTACACGGATCCCACCTAGATAGCGAGCCACAACTGGCTCTTATTGTAATACTATTTTCACATTAACAACTGAACATGCATTGGATTTGTCTTCTGAATCGTTGAGCACCTTGTCACACTAGTCAGTAATATACTAGGAACACCCTGACATGGTCTATGCCGTTGGTTACTGTGGTTGACATACATGCAGAACACAAGGATGCCTTCTTTGCAGCCTTTAAAGGTATGTTCGAGCCTTCAGACCAGATGTGCTCTACACAGAAAACCATAATGAACTTCCAGCAAGGGTCAAGGGGGATATGGAGAGTTATGGTGACCCAATTCAAATACTCCGGCAGCAGAAGCAGGGCAGCTAGAGCGGAAACATTCCACTCTGTTGCACTATGATCGTAGTTTGTGTACCCAGCCTAGTCTTATTACAGGAATTATTTGACTTTGTGCACAAAATAGAGTCCCGCCTGCAAGACAAAATTCTAGAAAGTATGTATTTCAACCAACTATTCACCTGAGATGACAGTTTCCAAGAACGCAAGCTGATGGACCTGGCATGGGGTTCCTCCTGACAGAGTAGGATGCAGTGAGTAAGAAATCTCCAGGGGTAACTTTGTAATACAGTAATGTCTGCCTGGTCCATTGAAGACCACCCACCGTAAAGGTGGAGCTGACATGAGAACATCCACCTCTGCAGGGAAAGGAACGGTTAGAAAACCAAGGAGTAATGCAGGTCCAGTTATTTGTCCGATAGCTTTCCATTTGTCCGTCCAAGCACCAGAAGCCTATCACAGTTCTGGCACTTCTGGACTTCAGAACTTTCAGAATCAACATGGACAGATCTACCTGTGGCTACTGGGGCACACGTAGGAACAGAAGTACTGGCGGACGTGACCTGGTAGCTTCAGATCTGGTAACTACGCAAGCACAACTCTTCCCAATAGCCTTGGACTGACTGTGCTACGATATTTCTGGACTTCAGAAGTTGGGATTTCATGGCTACACCAGCGTCACACCTTCATTTGAAAAAATCCAACCATGGTCCTTTCTGTATATGGTCTGGCCTCAAACTGCTAGACCCCAAAATGTGAAGATACTTTGGGTGCCTCCTTTCTTCGTCCGCCAGCATCACAAGTTAAACAAAATCTATAGTGCTCATTGGCAACAGCCTGTTCTGGAGGGTTATGGCCCATCACACCACTGCTAGGACCGGGCGTCTGTGGACCATTCCTCTCGAGTACTTCCTATGTTTTCCCATTGGCCAAGTTTAGCCAGTCTTTCTTGATGGGTACACCATCGGGTGGCTGGTCCTCCAAGCTGGCTATGTACTGGTCTGTTGAAGGGGGCTTCAATTGGATGAGTTAGCGTTGGCGTTGGTCGTGAGCTCTGGTAACCGTATGGCTCTTCTTCCTGTGAATGCTGGCAAGGTTTGCAGACATTAGGATTTTTGGAGAGGTGCCAACAGCCGCGTACTGGTCCGGGAGGCTACATGGTCCTTGCTCTACTGTGCACAAAAGGTTCTGCCACTTGGGAGGACCGGTGTGCTAGGCAGTGTGCATGCTTTCACCTGCACCAAGATGGTGGCGATCGGCCCTTTCCAATCCAAGATGGCAACATGTCAGGCCTTGCAGGTCCTTTCAGGTTATGAGCATAAAAGGAGGGGGAGCAATATTAATGAGACATCTTGTAGCAAGTCCACTCATGCTCTGTTTGAGGCTTTGTGGTCTTTGACGCTAGCTTTCCCGCTTAGGTGTATATTGCCTGAGCTGTGCACGTTGTCATTGTCCTCCATTTCTCGTCTCATACTCGGTTCTCCAGGCGGACGTCCTTGCATCTTATAGAGTACCAGGCCCGTGCTTAGTGGAGTTCCATCCTGGAGTCCATGGGGTCCTCTCCTGGTTGTGGAGGGCACCCACTGACTCTACTACCTGTTGGGTGCAGGGTGTACACAGTAACTCTGCCCTGTCCTTAACAACAGTCAACAACGTTTCAATGTTGGTGCTTAACATCGTTGCTGCAGCAGCGAGCCTTTCCAGAGACCCATCCTTGCCGTGGTCACTCTCGACACCCTAGAAATCCTCAATAAGTGTCAAGTTTAGACCAGCACACCCAGGACCCATTTACATTATTGAGACAATTCCTGTCCTGAGTGCTGGCTGGCCGCTCGAAATTCTGTCAGCATGCAACCCAACTCACACCATGCCTGGACACCCCCTAACCCTCAAGGCAGCGCAGTGCCACTTTCACAGTAAGATGGTGACAGGGCAAAAGAGCCCCCCAAAACTAGTGTTTCCTGGGCCCACCCCCTCGCAGTATATGCCATCACACTACAGTGCTGGGCCTGGGCCAGGCACACTACCGAGAAGAAAAGTAGAGATGGGCACCACTGATAAGTTTCATATATTTCGATTTTTCTTACATGGATAAAGTACTTGGTTTTATCAGTTTGTACTAGGAGCTATCGGGCTAAGATGATCCCGTGACAAGGATCAATGCAAACCCTACAACAAAAGATAACCAGGCGAAACCACCCAGTAAAGTCTGATGCTCTCTAATTGCTCAGCACATGAGCCTTTAATTCATTATCACTCTGTCTCTATTTTTCTTTTTTCTTATTGCTTTCATAGGGTCATTTTTCACTTATTCTGAGAGTATGTTATATCTTCCATCAATGATAGAATCCTTTGTATAAAATACAAGGAAGTATTTTATTCACAAAGTTCCTCAGCCAACAAAGACTATTTCTTCAAGCAGAAAAAAAAGTCTCCTTGGTCTTTATATCACAATTAGCCAATGCATTTCGGTGCTTAACACCACCTTCAGGGCTATACATGCTTAATATTTACATTAAATCCACAAAGTGATACATTCAAAATAAATCCATTAATACAATGTTCAGTACATACCATTGTGTGTCAAAACGTATCCAGCGTCAAAAATGGAGAAAGCATAAAATAGAAAACAAAATCACCAAAAGTCTTGTTATCATTGTTCAATTTTGCTATGCAAGCTTCGTATTCATATTTCTGGACATTTAATACATGAAACGGCTTTGATCATACCTTCATAAAAGAGTCTTTCAAATTAAATCCTACGCAATCCTTCCTGAGATAGTTTCGTGACAAGCATCTCGGGAGGATAGCTCAGGGGCAACGTGCTCGCCTTGGAAGCAAGACGACACGGAGCAACACAGGTTCGATCCCCGCGTCCGCACTTAGAAACCTCTGGGTATTAATAGCGTTATAAATAACCAATCATATCATATAAAGCGTGGTCACCTGCAATATATCCTTCTGTCAGAATATTCACTACATATGATCAATGTAGAAAACTATCACCATCCGCACTTACCCAAGGCGGCATAAATCCTTAGTAACATTTGCAGAGGAAACTTGCGTGGACGCGCGGCTCTCCGAAGCTTTTATTTGTTACTATGGAGACCTAACACAGCGTCGCACTCCAGCAGCAAAGTGCCGATGTGCCCACGCCTCGCGTCCCACCCTCCCATGGCCTCCATGTAATGCATTACGTTACCAAAGCAACGATCAGCTCGCCGTGAGTCCAATTACAACCTGATACATAATTAACACTGCGATTTTGTACAGATTGCTCTCCAGTCTGTAAATAAAAATCTATTTGGTTATTCTCAATCACAAATAGAACATTGCTGCGCAATACTCAAATCTTGTCTCGAATTCTGGATTCCATTCACCATCACTCTGAGACACCTTCCAACGTTACCCTAAATACCGTTCACATGTGTTTGTTACCTGGCATCACGGTCTAAAATTATCAGATAATCTAATTACTTGCAAGCTAATAATCTAATTACCTGCAAAAACATTTGTGTACAACATGTATGCAATATCCACACCGAGTGGCTACTTGAATGTTCATACAAAGAATCGGACCACAACAGACCTCTAAGTGTGTTTTATCATATGTACAAATATCCCTTCTCTCTGAAGACTACCATGAAGACAGGAGCATCTCACCCGTCTAACAATGTGGCTCCATTCCTATTGACGCTGTTAGGTAAAATTACATGCAGTACCCTTTGGGAACACTACACACAGTTAAGACTACAGGTGTAAGCACAATCTCACCTTTGGTACGAGCCTGTACTACACAGTTATGTGGTAGCAATGGCTGAGCAACCAGGCTTATCTCAAGAGGGATGTGAGCAGTACAAAATGTTACACAAAGGACTTGCCATCACAGTAGTTCAAACAAACACTTACTCAAGGTTTCTTGGTAAAGGAATTTACATTTATTTACACATTAATTAGAAAACATTCCACTAGTAATAAGCAGCTCAATATCACACACCAACACACTACAATACTAAACCAATAGGTTTCTGAACAAGTTAGGCTCCCCTGAAGTGGGAGCAAAATGGCACTTCAGTAACTTTCAAGTGGGGTATAAAGACAAAGGTTATAAGAATCAAAACAGTTATTTTCATAGGCAGGGCAAATAGTTTCAGTTCACTAAAAGAGGCATTTCAATAGGCCTGGGCCAAAGTTAATGGTTCAGTGTCTTGGATAGGATAGCACAGTTCTGGTAGTAAACATTACATTACATTACATTTGTTATGCACACTATTGGCCCACAGGCATAAAGGCGTGGACTGCGAAAAGACAGACAACACCAAACGGTTAAGTCTTCGCCAAAATTCTTGGAAGTAGTTTGCAAGAAGAAGAGTTAAATGTCGGATTAGGAGCGAACAAGACTCCAAAGTTGGGAAAGTTTCCCAAACAAGAGGATTTCTCTACCGCATTTGCACAGTTCCTCATGGATGAAGAAAAGCTGTAGCTAAGGCAGTTGTTCCTGGCAGTTCCTGCAGATATCGCTGCTAGTGAGCCTCAGTCATGGGGACAAGAGGGAGGACGTCGGGAGGTTCCTGCACCGCACAGAGAAGAAGCCATAAGCTTGGCAAAATATAGGTTTAACGTGCGAGTGCCTTAAAGTCCACAATCTGGTATCCTTCTCAGTGGCTAACTGGTGAAAATTTGACCAGTATGGAGATGGTGTCCAGGTGGCTTGCGAGTTGGTTGTTCCCACCAGGTCAAGGGAAGAGGTTGTCCTTGAAGGGCTTCTCTGTCGAGGGAGTTTCAGGCAATTCAGACCTGCAGCAGGGCTTCACCGCTGGACCAGGAGTTGCAGCAGTCGTCTTCCTTCAGCACGTCTTCGGTTCTTTCGTTCCAGTGGTCGACTCTGCCTTCCAAGTCCCAGGGACCTGCTTTTAAACAGTTTTCTCCCATTCATTCCAGCCGAGCTGTCACTCTCACCCAGCAGGGTGGCTGTCCTTGCCGGACAGTCAGCCAGCCAATCACGCCAGAGTGCATTCAGGTCTCCTAGGAGACTAAGCACAGGGAGTTTCGGGCACCTCCCTCACATCCTGTCAACCCCAGACACTCAGGCGCCAAAGGAGGGCTTACGTACTGAAGCCCGCCAAAGGCCATCGAACAAAGGGACCAAACCTGATTTGGCGCACAGAGGCAAACACTAGAAGGACCTTTCCAAAAAGAAATGGCAAAAAAAGTCGATCGGAACTGGTTTTTAAAGAAGGGGCTCAGACGCCATCTTGAAAAACATGGCTCTGGTGGATTTTAGCCATCGGAGCGTTTAAACAGGTTGCGGAATGGAAAATCATGGTAATACCACTGCCATTAGCCATTCTAAGAGGAAAAGGTAGCTTTTGAGGGCTATATGAGTTTTCTAGACATAGGGAATACTAGGTATTCCCTCCAGCACGCTGCTGTAAGGCAGTGTGTGCTGGGTCTAGCAACTTAAAGACTAGTTAAGTCAATTTAACTTTACATTCACTGGGTGACAGTAGTCAGTCCCAGAGAAGGTATTTAAACCTTGGGACGTCTGAAAGACATTCCTGTGCCACTGCACTGAAGGTGCTGTGTGACACACAAGAAAAAGATGATGCCTATGGAGTGGTCTAAAACTCCATATCCAAAGAACACAAAAGTAAAACACACATCAGAATATATGAAAGAGTGGGGAAAAAAGGCTCACACTCTTTCCAGGTGAAAATTAAAGTCCTAGAAATCCAGCAAAGTTGCTGGGGGTCTCAAAAGGTAAGGGAAATTAGCACATTTCTGAGAATTCTCCCCAACAGGCGCCCAATTTGCTCTAAACATTTACATTCTAGACCTATAAGTTGCTCATTTGCTAGTTTATATAAGCACTTGTTTTCTCCTTTGTTCAAGGGATCAATCTCTTCCATCTATAGTATGTATAGACACATTTACACATAGCTAGCAACATTAAACAAACATCAGCAAACAAATGGGTCACAATGTTAACCTTCATAATACATGAGATTTGTAGGAAGCAGACAAAAATATTTCCTCGTTGAGACCTCTCAGTGTGAATGTTCCAAGCCTCTCAATCCAGAAAGATTCTCTCTGGTCCAATCTCTTTTGTATGTTCTCGTGGGGATCCCATTTTGACACCACTTCTAAAATCTGGAACCAAATAGGTGCCAGGTTATGTTTTTTCTCCTGCCAATGCCTTGCCACAGCCGAATTTACATTTTGGCTTCTAATGCACAACCTGTGTTCGTTCCATCTCACGTTCGCTGCTCCTTTCGACTGCCCCACATAGTATAGGCCGCACATGCATTTAATTGCATAAATTATGCTTTGTGTATCGCATGTTGCATAGTTGTGTAATTTTATTCGTTCTCCAGTGTGTGGATGGTTAATTGTGTCTCCTTTAAGTACATACCCACAATTGCTGCAATGACGACACAGGAATGTCCCTGTTCATTCCGTGCTTCTTCTTTCTGTTATGTGTCTTGTTTTGACCAATCTCTCTCTGAAGTTTCTGCTTCTTTGGTAGGCAAAGGTGGGGAGGTCTCTAAACAGATGTTCGACTCGTTGGTCGCATACAACCATTCTCCAATTCTTCTTTATTATGTTTTTTATTCTGTTGGTCTGTTTGGAGTACTTCAACACAAACACCAAAAGGTTTCTCTGTGTTAGGTTTTTCTTTCATCCTCAGTAAATCTTCTCTCTTCTGGGTTTTGATACGTGTTCCTGCCATCTCCACCTCTTCAGCAGAGTATCCCAGGTTGTGAAACTTGTTGCCCATCTCTGTCAATTCTTGTATATAATCTTCAGGGTCACTACCAATTCTTTTTACATGCAACATTTGGCTGGATGGTAAATTTTTCATCAGGCTCGGCTGGTGAAAGCTGAACCTATGGAGGAGATGGTTTCCATCTGTTGCCTTGCAGTAAATGTTGGTCTTATATCCTGTATCTGTTGCTGTGATGTTGCTGTCCAGAATATGTATTGTCTTGTGGGAGTGTTCAAAGGTGAACTGTATCCTTTGGTCTACTGTATTCAAATATAGAAAGAATTCTTGCAGTCCGTCTTCTGTGTCTGTCCATTTGCCAAAGATGTTGTCTATATAGCGGATTCACATTCCTATGTGGTGTTGCCATATAGGATGATTCAGAACATGGTTCATCTCAAATGCGTGCATGAACGAATTAGCGTAAGCAGGTGCCATAGTGGCACCCATGGAGGCGCCTGCCACTTGCAAGCAGAACTGTTCTCTGTAGCGAAAATAAGAGTTGCATCCTATTAACTGTGGGGTGCCAGGATGAATTCTTTTTGAGCTGGAATGTCGCATCCTTTCAACAGTAACCACTCCACAGCTTCTCTTCCCAAGTCATGCAGTGTTGAGGTATACAGGCTTCTAGCATCCACTGTGAACAATACATGGTTAGCATTGTATGAGACTCCATTCAGATGTTGTAAAAAGTGTGTGGTATCCTTGATATATGTGCATGTTTTTGAAACAGTGGTTGCAGGAAATAATAAATATATACTATTGACCCCAGCCATGACAGGCCTGCCTGGTGTTTTGTTCGGGTCCTTATGCACTTTCGGTAAGGTGTAGAAGTGTGGTATATGCAGATGATAATGTGTTAGCAATCTACGGGTGTGGTGATTTATCCAACTCAGTTCTTCAGCTTTTGCTAATAATTAATCTAGGTTATTTTTTATTAAGGCAGTTGGGTCCGTGTCCAGTTTGGCTTATGTGTTGATATCACTCAATTGTCTCTTGCATTCAAAATCATAGTCCATTGTATCCAGTATCGCCAGTGCAACCCCTTTGTCTGCTAACCTTATTGTCACGTTTTCATCACTGTATAGATTCTCAATCAGTTTGAGCTTGTGTGGTTTCATGTTTTTATGTCCAGAGTGTTTAAAACAGACTTTTTCTAGGTCTTTGATGGTTTGCTTATGAAAGATTTCTACTGAAGGGAACTGATTGGCGGTATGAAGTTGCCATACACTGGAGAATTAATAAAATTGCTCAACTATGCAACATGCAATACACAAAGCATAATTTACACAATTAAGTGCCCGTGCAGTTTATACTATGTGGGGCAGTCAAGAAGAACAGCGAAAGTGAGATCGAAAGAACACAGGTCGTGCATTAGAAACCAAAATGTAAATTCGGCTGTGGCAAGGTATTGGCAGGAGAAAAAACATAACCTGGCACAGATTTGGTTCCAGGGTTTAGAAGTGGTGTCAAAATGGGATCCCCACGAGAAAATAAAAAAGAGATTGGACCAGAGAGAATCTTTCTGGATTGACAGGCTTAGAACATTGACACCGAGAGGTCTCAACGAGGAAATAAACTGTCTGCTTCCTATAAATCTCATGTATTATGAAAATTAACATTATGACCCATTTGTTTGCATATGTGTTTGTTTAATGTTGCTAGCTATGTGTAAATGTGTCTATACATACTATAGATGGAAGAGATTGATCCCTTGAACAAAGGAGAAAACAAGTGCTTATGTAAATTGGCAAATGAGCAACTTATCGGTCTAGAATGTAAATGTTTAGAGCAAATTGAGCACCAATGGGAATGGAGCCACATGGTTAGACAGGTGAGATGCGCCTGTCTTCACGGTAGTCTTCAGAAAGAAGGAAGACGTATTTTACATGTGATGAAACACAGAAGCTACATACACATGTTTAATTTCACTTGTAGAGTTCTGTTGTGGTCCGATTCTTTGTATGAACATTCAAGTAATCACTCGGTGTGGATATTGCATAAATGTTGTACACAAATGTTTTTGCAGGTAATTAGATTATCTGATACCTTTAGAGCGTGATGCCCGGTAACAAACACATGTGACAGATATTTAGGGTAACGTTGGAAGGTGTCTCAGAGTGATGGTGATTGGAATCCGGGACAAGATTTGAGTATTGCGCTACGATGTTCTATTTGTGATTGGGAATATAATCAAATAGATTTTCATTTACAAACTGGAGAACAATCTGTACAAAACCGAAGTGTTAATTATGTAGCAGGTTGTAATTGGACTCACGGCGAGCTGATCGTTGCTTTGGTAACGTAATGCATTACATGGAGGCCATGGGAGGGTGGGACGCGAGGCGTGGGCACGTCGGCACTTTGGTGCTGGAGTGCGACGCTGTGTTATGTCTCCATAGTAACAAATAAAAGCTTCAGAGAGCTGCGCGTCCACGCAGGTTTCCTCGGCGAGCATTACTACGGATTTATGCCGCCTTAGGTAAGTACGGATGGTGATCGTTTTCTACATCGATCATATGTAGTGAATATTCTGAGAGAAAGATATATTGCAGGTGACCACGCTTGTCACGAGACGATCTCAGGAACGATTGCGTAGAATTTAATTTGAAAGACTCTTTCATGAAGGTATGATCAAAACCATTTCATGTATTAAATGTCCAGAAATATGAATATGATGCTTGCATAGCTAAATTGAACAATGATAACGAGACTTATGGGGATTTGTTTTCTATTTTATGCTTTCTCCATTTTTGACACTGGATAAGTTTGACACACAATGGTATGTACTGAACATTGTATTAAAGGGTTTATTTTGAATGTATCACTTTGTGGATTTAATGTAAATATTAAGCATGATTAGCCCTGAAGGTGGTGAGCACCGAAATGCATTGGCTAATTGTGATATAAAGACCAAGGAGACTTTTCTGCTTGAAAAAATAGCCTTTGTTGGCTGAGGAACTTTGTGAATAAAATACTTCCTGGCATTTTATACAAAGGATTCTATCATTAATGGAAGTTATAACATACTCTCAGAATAAGTGAAAAATGACCCTATGAAAGCAATAAGAAAAAAGAAAAATAGAGACAGAGTGATAATGAATTAAAGGCTCATGTGCTGAGCAATTAGAGAGCATCAGACTTTACTGGGTGGTTTCGCAGGGCCCACTACCTGCCAGAAAATGCCACTGCGCAGGAGCACTGGCCCGGTCCTGGGCCACCACCTGGCAGCATATGCCATCACACTACAGCACTGGGCCAGGCACGCCCCCCCCCCCCCACCTCCCAGCATATACCACTGCAATGGCCCACCCCCTCCCAGAATATGCCACTGCACTGTAGGCCCGGTCTTGGTCCCAGCATATGCACTGCGCAGGAGCACTGGCCCGGTCCTGGGCCACCACCTGGCAGCATATGCCATCCCACTACAGCACTGGGCCAGGCCTGGCACCCCCCCCCACCTCCCAGCATATACCACTGCAATGGCCCACCCCCTCCCAGAATATGCCACTGCACTGTAGGCCCGGTCCTGGTCCCAGCATATGCACTGCGCAGGAGCACTGGCCCGGTCTTGGGCCACCACCTGGCAGCATATGCCATCACACTACAGCACTGGGCCAGGCCCGCCCCCCCCCTCCCAGCTTTACCACTGCAATGGCCCACCCCCTCCCACTGCAATGGCCCACCCCCTCCCAGAATATGCCACTGCACTGTAGGCCCGGTCCTGGTCCCAGCATATGCACTGCGCAGGAGCACTGGCCCGGTCCTGGGCCACCACCTGGCAGCATATGCCATCACACTAGAGCACTCGGCCAGGCCCGGACCCCCCTCCCAGCATATACCACTGCAATGGCCCACCCCCTCCCACTGCAATGGCCCACCCCCTCCCAGCATATGCCACTGCACTGTAGGCCCGGTCCTGGTCCCAGCATACGCCACTGTGCAGGAGCACTGGCCTGGTCCTGGGCCACCACCTGGCAGCATATGCCATCACACTACAGCACTGGGCCAGGCCCGGCACCCCCCCCCCCCACCACCCAGCATATACCAATGCAATGGCCCACCCCCTCCCAGCATATACCACTGCACTGTAGGCCCGGTCCTGGTCCCAGCATATGCACTGCGCAGGAGCACTGGCCCGGTCCAGGGCCACCACCTGGCAGCATATGCCATCACACTACAGCACTGGGCCAGGCCCGGCACCCCCCCACCTCCCAGCATATACCACTGCAATGGCCCACCCCCTCCCAGCATATACCACTGCACTGTAGGCCCGGTCCTGGTCCCAACATACACCACTGCGCAGGAGCACTGGCCCGGTCCACCACCTGGCAGCATATGCCATCACACTACAGCACTGCGCCAGGCCCGCCCCCCTCCTCCCAGCATATACTACTGCAATGCCCCCCCCCTCCTCCCAGCATATGCCACTGCACTGTAGGCCCGGTCCTGGTCCCAGCATAAGCCACTGCGCAGGAGCACTGGCCCGGTCCTGGGCCACCACCTGGCAGCATATGCCATCCCACTACAGCACTGGGCTAGGCCTGGCAGCCCCCCACCTCCCAGCATATACCACTGCAATGGCCCACCCCCTCCCAGAATATGCCACTGCACTGTAGGCCCGGTCCTGGTCCCAGCATATGCACTGCGCAGGAGCACTGGTCTGGTACCAGACCCATTGCCAGCTGCGTAGAAATAGTTTCTACCTTGGAGGCCCGCCAGCCATCTTGTAGACAATCAGACCAACACGGGGAAAGCGAAACTGCTACACACCATGGTCAGATGAAATGCTGGAGCTCTGGTGAAATGTGCTTCCAAACCTTTCTTTTTTTAGCATCAAAATCTAATCTTGCAATATTGCAGCAGGTGTAATGAGCTGCGTCCTGCTAAGCTGCCCCCCAGTACCTACCGCCCCCAACATGGAGTACTGGGGCAAGAAGGGATGGCTCCTGGAGCATCGGCGAGGCCACGAGAGGGCATTTACGTGCCCAGTTTCGGGATTGCTAGAAACAGGGCGACTCCACATGCATATATCGGCATGTGTACCTTTGGTTTTCACACACGTGATACTCGTGTTGGAGAATTGTGTCACAGTATTTGTTGCCGAGTGTCTCGGAGAGGGGTTGGCCATCGTAACACTGCGGGGTCTCCAGTGAGTCAATGCACGGGCCTTTGACTGACTGAATGCGAGGAGAAGGTGGCTTAGTCCATTCTGCCCCCATCACTTCTGCACTATAGATTCACCGGCTGCAGCACTAGTGCGACCCGATATGCTTCGAGGCGCTGCAGTCTGAGGCCAGAGATCGAAAGAGTTGTTTAACAGGTGCAGTAAGTTTGGCGAGGATTTTCTGGGGGGCTTCGGGCGAGCTTGTATCTGAGCTCACTGCCCTTCCCACCCCATCCCCTCATCTTTGCTGCTGATCGGGGCCTTTACCCTCCCCCCATTTCTTCTCGATTGGCCCCCGCCCTGACGCTTCTGGTTTCTTCTATAAGCCCCCCTCCCACGGCCACCCCCAGGCAGCCACAACACAACCCACGTATGGCAATAGGATTCAGGCACGTGTACACTACAGGATGGGAAAGACTGCAGACGATACAGCAAGTTCCTTTCCACAGGTCAGGTGGGGAGGACCCCCCCCCCCCCCCACTCCACACCTGCCAGCATCCACCCCAGTTCCCCAGAGCGTTCAGTGATCCCCCCCTCCCCCCCTTGTGAAGCAGCCTAGCCTCCAATGCCCGGAGCCATTTCGGGTCCAAAGAGTCTCTTTCTATCTCTGGACCCCCGTTCCCCACCCTCCCCCCATATCCTCCTTCACTTGCTGCCCCCCCTCGTGCTTTCACTCCCAGGCTGCCGAGGACTGGCCCCCCACCCACCCTGCCGGAACCTCTGCTTCCCCGGAAGGGTTAACTGACAGCAGGATCTCCCGGGGCCCCTCCCGGGAGATCCTGCAGCAGCTGGCCCGGGGCCAAGCGACACTAATTCCCTCCCCAGGGAACAAACAGGCCGGTTTTCTTAGTACCCTGCGCCCGTGCCAAGCTGTGATGCAAGGCACCGCGAGGAGGAGATGCCCACAGCAGCCTCCTGGGGGCTCAAATAACTGGGCGTGTGAGAGCCGTGTGCAGAAACTCGATAGCCCAGAGCGGGGCCCCGGGCCAGGAGTGGAACTGAGGACAGGGGGGGGGGGGGTTGAGGGGGGGAGGTGCGTGGGGGCCGCCCGCCACAGCCCCCAGGGCCTGGGTCACGGTCGCCTTTCACTACCGCACCTTTACATTATTTCAAAACTGGAGGTAGTGTCAAATGTAGGGGGGGGGGGGCTACACAGTGGGCCACAGACAAAAGTAGGGGGGCGCCTATAATGGGGCAATGAGTATGCCTTTCCCAAATGGGCGCGGGCAAAGCAGTCCAAAGCGGCCGGCGGGGGGAGGCAAAAAAAGCGTGCACTTCTAAAGCGCGCGCGCGCATCATATCAATCGCCCAGCACACCCACAGCACCAGCTGTGTTCACTCCCGATTTCGGGGTGTCGTTGGCTGGAGAGGACACCTGCCATTGTATGCACTTTGGCATGATAGTGTCCATATTGTGTCCTGGTGGGTGCCCTTCCACAAGTGTGCCATTAACACCCATGGATCACGATGCCATGGAGGGTGCTTTTCTGGAAGGTCTGTGGGTTCTTTCCCCAGCAGTGCCTTTGTGTGGACATGTTACAGTGCTAATGTAGCAAGAGCCCAGAGAATGGGACAGGCATGTCAACTAGAGGAGCGGTCCCCAGCCACAAGATATGATCCTTTAAAGCAGTGTCATCTGCAGGGATGCAGGGCAGTGTGCCCCTTTCAGGCCAGAAGAAAGGAAACAAGCTGAGAAAAACGCCTGCAAACGCGCAGGCGAGGCTGGGAAAGGTGGACAGCAGATCAGATCACTGAGCCCCCAGAAACCCTTGTCAGGGGAGAGCTGCCCGCCAAGACCCCGATTTCAATTCCAACAATCGACGCCCGGCCGCCCGACTGTTCACTCCCTGAGGCTGCGCATGCATGTGCATGCGTGCAGTAGCAGTGGCAAGCCCTGGACCCCGACTGCGGACCCTCACCCCTGTGCCGCTGTCGCTCTTCACTGCATTTGCCGTGTCCGTGGGCGGCCCCGGCGGCCCCGTGTGCCCCGTGCGGGGGACCACAGGCAGCACTGCAGAGAGAGTAGCCCAGGTAGGAGGGCAGGGGAGTATCCAGCATTGCAAGAGTGGGGCAGCGAGCCCCCAAAAAGGCCTGCTACTTTACCCCCAAATGCAGTGCACACAATTCCACATGGTCTCATTCGCACCCCCAAACCGCCCACCCCTGCCCCAATCTACTTTTTTGGTATCATTAGTGGCAGGTGGGACTTTAACACAACTAAAAATACAACTGCAGAATCATTACAGATGCAGGAAACTCATCTATTCGAGCTCTGCCCAGGCGCTCTGGGGCAAAATACATGCAAACCTCCTAACTTGCATATGGGTTGCACCAACAGAGATGACTTCACAGGAAAGGACATTGCAAGGAGCATCATCAGTCTGTGTGATTCTTAGAGACACCATGGAAGCGACTTTAGAAGACGTTGCCACAAGTAAGGCAAGGGGCAAATAACTTTGTGGTGCAAAATACCTAAATTGCACTATTGTTATATATGGAGCAACTCTATAGTCAAGCTTTTTTAAAATAACGGCATGATATATTAACATAAGCTATGAAGTGAATCACGTACAGAGCTTCACATAAAACAGAGTGTGATTAAATGATTTGCCCAGGGTCACACGCTTTGTTTAAATAGTGAAACCGGGATGTGGACACTTTAAGCAACTGAGCACATCTTTGCAGGTTTCGTTGATATAGATGTATATTAAGGTTTTGCTTTGCATTTCATGTGCTTAAATAATACTTCACAACCATGCCTTGGAAGCAAAGCACATTGCATAATATACTATCCTTTCATAGTAAACTATAAGTATATACAATTTCATAGAAATATGTTGGTCAATAAGAGTATAGCTTCCCCATCCTGCATGTAAACTCACAGAAGCACCATGCAGATGAACGTGAGCCTGGCGAATCCCCCTTGAGTTTTCAAGCCATAGTCCCCATTTCATCAACCATGCAACATTATGCACCCTCCTCACTTCTGCTCACTCCCTCCCATTGCTAAAGGAAATAGCCCCCCACCCCTAGTCCTTCTAATAGCCCCCCCCTCCCATCAGTGCCTAATAGCTCACGTTGAAATGCTGTGGTGACACGGAGCAACACTGATGCTTGAAGCTCCTCGGCACATTGTCCTGGCAACAGGACACCTCTGTTGGGCGCCCTCATTGAGGTGCCGAACGGGAGAGGCGTCCCACTGACAAATGGCCCAGTCTGGCTCTCAAAAGAGCCTCTTGGGGGATTGGGGGCAGCTTGCCCTCCCTGCCCCCTGCTCAGTAGGCCACTGTAAGGGGGTGGGGGCACAGGATTTCAGAGGAGGGGGCCTCACTGTTTGGAAGTCATGCTTTACCAACTTGAGGTTCCAATCACAGTGTTTCTGCCATAGCCTCAGCTGCCCACGAGCAGGGCAGAGGAGGAGAATTCTGAGGAGGTGAAGAACAAAGAAAGAACAGAGGAGGGTGAAGGGGGGGGGAGATAGATAGAGAGAGAGAGAGAGTGAGAGACGGTGGAAGAAGCACAAGGAGCAACTGCTTGGAGATGGAGGAGTAGAAATGGGACAGAACTCAAGAAAGAAGGGCAGTGGTAAGTTCCCTGGAAATGTATGTCCAGCAACCGTCAAGTAATGACAGTTTAGCCACATCTTTGGCAAAGTGGAAGGGAAGAGAGACAGGCTTGGGGGGCAGGATCAAGCCGCTGAGACAGAAGCAGTGTAGGGCCCGGTTAAGCACGTAGAACGTCTCCCTGCCCACCTCACCTTTGGGAGGCGCTGCAGATCTTGCCAAGACAGAGCCTGACCCCCCCCCCCCCCCCACAGGCATGTTTTCAGCACTCGAGAGGTGCTACCCAAACCATGGCAAGACAGAGAAAACCCACCCAGGACCAAGAGGAGCCCCGATGAAAGCAGAGTTAATTCTAAAGACACAGTGCCACTGGGGAAAGACCCGGAAAGAGACCCACAGTAATCAAAGACATACTTGCTGAGCCGATCAAGATTATAGCTGTGAATCTGTCTGGACCTTTTGAGATCCCCACCACAACAGAACAGAGGGAAGGAAACATGAACCAGGCCCCTTCGACTATACTGCCAGAGAAGAAACGTACACGATGGTCCTGGGGAAACTTGCAACCACTTAATGTCCACAATCACCATCGCACAGGAGTGGGAACCTGGGAAGGACTTCCATGGAAGGCAGCTGGACCAGAGGGCGGCCAAGCCTTTTGGAAGAGAGGGACTAGGGCAATGATCCCTAGGGCATGGGTAGTTGGGTTATGATGTTCTAACCTATAAGAGGAACACCTTAATAGAACCTTTATTGTGAAACCAGTTTCTAAAATGCTCCTCGCTCGTCTGGTTGCGTTTCCCTGTGTCTTTGTGGCGAGGGGCTCTGGGCTGGGTAGTTCCCCTCCACGGTGAGTGGAAGTGACATGCCTATACTCTCAGTTCTAGATTCCAAAACGGAATGCATCAATGGTCTACTAAGAGTCCACTCACAACAGGTGGAAATGAAGGTACTGCAGTACTGTCAAAACACACTCGATACACAGGACAAAGATCAACACACGAAACAACCCTTAGCACAAGAGCAAGCATGATTCAAGACTCCTGCCAAGAATAGATGCTCAGCCCACAATTCAACCAGATCATGGAAATGTTACCAAAGACTAAACTGCAGTGGAAACACAACCCAAGATTCAATAGAAGTGTTTATGCCCCGAACACACAAATCAAAATGGAACCACAACAATATCAGTGGAATAACAATCACAAGATACTACAAACACAACACAGACTGAACCAAAAGAGTCACATTAAAATCCTAAACTCAACAATACAACAGAACCCACAATTCAATCAAAGGGCAAACCATGGCATTTACAAAATATAAACAAAACCAAGACTGCAGAGAAAAGAAAAAACAAAGGATGATAGACTTGGCCATAGAGCAGCGATTGGGCTAAAAAACAACAAAAAAAAACCAAAAAAAAAACAACACCAAAAGCGAAGCTAATCACAAACCTAGCCAATGGCAAACAAGAAAAAAACTAGGCTTAAGAAAAATACCCTTCTGCCAGAACCTCCAGGTCAGTCTCCTCCCACTGGATGCCCCAGGTCAGTCTCCTCACTTTAGATCCTACAGTTCCGTCTCCACCTTCAAGATCCCCCAGGAACGTTCCTGCCTCTAGATCTCACAGGTCTGTCTCTTTCCTCGAAACCCTCCATGTCAATCGCTTTCCTCTAGGTAGCGGTCTGCAAACCTTTGCTCTCCCAATGTTTTGGATTACAACTTCATCAGCCCTAGCAAGTACAGTCAAAGGCGAGGACTCGTGGGAGCCATTCCAAAACATCGAGAGCTGCAGATTACAGACCCCTTCTCTAGATCCCCCATCTCACCCCCTTGTGCTGGATCCTCAGTGTCCATCTCCATCCTCTAGATCCGTTATGCCCGTCTCCATCCTCTACACCCCCCTATGCTCGTCTCCATCCTCTACACTCCCCTATGCCCGTCTCCTTCCTCTACACTCCCCATGCCCGTCTCCTCCCTCTAGATCCTCCACGTCTGTCTAGATCCTCCATGTCTGCCTTCATCCTCTAGCTCCTCCATGTCGATCTCCTTCCATTTCCACACTCTTCCATCCTGCGTTGCTTCATGTGGATTTCTTCCTCTCATTCTTCAAGGTCCCTCTGCCAGTGTTTTAGCCTCAGGGCCCTTTAGCTTTTTGTCTTGTGTTCTTTACTCCAGGGCCCGGGGCCGCCCCCCATTCCATTAGCCACTCACGCCTTCAGCTCTCGAGGTTCTTCCTACTCCGGTCAGTGGTTCTTCGTGCTGGTCTTTTTCAGCTCTGTGATATCCTTTACTGAACCCATCATGTCTTTATAATAATCAATGCAATGTGTTTGTCCACAGAAAAATAAGTAAAAGGAAGTCGAAACGGAAACCTTCCTTTTCTTTCTAATTCTCAGCACTACCTCTGCCAGGCGGCACAGGTGTGGCAGGCAAACCATAATGAGCAAGATTGCTTGGTCGCTATGGACAACGCTCAACCAGTCAGTGCCACTTCTAATTGAAGGAGATGATACCACAGAGCGGCAATTGGTATAGAGAGGAGGGTACGTAGAAAACCAAACAACAAATCCATAGTGTGCACATAATTGAATATCAGCCAACAAGCAATGGTGGCAGAAGAACAGAAATACCCTAAACCACTGGGTGGACATTCCAGAGGAATCAGCACGCTTCAGTGGAGCCCCAAGGGATCTTCTTACAGCCTCTTGTGCAAGAAGGCGTCAATCGCACTGGCATGAAGGCACCTTGGCCAAAGAATGCTGGGGAGTTACGCAAGCGTCAGTCAGCAGATTACTTACCAAGGTGATGGACTGGAATTCTCCAGGTCGTGGGATGACTCAGAGGTGGGCCAAACCAAATTCTTAAAGTCGATGTACAAGTTGGACGCTAGCCCTAGGTGGACTAGTGATGCCTATTCAAACCCCTACTCAAAAGGGTCTGCTTCATACCTATAGGGTAACACGTCTCCCTAACATTAGCTTTCTCCCAACATCGGGATAGGACTCACTTCACCCAAAGAATACACATCTGCTGTGAAGAGAAAGGATTAGACAAACTCTTGCATTAACGATGAGAACAGCCCGACAGAGGCCTCAATCCCCAACATGTGTCAAGATTATTAGATGCACTCTTAAAAGGAAGGATTATAACACATTGAAGTAGAGGGGGCTCCCCTCCCCGCAGGTGTAGAGGGTATCCCCCTCCCCAGCAGGAGTCACCCTACTGTAAGAGATTAGATGAACCCTTAAGAGTGAGGATTAGAAAGCCCTGTCGTAGAGGGTGCACCCCCTCCCCAGCAGGAGTCACCCAACTGTAAGTGATTAGATGAACCCTTAAGAGCGAGGATTAAAACTCCCTGAGGTAGAGGGGCTCCGCTCCCCGCAGGTGCAGGGGTATCCCCCTCCCCAGCAGGTGTCCCCATAATGTTAGAGATGAGATGACTCCTTAAGAGAGAGGATTAAAACTCCCTGAGGTAGAGGGGGCTCGCCTCCCCGGCAGGTGTCACCCTACCGTAAGAGTTTAGATGAACCCTTGTGTGGGAGGAAAGGCCGTTTGGGCCCCCTCCCCTCCGTTCCCGTCCCCACAGGCACTCTATGCTCGTCACCCGGCTGGCCATGCGTCTCTGGCCAAAGGTGCCGGGCAACCTCGGGATGACACATACAGGTGTACCATCTGTAAGAGGTTTGATTACTGACTCCATTTTGTATGAGCACCGGTTTCATTTTGTAACTACCCCAGCAGGCCTGCACCTCTCCCCTAGGTCGGGCACAGTCAGCCTGTTACTCCCCCCCACTGCCTACCCTCCGGTGTCTCTGTGACTGCCCTATTCCCACGAAAAGCTGGGCGCAAGGAGTTACAAGCAAAACATTGTATCTCTCGCCTTCCTGCCAGCATCACTGCCCTGTAAAAGACTGAGCCAAGGCCTGGTCTTGGAAAAAACCCATCCATCTCCACAAACCTGCTCCACACCCCCAGACACTACTCAAAGGATATACTACTCAGACAACCTCTACCCTTACCCCTTATTTGATCTAACAGATGCCTGCCCCACAACTGTGTGCTCCTCAGATTCACCCCTGCCCCTAACATGACATGATATATGATATGATATTTATAACACGCTTAATACCCAGAGGTTTCTAAGCGCGGACCCGGGGATCGAACCTGTGTTGCTCAGTGTCGTCTTGCTTCCAAGGCGAGCATGTTGCCCCTGAGCTATCCTCCAGAGACTAGTAATCCAGCGTGTGACCATATATCCTTTATTGTACTACATCCATGGTAAAATAGCCTTCATGAGGTCTATAGGAACGTGTGATAAATATGTTGGCTGATTCATTGTAGTAGATAAGTGATTTGGGCCCCAGCACCATTGTCCCACAGTCTAGGCCAATTGCTGTTAACCTAATGTGCACAGAGATATGTTGTTAGACAGAATATAAATCTCGTGACCACAAGGGCGGTAACAACAAAAATTGTATCTCATGAAATGAATATGACCAGGGCCGGGTAACAATGCATGTAAAAGTACAACTTTGATTTGGACCAACTTCTTCTTAGGACATATGTGGAGATGGCATTTGTAAAACACACTCGAGATTCATTATGTGCATCTTCAAACTCATTGTCTTGCCCACGCCTCACCTCCCTGCTGCAACGCTGCGCACAGCGCGCACAAGGCCCCCACCTTTTCTCTCCCCTTATGACTATGCTGCTAGAGGCCCATTTCTCACGGATGTCAACAAATGTATCCTCTCCTCCGTCCACTGGGCCCGCACGGAGCGTTCACCCCCCCCCGCCCCTTGACAGAGATGACCTCCATGTCTTTCACCTGACCGGTGATTCAGGACGTACCAATATAAAAGCAACATGTGAAATATATGGTTTTCTCCCCACCTGTCAGAATGCAAATGATTGTCTTTTTTATTGTGCACTTTGAAGTAGCGTTTAGATTAGAGAGCTACTATCAATCACCTTATCTAGAACCACATGACTTTCACCTCGCACTGACCAGCCTAGCTGATACACGCAATGTCTGCCTTCCCGCCAAGCAGCCATCCAATCGCACGGAAGCAGCCCCTATTAGGATATACTGGATCAGCGGCACCACCAATTGAAATGTAACCTTTGTACTATATATGATTTCATCACTGATGACACTGTGACCCTTTTTAATGCAATGCGTGTATTGTTTGGCAGAGCGCTCTCAGAGTAAGCAGAGTTCTCTGCATGCCCCATCTTATCTAGATAAACTTTACCTCTTAAACTCATCCGCACTTGGTCTCGGTCTCATTCCCTATTGGGGTGTGTCCTTTACTGACTCTCATTGGGGAGTTTGGATTGTATTTTGGGGGATTGCTCACTTTCATTTGGTGACCCCTGGACGTGATTGTGTCCTTCCGTTCCTTCTGACACAAGACATCACCGGCCACAGCGGAGACCCTGGGCGCACCCCCTCAAGAGCTGCCCGCCTACGGCAACTGGTACCCCTTAGATGTGTGCACGCAATAGGAGAGGATCAACTGGTCCCGGCTTTCCAAATACCCACTGTACCGCTCGCCGAGCCAGGCGCGGCCATTGAGTGCGTGGGGGGGGGGCGCCTTGACAGACCGGGTCCTGAGGGTCTTGGATCAAGGCGGACACGTGAGTATCAAGTGCGAGCGACATTAAAAGACAGTAGGGGTTACAAGGAGTCAGATAAAAGTGCGTTTGGGATTGGACGGAGGGGACACAGAAGTTAGGGGGAATTTTAGGGTTTCGTTCTATTCTTTTCTTTCTGCATATGGCCATTAGGACAGCTAAGGTGATTCCGAGGTGAAAAGAGGTACGGGAACCTAGTTCCGTGAGGGGGTGGAAGGCGGCGCCGCATAGTACTATCTCGACTAGTACAGGATATAACAAGGAAAATAAGTTGAAACAGTAGGAGTCTCATTTAAGGGGAAGACTCGAAATAGTATTTAGAACAGCTTCATCTTTTTCTTCTTTCTTTGATTAGGGGACACTCAGACGGGGGGAGGTCCATAAGGGACTAAGAAAGGAGGACGAGCCGGAGCACCAGGGGAGATTATAATAAGGGGGGAGAGGGATAAGTAGGGAGGATTTGTGTTTAAATGTTAAATGTGGTATGTCTAAAGTCCCGTGGTGTATAATATATGTTGTTTATGTTTGCTGCACGCTATGTTTTGTGACAAAGTATTGAAAAAGAAAAGCGTAATTACAAAGGTGATTTGAAACATGCATTGCTAGAGATAGTGTGACAGACAGCGTCTAATTAAAGGTATTGTCACAGAGGGTGACATAAGAGGTGATAAAGTATTGCATCCGATTGATTGATTGTCTAGATCCGACACACGAAGAAGAGAAAGGTATTGATAGAATAAAAATGGGTGCAGAAACATCACTTCCACACATCTGTCAAAATTTGCCAGGTAATGCAGACAGAATTAACAAGTATCATGACCAGTGGATCGCAGAATTGAAGGGGGAAGGCTTGCCCCAGGTATGGCACCAAGGGGGGTCATTTGATAAAAGTGTTCTAGATCTGGTAGCAACATGTTCGTTCGGGGAAAACCGCTCAAAATATTGGATTTGTGGAGGCTGTTTGTTTGAAGAAGTACCCTCGAACAAACTGAAAGGGCAGGGTGCGTCTCCCCTGGCAGCAAGTAGCAGTGAGGGGGAAGGGGAAAATAAGGAGAGAGGGGGTAGAGGTGGCACAGCTGTATCCACTCCTGCACAAGCCAGCACCAGCTGAGGGATATAGTGACCCAGTGTATGTGTCAAAGCCCACTTCACCCACTGCACCCTTACCAGCAGCCCCAGCACCGCCCCCATATGATGTTCGGGGAGCAAGTACGCAGGTGAGTACCCCAGCTATAGATATAGAACAGCTCACCTAAGACCTAGACTCAAGGTTAACAATGGCCCAAACAGAATTGTCAGGATTAAGAGGAATACGTGAACAAAGTTGCTCGCCCACCCTCAGAGCAGAACAGACACAAATGCCCCAGACACCTGACAGGTCACTGGAGGAAGGTTGGAAAGAGGGAGAAATACTATTCCGAATTAATGACACCCCCACAAGAATAATAGAAATAGACCAAGTGACCAGTGAAACGGATGTGGAAGGTGGGGACATGGCATCAGACAGGGAGGAAGAAAAACTGGTGCGACATAGAAGAGCAAGAAGAAGAGGAAAGGAGACTGAGGAATGCAACAGGTGGAGGGCCAGCAGGAATAGCAGTCCCCCTTGGGGAGGGTGATGGAAGAAGAGTGGCATGGAAGGATAAGGAATAGAACAGGAAGGATGTCGGTGTTAAGGGAAAAGGGAGCAAAGGTAAGTACAGGGAGGATAAGGAGCAAATGAGAACTACTCCTGATACACGGAGGAGTGGGAAGGCCTAATTACGTCCCTTGGGTCCAAATAGACAAAGAAAATTTACCAAAGATGTTACCCCCGCTCTCGGGAGGGGCAAGTAAGTGGATATGTGCATTCGAGAACAACACTGCAGGGGTCCCCCTAGTAATTGGCAATGTCAAAAGTCTGCTGGTGTTTGTGGTAGGTGACCAAGCTAACAGGGTGTGGGCAAAGACAGGATTCCCCGGAACAACACTAGATTCTGACCGCCATGATGGGGCATCATTTAACACAGTAAGAGCAAGAGTATGGGATGCACGGAGAGAGACTTTTCCGGATACACCAGATTTACAGTCAGAGATGCAATGCACAATGGGGGAGGAGGAAGATGCGATGACTTACATTCTTCGGGTGCAGGTGATGTGGAGTGCAGAGACAGGCAGGGCTTGGGATCAATCCACCTCCCCATTTTATTTTATAATTAAAAGAGGGCTCCCGAAGGAAGTGCAGAAGGCTCTTGATAAAATAGCTGGGATAGAAGCCAAGGGCTGCGCAGAGAGACAGAACATTATAGTGCACTATTGTAAAAGGATCAAAGAAAAGAAAGGGAGATAGCCCAAAGGAGACTGGCAGATGAGGCTAAATTAATACAGACAAAACTAGTGAAGGTCACAGCAGCAGTAGCCGCCCTCCCCACAGAGAGAGAAAGAGAGGAGGAGGAGGAGGAGGAGGACGGGCCAATAGCTATACAGGCAAAAATGGCAGCAAACTGGGCAGGAAATGGACAGGAGCAATGGGCTGGCGAGGAGCAATATGGAGGGCCACAATGGCACGGAAGGAATGCCCAAGGAGGAAGAGGTGGGTATAGAGGGTACAGAGGGGATGGGTATGGGTACGGAGGGGCACAGGGGTCATGTTGGAATTGCGGGAGGTGGGGGCACATTTTGAGAGAATGTCGGAGTCGTCCCATAGGCCGTTATCAAAATGAACAACAGTATGGCCACCCACCCAGACAGCCCGTATGGATTGCAGTGGTAGGAGGCAATGTCTTTGACAATAGTGAAAACACCAGATACTCAGCATAGGACAGCCCACAGAGAGCACTTGCGTGTCCACTACTATCGACAACCCTCAATGCAGCCGAGGAACCACTGGTGGTGGCGGAGATGGGAAATAAACAATTCATTTTTATGGTGGATTCGGGAGCGGAAAAATCATGCCTAAGAGAAAGCCGATTTCTGTTGTCAAATCATAAAATGGAGAAGCAGGGCTTTTCTGGGGCGGTGGTCGAGGTTCCATACACAGTCGAATTGGATGTGACAGTAGGAGGGAAGACAGTGCGACCCCCCCCCCTATTGTACTATGAAGGTTCGCCCATAAACTTATTAGGGAGGGACCTGCTTAATAAGTTGAACATAACAATATCATTCACAGAGAGAGGGATAGGGTGCTCCACACCAGGAATATGTGCTATGCGTGCTATGTTAACAATACACATCCAGGCCACGGCACAACAAGTGCGTGGGGTACCAGTTGATCCAGATATGTTCATACCGGGACTAAAAGTGTTGGCACGTGTTGTGCCTGAACTCACTCGCCATGAGTGGCGAGTGCCGTCAGAATTTGTGTTCTGTCCCGTGGCACCCCCAGAGATAATAGCAGGATCGGTAATGTCTATAGACTCACATGGAGCACAGGTGTCAAACAAAATAATTGCAGCGATTGGCATGGATGAGCATGGATGTGAGTGGCACACTGTTATGTATTAATGCCAATATAGCATTACGAGATTTTTCTAACTAAGAGTTGTTTACAGATGCAGACTGACGGGGAAATAATTATGGAAATAGCGATCCCTTGTGAGATAATGATCCAACACAGACAGGTACCTATCCCCCTTATGGCCATAATCAGCACACCACCAGAGTATTTCAACGAAGACATGCACCAAGTACCATCAATGTTGTGGACTACTGGCCCCCATGACGTAGGGCTGTTGTGAGAAGTGACACCTGTAAAAATAAAACTCAAACCCGGAGCATTACTACCCCGGATAAAACAATACCCCCTGTCAAGGGAAGCAGAGGAAGGGATAAAAGAAATGATAGATGCACTGTTACAGCAGGGGATCATTGTACAATCAAATTCCCCTTGTAATACTTGTATTTACCCAATTAAAAAGAAAGGCAAAGGGAGGGGCGTTGAGGATGATACAGGACCTACGCCCCCTCAATGACGTCATACAGAAAGAATTCCCACTTGTCCCAAATCCAGCATCAATCTTGTGCAGCATCCCAAATACAGCAACGCACTTCACAGTAGTGGATCTGAAAAATGCTTTTTTCTCAGTACCACTGGACCCCGAATCACAATATTTGGCAGCATTTACACTGGGCGGGAAAAGGTATGAACATTGCAGGCTTCCCTAGGGATATTGTGAAAGCCCGAGCATTTTTAACAGGATATTACATGAGGATCTTGGGAATGTTGATAATGAGAGCACCATTATTCAGTATATGGATGATTTGTTGGTTTGTGGTGTGAATGAGGACACATGCAGAAAGGACTCAATAGCACTACTCACTTTGTTAGCACACAAGGGATATAAGGTGGACAAACAGAAATTGCAATATTGCCTAACAGAAGTGCTATATCTGGGTCAACTGATATCGAAAGATGGAAAATGAATAATACCCGACAGGGCAGCAGGCGTACGGGTGGTAAATGAACCCAAAACAGTAAAAGAGATGCAAAAGTTCCTCGTTTTGTGCAATTACTGCCGTGCCTGGATAATGCCTCATACACAAAACCCTTACTCAATGCACTCAAAGAGGCACAGAGAGAACGTACTCTTAGTATGGCCACAAGAAATGCATACTGCTTTTGAAATGCTAAAAGTTCTGATTTCCACAGCACCCGTCCTGGCGACACCCGATTATAATTGCAAATTCTACTTGTTCTCACACTGCAATGGAATGTTAATGACTGCAGTACTAACACAGAAAACATCACTAGGCCACAAGCCCCTGGCATACTACAGCGGCATGATACAGTGATATAGTGATGCAAGGACAATTTGCCTGCAAACAATCTCTCACAGCGCAGCATTCGCCATTAAAAAAAGTGCCACGATTGTGATTGGATGCTCAGTGACCCTATTCATGGAGCACTCATTGTTTGCAATACTTGAGAGATCAAAAAGTACACTGACAACTCAGAGAGCTACTGCATATGAAATAAGTTTGTCCAGCGCAAACATACGTATAGTACGTTGCAAAACAGTAAACCCAGCCACGTTTATCACAGAAGCATGCACAGTGGAAGATATGCAAAATCATGACGTGCAACATACAGGAGGGAGGACGAAGACACACCCACAGCATGTGAAAATGCACTCTCAGCAGGCGAGGTGTATTTCGTAGACGGGTCAACATCAATAAATTGTGAGACAGGCGAGAGGCATGTAGGGGCAGCAGTGGTGAGGCTAGAGGAAGGGCAATATGAGGTGATTGTACAAAAAATGACTGCCCGCACATTTTTCAGCACAAGCAGCGGAGTTGGTTGCCCTGATTGAAGCATTGCATACAGCCCAGGGCTCTGCAGTAACCATATATACAGACTCTGCCTACATGACAACTACAGTACATGGGGGACTAGCACGATGGGGAAGAAGAGAATTTAGAAGGGCAGATGGGTCCTATGTACAACATGCTGAATTATTGATGGAATTGATTGAGGCGCTGAAGGAACCAACAGTGGTAGCGCTAGTTAAATGCCAAGCCCACACGAACAATAGTGATGTCGTCTTGCTAGGAAACGCAGCAGCAGACGCTGCTGCGAAAGAAGTGGCCTATCTCAAAAAAGATATGTCAGTAGAATTTGTTTTACAAAACATGTCGAGGCAGGGGAAGGTAAGGGATATAACTCAATGCCAATCCCTCAAATAACTGAATTGCAGCAAGAAGCACCGCCCGAAGAAAAGGAGTTGTGGGGAAAAAGGGAATGTAGCGAGTCATCCACGGACCTCCTATGGAGACAGAATAACACAGGTAAAGTTGTAATGCCAGTAAAATTGTTAGAGATAGCTTTCCAGCAGCTACACTTCCCAGCCCACAATGCAAAACAGCACATAGCTGCAGAGATACAAAAAAATGTGTTTGTGCCAGGGTTACACGAGCATGTGTCTAAAATGGTACTAGAGTGTACAACATGTCAAACGTATAATTCAGGGAAGACATTAAGGACACAGAGGAACACTGCCCCATCCCATTTGGTCATTTCTGTGAACTGCACATTGACTATGTAGACATGGGAGAAAGGTGCAATGGGGCAAAATACTTGATAGTGGTGCTCTGCCCGTTTTCACGCTGTGTGGAAGCAGGTCCCTGCGCACATCCAGACACAAAATGTGCAGCAACATTTCTAGTGACAGAGGTGTTCCCCCGCTGGGGGATATGTGACATCATATGCTCCGACATCGGGTCGCATTTCGTCAATGATGTTTTCAAAACAGTAACAACACTGCTGGGCATTAAGCACAAATTATGCTCGATATATCACCCGCAGGCCATTGGTGTTGTAGAAAAAAATCAACGGCCTTTTCAAAGTAACAAATGATGCCACACCCTAAAGAAAAACTGGGTGTACTGCTTGCCATTAGCACTATTCGAATTAAGGAACCAGCCAAGTAAAGACCACCACTTGTCCCCGCATGAGATAGAGGCAGACGTATGCACAAAGCAGTATCTCCACTTAGAAGACAGTCTGATGCACATAGAAGTGCCATAGTACTGTGGGAGGAATTCCTGGATTATTTAAGAAAACTGACAAGTGCAGCAAGGATGATAGCATATCAGTTAGCAACCCCTTTCACACAAGAGAATGAGAGTGACACCATGACACCGGCCGCAGACAGCCCAAACTGTCAATTGATGCCAGGGGAGATGATATATGTATGTAGCTTTGTCCGTTGGTGGATGCCGATTGACTGATTTTTTTCAGCTTTGATGGTGTGCAGGGGACGGGAGTGTCTCCATAATAGACACTTTTCTTTCTCGTCAGTGGAATTCCCCCAGGTTCCATGGCCCTTATGAAGTGGTATATTGCACCCCCACTGCGGTGAAGGTGAAGAGCCTTAGATATTGGATACATTTGTCTGATGTGCGCAAAGCCTATGAGAGTGTAACACAAGAAGAGGAACACAGGAACACAGAAAGAACAACACAAGCATAAAGGATGAAAGGCAAACTGGAGTAGTAAAAGAAACACTATTAAGTAAATTAAGAGACAATGGGCCTCATTATAAGTGTTGCGGTAAGGCAACAACGGCGCCGGTAGTGCTACCGGCGCCGTTGTTACCTCGCCGCAACATTACGAGTTGGCTCGCGGGTGCCGCTCTGGATGCCTGGTCAGCCCAGATGTGCAGAGCGGCACCCGCTAGCAGAACAGGATGGTAGCAACGGTCCCGTTATTAACGGGACCATTGTTACCATCCTCCCCATTCCCATTGAGCCCTATGGGGCTCAATAGGAATGGGGACGTACCGTGTCCGGGACCCCGCGAATGGGAATTACTGGGCCCGTAAAGGTAAGAATGGCGCAGTAATTCCCATTTTTCGAGACCCGGACCCGAGTTTGGAGGTAGCCATGCCGGTAAAAACGGCATGGCTACCTCCAAACTTGTAATGAGGCCCAATGTGTAAATAACGCAAACAATGAGTAAGGAAATAGAAAATGAAAAAGGTAAGTAGCTAAAAGGTTTAAGGTCTCTCTCTCTCTATTTTTAGAAAAAAGAGAATGGAGCTGTATAGTTTATGTGCAATTAACACGCTGTGCTAGTAGTTATATGGCTACAATTTATAACGGAAATTGACAAGTTATAAATAAAATTGAAATGTTAAGAGAATATTTATATGGATATGTACTTAACCCCCTTTGTATACTTCACTCTGTAGGACCATCCATGGCAACGACGGGGGCCCCCAATGGCAACGCTAATGATATAGATAGAGATAGGAATAGAGAAAATAATTTAAGAAAATATTCCTATGAGTGTGGCCTGTTTAGTTGCACAATTATTTTCTTTTCCATGATGTTTGGCCTTATGCTGTATTGGGCAATAGCCCTTATAGCTATCGATATAAAGGAAGGGGGAGGAGGGGTGAAATTATTAAAACAAGGCACCCATCTCCTATGGGACGGATTTAAATCAATTTGGGCACACAGGGCCATAAAAATGACACGCACAGTGAAAATTACAATCAGCGCTCCTGGATTCATTGACCCAATGGCCCATTATAATGATTCTGTGTTGAACAACCGTGAGAGAGTTAACAGATGCCCCTGAATTTTTGTGGTGGAACAGTGAACTCCATACAACTACCCAAGCTATCTCAGTCAAAAAGAGTATAAAAGATGCAAATGACAAAACTATAGAGAAATATGTTGCAATGTATAGTGAGTGGGAAAAGGGGGGGGGCAAGGTGGAATATTCCCAATAGGACATGGGGCAAAAAGAAAGACTATTAACAAACAATGGGGCAATTTCTATAAATTGACAGGGTATTGCCCTTAGATGAGTAATATTCACACAAAATGTTAGGCAACACACAACTGTGTAAAAGCTACTAGCAACCACCTGAAAACCCAAGGCTAGGTCCAGATCGTAAAACCAAACCCAAAGAGAAGGTTTTATTTATTTTACTGTGGGGTGGACTCAAATCTATTCATGAGGAGAATAGAACACGGTAGTGGCTGAAGACAGAAGGATAGAGCGAAACAGGGGTGCTATCCCTGCCTAAGGTGCACTCTTACCTAGGTTGCAGTGTTACAACGCCTGTCTACTAGTGACAGAATAAGAGTGAAATTACCACTTCTATGATTCAACCTTGAGAGTCCCAACCCACTCTCTTCCCGATTGGCTTAAATCGGAAGAGACTACCAGTAAAACCAGGGAAAGGAAAAGAGAGTCAACCCAGGACAGTGAAGAGAGTCCATTTTTCTCTTCAAACCGAACCATGTGTCATCTAATGAGATAGACAGTTTTTTAATAGCCCATTGATTGTCACACTGCTCCTGGGGTACTCAAATTTAAAAATGACACAACTTAGGGAAATAGGATAAATTCCCAATCCCAAAAACACACACAAAGACAATACAATCACCACTTCCCATGTGGAATCAACTTTTTGCTCATGGAAAGTGGGACAATGTAAAAAAGTTTGCTCAAAACTAAAATGGGGGCAAATTGGAGCCCTTTTAGATGATACAAACACTGTCCACCGGTTTCAGTGGCTTGGGTTTAGTAACGCCACATTCATCAGGACAGTCTAAGCTCCTCATAAACTGGTGCATTCCATTGTATAACAACCAGTTTAATGCTGCTAAATTCCACATATTGGATTTGGGATGGCACAACACTAGTTTGCCAACCAAAACAGACACAGCCCCATGGCTGTCGCACAACACCACCTCATTTCCCAATTTCGATAAAGTCTCATCTCTTTGGTGTTAAAGAATGCCACCTTTATTTGTTAGCCACAATGTTATTTAGAAAAGTAACCACAACATGTGTGATAATTCTAACGATGGTATGGAATGCTCTTAAACTCCTGAAATTGTATTGACAACAGAGGGATCTCAACTCACCCTGGATGTTCACTCCCTTTTGTTCTAAAGAATGGTGTGCCACAAATTAGTGCCCAACTTTTACTGTCCAGTCCACGTGTAATGCATCTGTGAATAATTACAAGATTTATAATGATATTCAAGCAAGGTGGATTTCAAAAGCTCTCAGTTTAGAGCGACCACAGTTTATATCATATGGGCAAATATTTAAGGGCAAGGGTGTAAGGGGGAACAAAGAATCATAAGGTCCCAGATGACAATTACAAGCATGCTTTGTATTGGTAAAATCTGCAGTCAAGGGAAGGGGATAAATACAACTGCTAAATTATCCCAAGGGCAAGGTAGAGCATTCAAACATCCCTGTAGTCAAGAATCTTCACATGTACTTACATGAAAAGTGCATAACACGGGCGCCTTTTTGGTCAAGGCGAGGCGCTCTGCATAAGCGCGTATATCCCCTGTAGCTCTAATCTCTGTGTGTTAAGTAGGAGAAAAGGGGGCGGCAGCCTTTCCTTCGCATGTCACGTGACTCGTATTCGTGTGTCACGTGTACATGCATCTGCCTCCGTATTGGCCAATTTATGTCCATTGGTGTGACACGTGACATCCACGTGTCACGTGCACATGCGCCTGCCTCTGTATTGGCCGGCTCGTTCTCATGGATGTATCACCTGACGCGTATCGACGCGTCACATGTTAATGCTATTTAAAGTAGTACCCCTGCAGGGGACCCCATTCAGAGGGTAGGAGTATGTGATTTGATGGAGACAAAGTCTTCTCGTCACAGCTTCAAGGGAGACCTGCCACATTCAATCAGGAACCACAGAGGGTTCAATTAACCAGAACGACCCTTTGATCATCAAACAGACAGGAATATGGGTGGGAATTGGTATTACATGTTTCCACCCCTTTACCTTTTCTTTTGCAAAGCACTCTGGTTATGACCTCATGCACACAGTAGATTGTTGGTGGGGACACAGAATTGGTTCATTAAGGTAGGCTTAGCCTACACCAATCCCTGTGGTTCATTTGGCTTTCAGAGAGGGTTGAGCCCCTCTTTTGGCAGATCATATCTGAAGACTTTGCAAGGAGTAACAAGAAGAACTCGTTTGGACCCTGGCTGAAGGTACAGTCTGCCTTACAGCTTCCGCCAGTGAAGGAAGGGCCAGTGAAGGAAGGTCAGGATTTCCAAAGAGGGAAGCAAGATCCCTCCCCTACGCATCTCCAAGGGAACAGAGGGAGATACTGAATCCAGAGGACCCCCCCAGCAGCTCTAGAACTGGTACTCAGCCAGCACACAGCATGCCCTGCTAGGCTCTGCAGCAAGCTTCCTAGGTGGGAGGTGCCCGAGAGTTTCTGAACCAAATCAAGGACAAGGTCGTTGCCTGCAACACTCACCTCAGCTTTGGGTTGTCTGCCTTAAAGGACAACACAAGCCTAGTGAAGACGCTACAAGGAGTATATCGACATGCATCAACCAGTGTCTGCCTTAAAGGACATTTTCGAGCCCTTCGAGCTGCAACCGACAGCACCACAGACTGCTGTCACACCGCAGTCGCTAACTTTGTCCGAGATGCCTCAACCAGTGATTCAGACCTGCCATCCAGCACTGAGACAATGATTCCTGACCGAGCCACCATGTAGGCTAGCCTACAGCCGTCCATCCAGCCTCAGCCTCTCCCCACCACCCCCAAACTGCCTGCTGCCCGATACCCACAGCTGTCGCCCGTTGCAGAAGCTGCAAAGCACCCTGAAATTGACTCTACACCGTCTAGCACCAAGAACTTCTACAAGCACAAGGTTCATTGCCGTTTTGTCTGCCTGGTCCTTCCCAGAAGGCCCCTATTGACATTTTACGACCCATTGCTCCCTTTGTGTGGAAACCAAGTATCCTTGAACTATTGGGATTAATTACTTTACTTAGTACCCTCCTGTCAGTATCCAGAGTGCATCCCTTTCCTTTGTGAAACTGCCTGTCCTCTGTGTTCCTTTACAGGGTGGGTTGTATTGAGTAGTGTGCTGAAACTGTATGTTGTGACAATAATGAAGTAGATATTTTTATACAACCTTAACTGCACAGTCCCTAATAATTGTATTTTCGCTGTGTTGCAACTAACCAACAATCCATGACATAAGCCTACCGTTCAATCCACTTTACCAAAATTGGGCAATGAGGTAATTGACTTGAATTCCAATCTGTTGAGATCTCTTCTGGTGTACTAGAGGTGTGGGGATGATTGATGGTTTAGAAACCGATATTCACTTCTGGATCACAGGTGCCCCAGAAGTTGATTCGCCGCATACCCACTTGCGTACTGAGTTTATCAGCCATGGGAGGAGGGCATGGAACAGCATGGTCTTGTTCCTAAGAATGACCATAGAACCGTCTGGGCACCGGTCACACCACCACCAGCCTGTTACTCTGTTCGCAGCTCATCTAAAAGGTATTTCCGAACTACTTCAAATATAAAACACAGCCGACAGAAGACTTCTAACCAATTGAGTTATATTTTCCTTGTACCGTTGCACACACGCTGCACAAACATAGTCACACGCAGACTGCTCATACGGTCCAGTATACACAGAGGTCAAAGTGGGAGGGAACTAAAGGGTACGGCGTCCCCTTACTTCTCGGGGAAATCGGTCAAGGTTCCCTTACTTTGTGTGACCTTGCGTTCCGTTCCGTGGAGGTAGTTAAGCCCACTTCAAAAAATAAAATAAAAAAAAATAACAGTAAAGGACATGGTGCTATTTCAGAAGTGTCCAAGGGGCTTGTTTAGGGCGTTTGCAGGTAAAGGGGGGGGAGGAGGGCGGGGGGAGTCAGGGGGGCCAGAGGCTGCATAACGCTGCGGGCTGAGGATACTAATGGCGGTCGTTTAGATGTATATTCTTTCACGGCGTTTTTAGTTTTGCGAGAACTTCTGTAAATCACAGCTTTTCGGGGTGGAGGACCCGGGTAGGTGCTTTGAATCGGGGGGGGGGGGGGGTGCAGAGGAATATCCTTCCACTTCTTTCTGTTGTTCACTTAGTTCGACCACCGCATGTAGATAGCCACACGCAGACCGCTCACACAGGCACAGTCTGGAGGGGTGTGCATAAAGTCCCTTGCTTCAGTGTGACGGCGAGTGCCCTCCTGACCCAGGGAGGGAGCGGGTGGAGCCGGAACGGGTTTCTGGGAGGTCAGGCAGCAGTCACGGACTGGGAGGCGTTTGTTCTCTGCTGTTTATTTAACATAAATCGCTAATCTGCAGGCACATAAAAGCTTCTACGGCTTTCAAGTCCTGCCCGTGTGCGGTTTCTAGGGCAGTAGCACACGCCCGGGCCTGCCCACCATGTCACCCCCTGACTCACTCGAGCGCCATTTCCTGCAAGCGCCCAAATGCAGGGGCTGCACGAGGGCGCCCTCTGCATGCCCACAGCATAGGAATGCATGCCCAGAGCAGAGGGCCTCCTGCTGGGCTGCACCGCCTCCAAGAGTGCGCCCTCTGCATGCCCACAGCAGAGTGCCTCCCGCCGGGCTGCACAAAGGGCGCCCTCTGCATGCCCACAGCAGAAGAATGCATGCCCACAGCAGAGGGCCTCCCGCTGGGCTGCACGAGGGCGCCCTCTGCATGCCCACAGCAGAGGGCCTCCCACCGGGCTGCACGAGGGCGCCCTCTGCATGCCCACAGCATAGGAATGCATGCCCACAGCAGAGGGCCTCCCGCTGGGCTGCACCGCCTCCGAGAGGGCGCCCTCTGCATGCCCACAGCAGAGTGCCTCCCGCCGGGCTGCACAAAGGGCGCCCTCTGCATGCCCACAGCAGAAGAATGCATGCCCACAGCAGAGGGCCTCCCGCTGGGCTGCACGAGGGCGCCCTCTGCATGCCCACAGCAGAGGGCCTCCCACCGGGCTGCACGAGGGCGCCCTCTGCATGCCCACAGCATAGGAATGCATGCCCGCAGCAGAGGGCCTCCCGCTGGGCTGCACCGCCTCCGAGAGGGCGCCCTCTGCATGCCCACAGCAGAGTGCCTCCCGCCGGGCTGCACAAAAGGCACAGTCTGCATGCCCACAGCAGAAGAATGCATGCCCACTGTTAAGACGGATTTCTGAACTCTGTCCTGGCGGCGCAGAAGTTCAGAAGGCCAACCTAATTACTTGGAACAGGGTAACCTCTGGACAAACCAGACCAATGAGGGTAGCGATCGCGGCGGTCAAGACTAGGTCTCAAGAGGGGTGAGGGTGACTGAAAGCCTGCAATAAGCACACAAAGCAAGGACACTTACAAACTACTCCAAACAGGTGTTATACAATACAATATATATACAAATACAAATGAGTCCTAAGCGTTAGATGCACGAAATGTGTAGTCCACCTAGAAGGGAAGGAAAACAGGCAGTGCGAAATAATGCTTAGACCCAGGCCGCCTTCAGAGGCACCTAACTAAAAGGAAGTCCGAGCCCTACGAAGAGTGGAGCCTTGTGCTCACAAGTACCTGCACACGCTGGTGCCAACGGGCAAAAAGGGAAGTCTCTTCGAGGGAATCAGGCAGTTCAGTTTAGTGCACAAATGAAGAAGAACAGAGTTCCGCGACTCAAGCGCAGCCTCCACTGTGGGCAGAAGCAGGGCGCGAGTACGGAAAGGCCTTCTGTTTTGACACAGCGGGGAAAAGCTATGGGCTCCTGCAGGAGGGCGACCAGTTCCTAGCTATGCTACTCACCCGTCCCCGATGCAAGCAGACCCAGGCTTCTCCGCGTCAGTCTCAGTGCTGGCAGGTTCAGGAGAGCAGGGGACGTCTCGTCGTCGTGTAGATTCTGCAGCAGCAGAGTTGAGTTAAAGATGTCCCAAACGAAGTGAACCCGCACAGTTTGTTACCACAGAAGGGCAACGGAGCGGCCGTGTGTATCTCAGCCAAATGTACAATACTCACTTTAGACCTGGGAACGCCAAGTGTACGAATCGTGTGAGAGTGACAAGGACTAGAAATGAAACACAACCTGGCGGCGGTTACAGAGCAAGACTCCTGGGTAGGCTGGTCAGTCTGCTGGATGGCCCAGAGACACTTCCGAAGGCTTACGTGCAGGAGATGGTGAAGATGCCGAGAATAGCTGTTCCCGCTATTCCAAGGGTCGAAGTACCAGTACAGGCCTTCTGGTTCGATCAGAGGTAAAAAGGGTTTCACAAGGCGACAGCAGTGCAGAGGAGCAGTCCTTCAGCGGGTCACCAGCGATATCTCGGTTCAGCCTCGTGGTTGCAGGATACTTGGCTCCTGTATTCCTTCGTTCGTGAGAACTCAGGAGATCGACATGGTAGTGGCGTTTCCAGCCCCTTCTTATCCACGGTTCCCTTCGCGCCAAAACGAGGGGACCCAATGGGAGATCCGCTCATCAACACTCACACCATACGTGGACCTATCACAGACCACAGTGGTCCCAGGCATTCACACCACACTAGACTCTCTGGCACCCAGGATGTGTATTGGGACCAGACATCCCAGCCCACATCCTGGAGGCACACACAAAGCCTGTAGAAGCCCGCGAAAGCATCAGTGTTTCGCGGGAAAGTACATGCCCAAATAAGGAAGGCCCCGGGTCGGCTCGACCTGGGGAAGGTGAAGGGTGCAAGACGGTCAGCGGACAGGACAAAGGAGCCTCGTCGTCTGGCCATTTTGGGAGCCAAGCCACCATTTTGGGCTAAGCGCGAGAAACGCGCTTAAAACGCCAAAAGGAGCTCAAAACACAAGAAACGATTGCTGCCACCATTCCCGTCCGTGATTCACTTGCACCGATCAGTTACAATCCAAAAAGAGTATCTAGGGCCTGTAGAAGGCTAGAGACCCAAGAGAGCAGTAACTTAGCTTCCAGTGCCCTCTTGTGTCATGTTGCACGAAAGCCGCAACATGATAAAGAAACTACGGAAAACAGCGTTTCCCGGTACTGACTGTCTTAAGGGCATGTCAGTTTCCCCGTAAGAATGGAGCGAAAGCCCAGAGGAGTGTGGCAGAAGGCTGCACTTCTCTGGCAAAGTCTAGATCATGGTGAAAACAACAGCAAAAAGTTTAGGGGTTGCCACATGGAAGGAAAATTACCCACAATTACGAAATCTTTCCTAACACTCGCCCTTCCCAGACTATGGACAGGGGGAACTAATCCACCCCTGGATGAGTCTCTTGTTCAGGTCGGTTAAACATTCTGGACAACCCATCAGCATTGCTATGTTGGACACCTGGCCTATGCTCAATAGTGAAGTCGAAGCCTTGTAGACATATGGACCACCTAAGCAACTTTGGATTCTCCCCCTTCATGTTCATTCGCCACTTTAAGGGCTTATGGTCAGTTTGCACAGTGAAGTGGGTCCCATAGAGGTAGGGCCTCAGCTTCCGTAGGGCCCACACAACAGAGAAACATTCTTTCTCCACTGTGGACCATCTGAGCTCTCGGTCCTTAAGCTGGCGACTAATAAAACCAATAGGGTGTTCCTTACCCTTCTCATCTACTTGCGATAGTACAGCTCCTATCCCAGTGTCAGAGGCGTCCGTCTGCACAATAAAAGGTCTTTGATAATCAGGGGCCCTTAGGACAGGGGCCTGGCACAAGGAGTCTTAATCCATTGAAGGCCTTCTCACACTCGTCGGTCCAAGTGACCTTCTTGGGTTTCTTCGGAGTGGTGAGGGCAGTCAGAGGGGCAGCTATGGTGCCATAGTCTGCTACGAAGTTTCGGTAATACCCCGCGAGTCCTAAGAAGGATCTCACTTGGGTCTGTGTAGTGGGGGTAGGCCAGTCTTGTACTGCTTGTACTTTACTGGGAAGAGGCTGTATCCTCCCTCCACCTACTTCATGTCCAAGGTAAACCACTGAGCCTTGTCCAGTCTGGCATTTACTAGCCTTTATGGTCAAGTGTGCTTTCTGAAGAGCCTGGAGCACAATCCTGAGGTGTTTCACATGGTCTTCCCAGGTGGCACTGAAAACTGCTATATCGTCCAGATATGCAAGACAGAATTCGTCCAACCCATTCAAAACATGATTCACAAGCCTCTGGAAAGTGGCAGGTGCATTTTTTCAACCCGAACGGCATTACCCTGAGCTGGTAAAGGCCGTCTGGAGTAGAAAACGCTGTCTTCTCCTTGGCATGTTCTGCTAAAGCTATTTGCCAATAGCCAGCAGTGAGGTCAAACGTGCTGAGGTACTTGGAGGCACCCAAAGTATCCACCAGCTCATCTGTTCGAGGCAAGGGGTGTGCATCTGTCTTGGTGACAGCATTCAGAGCCCTGTAATCCACGCAGAACCTCAATTCAGAAGTGCCTGCCTTTGGAACCAACACCACAGGGCCGGACCAAGGACTACTAGAGGGTTCAATCACCCCAAGGTCTAACATCTTGTTGACCTCGGTCTTGATATAAGACCATACTTTGTCTGACATCCTGTATCCCCTACTTTTGGTAGGTACACTGTCTCCTGTGTCTATGTAATGTTTGCACCAAGGTGTCAAACCAGGCGACTGTGAAAACAGGGGAGAAAACTGCCTAAGCAAACTTTTCACCTCAGCCTGCTGATCAGAAGTCAGGTGAGGGGCCACTCGGACACCCTCAAAGGAGCTACCTGAAGGACCGCTTTGGAACAGGTCAGGGAGAGGTTCAGACTCCTCTTCCTCAACATCTGAAGCCAGTAGCAGTGCTGCGATTTCGACTCTTGGGACGAAAGCCTTCAGCCTATTTACGTGAAACACTTTTGGAGCCTGTCCAGGCCTTCCAAGGTCCACTAAATAGTTAACCTCACCCATGGGCTCCACCACTGTGTAAGGGCCTGACCATTTGTCCTGTAAAGCTCGAGGCCTTATAGGATTCATGATCAGGACTTGCTGACCAGGTGTAAAATTGATGAGGGAAGCTTTCTGGTCGTACCAATGTTTCACCAGCGCTTGTCCTGCCTTCAATTTATCACTAGCCAAGCCCATCAGAAGTACCATCCGTTTTCTGAGCCCCAGCACATAATCTACTACGTTGGTAGTAACAGGGGGAGTGGGCATCTCCTATCCCTCTTGGACTATGGCTAAGGGTCCCCGTACAGGATGACTGAACAGAAGTTCGAAGGGGCTGAAGCCAACACCCTCCTGTGGTACCTCTCGGTAGGCAAACAGTAAGCATGGTAAAAGAAGATCCCATTTTCTTCTCTGAGGTTCTTCCAGAGCCCCAATCATGCTCTTTAATGTTCTGTTGAAACGTTCCACCAGACCATTGGCCTGGGGGTGGTATGCAGAAGAGAACTTGTAGGTGACCCCACATTCTTTCCACATAGCCTGCATATACTTCGACATAAAGTTGCTGCCACAATCCGACACAACTTCTTTAGGGAAGCCAACCCTAGTAAATATGCCAAGTAACGCTTTTGCAACTGACTTGGCAGTTACAGTTTTCAATGGGATGGCCTCAGGATATCTGGTTGCATGGTCGACCAGCACCGGGATAAACCTATTGCCTGAGGATGTTTGCGGGTCAAGGGGACCAACGATGTTGATCCCTACCCTTTCGAATGGTATTCCCACAACTGGGAGTGGTACCAATGGAGCTTGGATTGTCGAGCCAACCTTACCAGATAACTGGCAGGAGGCACAACTCCTGCAGTGACTTTCTACTTGCACCGCCATCTTGGGCCAGTAGAAGTGCATGGATAACCTTTGCTTGGTCCTCTTAATACCAAGGTGACCAGCAAGGGGCACTTCATGCGCCAACTGCAGGAGGAAGGGTCTTACAGCAAGGGGAACCACCAACCTCCTATGGTCTCCTTCTGTAGACTCTGTGGGCTCGCTATACAGGAGTCCACCTTCCCAATAAATCTGATGCATCCCAGGAGGTTCACCCTCAAGCTGGGAGCAGGCCTGTCTCCTTAGGCCTTCCAGAGATGCGCACTCACGTTGGCCTTTACTGAATTCGTCCCTATCAGGACCACCTTCTACTAACAAGTATTTTAGTTCAGGATGGTCGTTGGGGTCAAATACTTCAGGCATCGCCACCTCCTCTTCAGGCCCGGGCGATTGACCAACTTCCTCCACCGCAGTGGTAGGCGAGCTCGGGGGAATATTCTCTTTCCCTCGTCTTGACTTGTTTACTCCTTTCGCCTTGGGTTTCCCCTTCGGCTGGGGCGGCGTATTGGTCTTGGCCAATGCTGCCCGTGCTTGAGACCGTGTGTAGGGTCTTTCGGCAGTGTCTCCTACGAGCCCTAAAGCTCTGAGATCATTACCTAACAAGACCTTTCCTGGTACGTTTCTCTGAATGCTCACTGGAATCCTGACTGCTGTACAATTTAAAGTAAGATTTACAGGTATTACTGGGAACATACGGAACTTAGTGGGCATCAGAGTAGCTCTGGCAACTTCCTCTGAGTCTACCAAGGTAGAATCCACTACAGTTCGACTGCACACACTATCCCTAAGAGCTGGAGTATCTACTCCATTGATCAGCACACTGTCTTTAAAGTAGTGCTTGGTATTATCTGGAATCCTAGCATAAGCCTCTGCGACTTTAGGCTCCCAGGAACCCAGGGAAAGTAAAACTACCTCAGCTTCTATCCCGCTGGGAAATGAGTCTGAGGAGAAGGATGCTCCTGTAATCTCTTCTTCCTCGTAGGAGGAGAAGGCCAGATTAGCGGAGTGGACCCCCAAAGGTTTAACCTTACACCGGGGATCCCCCTTCACGTGGTCAGTTGCTCCACAAGCAAAACAAGATCCATTGGGTCTGTTTACATAGGGAGGCTTATTGTAACCAGAGTTCTGTTTCGGAGGCTGACCTCCACTACCCTGTGAGTTCTCTTGTGTCTTACCCTTATTTTTCTTTTTGTGGCCCTTTTGAGAAGAAGATTTATCAGATTCTCCACCCTCCTTATCTTTGGACTTTTACCCTTCCTCCTGCTTACCAGGATGAGTTTTGTCCTTATGGGAAACTCGATGTGACACCCATAAGTCTGCTGCAATGGCCAGCTTCTTAGGATCTATCTCCTTCGAATCGGCCAAATGCTGCTTAAGCTCCGGGGAAGAAGATGCAAAAATGTGTTCCAGCATGACAAGATTTATCATGCCTTCAAAGGTAGAAACCTTATAACCTTCGACCCAGCCAGTCAAGTTTTTTAAGGATTCGGTGACATAAAATACCCAAGTACCACCTTCTTTTTTCTTGTACTCTCGGAATCGTTTTAAATATTGGGCCGGAGTCTTTCCAAACTTTAAAATGAGAGTTTGCTTTAACATTGCAAAATCAGCTTGCTCAGCCTTCGACATTTCCATAATGGCACTACAGCCAGAATGGGGCAGTCTGCTGAGTAACCAGGCAATCTTATCAGCATTGTCAACTTCTTGAACTTCACATGCATACTCAAACGCATTCAGCCAGTCCATAATGCCATTCCTTTCCTCATACACACTGAGCAGATCTTTCGGAAACCGTGGATGAGAGGAGGCCCCAGACCCATGTCCAGGACCCTTGGACCCATTTGCAACCTGAAGCTTGGCCAGTTCCAACTGGTGATCCCTGTCTTTCTATTTTTCTGCCTGTTCGATTTTTAGTTTGGCTAAGCTGAACTCAAGCTCCTTCTGCCTAAACCGCAGCTCTTGCTTCTTGAATTCAAGCAGAGCTTCTCCATCAGCACTGGCAGAGGAAACATTAGACATCTCATCCTCCCTGTCCTCATGGTCGCGGTGGATCAGTGCAGCGGCAGAACCGTCGGTTCTACCAGTGAGAGCAGCCCCACCTCCTTCCACACTGTCCTCAGAAGTTATAGCGTCAAGCTGCGCTTCGTGCCACGCCACGATTCTTTGGATCATATCCAATTTAGTGCCTTGAGAGGAAACACCTCTCTCCGCACACATCTTTTTCAATGTTTCTGATTTGGAAGCATTTAAAGTTAACAAGGTATTTGTTTCCATACTGTTAGATAGGACTATAGCCTTTTTAAAGTTAAACTATAACAATTCACTACGTGTCCTGTTAGGAATAACTTGAAATGCCTTAGTTTGTGCGCAACACTGGATACCTTCAGTCGTATCCCACCGCTGTACACCAATTTGTTAAGACGGATTTCTGAACTCTGTCCTGGCGGCGCAGAAGTTCAGAAGGCCAACCTAATTACTTAGAACAGAGTAACCTCAGGACAAGCCAGACCAATCAGGGTAGCGATCGCGGCGGTCAAGACTAGGTCTCAAGAGGGGTGAGGGTGACTGAATGCCCGCAATGAGCACACAAAGCAAGGACACTTACAAACTACTCCAAACAGGTGTTATATTAAAAATATATACACATTTATTCCAAGGCCTTTGCAATAATGACCGTAGCGAGAAATCACAATAAAACTCTAGTAAACCAACACATACCAAACCAATACAATATATATACAAATACAAACGAGTCTAAAGCGTTAGATGCACGAAATGTGTAGTCCACCTAGAAGGGAAGGAAAACAGGCAGTGCGAAATAATGCTTAGACCCAGTCCGCCTTCAGAGGCACCTAACTAAAAGGAAGTCCGAGCCCTACGAAGAGTGGAGCCTTGTGCTCAAAAGTACCTGCACACGCTGGTGCCAACGGGCAAAAAGGGAAGTCTCTTCGAGGGAATCAGGCAGTTCAGTTTAGTGCACAAATGAAGAAGAACAGAGTTCCGCGACTCAAGCGCAGCCTCCACTGTGGGCAGAAGCAGAGCGCGAGTACGGAAAGGCATGCTGTTTTGACACAGCGGGGAAAAGCTATGGGCTCCTGCAGGAGGGCGACCAGTTCCTAGCTATGCTACTCACCGGTCCCCGATACAAGCAGACCCAGGCTTCTCCGCGTCAGTCTCAGTGCTGGCAGGTTCAGGAGAGCAGGGGACGTCTCGTCGTCGTGTAGATTCTGCAGCAGCAGAGTTGAGTTAAAGATGTCCCAAACGAAGTGAACCCGCACAGTTTGTTACCACAGCAGCGCAACGGAGCGGCCGTGTGTATCTCAGCCAAATGTACACTACTCACTTCAGACCTGAGAACGCCAAGTGTACGAATCGTGTGAGAGTGACAAGGACTAGAAATACAACACAACCTGGCGGCGGTTACAGAGCAAGACTCCTGGGTAGGCTGGTCAGTCTGCTGGATGGCCCAGAGACACTTCTGAAGGTTTACGTGCAGGAGATGGTGAAGATGCCGAGAATAGCTGTTCCCGCTATTCCAAGGGTCGAAGTACCAGTACAGGCCTTCTGGTTCGATCAGAGGTAAAAAGGGTTTCACAAGGCGACAGCAGTGCAGAGGAGCAGTCCTTCAGCGGGTCACCAGCGATTCCTCGGTTCAGCCTCGTGGTTGCAGGATACTTGGCTCCTGTATTCCTTCGTTCGTGAGAACTCAGGAGATCGACATGGTAGTGGCGTTTCCAGCCCCCTCTTATCCACGGTTCCCTTCGCGCCAAAACAGAGGGGACCCAATGGGAGATCCGCTCATCAACACTCACACCATACGTGGACCTATCACGGACCACGGTGGTCCCAGGCATTCACACCACACTAGACTCTCTGGCACCCAGGATGTGTATTGGGACCAGACATCCCAGCCCACATCCTGGAGGCACACACAAGGCCTGTAGAAGCCCGTGAAAGCATCAGTGTTTCGCGGGAAAGTACATGCCCAAATAAGGAAGGCCCCGGGTCGGCTCGACCTGGGGAAGGTGAAGGGAGCAAGACGGTCAGCGGACAGGACAAAGGAGCCTCGTGGTCTGGCCATTTTGGGAGCCAGGCCACCATTTTGGGCTAAGCGCGAGAAACGTGCTTAAAACGCCAAAAGGAGCTCAAAACACAAGAAACGATCGCTGCCACCATTCCTGTCCGTGATTCACTTGCACCGATCAGTTACAATCCAAAAAGAGTATCTAGGGCCTGTAGAAGGCTAGAGACCTAAGAGAGCAGTAACTTAGCTTCCAGTGCCCTCTTGTGTCATGTTGCACGAAAGCCGCAACAAGAGAAAGAAACTACGAAAAACAGCGTTTCCCGGTACTGACTGTCTTAAGGGCATGTCAGTTTCCCCGTAAGAATGGAGCGAAAGCCCAGAGGAGTGCGGCAGAAGGCTGCACTTCTCTGGCAAAGTCTAGATCATGGTGAAAACAACAGCAAAAAGTTTAGGGGTTGCCACATGGAAGGAAAATTACCCACAATTACAAAATCTTTCCTAACACCCACAGCAGAGGGCCTCCCGCCAGGCTGCACGAGGGCGCCCTCTGCATGCCCGCAGCTGAGGGCCTCACGCCGGGCTGCACCGAGACGGCTGCACGAGGGCGCCCTCTGCATGCCCACAGCAGAGTGCCTCCCACTGGGCTGCACGAGGGTGCACTCTGCATGCCCACAGCAGAGGGCCTCCCGCCAGGCTGCACGAGGACGCCCTCTGCATGCCCACAGCCAGGGCCGGCCTTAGGGCCAGCAGAACCCTGGGCGAATTGGCGCCCCCCCCTTCCCCGCCCTCAACAGGGGGCGTCAACAGGGGGCGTGGCCACAGAGTGTAATTATTATAATATATATTTTTTTTAAACCTCGCTCGAGCGAGGTCATTCTATAAATAGGGTGCATTAGCACCCTATTGTTCCTAAATGCGCTCCGCTGCCGCGGGCACATTGACCAACGAGGCGCCTGCCGCCACAATGCCAGCTCGGGGGAGCCCTTGAAAGACTCCCCCGAGCTGGCGTGGCGAGGGCTAATGGCGCCCTGGGGGGCGCGGCGCTCTGGGCGTTCGCCCGTCTCGCCCCCCCAACCTCTAAGGCCGGGCCTGCCCACAGCAGAGGAATGCATGCCCACAGCAGACGGCCTCCCCCTGGGCTGCACTGCCTCCGAGAGGGCGCCCTCTGCATGCCCACAGCAGAGGAATGCATGCCCACAGCAGATGGCCTACCGCCCGGGCTGCACAAGTGTTAGGGAGAATTCTCATTCAATGGCTAATTTCCCTTACCTAGTGAATCCCCCAGCAGCTTTGCTTTTCCCCCACTCTTACCCATGTTCTGCCATGTGTATTTCATCTGTTTTTGTGATTGTGGACTCTGGAGTACACCACTTCAGTAGCCCCACTCAGTTGTGTGTTACACAGCACCTGTTAGGAAAGATTTCGTAATTGTAGGTAATTTTCCTTCCATGTGGCAACCCCTAAACTTTTTGCTGCTGTTTTCACCTTGTTCTTGACATTGCCAGAGAAGTGCAGCCTTCTGCCGCACTCCTCTGGGCTTTCGCTCCTTTTCTTATGGGGAAACTGACATGCCCTTAAGACAGTCAGTACCGGGGAACGCTGTTTCCCGTAGTTTCTTTTATCGTGTTGCGGCTTTAGTGCAACATGACACAAGAGGGCACTGTAAGCTAAGTTACAGCTCTCTTGGGTCTCTAGCCTTCTACAGGCCCTAGATACTCTTTTAGGATGGTATTTGATCGGTGCAAGTCATTCAGGGACTCGAATGGTGGCAGCGATCGTTTTGTTTATTTTGAGCTCCTTTTGGCGTTCTGAGCACGTTTTTCGCACTGAACCCAAAATGGTGGCCTGGCTCCCAAAATGGCCAGACCACGAGGCTCCTTTGTCTTGTCCACTGACCGTCTTGCTCCCTTCACCATCCCCAGGTCGAGAGACCCGGGGCCTTCCTTATTTGGGCATGTACTTTCCCGCGAAACGTGGTTGCTTTCGCGGGCTTCTACATGTCGTTTGTGTGCCTCCAGGGTGTGGGCTGGGATGTCTGGTCCCAATACACATCCTGGGTGCCAGAGAGTCTAGGGTGGTGTGAATGCCTGGGACCACCGTGGTCCGTGATTGGTCCACGTATGGTATGTGTGTTTGTGAGCGGATCTCCCATTGGCTCCCCTCCGTTTTGGCGCGAAGGGAACCGTGGATAAGAGGGGGCTGGAAACACCACTACCATGTCGATCTCCTGAGTTCTCACGAACGAAGGAATACAGGAGCCAAGTATCCTGCAACCAAGAGGCTGGACCGAGGAATCGCTGGTGACCCGCTGAAGGAATCCTCCTTTGCACTGCTGTCGTCCTGTGAAACCCTTTCCTCCTTGGATCGAACCAGAAGGCCTGTACTGGTGCTTCGACCTTTGGAATAGCAGGAACAGCTATTCCCGGCGACTTCATCATCTCCTGCCAAGAAAGCCTTCGGAAGTGTCTCTGGGCCATCCAGTTGACTGACCAGCTTACAAGGGAGTCCTGCTCTGTAACTGCCGCCAGGTTGTGTTGTATTTCGAGTCCTTGTCACTCTCCCACGCTTCGTACACTTGGCGTTCCCAAGTCTGAAGGGAGGAGTGTACATTTGGCTTGAATACACACGGCCGCTCCGTTGTCCTGCTGCGGCAACAAAACTGTGCTGGTTTCGTCGATTGGGACGTCTTTTTGCTCTACACGACTACGAGGCGTTCCCTGCTCTTCTGAACCTGCCAGCTGCTGAAACTAACGTGGAGAAGCCTGGGTCTGCTTGCTTCGGGGACCGGTGAGTAGTTTAGCTAGGATCTGGTCGCCCTCCTGCAGTATCCCATTGCTTTTCCCTGCTGTGTAAAAACAGCACCCTTTTGGCCGTACTCGCGCTCTGCTTCTGCCCGCTGTGGAGGCTGCGCTTGAGTTGCGGAACCTGTTCTCCTTCTGCTGGGCACTAACCCGAACTGCCTGACTTCCTCCGAAGAGCTTCCCCTTTTGCCCGTTGGCACCGGCGTGGCAGGTACTTTGAGCACAAGGCTCCACTCTTCGCAGGGCTCGGACTTCCATCTAGTTAGGTGCCTCTGAAGGCGAACTGAGTCTAAAGCGTTATCGCACTGCCTGTTTTCCTTCCCTTGCAGGTGGACTACATATTTCGTGCTTTAAACGCTTGTGACTGTGTATTTGTATATATATTGTGTTGATATGGTATGTGTTGGTTTAATATTGTGATATTGTGATTTTCTCGCTACGGTCATTGTTTTAAAGGCCTTAAAATAAATGTGTATCTATTTTTGATATAACAACTGTTTGGAGTAGTTTGTAAGCGCTCTTGCTTTGTGTGCTCATTGCGGGCTTTCAGTCACCCTCACCCCTCTTGAGACCTAGTCTTGACCGCCGCGATCGCTACCTTGATTGGTCTGGCTTGTCCAGAGGTTACCCTGTTCCAAGTAATTAGGTTGGCCTTCTGAACTTCTGCGCCACCAGGACAGAGTTCAGAAATCCGTCTTAACAGCACCTTCAGTGCAGTGACACAGGATTGTCTTTTAGAATTCCCACCAATTCCATTTCTGGGGCTGACTACTGTCCCCCAGAAAAGGGTAAAGTTGCCATTAACTTTACATAGTCATTTAACCACAGATCCAGTACATCTTACACAGAGTATTGGAAAGGGTTACCTTCTTAGCCCTTTTTATCTGTACCTCCTAGAGCCTTGTTTTGCTCTTTTAACATTTAGACTTGGGTGGTGGCAGTGGTATCTACCCTAACTTTTCTACCGCGTTTATACTATATAAACGTGGTACTGTTTTAGGCTATTATATTAGCCTTGAACATAAACCCACTTGACCAAATACTCTTTCTTTTGGCTCTGGTCGGGTTTATTCGCCATTTCTTTTTGTCTTTTTGTTAAAGTCCTTCTTGTGTTTTACTTTGCGCAGCAAACCAGGTTTGCCTTCTTTGTTCACTGTATTTTGGCGGGCTTCTGCCAAGAAGCCCTCCTCTAGGCACCTGGGTGTTTAGGTGGGCTGAATGTCAGGCGGGGGGGTTGTAGTCACCCCCTGCACAGGGTATCCTAGGAAACCCAAGTTGCACTTTGCCATGATTGGCTGAGGTGGTTGTCTGGGCTGGACAACCCCCCTGCTGCGTGATTGACAGCCAGGCTGTGTGAATGGGGGATTTTTGCATAAAAGGCAGGACTCTTGAGCTGGAAGTCAGAGTCACCACTGGAACTACAAGGAACCGAAGAGAAGCGGAGAGAATGACGGCTGCTGCAACTACCCTGTCTCGGTGAAGCCCTGCTGTAGTCCTGAGCTATCTACCCTTCGACGACCAGTGAAGATCCAGTCCGGAGTCTTCTTCCCTTGAGCCTGGTGGGGTCAACCAGCTCATCTTCCACAGCCAGAGGATCCTCTTCGTGGTCGAAATCGCTGCACACTGCTGTAGTGGTCCGGATAGCCATCTGAAGAGCCTCTCCTGTTTTAAAGGAGCACACCTTTTATTCACTACTGCCGCTGCTGCTGGCTTCACCCCTGCGTAGTAGACCCCTCTAGATGTCCTCCTTCTCGTCACCACGACCGAAGCACCAGGAACCATGGGTCTGCAGGAAACTAACAGGAACAACTGCCATGGCACCAACTTCTTCCTTGAATAAGGTACTGTGTTCTTCTTCGAGGAGCTAGGGTGAATCCCTTTTCCCTTCCTCCAAGGTTTGCCCTCATCTTCCCTCCTTCTTATAACTTTTGCTTCCTCTGTTGACAATATCCAAGTACTCCTGGCAAAGTTGAATCTTGAACTGTCCGACTGTGTGATCATCAACAACAGGAACCCGGTTCCACTTGACACTAGCTCCGGCCTATTGACTCTTGCATTTCTGTCAATGAGTGTTCTCTGATTCTGTCTGCCCTGACAAAAGTGTTGCCTATGATTTTTGCCTCCAACTCTCTCTGGCTAACTCGGATGCTAAGTGTGTTTTTGCCCCGGCAACATTTATTGCCGCGGATATGCATATCTTTAGTAAGACCAAACTGTCATAACTGTCAAAAAGTGATCGCATATGTATTCCTGGTAACGTCTTTTGTTTCACAACACCGGTCCTTTAAAACATAGGGTACTTACCGTGAGTTATACTGTACCAAGTGAATTGGTTGTGTGTATGGTATTTTACGTGTCGTTTTGAAGTTATAGATGTGTTGTGTTTTCTAACAGATGGTTTAAAAGAACAAGTTACTTACCAACTGGTAACGTTCTTTCGATTGGATGTTCCTCCAACCTATTCCTCATCTTTGATGTTATTCCATCCAGCTCAGCTGCTTCGGAAAAAAAAAAGAATCGGCAGGGGGCGCCATGCGTCGATGTCGTCGAGTCGATGGTCCCTCGAAGGCCTCCGTCGAGGGTGATGTCATCGGGTGTATAAGTAGCGTTTGCCTCAGTTCTGTTTTTCCCCCTCTTTTGTTATTGATTACCGACACAGTCTGCATAGTGTAAGACAGGTACTTTGCCTTGCGAGAGTTGGAGTGGCAATAGCCCGGGAAAAATCTACAGAGGGGTAGGTTGGGAGGGCGATGAGGAATACGTTTGAGGAACATCCAATCGAAAGAATGTTATCAGTTGGTAAGTAACTTGTACTTGGAGTGGATTGTCTCCTCCAACGTATTCCTCATCTTTGATAGACTCCCAAAGCAGTAAGGACAATCCTTATGGAGGAGGGATTAGATATTATTTTTTTTTTTTTAGATGGCCGAGTATAGAACTGCTCTGCCAAAATTTTACTCCTTAGATTGGGAAGCATCTAGGTTGTAGAATTTTGAAAAAGTATGCAGCGATGACCAAGTCGCTGCTTCAAAAATGGACTTTATAGGAACACCTCTTTGCAGGGCTGTAGACGAAACGATGCCCCTGGTGGAATGAGCCCTTAAACCTTCTGGTGGGTCTTTGCCCGCCAGTCTGTAGCATTCTGAAATGCAAAGGACAATCCAACGTGATATGTTCTGTTTTTTTTCTGATTGACCCAATCTTTTTCCCATGTAGCCAATAAACAGTTGGTTATCCAATCTAAGCCTAGATAGCCTAGAGATGCTTAAAGCCCTTTTTGGATCCAACCTGTGGGGTCTTTCCTCCTCCTTACTAGGATGAGGTGGAGGATAGAAAGTCTGTAACACAATTTTTTGATTTAAGTGAAACTCAGATACCACTTTTGGTAAAAAAGAGGGTTTGACCTTCAAAACAACTCTGTCCTTATGGATAACAGTATAAGGTGGCCCAGAAGACAGTGCCTGCAATTCACACTCTTCTTGCAGATGTTAAGGCAACTAGAAAAGCAGTTTTCCATGTTAGCAATCTCAATGGGCAAGTGTGCAGCAGTTCAAAAGGAGCACACATTAAGAATTTTAAGACCAAATTGAGATCCCAAATCGGTACTTGAAATGGGTGAGGAGGAAACACATTAGTGAGTCCTTTTAAGAATTGTATTATCAAAGGAATTTTGAAGTAGGAGCATTCTTCCGACGAGCGCTTGAAGATGGAAAGCGCCGCATGGTAACCTTTTATTGTTCCAATATTCAGACCTCTATGCGCTAGGGTCAGAAGGAAAGATAGTACTTCCGGGATAGAACATAGAAAAGGATCGACATTCTTTTCTCTGCACCAGTTGCAAAACTTTTTCCAACGGCAACGGTAAAGAGATTTTGTCGCTGGCCTTCTTGCCGAAAGCAACACCTCCATAACGTCATCTGGAAGGTTCCAATCCCTGTGTCTCGGCCTTTCAGATACCAAGCATGAAGGTTGAGCGTTTTGACCTATGGGTGGAGAACCTGACCTTCCATTTGAGAGAGAAGGTTCTCTCTCTGAGGAAGACGTACTGGAGGACAGATGGACATGTCCAGAAGGTCCGGGTACCACGTTCTCCTGGCCCAATCCGGGGCAATTAGGATCATGCGGCTCCCGAACCGTCTCAACCTCCTGATGACCTGAGGAATGACGGGAATCGGAGGGAACGCATACAGTAGTGGGAAATTCCACTCCACCACGAACGCGTCCCCTAGGGCTCCTCTCGGGGGAAATTCCCTTGAGCAATACTTTTTGCACTTTCGGTTGGTACCGGTCGCAAATAAGTCTACCTGAGGGGTTCCCCAAAGAGCGAAGATCTCTTGAATGACTTCCTGAGCCAGTTCCCATTCGTGGGACACCGTGCTCTGCCTGCTCAGTGCATCTGCCGTCATATTCTCCTCCCCGGCTAGATGAATTTCCGTTAAAGAGATTCCTTCTTGAATTGCCCAATACCAGAGCTGCATTGCCTCTCTGCACAGAGGTAGTGACCCTACACCTCCTCTTTTGTTTAGGCAATGCAGGGCCACTGTGTTGTCCGTCATTATCAGGACATTCTTCCCTCTGACAGATGGCAGGAAAGCCTTCAGCGCTAGTCTGATTGCCCTCAGCTCTAATAGGTTGATGTGTAGTTTGGACTCCGATGGAGACCAACGACCGCTGATTGTCAGATCGTTGGCATGAGCTCCCCACCCCATGAGTGAGGCGTCCATCACTACTGTGATCTCTGGCCATGGTTGCCAAAAAGGTTCTCCTTTTAGGATGTTCTCTGTGCAAGTCCACCATAGAAGATCAGAAGATCCTGCCGAACCCTGTTCAGAATCTGGAGAAGATCCGTCATTTGACCTGAGAACTGGGACCATTGAGTCTTTAGAGCCCATTGAAGGGATCTCATCCTCAAGCGTGCCTCTGGTACCAGGAAGATGCAGGATGCCATGAGGCCGAGCAACCTTAAAAAGTCATAAGCTTGGAGATTTTGGCATTTTGGAATTTGTAAACCATCTGGAGAATGTCTTGAGCCCTCGACTTGGGAGGCGAGCTCTTTCCCAAGGATGTGTCTGTTAGGCGGAAACCTGTGCATTTCTCTCTGGGACCACTGCAAAAGATTTAAGACTACAGGTGTTTGGCAGTAAACCCACTTGGTAGCAGTCTGTACCACACAGATTCACTTGGTAGCTGTGGCTGAGCAGCCAGACTTCCCTAAAGAAGAGTTAGACAGTATACAGAGTATTCACAATAGGTCAAAAGAACACAGTAGAACAAGCAAACACTGACCAGAGCTTGGTGCAAAAGAGATACAATTATTTATTTAAAACCACATCTAGAAAAACACACAGGCACTAATAATAAGCAATTCAAAAACACGGTCACTAAAAGATATACACTCTCTTAAAAGAATATTAGACAAGTCTTAAGTAAAGCTCCACTTATTTTCAGACAGCGGTGAGCGCTTAACGTAGTTGGCACTCTAATAGTTTGTTTTAAAAAGGGAGAGAAAAGCAGAGAACAAATTGAACAGATCCCAAAACTTTTACAAGAACATAACAAGAGAGGAAGGCAAAGTAAAACCGTGAATTCAGAGTCAGTAGGCCGGATCCGCTTTAAGAGGATCGAAACTAAATGTGTCCAAGGTCACACGGTTGAAGTGCACAAAAGTCTTGTAATGGTTCAAAAAGGAGTTGGACCAAAGAAAGGGGACCAGTTAGAGGGTCAAGGCGGCCAGCCCAGCCCAGAAGGTTAAGGAGTTATTATTACCTTGTAGCAATCTTTAGAAAGGGAGGCCTGGCGGACACGGTACCTTAAAGTGGTGAGAACACTCCAGCGGGGGCAGTTGTTCCTGGCAGCGGATGCAAGTGGGTGCTTCGTCCGGGGGAAGAGAGGATCTCGTCGTGGAGGAAGACAGGGGCCCGTTGCACTGCCAGGGAAGAAACGAGCCGCAGAGTTTCTCAGGTACAAAGAAGCGGTCCTTTGATTCGCGGTTCAGTGGTGAGTGGCTATCCGGCCGCCCGGGTGCTTGGCACGGGCAGTTCGACCAAAAACCGGGCTGGGGTGCGAAGAGAGAAAGGTAAACTAGTTGTGCCCACCAGTCAGGGGAAGAAGCCTCTCCAGCCGGGAGATCGGGAAGTGGTGAGTCGGATCCGCAGGGCTCCACTGGTGGTGTCGTCGTGGTAGGTCGGCTCAGCTTCGCCCTTCGCCCTTCGTCGGATTCTCAGGTCCTGTGGCGACTTCTGAAGTTCCAGTCCCCAAAGCCCTGCTTTTATGCAGAAAAAGCCCCATTCACTCAGCCTAGCTGTCACTCAAACATGCTTGGGCCAATCACACAAGAGTGCGACCTGAGTTACCAAGGTAACTCAGTCCAGGGTGCCTAAACCCCCTCCCACACCCACTGTGGTACCCAGACAGAGTGGCACCACTTTTGGAGGCTTCTGTGGAGAAGCCCGCCAAAAAGTGGAACAAAGGGCTCGACTTGGGTTGGAGTCACAGAAGAGAACACAAACGCCATTTTAGAATCGAGTCTTGGCAAAAAATTCCAACCGGAGAATTAATATTATTTAAATAAACCGGCGCTATGTTCGAGGCTATGAGAATTAAATAATTAAAGCTGGTAGCCTCGAACAATGGGAAAATCCCATAGGAAAATATTTGCGGTCGAATATAAAAAGTAGTTTCCACTGCCACCAGCCAAAACTCGATCAGGGGGGACGGAGACGTGCCCCCTCGACTAACAGACCCCGGGGCAATCGAATTGCCCCGACCAGTACGTCCAAAATATGATGGTTTGTACTGGTTTCTGTTAATAATTTGGGACTAGTAAAGCCAATGGTGACTTTACATGCCCTGGGAGACAGTAGTCAGTCCCAGGGTATGGAGTCTATGGTGGGGTGTCACTATGACACCCCTGGGTTACTGCACGGAGGGTGCTGTGTAACACACACAGTAAAAACACATGAGACCCTATGGAGTAAAGTACCCCATAGCCCATAAAACACATTAACAGTCAAAGGAACACCATAAATCATGTCCAAGAGTGGGAGAAAAAGAGTCTCACTCTTGGCAGGAGGAAAAAAAAAAATCCAGAAATCCAGCAAAGCTGCTGGGGGACTCACTAGGTTAGGAAATTCATCCTAAAGAGAGAATTCTCCCTAACAGTGTCTAATACAGCTCCTATGTACTGAAGCTGTTGGGAAGGTGTAATTTGTGGAGAAAGTGGCAGGTGACTTTCAGATGATCCAGTGCTTGTTCGGCAGAACGTGTTCTGATCAACCAATCATCCAGGTAGGGGTAGACATGAATCCCCCTCTCCTGAGGTGTGCTGCTACCACTACCATTAACTTGGTGAAGACCCTCAGGGCAGAGGTCAATCCGAATGGCAGGACTCGAAACTGATAGTGTGAGTCGCCAACCATGAACCTCAGGTATTTTCTGTGCTTGAGATGAATCGGCACATGAAAATAAGCATCCTGGAGGTCCAATGACACCAACCAGTCCTGAAGTTGAAGGGCCTGAAGGATCTGAGAAAGAGTAACCATCTTGAACTTGTCCTTCCTGAGGAACTTGTTCAAGTTTCTTAAGTCCAAGATGGGTCTCAATCCTCCATCCTTTTTGGGGATCAAAAAATACAGGGAGTACCTTCCCTTGTTCCTTTCCGCTGCAGGTACTGGTTCTATAGCACCTTTCTCCAGCAGGGTTAGAACTTCCTGCTGTAGGAGCGGATTCAAAGACTTCAACGGGTGTCTCCCTGGTGGATTGCTTTGAGGTTGCGTTAGAAAAGGAAGGCAGTAACCTTGCGCTATTATTTCTAAGGCCCAAGGATCTGAAGTAATGGCTCGCCATTCTTGCAGATGTTGCGACAGCCTGCCTCCTACAGGCGCCTTGTGATGCAAGTCCTCAAAGTGGTTTTGTGGCGGTTGCTGCAGCCGCTGATGGCAAAGAGGCTGTAGCTGGAGCTGGCTTCGCACGTCTTGCTCGTCCACCGCGAGTGGCCTTTCTTTGGCCCCTTTGACTGGCCATTCCTCTCGTTCTTCCATATGAGGTGTAGTAACGATAGGATTGTCCCCTCCAAGATGGATTTGTCGCACGAAAGGACTGAGGTTGCCCGATAGCAGCTCCCAACGATTTGGCAGCGGCCTTTGAGGTCTGCAAACTCTCAAGGCTCTCGTCAGCCTTGCTGCCAAAAAAGGTGAGACCCATCAAAGGACATGTACAGAAGACCGTTCTGCACGTCCGGTGCAAAACCTGACTTCCTTAACCATGCAAATCTACACATTACCGTGCTAGGGGCCATGGACCTGCTCACACCATCAACAGTGTCCAAACCAGATTCAAGGGATTCCTGCATAGCTTCCTTTCCATCTCTAACAATGGCTAGGAATCCTTCCCTTTCTTCCCCTTCTGGTATGTGTTCCGCCGCCATTGCAAACATTCCCAAAGAGTGTACGAAACCTTTGCCAAGGCACAGGTGGAGTTGGCCGATTTTAATGCCATGCTCCCGGCTGAAAATACCTTCCTTGCCCAGCCATCCACACGCTTATCGTCCCTGTCTGGAAGGATAGACGGGTACACAAGTTTGTTTGAAGCTGTGGCTGCCTGTATAACTAAACTTTCTGGAGAGGGATGCTTAGACAGATAGCTGGGGTCGCTACTGGCAGGGCGGTATTTTGAGGTAAGGGATTTATTCACTGGAGGAATAGAATCTGGCATCTCCCAATTTTTGGCCACCCTATTTTGTAAGGCCACATGGAAAGGTAGAATTGGGTCTTCAGTAGGACCATGGTCCTATATGTCTAAGATCATCTTGGACAAATTGGGCTGTAGGCCTGGCCCAGCCCAAATAATCCACAACCTTAGTCATTAACTGACGATATGATGGATTAGCATGTTCACCTGCCTCTGGTCTACCAAATTCTTTCTCTGGGGACGTATCAATACCACTTGCATTGTGCAATGATTCCACCAAATACTTCATCCTGCTTTCCTCCGAAATCAGGCATTCAGGAACATTTGGAGTACCAAATTCAAGGCCAAAGGGAACATTTTCTTCATCAGATCTTTCTTGTTCCTCAAAAATTGAGGTCAAGGATTTGAAGAACTCCTTCCTAGGTAAAGGCTTAAAAACCTTCTCTGGGGGTGGTATAGGAGGAGTGCTACTGGGTCCTGAATGCAAACCAGGTGCTTTTGCCTTTTATTTCTCTCTTCCTAACTGATCTTGTTGAGCTGGAAGTTTCGGCGTCGAGGGCTTCGGCGTCGATGTCGACAAAGGCGTCGACAACTTCGACGTATTATCCGACTTCAACGGCGTCGACTTCAACGGCGTCGACTTAAAGGGCGTCGAGGCACCCTTCGAGGACTTGCCCTTCGAGGTGTGTTCGGTCTCGGACGGTGTCGGTGACCTTGATCGGTCAACTCGAGCGGCTTTTTTCACTCGACGTCCTAGAAGGTTCTCTAGCCTTCCTCTTTCGATCACCCGGGCTCGAGGGCGTGCGAGTGTCGGAGCGATGGCGCTCCTGGCCGGCTTCCGAGGAAGGCGCGGACCGAGGCTTCGCTTTGTCAAAAACCTCCAACATTTTCATCCTAAAAGCTTCCCATTCTTCGGATGATGAATCTTGTGGGACATTTCATAATTTTTGTTGATTCGTCCGAAGACGAAGTGGAGGGGGATCTATGGCGTTGTTTCTTAATTTTTTTTTGTCGAAGACGACGGGCGATGGGAATCTCTTCGGGACCCCGACCGATGCCTTTCGCGTCAAGGAGATTTCTCCTCACGGGACCTCGACTCAACGCTAGAGGCTTTTTGGTCGGCTTTATGACCTACCTGCAGTTTTCCCCTGCTTTCTCGTAAGGTTTTCCCCGTCATCGATTGACACTTCATGCAGGCTCCCATGTCGTGGCCCTCTCCAAGGCACCATAAACACTCTTGGTGCGGATCGGTAATAGACATTTTTGAGCCGCATAATTTACATTTCTTGAAACCCGATTTCGGGGTGGTGGTCGGCGTCGATGACGAAGACATATTTCGTTATTTATCTTTTCTTCACAGAACTCGAGGCGCGCCGGTTCTCCGAAGCAACGTACACTGCGGAAAAACGGAACGGAGGCAAACTGGCGCCGCGCGTGCTACTTATACACCCGATTACGTCACCCTCGACGGAGGCCTTCGAGGGACCATCGACTCGACGACATCGGCACACAGCGCCCTCTGCCGAAATTTCTTTTTCCGAAGCAGCTGAGCTGGATGGAGTAACATCAAAGATGAGGAATACGTTGGAGGACACAATCCACTCAAAATAAATGTACCTATATTTTTTACCTGAAACCTTGAGTCAGTGTTTGCTTGAGTCACAGTAATTGTGGTCCCTTTATCTCTGCTACTGCTCATATACTCTTGAGATAAGCCTGGCTGCTCCGCTACTGCTTCCACTTTAACATAGTAGTACAGGCTTGTACCAAAGGTGAACTTGTATTACCACTTGTAGTCTTAATTGTGTGTAGTGGTCCCTAAGGGCACTGCACAGGATTCTGCCTAACATCGAGGGCACCCTCTGCATGCCGACCGCAGAGGGCCTCCCGCCGGGCTGCACAGAGGGCGCACTCTGCATGTCCACAGCAGAGGGCCTCCCGCCGGGCTGCACAGAGGGCGCACTCTGCATGTCCACAGCAGAGGGCCTCCCGCCGGGCTGCACAAGGGCGCCCTCTGCATGCCCACAGCAGAGGAATGCATGCCCACAGCAGAGGGCCTCCCGCTGGGCCGCACCGCCTCCGAGGGGGCACCCTCTGCATGCCCACAGCAGATGAATGCATGCCCACAGCAGAGGGCCTACCGCCGGGCTGCACAAGGGCGACCTCTGCATGCCCACAGCAGAGGAATGCATACCCACAGCATAGGGCCTCCCGCTGGGCTGCACTGCCTCGGAGAGGGCGCCCTCTGCATGCCCACAGCAGAGTGCCTCCCGCCGGGCTGCACAAAGAGTGCCCGCTGCATGCCCACAGCCGAGGAATGCATCCCCACAGCAGAGGGCCTCCCGCTGGGCTGCATAGAGGGTGCCCTCTGCATGCCCACAGCAGAGGAATGCATGCCCACAGCAGAGGGCCTACCGCTGGGCTGCACAAGGGCACCCTCTGCATGCCCACAACAGAGGGCCTCCCGCCCGGCTGCACAGAGGGCGCCCTCTGCATGCCCACAGCAGAGGCAGAGGGCCTCCCTCCCGCGGGCAGCACCGAGGGCACCCTCTGCACGCCCACAGCAGAGTAATGCATGCCCACAGCAGAGGAATGCATGCCCACAGCAGAGGGCCTACCGCCGGGCTGCACAAGGACGCCCTCTGCATGCCCACAACAGAGGGCCTCCCGCCGGGCTGCACAGAGGGCGCCCTCTGCATGCCCACAGCAGAGGCAGAGGCCCTCCCTCCCGCCGGGCAGCACGAGGACGTCCTCTGCATTCCCACAGCAGAGGGCCTTCCGCCGGGCTGCACAGAGGGTGCCCTCTGCATGCCCACAGCACTGGGCCTCCCGCCGGGCTGCACGTGCACCACGAGTGGGCATATACACATTCTGACACAGATGGCCTCAAGAATACACCAACTCTCCCAAGACACTTCATGAGTTATTACAATAGTTTGAGTAGGGTCTCACTAAGGACCACAAGGTGGTCACTAGACATCGGTAAACCGCCCCCCACCCCCTCATCTAAAATCTGTCTGTCTGTTAGCAAGGGCCTAAAGAAAGGCCATGGCCTTATCTCTCTTACTCCTGCCAGGAATTCCTGGGTGGACCCTAACCCGGGGTCCCACTAATCTCCCAATCACCCAGGTCTTGCACCTCTCGCCCAGATGTTTTCCTTATAGTCCCTTCCTCCTACTCTCCTCCCACCCTCCTCTTCCTCTCTGCCCCTCCGATGTCCTTCCTTCTACTGCTACTCTTCCCGACTACTACTCTCCACACCTTCTACTCACCAATAATCCCCACTCTACCCCCATCTTTCGAAGGCACCCTCATTTCACTCACTCATTCTCACGTACTCCCTTGCACTCCTCACTCTTTCTCTCACCAACATATACCTCACTGTGCACACTCTCCGCTGCATCATCCTTTCTACGCCTGCCCCCCCCAGATTACCCCCCTCTCCATTCAACTCCCCCCCAACCACCAACACTGCCCTGTTTCCAGTGCCCCCTCCCCTTCCATAGATCCCGGCGCCCACATGGGTGTTCTACAAAATCTATCTTGCTCTTTCCCCGGGGTCTTGTCAAACAGATACAACGTTTTAAGGCCCTCCTAAGCCCCACCCCCTTCTCAAAGACAGGTCCTCCACAGTTTTGTAATGGTGGCCTGCGACAGAAAAAAGTTAATTTCAAAGTTGCGATTTGCAGTCTTAAGTGTCCTTTTCGCCGGTCAGCGTAGTGCATCGCTCCACTACCCTGCTGTTCACCACTGGCTCCATCGCTGTTGGGTTCCGCGTTCCCTCCTCCACCACAAGGACTTGTGGCTCCATCGCTGGTGGGTTCCGCGTTCCCTCCTCCATCTCAAGGACTTGTGGACTCCGGGAAAATAAGAACATTGGCCAGACTAGGACATGGCAGGTATGGGGCGATGTTAACTTAGCTGCCAATGTAATCCAGGCACATACCCTCCCAACTCCCTCACCACACCTCCGACAGGGGGCTGGCTCTGGCAAACAGTGGTAGGCCTTCTTGCCCGTGTTGAGGGGTCCCCATCTCCCTTGACAGGGTCTTTGTCCTGACCCTGTCACAATACTCAGAGCAGAGGGCCCTACACCAATCTGCACGGTGTGTGCCATGAGAAGGACCCACCCGCAGGGCTATCCACATTCCTACACCGTTCACTACCCTCTGAACCCACGAAGGGCCCTTTCAAATCAGTAACACGCCATGAAAAGATGGGGAAGCAGAGTAACGCTGACACCAAATAATAAGACTGACCCAGGAACTTGGCAAAATGTCTCTCGCAACAGTTTCATTTTCAATTGTCTAAACTGAGTTACAACGAACATTAACGGACATCGCACATTTTAACCAAACACATGACAACGTTGTGTCTGGCTTTCATATCTGAGCCTAACAGAAACCACATGGCAACCTGTACAAAGGAACAGAAACTGCACGCATGTGCCAGGGAAGGTGGAATCATTTAATGCACAAGCAATGCAGCGGAAACGTGCATGTGAAGTCATAGAACCATGAGAAACACCCATGTGTGTAGGTAGTGAAAGGCCATGTTGCAAGATGAACCCCCTGAGCCACCACAAGCAGTATTGGCATGCCAACAGGCTATATGCACATGCATGTGTCATGTACACCCTCAGCGGGCACTACACCCACTAAAAGTCGCTGTACTCATTGAGCTGAAACCGACCCTGCCAGTCATACAAGATGTGTGTAGGATGACCGTACTGCATGTTGCATGAATTCTCGTTAGCCCACTTACTAGTATGCATGATGACTGACAGCATGTCATTATCCATCCAATAGGTTCACAGTCTACTCAGGCTGATGAGGTGGGGCCGCCACTGCCCAAGAGACCTCCACCGCACCTATCAGCCATGGGAGTAGCGCGTTAGAGCAGGAGGGGGGCCACATCACACCAGCCCCAAGTCAGCGTTACAAATTGTGGAGACAGCCACTGTCCCCAGATGTGTGCCCAGTGGCCCCTCCATCAGCACTGCAGACGGCACAAATAGCACTTCACTTGCAGATGCAGCACGCCTGCACCTGCGACGGCCACACCACAGCAGGCCCCTGTGGGGACCCAGAGGAACAAGATGGTGCCAGTGTCACACATGGCACATCTGCAGCCACCCATCTGCCCCTCAGGCAGACTGGCATTTATACACAAGGAGTTTTGGTCCGCCTGCTTCAGCCCTGGCCCTCTCTATAGCCCACAGCCTGTGCCTCAGCATTCGCTGGCTGCAATCTGGGGGAGGCTGGACACCATTGGGCGGCACCAGGTCACCACAGAAATCCTAGCGGTAGGGATATTGTACAGGGATCCTCAAGGAGGATTGCCAGGCCATGGCGACTGCAGCCATCACATAGATGGGCCAGAGGAGGAGGGAGCACATGGAGGGCATGTCGGCCTTTGCCAAATCCATGCATGCAAGCAAGCACACTCCTCACCATCCAATACATCCGGGGCCAGGAGTCGGAGCCTTCCACCTCAGTGATCCCCACAGCGACACTCATTGCACAATGTGGCCCCTACAGTGCCCGAGCAGGCTGGCAAGGGCAAGAGGCCATGAAAGTGACATGACACTATTCCCCTGGGCACAAGGGAGGTGGATGGGAGTAGTGCTGGGGATTGCGGAGGTGGGTGGGAAGGGCTGTTGGGGATGGGTGCTCACCACAGTTAATAACAAAAATAGCTCACTAGAAGAAAAGCGAGGACAATACTTTCTGTGTGCAGGTGAAATATGCAAAATGTGCACATATACATGAAAAGTAATCGGTCTAGAAAAAAATGTTCTATTAGTTCTTGCCGCACCAGACGTCCGTCCCTGGCTTCCTCACGCTTAATGTGCGGCAGCGCTGCATCTGCGGACAGTGCATCATTGTCTCCTGCGGGAGGCATGTTGCAATTCATGCCAGCACAATTACTACCAAATGCTGGTGCTAAATCTGCTGGTGGAAGTGGCACCCGTTTTCTTGTAGCCCTGAGCCTTGCCCCCTTCTCCACAGACCCTACGCCATCTTCAGTAAATCCTCGCCCCATTCTCTGCAGACCCTCGCCCCATTCTCCACAGACCCTACGCCATCTTCAGTAAATCCTCGCCCCATTCTCTGCAGATCCACGCCCCATTCTCCACAGACCCTACGCCATCTTCAGCAAATCCTTGCCCCATTCTCCGCAGACCCTTGCCCCATTCTCCACAGATCCTATGCCATCTTCTGGAGATCCTCACCACATCCTCTGTAGACCCTATGCCGTCTTCAGCAGACCCTCGCCCCCATTCTCCACAGACCCTACACCATCTTCAGTAAATCCTCGCCCCATTCTCTGCAAACCCTCGCCTCATTCTCCACAGACCATACACCATCTTCAGTAAATCCTCGCCCCATTCTCTGCAGACCCTCGTCCCCATTCTCCACAGACCCTACACCATCTTCAGTAAATCCTCGCCCCATTCTCTGCAGATCCTCGCCCGATTCTCCACAGACCCTACGCCATCTTCAGCAAATCCTTGCCCCATTCTCCGCAGATCCTATGCCATCTTCTGCAGATCCTCACCACATCCTCTGTAGACCCTACGCCATCTTCAGCAGACCCTCGCCCCCATTCTCCACAGACCCTACACCATCTTCAGTAAATCCTCGCCCCATTCTCTGCATACCCTCGCCCCATTCTCCACAGACCCTACGCCATCTTCAGTAAATCCTCGCCCCATTCTCTGCAGATCCACGCCCCATTCTCCACCGACCCTATGCTATCTTCAGTAAATCCTCGCCCCATTCTCCGACGACCCTATGCCATCTTCAGCAAATCCATGCCCCATCCTCTGCAGACCCTACGCCATCTTCAGCCAACCCTCGCCCCATTCTCCAGACCCTACAGCAACTTCAGCAGACACTTGCCACATTCCCTGCAAATCCTCGCCCCATTCTCTGCAGACCCTACGCCATCTTCAGTAAATCCTTGCCCCATTCTCTGCAGATTCTCGCCCCATTCTACACCGACCCTACGCCATCTTCAGTAAATCCTTGCCCCATCCTCTGCAGACCCTAAGCCATCTTCAGCAGACCCTTGCCCCATTCTCTGCGGACCCTCGCCCCATTCTCCACAGACCCTACGCCATCTTCAGTAAATCCTCACCCCATTCTCTGCAGATCCTCGCCCCATTGTCCGCCGACCCTATGCCACCTTCAGTAAATCCTCACCCCATTCTCTGCAGATCCTTACCCCATTCTCCGACAACCCTATGCCATCTTCAGCAAATCCTTGCCCCATCCTCTGCAGACCCTATGCCATCTTCAGCAGACCCTCGCCCCATTCTCCACAGACCCTACGGCATCTTCAGCAGACACTTGCCACATTCCCTGCAGATCCTCGCCCCATTCTCTGCAGACCCTAACGCCATCTTCAGTAAATCCTCCCCCATTCTCTGCAGATCCTCGCCCCATTCTCCGCCGACCCTACGCCATCTTCAGTAAATCCTTGCCCCATCCTCTGCAAACCCTACGCCATCTTCAGCAGACCGTTGCCCTATTCTCTGCAGACCCTCGCCCCATTCTCCACAGACCCTACTCCATCTTCAGCAGACACTTGCCACATTCCCTGCAGATCCTCGCCCCATTCTCCACAGACCCTACGCCATCTTCAGTAAATCCTCGCCCCATTCTCTGCAGATCCTCGCCCATTCTCCGCCGACCCTATGCCATCTTCAGTAAATCCTCGCCCCATTCTCTGCAGATCCTTACCCCATTCTCCGATGACCCTATGCCATCTTCAGCAAATCCTTGCCCCATCCTCTGCAGACCCTACGCCATCTTCAGCAGACCCTCGCCCCATTCTCCACAGACCCTACGGCATCTTCAGCAGACACTTGCCACATTCCCTGCAGATCCTCGCCCCATTCTCTGCAGACCCTACGCCATCTTCAGTAAACCCTCGCCCCATTCTCCACCGACCCTACGCCATCTTCAGTAAATCCTCGCCCCATTCTCTGCAGATCCTCGCCCCATTCTCCGCCGACCCTACGCCATCTTCAGTAAATCCTCGCCCCATCCTCTGCAGACCCTACGCCATCTTCAGCAGACCCATGCCCCATTCTCTGCAGACCCTCGCCCCATTCTCCACAGACCCTACGCCATCTTCAGCAGACACTTGCCACATTCCCTGCAGCTCCTCGCCCCATTCACCACAGACCCTATGCCATCTTCAGTAAATCCTCGCCCCATTCTCTGCAGATCCTCGCCCCATTCTCCACAGACCCTACACCATCTTCAGCTAATCCTTGCCCCATTCTCCGCAGATCCTTACCCCATTCTCTGCACTCTTGCCCCATTCTCCACAGACCCTACGCCATCTTCTGCAGATCCTCACCACACCCTCTGCAGACCCTATGCCATCTTAAGAAGACCCTCGCCCCATCCTCTGCAGACCCTCGCCTCATTCTCTACAGACTATGAGGGGTCAGAAATGAGAGTCGGACAAAAGGTTATCATGTTTTGATCAAAGTGATTTATTCTATAATAATGGGTTGGGAAAATGCCTCTCTGACTGTATTTTAAAGAGCAACTTCCCTACCAGCTCCAACTTTCTGCTGATCAAATGCTTCTCCAAGCAGAGGGCTGGGGCAGATCTTTCTCTTCAGCTGGCTCCCTCCGCTGGAACAGCCTCCCCCTCTCTCTCTCTCTCCCGTCTTGAACCGGACCATCTCAAGTTCTGCAAACAACTCAAAAGCTTTCTTTTCTCCACCTCCTTCCCTCGCTCCCACTTGTTAACTACACCAATGCCACTGTGACTGGCGACCTTGTCCCTCATGAGCCTAATAGTGTTGCAGCGACTCTGCCCAATTGCCACCAGCACCAACCCTGCACTGCCCGCTGGGACCACAGCTGTCTTTTGGGCAGCAGACTTTACACCACCCAGAATTATCTTTGCCCTGCCCTTACTTAGTGGGCAGCAGACCTCACACTCTCCGTGTGGGACGTCTCCGCCCTTGCGCTTACCTACTGCCTCCCTAACAGGCACCTTTGGCACTCCCTCCAACCACCCCCCCAGGGGGGGGGACTGCATTAGCACGTATCCCTCCCCCTTGCCTCCTCCTACATCCTCCCTTTTATTTCTCTCTGCACCTGCACGTTCCGAATGTCACAAGGACTAGTAGGACCGCTGTTCGTTTTTTATTATTTATTCATTGTCATTGCTTAATTTACTCCCTTGTTCCCTTCCCTCTTTGCCTTGTGGTGCCTTGAAACACTATTCTTGTTGGATAGGCGCATTATAAATGCCAAAAACATAAATAAAACCAAGACTAAGGACCTGTCTGTGTCACAATGTCAATAACTGAAAAGCTGTCCTTTTGCCCAAAGCGTACGATCCTAACCCTCAAACTACAAACAAAACAATAAAATATGTAAGGGAAAATCTTCAACTCGATATTGCCAAAAACAGTGTTCACAGCGGAAAGTAAGAAAAGCTCCAACAAGAATGTTCTCTGAGGTGGAAGCCCTTGGATCCAGAGGGTGGACCCCTTCCCCTGGATTCTTAAGTAGAACAGCAATTGTCTCTTTTACCAACACTTCCTTTGTTTCTCGCCTTGGTTCACAAGGTTGCTCTTTAGGTAACAAGTTCTGTAACAGTCTCTCTTTAAAGCAGTGTTATCTTGGTTTAGAAAACACTGACTTTCTTAAACATTTCTGGAAGCTTTGCAAATTGCTGGTATACTCCCGTGCCAGGTCTCTTAATGCCAACTGCCTGGTGTACTCTCCTGCCAGGACTTCACTTGTGGTTTTCAATTGCCTGGCATACTCCAATGCCAACACTTAAGAGTTTGAATTGCCCGGTATCTTGCTTTGCCAGAGCTTCTCAAACGCTTTTAACTTTCTCTCTATCACCAATGCTCTATGTATTACTTTTGGATTGGTATATACGTTTGCGGTAAGGTTTGTTCAAGATTTTGCCCACACTTGCATTTCATGCATCCATGGTTCATTGGGGATTGTACTTTGTCTTTTCTGTATTCAAACTATCTTGTAGTTTTTTAATTTTTTTTAAAATTTCAAATAGTTCATTACAAACTTTAAAATGTATTAAACAACATTTCCCATTTCTTCATGGGTTTGCTTCAACCAGTAAGTTACAATATAACACCGCCAGACACCTAACAGACTCATGTTTGACGTCTGTCAGGTTAGGTATAATCGCTTCCACCATCATTTTTGGCAAGTCTCTTGTCAAGCTCTTCCAAGAAAAATGTCAGGGCAAATACTAGTTTGTCAATTCTTTCACTCATCACCCTCCACCACTCTTTGCCACTCGGACAAGGTCTTTCTATCAGTACTTTTCCCATAGTACAGTTCGTAAGTCTGTTTTGCAATACAATACAAGATGCTTCAAATTCTTGCTTGACGTATCACAGAATCTGCACCTCTCATCTGGCACTACTTTTTTATGCTGCAAGTTCAGTACCTCTTGTCTTAAACAGATTCAAGCAGAATTTCATAAAGATTTTCCTTTTGTTATTGCAAGGGAACATTTCCAGGTATCTTGGCAAGGTGTTCAATGCTCTTGATTCAGAGGCAGCTTGACTCTTGCATCTATGGTTTCACACAAGTCCTGCTCCCACAGTTTGTTCTTCACTTTGTTTGGATTCTGGATCAAAGTTTCTTTATCGAGGTTTAATTGTGTCAACAGATTTTGGCAGAATCTTTCCCATTCAACAGAAATGTTATCAGGTGTTGCACTTTCAGGTGTGTTCAGGATCTTAAATTGAGGTAGGTCATCAGCACCAATTATTTGTTCCACATCACCTTTGCGTTAAATCGATGTTAGTCCCAATTCATACCGTATACAGGCATTTGGGGTACCTCTTGGTAATTGTAAGATTGTATTCCAAAAGGTGTTTTTACACCAGGGACATGCATGTTACATGCAGACATCCCAACATTGCTTCAGCTCCAAATATCAATGATGGTATAACTTTGGATTTGTAAAACTCAATCGCTGGTGTTACGGAAAATGTTTAGTATTTTGTGTTTATTACCGTTCCTTGAGCAGATAAGAGTTTACATTTTGTTTTGATTTTTTGTATCATCAGCTCTTCGTTTATGTGTGAGCAAATTAGAATTCCTAGGTATTGGATCTGATTTTCACAATTAATTGGTTCACCGTCAAAACACCATTTAAATTTCTTCTTTTTGGTGGACTTTGATCCTGTTAGATTTTGGAGAACTAGGATCCCTGTTTTCACCACGTTTATGACTAATCCCTTGGTTTCAGTATATATTTCCAGGGCTATCAGTTTACGTTGTAATCTAACAGGAGTTGCATAAAGCAAAACAATGTTGTCTGCATATAATATATAACTTAACTGGTTTCCGTTAATCTTCAAGGGGAATGATATGATATGGCATATGGCAGAATGCTCTTACTTCATCAATTTCGCTTCGCACACCCTAGATGAAGAAATTAAACAGGGTTGCCCCCAACGGGCACCCCTGCTTCACTCCCCTTTATGTTCTTATAGCAGAGGACAGGGAGCCCTTTTGGTCGAGCCCAATTTTGACCCTTTAAGTGCCAAGGGCGAGGTATCTCGTCCTTGACAGTGCACACGCAGTGCCAAGGAGGAGATAGCTTGTCCTTTTCGGCACCTTGTTTTGAGCGATCCCTGCAAAGCAGGGATCGCTCAAAACTGCAATCCAACCCCCGAGCTATGCGAGGGGGAGGTCCCCCCTCACTGCCAGGGGGCTGGATTACCTTCAGTTTCACGTCGGCGTACGTAAAGCACGTCGGCGTGAAACTGAAAGTAAATTCCCCGCAGCAGCCATTTTCGGCTGCTGCGGGGAAGACGGAAGGTAAGAGACCTTCTTTGTTCGCCTCGATCTCCGGCTGTATTTCAAGCCGGAGATCGAGGCGGGTATCGTTGGAAAGGGGAGATTCTCCCCTTTACAACGATACCCATTGTGTGGCATTGCTGCCCGCGGATCGGGCGCAGGGCATGCGATCCGCGGGCAGCAATGCCACCGGATCAATACAGATCAGTTTGTGACGCAGGGGGAGGGCTGCTTACTAGGTAAGTGGCCCCCCTCCCTCCGTGGCCCCAAGGCATGGGGCCACAGCAGCAGAGACCCCTGGGGGCAGATGATCACTGCCCCCAGGGGTGAAAAGGGGGGAATAAAATAATAAAATCGAGGTAAGGGGGAGGTGGGAGGGGGTTTGGGGCCCTGGGGCCCACTAGACCACCAGGGATTTGGCAAAAAGTGGTGTACTTGGAAAGGGGAGGTTCTCCCCTTTCCAAGTTCACCACATATATGAGGCATTGCTGGTCACGGATCGGCGCAGAGCGCTCGATCCGTGACCAGCAACCCACTAGACCACCATGGATCCGTTTGTGAGGTGGGGGGAAGGGGGCTGCTTCAAGTAAGCAGCCATCTCCCCCCTCCCAGCCCCCAAAGCATGGGGGCACATGCATGCGAACACTGAGGCAGATGGCTGACCATCTGCCCCAGGAGAATGGTAAAAAAATAAATAAAAAAAAAGTGAAATGATGGGAAAAGGGGGTGGGGGAAGGGGTGGGGGGGCCACTAGCCACCATGGATTTTTTACTGAATGAAAGGGGGGGGTGCCCCCACCCCAACCGAAGTAGAAAGGGGGCATCCCTTGTAATCCTCCCTGGGGGCAGATATCTGCTCCTAGGAAGGGGCATCTGACCCCAGGGAGGGATGCATGAGGTGGGCCCCCCCCATTTGCCCCCAGGGAGGGTTGCATGAGGTGGGGCCCTCCATTTGGGGTGGGGGAGGGTTGAGGGCCACCCTCCGTTGCAGTACATCATTCGCTGCCAATTTAGGGTGCCCCTCAGCCCCCGCTAAAAAGAAGCCTATGAATTTGTATTATTTTCTTTTGTTTACCCAACTTCGCTTGGTGCAGATGGCCACATTAGTGTGGCAATCTGCCCCCAGGGTGCCCAAACCCTACTGCCCCATCTATTGGGGGTCTTGCCCCCCTTTTGTGGTGGCCCTCTCCCCCCCACCCCAAATGGAGGTGGGGTGTACCTTACGCAGCCGTTTGTAGGAGGCCCATGGAGGCCTGCATGAGGTGCCCCTGCCAACCATTTGGGGTGGGGAGAGGGCCACACAAAAGTTGGGGCAGGACCCCCAATAGATGGGGCAGTAGGGTTTGGGCACCCTGGTGGCAGATTGCCACACTAATGTGGCCATCTGCACCAAGCGAAGATGGGTAAACAAAAAAAATTATACAAATTCATAGGCTGCTTTTTAGGGGGGGCTGAGGGGCACCCTAAATTGGCTGCGAATGATGTACTGCAACGGGGGGTGGCCCTCAACACCCCCCACCCCAAATGGAGGGCCCCACCTCATGCAACCCTCCCTGGGGGCTGATATCTGCTCCTAGGAAGGGGCATCTGACCCCAGGGAGGGATGCATGAGGTGGGCCCCCCCATCTGCCCCCAGGGAGGGTTGCATGAGGTGGGGCCCGGGGTGAGGGCCACCCCCCGTTGCAGTACATCATTCGCTGCCAATTTAGGGTGCCCCTCAGCCACCCTCTAAAAAGCAGCCTATGAATTTGTATGATTTTTTTTTGTTTACCCAACTTCGCTTGGTGCAGATGGCCACATTAGTGTGGCAATCTGCCCCCAGGGTGCCCAAACCCTACTGCCCCATCTATTGGGGGTCCTGCACAAACTTTTGTGGTGGCCCTCTCCCCCCACCCCAAATGGAGGTGGGGTGTACCTCACGCAGCCATTTGTAGGAGGCCCAGGGAGGCTTGCATGAGGTGCCCCTGCCACCCATTTGGGGCGGGGGGAGGGCTACCACAAAAGGTGGGGCAGGACCTCCAATAGATGGGGCGGTAAGGTTTGGGCACCCTGGGGGCAGATTGCCACATTAATGTGGCCATCTGCACCAAGCAAAGTTGGGTAAACAAAAATAAATCATACAAATTCATAGCCTGCTTTTTAGGGGGGGGCTGAGGGGCACCCTAAATTGGCAGCGAATGATGTACTGCAACGGGGGGTGGCCCTCACCCCCCCACCCCAAATGGAGGGCCCCACCTCATGAAACCCTCCCTGGGGGCAGATAGGGGGGGCCCACCTCATGCATCCCTCCCTGGGGTCAGATGCCCCTTCCTAGGAGCAGATATCAGCCCCCAGGGAGGGTTGCATGAGGTGGGGCCCTCCATTTGGGGTGGGGGGTGTTGAGGGCCACCCCCGTTGCAGTACATCATTTGCTGCCAATTTAGGGTGCCCCTCAGCCCCCCTAATAAGCAGCCTATGAATTTGTATTTTTTTTTTGTTTACCCACCTTCGCTTAGTGCAGATGGCCACATTAGTGTGGCAATCTGCCCCCAGGGTGCCCAAACCCTACTGCCCCATATACTGGGGGCCCTGCCCCCCTTTTGTGGTGGCCCTCTCCCCCCCACCCCAAATGGCTAGGGGGGGACACTTCATGCTGCCCTCCCTGAGCCTCCTAGGCAGGGCTGCATGGTGTGCCCCCCCCTCCATTCGGTCTGGGTGAGAGAGGGCCGCCACAAATGGTGGGACAGGCCCCCCAGTGGGTGGGGCAGTAAGGTTTGGGCACCCCGGGGCCAGATTGGCACACCAATGTGCCCCTCTGCACCAGGGCAAGTTTCGTAAACCAAGAAAAAATGGTGGAATGCTTTTTAGGGGGGACTTTGGGGCACCCCAAAGAGTCTGGGAAGTTTCTAATGGGATGGGGCATTGACCCCCTCCCCCCAACCGCAATGGAGTGGGTGCCATGTCATGCAGCCCTCCCTGGGACCAGATATCTGCTCCTAGGAACGGACGCCTGAGCCCAGGGAGGAGTGAAGGACAGCCCCCCCATTATCTGCCCCTGGAGAGGGCTACATGAGATGGGCCGCCCCTCCAATTTGGCCATGTGTGGGTTCCCACGGGTGTCCTCTTTTGGAAAATGCATGGGTTTCCCTGTTTCCCCTGCTGGCTTCGACGCCCTAAGCCCAAATCTGTAGGTTGCCCACATGAACAAAATGGGCAGCGGCGAAAGGCTTGGGGTGACCAGTGGGTTACCCTTTTCCTTTTGCGCCCCCGGTAGGTGCACCCACACGTGAGGTACCGTTTTCATCGGGACACCTGTGGGAATGCGAGAAGGTAGGCCATGTGGTGTTGGCGGTGTGTTTCGGTGAGTGGCCAGAGGGAAATGTCTGAGAATTGTCTGCATTTCCAGCCAATTTCAGAGACATTTCCCTGACTCCACTCACCGAAACACGTCACCACCAACAGATGTCATACCTTCTCGCGTTCCCACAGGTGTCCCGACGAAAAAGGTACCTCACATGTGTGGGTGCACCTACCGGGGGCGCAAAAGGAAAAGGGTTACCCACTGGTAACCCCAAGCCTTTCGCCACAGCACAATTTGTTCATGTGGGCAACCTACAGATTTGGGCCTAGGGTGTCGAAGCCAGCAAGGAAAACAGGGAACCCCACGCATTTCCCAAAAGAGGAAACCCGTGGGAATGCGCCGAGGTCTGACTTGCGCGAAGTGGCCCAGAATTTATTACCCAGAACTCCAGACAAAATGAACATTGTGTTTTTTCCCCACCAAATCTCACACTTTGTCGGGGATTGTGGCTAATAAAAACTGGGGCAATTTGCGCAAAGCAGACCTCTGTGGATTCCCAGGGGTGTCATTTTTTGGAAAATGCATGGGGTTCCCCGTTTTCCTTGCTGGCTTCGACACCCTAGGCCCAAATCTGTAGGTTGCCCACATGAACACAATGGGCAGTGGCGAAAGGCTTGGGTTGACCAGTGGGTTACCCTTTTCCTTTTGCGCCCCGGTAGGTGCACCCACACATGTGAGGTACCGTTTTCATCGGGACACCTGTGGGAACGCGGGACGGTAGGCCATTTGGTGTTGGGAGCGCGTTTCGATGGGTGCGCCGAGCGAAATGTGCGGAAAAAGCGTTTTTTTCCCCACATTTCGGACTTTGCGGGGATGTCTGGGTAATAAATTCTGGAGAGATGTGCGCAAATCATACCTCTGTGGATTCCCACGGGTGTTCTCTTTTCGGAAATGCTTGGGGTTCCCTGTTTTCCTTGGTGGCTTGGACACCCGAGGCCCATATCTGTATGTTGTGCCGCTCGGCAGAATGTCTGAGATTCCGTTCTGAAAACAGACTTGGGGTTACTTGTGTTTTAGGCTTTACCCTTGGCGGCCAGGTAGGTGCACCCACACATGTGAGGTACCGTTTTCATCGGGACACCTGTGGGAATACGGGACAGTAGGCAATGTGTTGTGTTTGTGTGGTTTTCATAACGTTTTGACCCATTTGCTGGTGCCCTTTGTCACACAACCCTTTCATTTCCCAAATGTGACCTACATTTAGTCGCTGCTTTAGCCACCAAACACTTTTGTAACCTGCACAAGTCACCTACCCTTGAAAAGGTCTGCCTGTGCTCTTTCAAAAAATGTATGCTTGCCGTTCCTCACCACATTGGTTTTCCCGATTTACACATGCTAAATGCGTCTGGTCAGGCCGCGAGCGTAAAACTCCTGTGTACCATGGCTCAGTGTTTGGCTTGTGGTATTGCTTGTTTTGTAAAACACTACAAAAAATGTGTGCTCTCCTAACTGCAAGAGTCGGGGGAATGTAGCGGAGCATTGCTTTTCTCAAAATTCATAGAAGCCATTGCCGTACCAAGCCAACCATGTCCAACACATACCTTTTTTCGGTCATTTTCCCGCTTTTCCCCCAATCGATGGCAGTTCCCCCTACCTAGTTGTTGCCTGACCTACGCAAATCACCCTTCCTAAACTTGGAATTTTGTCTACTTTTCAGAAATATATGCCTTTCTGTCCTCCAATTCGGATTTCCTGCCCTTTACTTCCATTACGTCCATGCATGTCCAATTGGCAAAAATGGCCAAAATCGCCTACCTCTCACAAAACGGTTGATAACCACATCAAAATATTTTTTACCATTTCCACTCAACCTGTTCTTGAAAGCCAGGAAATTGGGGAACTCAGCACAGCAAACCATCTGTTCCTAGCTCTTACAAGGAAAAAACCACAGGCTTCTTTGTACATCATGTTATTGGCATTTTTTGAAAAATGTTTTCGCCCTTTTTGCTTATTTTCTCTCACCCCCCTATAGCAACCTGGGATTCCTGGGTAGCGTTACGACTGCCTACATGTGGGAAAAAAAGAAGCCAAATTTGGCCGAGATATCTCATGTAACAAAAAAGTTACAAGCCATTGAATGGCCAAATACCGAAATCACCAATAAAGGCCCTGGCACTGGGGAGAAATATCCATGGCACTTAAAGGGTTAATATCCGTGTCCGAATACAGCTCTTGAATGGCCTTCATTAAGCTCTTTGGGCATGTTCTTGCGGCCATCATCATCATCCAGAGTAATTCACGATCAACACTGTCGAAGGCATGAGCCAAGTCGACAAAGGCTAGATATATTCTTTTTCTTTTCTTAATCGCCTCTATTTTTAACAGGAACAAATTCAAGGCACAACCGACTCTTTACAAACCCGGTTTGACGAATATCTATTGCCTCTACTTCTCTGATCCATGTTGTTAAATGGTTCAGTAACTGAGCTGCAAAGTTTTTTTATCCGACAATGTCCAATAATGGGTCTAAAAAAATGTGGCTCAGATCTTAAGCCTTTTTTAAATAGTGGAACAATCAGGGCACCCTCCCTTCTCTTAGGATATTTTGAAACAGGCTGTGGCAGAAGCTGCCCATTTTACCGGGTTCTGCTTTAGTATAGAATTTGTCATCCCGCCAGGGCCAGGAGCCCTTGATGTACTTATTCTTTTGATGTTTTCAAGAATATCTCTTTTACTAATTTTCAAATCCCAAGAGCTGAGGGACTCCTGGTCCTGGTATTTTGTTTGGCTTCGTTTCTTGAATAATTCTGAGTAGTGGTCAATCCATTGCCTATCAGTAACCAGAGTTGCTTGAGGGGCTCCCTGAGGTGCATCTACGTTATTTATAATGGCCCAAAAGTTTCTCGTATTCCTGTCAGTCATAGGGCCTCATCATGAGTTGGGCGGTAACGCTGGCTCTATTAGCGCCGGCGCTAATAGCCCTACCGCCAAACCCCCCGGCGCTATTAGCACTGGATCACGGATTTGGCGCAAGGGTTATTGCCCATTCCCCATTGGGCCCATTCGGGAATTCCTCATTCCCCATTGGGCCCAATGGGGAAAATGTGCGCTTTTACCGCCGGCAGATTTCCCGCCGGCGGTAATCATGCTGAAAATCAGCAATTTTGCCACGGATTTCCCCCCAGCTCATCCGCCAAAGCCATGATCTGGCGGACCCTTAAATGCGGCGGTAATAGCACTACTGCCGCATTTAAGGGTTACCATCAGACTCGTGATGAGGCCCATAGTCTTCAGCATCTTTTTGGAGTATTAGATTTTTGTGAAAACAGACCAGGTTTTATATGCCGATTTTGTTTTCCTGATTTCAATTGAACGTTCACATTCATTGTTATTCATAATCACTCTAATTGATCTTCTTAACTCTCTTTTTCTCGCCACAATTTGAGGGTCATGAAAATTATGGTGTCGAAAGCCAGTCTTGCTCCTACCAACTTGTCATTCGATATAACACTCTAAGAGTGCCGGGTACTCTATTGAATCCATTTGATCACAAGTTATTCAATTCTACTTCGGACCCTCCGAACAAATGAATGAACCCTGGCATATTCCACTAGCCCATCCGTATTGGGTTTTCATTTCCCGCAATTTGGCATTTACTCTCTGAGGGGTGATTTAAGGTTCCTGACAGCCAACTCCATTTTCCCAGTTCGTTCATGGGTCCAGAGTTCTTTAAATCGTTCTCATCACTTTTCACTGGTTTCACGTTACCCTCCACCATGATTTTGATCCGTTTCATTGGACTTTCTGGAGCTTCTAGTGATAGGTAAATGTCTTCGGGTTGTTCGATGTTTCTTTCACTCCATGCAGGGCGACTTTTAATTGTGTCAACATTCCATTGCCGATCACAGTTTGGCTCCTACTTGGTTGATGCAGCTCTTGCTTCCCGATGCTGGATTTTATAATCCCTTTCATTGGGCAGAGGCTCCTCGGTATAAACCTCCTTTATATCAAAGTCCAGTGAATTCAAATCTGTGCTACAATTTAAAATGAGGTCTCAAATGATTCTTGAATAGATATGTAATAGCACTGTCTGTGGAAGCCTCATCTAGGAATTCCATTGTTTTAATATCATCAGATGCTACTGATCACAATTGCGGTATGTGTCTAAATAGTTGTAACACATCTGTTCAAGGTTAACAAATCTCAAGACCGAAAAATTCTCTCTTATATAAAGAGGCAATAGTTTGCGGCTATCTTTTGCCTTTTGGTCACATTTTGTTATGGGGAGTGCGTAAAAAACAGACCGGTCCTCTTGTGCTGGGTATTTGCTTGAAGAGCTTGGGTTGGAGCCTCCACCCGAGCCTCCTCTCTGTGAGGGAATGAACTCTTTAAACTGATATGACCACCTGCTGAACTGTACAGACAAGGGGACCGATCAATCAAAAGAGCGGGGAGAACACACTGCCACGGACCCAGCTGTAAAGAAAAGATAAGAGATGAATATTCTGTCGGATTCAACCCCGGCTTTCCCCAAAACTATTGCCCTTAATAGAGTACCTGAGTGAGTTCCCCTAATGCCATTAAAAGGACCTGGAGCAACCTATAAAGCAGAAGAGACTTTAGGTACTAGCTAAATGTGTAAACTGCCCAATGATGGTAATCAGGAATAATACTTTACCACTGGTAGAGGTGAGAATAGTGCAAAGAATCCTGGGCAACAACGAAAGTATAAAACAAAAAAAAGGGAAGGTTAGTAGGGTAGCTATCCCCGGACGGAACGAGGATCGCACTGGTTTCGGGATGGTGCACCACAGCATAGCGTTCAAAAATCACTTTAGAAATGAAGCAAGGTTATCCAAAGATGGGGTAACAGTTCGATGAAAAAACAGGATTCCAAAATGAAGAATTGGCCTTACCAGTGTTATTCCCCAGGAGAAGGCAAACACTCTGAGGAATGGGCTCAAGAGTCCGTGGACAAGTGAGAGATGGTATTCATACAAGAAGTAACCGTAGCAAAGTCATAGACCAGGGATCCAGGAGCATGCAAAAGGTCTGGTACACGAGCGGACAGCCAACAAAACCAAGGCAGGATCAAGAACTAGGAGTCTGTGTGCAGGCAAAGTCGGTACATGGGCGGACTGCAAACAATACCAAGACAGAATCAAGATTTAGGAGTCCGTGTGCAGGCAAGGTCAGTACATGGAGAAAACGGGAGACTTCCGGAATTAAGGCACAGAAAGTAGCACTTCAGAAAAATGCCGGCTGCAACTATAAACGGAAGCGGCGTTCTGAAAAACCGCCGTAGGTTAAATACAACAAGGAGGCAGAACATAATCGAAAACGAGGCTCCCGTATTAATGCCGGAAACTACAACCCATGTCAGGTTTTCTGGGAAATGTAGTGTATTGCAGCAGTTCTCCATGGCAGCTGCCACAGTGAGAAAAAAGGTGCATGACAGCGCCGTAGCCCCTTACGGGGAGTGTGATGAGGCTAAAGTCGGGGTGTAACAGCATCCACCCCCAAAGGCGGCGCAGACCCCCTCCGAGCATGGAAGCGGCGTAAGAGTACTGGAGAATGAATGTTGCATAATGGCTCCCAGGATCGCTCTTCGGGACCGTACCCTTTCCAATCGACCAGATAAAAGGGGCGCCCCCCTGCGGAGACGAAAGTCCAGAATCTCCGCCACTTCATACTCATCACCCCCGTCAACCTGAACAGGAGGGGGGCGATCGGGCAGCCGAATAGAGGGCGGACAAGGTTTCAAAAGACAGACATGAAACACAGGATGCTGTTTCCAAGAGGTAGGTAAGGAAAGGCATACAGCCACCGGATCTACAATCTCTGTGGTGGAAAAAGGACCCACGAATTTAGGCAGCAACAAGCGTTTGCCGGGCATTCGCAAATTGCGTGTGGACAACCACACTTTCATGCCCACTTTATAGTCAGGTGCATGTTTTCTGTGACGATCAGCATTCTTTTTAGCCCTCGCTTGGGCTTGAAGTAGATGTGAATGGACCGTTCTACGGATCATCACCAATTCTCTCACACAATCCTGAGCCGCCGGGTTGTCGATGGGAAGAGTCGGGTCTAGTCGCAATGACCGTGGATGACAGCCATATAGAGCAAAAAACAGTGAGACACCTGAGGTGGTATGCATAGAATTATTATAAGCGGATTCTGCAGAGGGAAGCATTGTCAACCATGAGTCTTGAAAGCGGAGGCAGGGGCACCGAAGGAATTGCTCAAGGGGGGAATTAACCCTCTCAGTTTGTCCATCAGTCTGAGGATGGTAAGCAGAACTGAACCGGTCGTCAATACCCAAGGAAGCAGTCAAGGCCCTCCAGAAACGTGATGTAAACTGAGAGCCACGGTCCGAGATCATGATAGCAGGCAGCCCAAAGAATTGAAAAACGTTCTTAAGAAAAAGGGAAGCCAAGACAGGAGCAGAGGGCAGACCCGAACAGGGAATGAACAATGCCATTTTGGTGAAGTAGTCAATGACCACCCATCTGTTATCAAAGCCTTTCACGGGAGGTAGGTCCACAACAAAGTCCATAGAAACCATGTACCATGGCTTGTGGGGCACAGGAAGAGGCTGTAACAGACCCACAGGTTTAGAACGGGAGATTTTGCATTGAGAACATACTGAACAGGATGCCAAATAGTCAATCACATCCCTGGACATAGTGGGCCATCAAGACCATCGGCATAAGGCCTCCAGCGTCTTCTGTTGACCCGGAAGAGCCGTGAATAGAGAGTCATGTGACCAAGCCAGGGCACGCAGGCGTGCCGGTCCTGGAGGCACAAACAAGCGTCCCTGAATGTAGGGCAGGCCTTGAACCACATCAAGATTAAGAGTGTCACATTCCTCTTTGTGTGGTGACCCAGTCTGAAATCAAAGTCCGCAGAGTAGGTTGAGGGGTGCAGGCACAGACAACGTTACAAGGTAACAAAAGAGGTTTGTCAGAGACATCGCTGCCAGAATGAAAGGCAATGCGTGACAAAGCATCTGCGCAAGAATTCAACCGGGCCGGGCGATATGTGATTGTGAAATAAAACTGGGAAAAAAAAGATGCCAACGAGCCTGTCGGGCAGTAAGGCATTTCATTGATTTAAATGCCAAAAGACTCCGATGATCTGAAAAGACTGTGACCTGATGACGAGCCCCCAAAAGATGATGCCGCCATTCGGAGAAAGCATCTTTTATGGCTAGGAGTTCCCGTTCCGTGATCGGATAGTTGCGCTCATAAGGGGTCAATTTCCTTGAAAAGAATACGACTGGATGAACCTCTCCTGAATCTGGACATTTCTGGGAGAGAACTGCCCCGATAGCCAACCCAGAAGCGTCGGCCTCAACCAAAAACGGGAGTAAAGGATTAGGATGCTGTAATACTGGAGTGGAAGTGAATGCTGCTTTAAGGGCATCAAAAGCTCACTGTGCCTCCTGGTTCCATTGATAGGATTTCTTAGAGCTAGTTAATGCCGTCAGAGGCGCAGAGATAGAGGAAAAGGAACGGATGAAGCGCCTATAGAAATTTGAAAACCCCAAAAATGATTGCAGAGCTTTAATCGATGTAGGAACGGGCCAGTCCAAAATAGCTCTAACCGTGGAACGGCTCATTCGTATACCCCGACTAGTCAGATCATAACCAAGAAACTCCACCTCAGTGGAATTGAAAACACACTTTTCAGCCTTGACAAATAGGTGGTTTTCTCTCAACCGTTTTAGGACAATTTGCACGTGTTTCATGTGTTCCTCTTTGGAGGACGAATATATGAGGATGTCGTCCAAATATACCACCACAAACTGATCCAAACAGTCATGGAAAATGTCATTCATAAACGCCTGGAAAGTGGCCGGGGCGTTGCACAGACTAAACGGCATAACCAGATATTCATACAATCCATAACGTGTTTTGAAGGCGGTCTTCCATTCGTCCCCTTCTCTAATTCGAACAAGATTATATGCACCCCTAAGATCAAGCTTAGTAAAAATTACTGAGGAACCAAGTTGATCTAAAAGTACTGAAATGAGCGGGAGGGGGTACTGGTTTTTTACCGTCACCGCGTTTAATGCCCTATAATCAATACAGGGGCGGAGGTCTCCCTCCTTCTTAGGGACAAAAAAAGAGAGGGGAGGCCGCAGGGGACCTGGAAGGTCTGATGAAGCCAATAGCCAAGGCCTTGTCAATATATTCCTTCAACACCTTATCTTCTGGTACGGTAAGAGAATAGACCCTACCAGCAGGAATCTTAGCCCCTGGCAATAGGTCGATGGGGCAGTCGTAGGGCCTATGAGGTGGCAACTGGTCTGCCCTCCTTTGTCGAACACGTCTCGAAAAGACTTGTATTCAGGAGAGATTTCAGGTTCAGGAGACTTAGTGATGGCTCCAATTACAGACATGGATGCCCACAAAGCCTGACAAGAAGACTCAGGGGACACACTAGTGTCTTTTAAACATTTCTCATTACACTCAGACGAAGGAAACGCAACGTTTTTTTTTGCCCAATCAATGGCTGGATTATGATGTTGCAACCAAGGGATGCCCAAAATGACCTGGAATTGAGGGGTTTTAATTAGATCAAAGGAAATCGACTCAGCATGTCCTTCCTCTGTTTGCATACAAACTAAGGAGGTATTTTGTGTAACCAGGCCAGAGATCAAAGATGTGCCATCCACAGCATGAACAGCCTCGGGTTGGGCTTTAGATAAAAATCGAAATATTATTACGTGTGGCGTAATCGTAATCCATGTAATTTCCGGTGGCCCCAGAATCAATGATCGCCAAGGAAGGAAAGGTATTAGCTTCAATAGTGGTAAACACCACAGGAAGGCTAACGGGAGCAGAAACAGCACCATGGGAGTCCAAAGAAAGTACCCCCGGCGTAGGGACTGTCTATCGCCGGGTTCTGGCGTTTCCCGACTTTTTGACAGGTTTCTTAGGGCAGTCCTTCAGTTGGTGTTCAGCAGACCCGCAATATATACATAGATTATGTGATCTGCGATATTCACGTTGTGCAGGGGTCAAAGGACCTCTTACTGCCCCGATTTGCATAGGTTCTGGAACAGAAGTGGAAGGAGAAGACTGGTCCAAATGGGGAGTAACAGGGACTGGTGCTTTGCGTTCCCCCTTTCTTTCGGACCTTCTAGCATTTATTTGCAAAACCAGATCTAGCAATTCACCAAAAGTGGTAGGAACCGCTGGTACTGTAGCCAAAATGTCCTTTAATTCTTCCGACAACCCTTTATGAAAAACGGCTGATTTTTTTCTCTTCAGGCCAATCTGTCTCAGCTGCTAATTGGTTGAACCTGGTAAAGTACGAAAACAAAGAAGACGTGCCTTGACGCAGATTGAGAAACTCCAGGTCAGTATCCTGAGATTCATAGCGGGTGTCAAAAACTCTGTTCATTGCAGTGATGAGTGCATCACAGTTGTAAAGGACATAGCTATTGGACTAAAGTAACAGATTAGCCCAAGCTGCTGCTGTACCCCCAAGATGGGAAAGGACAAAGGCTGCCTTTGTAGTGGAATTAGGAAAAGCAGTGGGCCGACACAGAAAATGTAACTTACACTGATTGATAAATGTCCGGTATTCTTTGGGTTCCCCGGAGAAACGTTCTGGGGGGCCAGCGGGAACTGGGTAGCCATAAGCACCGGGTTTGCCGTAAAGCCAGAAGCAGAGGCCGTAGGAACACTCGAACCCGATGCAGTAGCAGCAGAAGTATCCACCCCCAGGGTTTGGGGAGTTGGAAAACTCCATAAACTGTCGATCCTATGATGGATAGCATCATGTGCAGCTGTCATGTCAGACCAAAGTTCGGACACCAAGCAAACCAAGGTGGCCAAAGGATCGACTTCATCCATCGGTTTCTGTTTTTGTTACTCACCGGTATGGGGAGTGCGTAAAAAACAGACCGGTCCTCTTGTGCTGGGTATTTGCTTGAAGAGCTTGGGTTGGAGCCTCCACCCGAGCCTCCTCTCTGTGAGGGAATGAACTCTTTAAACTGATATGACCACCTGCTGAACTGTACAGACAAGGGGACCGATCAATCAAAAGAGCGGGGAGAACACACTGCCACGGACCCAGCTGTAAAGAAAAGATAAGAGATGAATATTCTGTCGGATTCAACCCTGGCTCTCCCCAAGACTATTACCCTTAATAGAGTACCTGAAAGAGTTCCCCTTAAGCCACAAAAAGGACCTGGAGCAACCTATTAAGCAGAAGAGACTTTAGATACTAGCTAAATGTGAAAACTGCCCAATGATGATAATCAATGAAATATACTTTACCACTGGTGGAGGTAAGAATAGTGCAAAGAATCCTGGGCAACAACGAAAGTATAAAACAAACAAAAGGAAGGTTAGTAGGGTAGCTATCCCCGGACGGAACAAGGGTCGCACTGGATTCGGGATGGTGCACCACAGCAAAGCGTTCCAAAATGCACTTTAGAAATGAAGCAATGTTATCCAAAGATGAGGTAACAGTTCGATGAAGACAGGATTCCAAAATGAAGAATTGTCCTTACCAGTGTTATTCCCCAGGAGAACGCAAACACTGGGAGGAATGGGTTCAAGAGTCAGTTGCCAAGTGAGAGATGGTATTCGTACAGGAAGTAGCAGTAGCAAAGTCTTAAACCAGGGATCCTGGAGCAGGCAAAAGGTCTGGTACACGGGCGGTCAGCAAACAAAACAAAATCACAATTCAGGAGTCCAGGAGCAGGCAAGGGGTCTGGTACACGGACGGTCAGCAAACAAAACCAAGGTAGAATCAAGATTTAGGAGTCTGTGTGCAAGCAAGCTCGATAGACGGAGAAAACAGGAGACTTCCGGAATTAAGGTACAGAAAGTAGCACTTCAGAAAATGCCGGTTGTAACTATAAACAGAAGCAGTGTTCTGAAAACCGCTGTGGATTTAAATACAGCAAGGAGGTGGACCATAATCGAAAACGAGGCTCCCGTATTAATGCCGGGAACTACAACCCATGGCAGGTTTTCTGGGAAATGTAGTTTGTTGCAGCTATTCTCCATGGCAGCTGCCACCGTGAGAAAAAAGGTGCAAGACGGCGCCGTAGCCCCTTATGAAGAGCAACCACTTTCTTGTTCCTCTTTCTGGCTTTACATAGAGCTCCCCAACTGTCCTTGTTAACGCGGGAGACCGGAGAGGTACGGGGCAGACACCGGGGAGTGTGATGAGGCGAATGTTGGGGTGTAACATTTTTACGTGCTGCTGTTACTGATGGTCTTTTGGCCTCTCTCCTATCTTGTGCAGCAGTCCTCTGATTGTCAGCTTTCCTCTTTCGGCTCTCACTGTTCAGCACAGAGTTTGGATATTTGTTTTTTGGTGGGTTGGCCTCCACAAAGGCAGTTTTTTCTGGCATTTGCCTTCTTTGAATAGGGTTCTGCGTCGTTTTGTTTGTGGCAAAATCTCTTTGTTCATCTAGTGTCAGGAATCAATTTCGTTCGCCCTCCTTTTCCGTCAGCATTGGCATAGCTTGGTTTTCATGAGTCGGGGAGCACATGATGCACTTTCTTTTTGAGCGCATTTCGGTTCATTCACTAGCTTGCTTATTTACTTCAGCTTGATCTTCATTTTCTGAATCGGAATCATAGCCAGTGCCATTTTCTTCCTCATTGATCAGATCCACCACTTTGTTTTCAGTGTCAGCCTTGTGTGTTGACAAGTTAGCAAGGAGCTCCATTATCTTGGCATCCTCTGCTTTTTGTTAGCTCAATGTCTTAAGCGTTTCCACATTCTCGGGGTCTTTTTTACTTGGTGATTTTTGCGGAGGCCGTTGATCACCCAGACATGTAGTCGATTTCAGTGAATCCGCACGAGAATTTGAATTTGCACAAGTTTTTTGTAAAAGTGTTATTACGACTTCTTACATTTTTTGTCTTCTTTGTCTGTTTCCCGGGTTTGTTATTGCATTCTTCGTTTACCTTTACTCCAGGTCTTGTTTTCTCAAAGATTGTTGTACTCCCCGAGAGACAGCTTTTCTCTTTTTCAAGCTCCAAGACTACTGGTAATGATGTGAGGCTCTCTGCATTTGCTGAGGTCAAGGGAATAGCCTCTTGATTATCCCACTTTTCACCATCATTAATTCCTTTAGGTCTATTGCACTCGCATTTTCTTGGGGCAAGGCAGAGGTTAGGCTTTCTTTCGTTGTGGTTTCTTTTAGTATCACTGCCCGACCAGCAGGCTTGTCTTGAACTCCTGGTAATACTGTTCCATCTGGATTTATTTAATTAAAGATGTGCACCGAAAGATCGTCTGTAGATCCAACCAGTTGCTCCTTACGATGTTGACACTCTCTTTGTTCCTTTAGAACGTACTCTTGATCTTGTATATCATCTAAGAGGAGTTGTTTTTTTAAGATCAGTAAGGCTTCTCTAGCTACCTCAGCCAATAGGCGCTTATCCTCCGAGTTGTTTTTCAGTTGGTCTCTCAACAGTATATTTGGTATTTCATTTTTCTTTGTGTTGTTAGTGTCTTGTTGCTTCATATCCTGTACTACAGCTTCCATGTTTATTATTTTGGAATTTACTAGCGCCATCACCGGGTTTTGGTCCTTGCAAGTTTCATTTAGTTGCTCGTATAATTTTATGAGAGGAGCCACCGTGATGGTCAGAGCTGAGATTATGTTTGGTCGTAGTTCGTTTATCACTTGTTCCACCAACTCAAAGCAAACCACTCAGTCTTTAGGAGGAGCTGGTTTATTCCAACTACTTGGTTGAGGGGCTGCTCTTCTTATTTTTAAAGTCTCTTTCCACAAACGAGGAGTCTGTGGTTGTCTCTCCAGCGGACTCAGATGAGTCGCTATCGGTAACAGTCTGTGTTGATTTAATTTTTATGGTCGAACTCAGCTCAGGGTGAATGTCTTTGGACTGAAATAGCACATCTTGGCTGTTTCTTTTTTGCGAGCATGTAAAAACCAGGGTGGGACTTGAGTCCTATCTTCTTCGCTTTTGAGGGTTACATGGATGACTAAATCCAACCGACACACGCTGTCCAGCTTGTAATGTGCCCGCTAATTCTTTGTGGCCATTATTGCAGTTTGCCATAGTATTCAACTCTGCCCGTCGCGTACTGGATTCGCTCGCTGTTGCATTGGCGGTTTGATTTGCTGCCAAAGACGCGTTAATTTCCATCAAGTTCTTCAATAGTTGATCTGCGACCGCTAGGGAATTCTGTCGTTCTGTACACTTCCCGGGTTCTACACCTTTCACCCAATAGCCTGAAGTTACTGCATTGGATGTCGCTGGATTGAATGTGCTACTGACAACAAATACTTAATCTTGAATGTTTTGAGGAGGCAGTTCACTGTTTACGGTCGCATCTTCGTGTTATTTGCTTTCGAGCATTGGCACCTTATCAGCTTCTGCGTGTCTGAGAAGATTCTTCGTCTCGCACGCTGCTAATCTGCCACTCCACGAGTCGCCATGCTAGAACTCTCAATGGAAGGATGCCGATAGAGACAACATCTTTCTCTTCTAATTGTTTATTTCCTTCATGAACCAATGCGAGACCGAATTAAGTAGAGTTCTACACGCCACCTCGTTTGGTATTCTCATTTTTTCCTGGACTTCACGTCTGAACTGATCAGGCAAGGTCATATATTCCCCCATTTCTTGCCATGGGGCCAATTTTCCCAGCTACAGAGTCAGATAGAATCCGAGCGGCACTACTCGATTCCTCAGGAACCTCACACCACGAGGAGCCGCACAGTCGAGTATCAGTACGTGGCTGCTCGGAATAAGCTTTGTCATCTCGCACAGTGTCTGTGACTGCGTTTATACAACAACTAAATTTTTCTGAGACTGGTCTCCCCACAAAACCACACTCATCAGGCTGTACGCTCAGAACAGCTTTAGTTGTATCAACAGACATGGGATCTTTAGTTATAAGGACAGGTGCCAATGTTCACGGTGTAACACTTACTAGAAAAAGAGTCTGGTCATGGACAGGCGTCGCTTTAATTTCGGACTCAGATTGACCGCGGTGCTGCGCCCGCGTCAAGGGAGCTCGTAAGCTTCTTTTCTCACGACAATCAGCGGTATGATGAGAAGGCATGGGGTCCATGGTTGAACTAGGTCGTCAGTAGCCCCCGATTCACTTTCACAGTCCCACAGTGAACACAAGGAACACACATTCTGCTATGCTCCGAGTCCGGGAGTGGGTTTATCAGCAGTCTGTTAATTCAATGGAAAGTGAAAAGTTCCTCTGTACACAATGCTGTTGCAAAAGCCCAGAGACCAGAACACAAGGAACACTCCCACAAACACTTGTAGTTTTAACAATGGTTATCACATTGAAATAGTTGTTGGCAAAGTCGCCGAATACTCTAGGGTCCCCAATGGCTTTGGGTAGATGCACCGGTTTTCTCAAGGATTTGCTGTGGCGTGTTGCTTTCACCCCCTTTCCACACTGGAGTGTGCAGATGCCCTTCCGGCTTCCTTCGTGGCTCTGCGGTCACATGACTGCTTCCCTTCAGGTCTCCAAATGGGGATCGCCGCCTCCTTGGGTAGTGAAGGGTTTTCCTCATGGGAAAGGGGGAGATACCACATCTCGTCCAATGAAGTCATGATGTCTCCCCGGTAGTGGTCTCCTCTCATGTGATCCTCCCTCATAAAGCGGCCCCCAGGTTAAGGATCAGTTAGTGGCTGCCATCCCCTGGCCACATGGGAGGAGGTTACCGCCCAGGGATCATTGATGACTCCATTGGATTCATCACAAGATCCTCGCCTCATTCGATGCAGATTTTCACCCAATCTTCTGCAGACCCATGCCTCATTCCCTGCAGACACTCACACAATCCTCTGCAGACCCCCAGCCTAATTCCCAGCAGACCCACGCCCCATTCCCTGCAGACCCACGCCCCATTCCCTGCAGACCCTCGCCCCATTCCCTGCAGTCACTATCCTCTTTCCATGCAGTCCATCTCCCCGTTCCCTGCAGGCCCTCTCTCCGTTCTCTGCAGGCCGTCTCCCCGTTCCCTGCAGGCCGTCTCCCCGTTCCCTGGTCTTCTGCAGACCCTGGCCTCAGTCTATTCCCCAGTGCCTGTGCCCTTCCTCTCACCGGTAGCCGGGTGTCTATTCCAGCCAGTGGAGCCACACAGGCGCCTTTTTATTTCACTTTATTTGATTCAAGGCTCTTCAGTGTCAAGACTTTGTCCTGTGCTGTGTGAGGGAGGGGATCCACCCTGTGGCCTCTGCCTGCCCTCCCTGGATACTGGGGTCCCAGGGAGCGACTCTGGATTAGGCTCCTGTGACTGGCAAAGCCGGCCCCTTAGAGGCTCATCATATATAGGCACAAGGCTTGGGATGTGTATAGCTATATGCGCAACTCAAGGACCTGCAGATGAAAGGGTCTTCCTGCATAAAGCCGGCTAATAAACGCCCGCTTGCCTGAAAGACCAAGACTCCAGGGTGGATGCAGCAGTGCACCGCCGCCATCTAGCGGCGCCACAAAGAGTTGCACGCTGGCCAGGTAATGGGGATACAAAAAAACATACAAGCATTGCTCCCCCAAACCCGCCCTTCCAACAGTTCAAAGGACTTCATGCATGCGCCTGGCTGCCCTAGGGCGAGTGTATGTACAGGGGCGCGCTTGCACTTTATGCTGATGGCATTGTCGCGTGAAGCCTTAGGATGGCAGCTGGAGTGTAGGCGAGGGGAGACCATGCAGCCCGTCTACACGGCTTTGCCCCCACTCCCCGGCCGGCCCCCCATAGAAGATTCCGTTTCTCAGTGGATGGATACGGACCCCGCAGGGCCCTGCAATGGAGGGAAGAGGCTTTGCGCATGAGCGCGACGAGGGCCCCGGGCAGTGCTTTAAGTGGGGTAAGAAATTGAGGGGGGCGCCATCGTTTGAAGGCGTGGCTTTCATTGTGGGCGTGGCCTAAAACTTTCACAAATCATTGTAAGGTGCGCAAACAAATATATAAGTGTACGTCAGCATGTTTCGGTACTTTTCAAGCCTTATAAACAGCAATCTTACATATTTCTATGTTTATAAAAAAGGTGGCTTGAAAAGTGCACAAAGCATAGTAATTTACACACACTTGTGTGCTTACCTTACTATGGTTTGTGTACTTTTCAAGCCACCTTTTATAAGCATAGACATTTATAACATATTTCTATGTTTATAAAAGATGGCTTGAAACGTACACAATTCAAGGCATCTTTTATAAAGCTTTGCCAACGGAGAAAGGCGCCTCAGGCTCAGTAATCTCTGCTCAGAGCAGATATATCACTGAGCCCGAGGCGTCTTTGCTCTGTGATCTAATCTGCATATTAGATCACAGAGCCCGCGAGGGTCAGTGACCTGGGGAGGGCAAACAAAGGGACAGTAACTTCCTCCGATGACCCCTCATATGAGGGGTCATCGGAGGAAGTTAGTGACGGACGGAAGTGCCAGCCAGCCTCAGCGACGGTGTGCCTGGCTGGCACTTCTGGGGGCTTGCCTGATGTTAAACTGGCGGGCGCATCTCCTGTCGCAGCTGCGGCGGGATAATGCGTCCCGCCAATGTTGTGTGGGCCTGGAGGGCCCCAGCTCAGTCCGACTTTTTGGAGACTGCCGGGGCCCGGCCCCGGCAGGCCCCGGCCCACTTAAAGTACTGGCCCCGGGGTTCAGAGCTTTGATGAACTTACTAACACTGACCCAAGGGGTAAGCCTGTGCCACTTCTGTGCAGCTTCCCGAGCAGGTTGGAGGTGGTGGGGAGTTGAGGTGGGGTTGGGGGAGCGCTCGCCCCCCACCCCCCTGTTGCTGTTCATGTGATACAGTGAAAATCCTGGCCCATTGAACGAGGGCACTTCCCAGGACCCCATATTAGCTGTACCGACCTGCCCGATGACAGTCGAGGCCCCCCCCAATACTCCAGCCACCTACCGGGATATCCGCCGTTAATGTTAGAGGGGCAACACTCTTTACTGGTGGCTCCCCTATCCCACAATAAAACGCAAATGCCAAGCCCAAAGAAATCCAACGACGCCAGGACAAATGGCCCCGATAATGACCAAATAGAACCTGTGCTGAAAAATGAAGGATCAACAGTGGGACTGCACCCGACAGAGAACCTGCTCCAGACACTGGACATGGACTGAGATACCAAAAGACACAGGTTCTAGAGAGGGCAGAGAGATATGTGTATAATGAGTCCCACCCTGAAAGCGGGAGAACACTTTGAAATCGCTGCATTATTCCCTCCGCTGCCCCACTGATCTGTCAGGAAATGACTCTCAAACCGACAAACCTGGACATGAAGCTCACCTCTCCTTTACAGCAGTCTTGCAATTACAAAGCAACATAATGGCGGCTTATCTGCATGGCCCCACTCTCCAAACTGTAGGAATCACTCCGTGATACGCAGAGGGAACAGCAATGAGGCACGCTTAGCTATCTCTGGAAAGCGTCGCTGCTAATGTGCATAGTAGTCTGGATGAAGAGACAAACATCCTCTCAATGGCAAAACAGACTGTGACCAAGTGAGGCGAGAAGAGATGGACAAAAATACCTCGAAGGCCGCCCTTGTGGAGGACTGCAAATGGATGAGGACTCAATATAAGAACGTAGACATGATGAATAAGTGGCCGCATGAGACCTCGGAGAAAGGATGAGGTCTCGATATAAGAACGTAGACATGATGAATAAGAGGCCGCATGCGACCTCGGAGAATTAATGAGGTCTCGATATAAGAACGTAGACATGATCAATAAGAGGCTGCATGAGACCTCGGAGAACGGATGAGGTCTCATGAATAAAAGGCTGCATGAGACCTTGGAGAACGGATGAGGTCTCGATATAAGAGGCCGCATGAGACCTCGGAGAATGGATGAGGTCTCGATATAAGAACGTAGACATGATGAATAAGAGGCCGCATGCGACCTCGGAGAATTAATGAGGTCTCGATATAAGAACGTAGACATGATCAATAAGAGGCTGCATGAGACCTAAGAGAACGGATGAGGCCTCAATATAAGAACATAGACATGACGAATAAGAGGCCGCATGAGACCTCGGAGAATGGATGAGGTCTCGATATAAGAACGTAGACATGATCAATAAGAGGCCGCATGCGACCTCGGAGAATTAATGAGGTCTCAATATAAGAACGTAGACATGATGAATAAGAGGCCGCATGAGACGTCGAAGAACGGATGAGGCCTCAATATAAGAACGTAGACATGATGAATAAAAGGCTGCATGAGACCTCGAAGAACGGATGAGGCCTCAATATAAGAACGTAGACATGTTGAATAAGAGGCTGCATGAGACCTCGGAGAACGGATGAGGTCTCGATATAAGAACGTAGACATGATGAATAAGAGGCCGCATGAGACCTCGAAGAACGGATGAGGTCTCATGAATAAGAGGCCGCATGAGACCTCGGAGAATGGATGAGGTCTCAATTTAAGAACGTAGACATGACGAATAAGAGGCCGCATGAGACCTCGGAGAACGGATGAGGTCTCGATATAAGAACGTAGACATGATCAATAAGAGGCTGCATGAGACCTCGGAGAATGGATGAGGTCTCAATATAAGAACGTAGACATGACGAATAAGAGGCCACATGAGACCTCAGAGCAAGTGCCACAAATCCAGCTGAAACACGTAAAGTGTAGGGCCATGAAGGTCACCCCTTCCCCCCTCGTTCCCCCCAAAGCAGCATGGATCAACAGCCGTGGTAGTACCACATTCAGCGTCTAATGAAGACGGGACGCTGACAATACCATCGCAGCCGATGTCTATTAATAGAATTGATTCCGATATAGAGGCCTCCTGTTCGCTATCTTATGTCTCTTCTATATTGTGACCACGAAGATCTATGAGAACAAATCTGGACCATAAAATGGTCAGCAACAGCGGAACACAAAGAACTTACCTACTAAAAAAAAAACAAACAAGAAAAAATAAAAATCAGCCATCAAGACGGTTTTTACACTCTTTCCTTAATCAGCCCAAGGTTAAAGGAATGGTTCGCTCAAAAATGTTATTGTCCCGATCGTTCATGGGGATGTATTTTTAAGCATGCTGTACTTGATGTTCCTGTGCATCTTACCTTAGTTTTCCTCACTTTTACACATGTGAAAACAACGGATTGAGCACGGCCATCTTGTGCCAATCTTATCCGTTGATGCATCGCCCTAAGTTCAAATGCGCTTGCAGCAAACTCATATCGCTAGAGACTTATGCCCCTTTTCACAACGCCAATGCACCTCTAGCGTCAACGTTCTATGTGCACAAGCTATTGACGGGTCTACATGGAAATGCCAGGATGCTTCTTTCAAGTATAAACAGACTTTTTCTGAGCAGACAAGCATTTCACTGCATTTAGTTTTGCTCGCCCATGACTCGTTTCTGCTCTGTTCAGCTATCATCCGAGTAAGAAGCCCCTGAACATCTACTTACAGTAGCAGAACTGAGTCGTTTTATTTAAATATGTCGTATAATGGTAAGAATACAGCCCTATCCGTACAAGCCCGAGTATTCCGAAAAGGAACTAATGGAAAGAGAAAGATGCGGAAACAATGGGGAATCGGATGATAGTTGGGAAGATGAATCACCGCAGCCTGAGCCCAGTCGCATGGAAGACGTTTCCACCTGGTGTACATGCAATCGTTGCAAGGTCCTGCCACCGAGGTGGAGAACTGCTGCTGCCAAGAAAACTCTGGATGCTCGGCCTACATAGCTAAAGAAGATGCACCACCACCGCTATGCGTTACTGATCTGCATGACTTCAGGGCAGCGGCCTCACAAAGTCCGTGAGGAGGATTATGATGGTGCTTCTGCACAAACTTCGCGCAACAGTTCGCCCTCGCCATCCAAGTAACGAGTGTACTCTAGATGGGATTGAATTTCGACCACTGCGATGACTAACATTTCATGTTGTTCTCTCACATTGTCGTAACTTCGATCGATCACTGACAAATGAATTTAGTATGTAAATTGAATACATTTCTCTCGCTTATTGCAAATCAGTGTTCATCGCTTATGTGTCTTTCACTTGCAACTAAAAAACAATATTTCTCTATGGGCCAAACCATTCTGGCTTGAATGGGTGTTCACTTTTGTAATGTGTCAATACGTCAAAGCCCAAGTACATTTTTCAAGAAAGTTACTTTTCTAAGTGCAACTATGCCATAGAATTGAGGATGCATTTTCAAGTAAGGTGGCACTCTTATCTGGTTCATTCAATTAAAATATTTATGTTTCTCTTTCACAGGTGGTACCGGCTGGCGGCCTACTGTTCGTTTACATGGTGGCTTCATGGGAGGCTTAGACACCACGTTCATCGAGTAATACCCACCTGTGTCATTCAAGCGATTTGCGCCAAATTCCCCAGTGACAGCAGACAGTACGGGGGGATTTCACACACTGTGCTGCAACCACAAGTATACAATTTGTAGTTTGTTTGTGCCATCAACATCACCAAACTAAATAACATACAAATGAGCATATACAAATAGTTGCTTACATCCTTCAGTGAGTCAAGAACATGCTCCATCGTCTATGAGGGCCATGAAAGAATGGTTGGTGCCCTTTTACACTCGCCTCGTCCCCATCTAACCCCCCTCCAGTAGTTCAATGCTCAAGATGCCAACCACCATGTAAAACTCAAAGGGATCCTCCAGACACCATCAAGACCCCGCCCCAGCAATCAACGTAAGTTTGTGTCCGTTCAGCAGTGTTCGGGGCCTTTTGTGCTTGCCTCATGCCCATCCATCCCCCCTCCAGTATCAATGGCAGTTCACACCTATGACTGTGTGCTCCCAAGGAAGCTGGGTGGTTGGGAACACTCAAGTTGCCAAACACCATATACCTCAAAGGGATCTTCCGCACAGTGACCATTGTTCACATAGCCTCCCCAGACCCAGTGTCTCCAGACTCCCCTCTTCAAGTCCATCCATTCATCCCCCTCCCTCCCACCCTCCCTCCCCAGTATCGATGGCAGTTCACAGCCAAGACCATGCGCTCGCAAGGCAGCTGGTTGGGTGTGAACGCTCAAGGTGCTATAAGCTGTGGAATCGCTAGCCTCTGCGTAGCATTGAAAATATACATTACGTATCATACAAAATTATGCAGACTCTGTCTTTGTGTTGGCAATAAAAGTATGTGGCTCTTATTAAACATAATAAACCAAACATGATTACCGCGTTTATTTCACAATCAACAGGTGTGCATTGTTATACCTTCAGTACTTTTTGTGCACTTGGACTGTGAAACAGGAACGGGACCTCCTTAGCTCACAGACTGCCCCCGTTGTGGGCTCTCCGTGTGTTGGGGACCTGCATCTTGTCTGGTGAGCACGCTTGCTGGCAGCTTCCTTCCAGTCCCATGCCACCACACCAGAGTGGATCAAGGCCACTCGGGTTCACCTAAAAGACCCTTGCTCTCCTAAAGCTCTATTCCCACCCCCTTGTAGTATGTTTAAAATCCCTGTATGGAACAATTCCATCTCATTTACTGATAGGTGTATTCCATGTTTATGGAAACGCTCAGGGTCAGAATCAACTGCTCCCACCAGGATGTGATCGTGTTTTTAAAATGGTAGTTTGCTTCTTGACTCGGTCCACTTTCCTGCCCTAATCACAAAGGAATGTCCCACGATACATGCTGATTTGTAGGGCTTCTCTTATCTGTTAAGATATATTCCTTATGTTAGCTCTGGTATTATGCATCTTGTGAAACAATGTAATTTCCGACCTCCTATCTTGTTGGCTAATTGTGCCCCCATGCCTCCACACCATGCTGATGTGGCTGCGACTATCCTCAAAGAATAAGTCGCATATTCTGTGATATCCGTTGTCCACATGGCCAGGCCAGGCCCAGTGTCTCCAAACTCCCCTCTTCAATACCTTGTCCCTGCAATTAAGATATGTTTTTGTCCATTGAACAGTGTTCCGGGACTTTTGCACTCACCTCGTCACCATCCATCCTCCTCCCTAGTATCAGTGCCAGCTGGCACCTATGAACAGGTTCGTGCTGATCCATAAGTTTGTCTCAGGCACCAATCAAAATGTGGCACACAGTTCGAAGTTGCTATTCATTCATTTTCGGACACCGTTTGAATATTACCCAAAGATGAGTATTTTGATGAAAAGGTGATGCAAATTGTGCATTAAAAAAAAAAATATATATATATATATATATATTCAGCAACAGTGTTCACTACTACTAGCTGCATATTGAAGTAACTCAAACTGGCCCACATTGCCCAAAAAAGTTGGCCACTTTCATAAAAGACAAGCAAGCATTTTGCGTTTGTGGTTCAACCCTGGCTCTATTGCCCTATAGGCAGTACGAGCAGGCCTATGCCTTTCCGCTTGCAAGGGGGATGGGTGGGTGGGTATGGCAGATGTGAAACATTGGCATCGAGGAGGAGTGGGCGTCAATGAACACGTCACACATTCACATGCACACCCACTTTTCGAAGCCTTTATAAACACCTTGCCATTTACCAGGAGAACATCTCTGCGATCTACAAAGTATACCGTCAATGAGCCACCTGTTCCATGGCTACTTGTTCCCCTGCTTGCTGAATCGGCTCATTTGTTGGTCCAAGTAAGAGTAGGTCAGCTATTTGCTTCTCTATGTTCATTGATCGCTGCTCTGAACGTTTCTATCAATTTCCACCTAATGTACCCAGTATTTTAATGTTCATTTAGCTCAAAGACTTCACCATAATCGAAAGTTTGGTGTATTTTGATCTCAGTAAATAGCACATTGCATCACTGTGCATTGTGATAGAATGGAATGTTTTGTGGTCTATGTTTGCAAGCATGTTTTCTTTTGATGCTTGAAAGTTAATTCAATGGACGAGTAATCCGTTACGATTTGCAGTATAACAATGAATTCTGTAAGAAATGTATCACTGTGTTCATTCGACTAGGTTACACAGGTTTTCTTTCTTTATTTAAAACGAACTTTACAGACAAAGCTGTGTAATAATTGCTTTATTCACATTCATACAATATTGTGATACTTTTTTTTTTATACACATCTTACAGACTTTGAGAATGCCTTCATGTATCGTTTTCGGTTGCCGTTCTGTGAGCCATGCCAAAAGTCTGGGTACAGTCCTGTATATATTCCCGAAGGATATTGATTTAATAGGAAGATGGATTACAAATTGCGGTTTCCAGTGGACAAGATTGAAAGTAGAGCCCACTCGGTCTTGGGAGACGTGAGGGCCAATCGATTCCGCGTCTGCAGCCTGCACTTTACCTACGATATGTACGAATAATCAAAGTACACAAAAAAGCGTCGACCCAAAATTCTTCGTAAATTGATTCCAAATGCAATTCCGACTCAATTTCGGCACACGCTGGTTCAGGTGAGTAGTGGACGATGAATTTATGTTTGTTGCTATGTAGGACGATGTTCTGTATAAATATGTATTCTCGATGATCTCTCGATTTACTTAAAATAGGTTATTGAAAAGGTAACTTCATGAACGGTTTAGAGTTTTCTGTGTTTATTTCCATCAAAGTTGTATTACTCAAGTTTCCATAGTTACCAGAATCACCAGAATTTTTTTATGTTTCACTTTAGTATACTTTATCTATCCCCACTTTCGGGAGCCTCTAAAAAAAAATCAGTGAAATGTGACACTCAGTAAAAACTTCCATAGTGCACTTTAAAAGTCGCAAAATGTTTTCCAAATGGGTTGGTCGACATGTCCTTTACATAGAGGACACTGATGGAAGCACAGACCCTCACCAGTGATGAAACCACCAACATGTCCAGTATACCAATAGTGAGCCCTACCAACTTGCACAAAGTGATATTTTAAAGCTTTGGGTGTGGCCACAATTTTTATGCTAATGTACCTTTTCAATTGTACTCTTTTCTAACAATGTACGGAAAATGATGGAGCAAGATTCTGCATCAATTACTTTTCCGGAGTCAACATCATCCTCACTCGCCCATCAAGTAATTATATTGTACTAGTCAGTTCTATGCAAATGAACAATATGTGCATGTGTTATGCTTAAAATTTCAACATATTGAAAATTATGTAATAGTATTGGTTATTTACACAAAGTGGCATGTATGGGTGTCTCTCTGTATGTATCATCGTCTGCATCTCATTTTTTCAGTTTAATTTTGCTTTTTCATCCGTATTAAAACAAGTACTATGTTATAGGGGGATGCTGGAACTTAGACTACAATCACTTCCTCCTTTGCAACAGGTCCAGAGTATGAGGTATGCATACGTTCACTCTCCCAACTAGAATGAGAGTAAATCCTGCAAAGGAAATACTTTGAGACTAAAATGCATGTAATCTTGCACCGTTTCAAACTTTTTTGATTTTGGTTCTAACGTTTCACTTCCTCCCTAATGTAGAATAGATAAGAAAGGAAACATTACAAAGCAAACTACTTTTGAAGGCAACATTCTAATCACTATGTTTTTCAGGGTGATCTCAGATCAAGTCCATGTGTCATCTCGAAAGGTTATCATGTGAAATCTGAAATGTATAGTATGACCAGATCACGTATGTTCACACCAATGTTATATTTGTGTCGCAACAACAAACCTTATAGTATATGGTTCAGAATCACTTTAAAGTACTTTGTGCAGAAGTGCTCTGTGCGATGAAACATTCTACATTTCAGTACGACAGAATTTCTTTTATTAATGATTATTCGCTGCAAGGAAGGTACTCAGATGTGGAATTAGAAGAGGCACATGGAGCAGAGGTAGACATAACCTGATATGAAATAAAACTGGCCATCACATTGGATTGGGAATACATTTTCATAATGTTGTAATGTTTTGAAGTACGTCAAGTTGGTTCTGTTTGTTGATACGTACATATGTTTGAGTGGAAATGAAATTAGCTTGATTTAAACCATATAAAAACGCTCTTTTTTCAGCTTGATGTTGCGGTCATCAAAGAGAAGGTCACGGTTTTGAAGCGAAGAAAACCAGGGTAAAGAACAAACCAGTTTTTTTTGGAGAAGTTTTTAAGCTGATGTTTTAGTCATATTATGTTTTCAGTTGGAAAGTTGTATTTTCTGTATGTGTGCTATACATTGAGCATGTTTTTCAATAAATCTGTTAGCGGCCCAGAAGGAAGAGGAATACAAAGACTCAACTGAAACCAAAGATGTTGCTTGCCAAACGGATTTCACAATGGACGAACAATGTTAAATTGAATTCTTAAATAGCGAGTGGCAATAAACTTGTAGCGTAAGCATCAATGGAGGATAGCACAGGGGCAACGTGCTGGTCTTGGAAGCAAGACCACACAGAGCAACAGCAGTTTGAATCCCAGACCCGCGCTTAGAAACGGAACTCGGGTATGAAGCGCGTTTTAAAAAAACAATTAAATACAAAAATGTTTAAAAATCAATATACCCAGGGGTTTTAACTTTTCAGATTAGATGCCAATTTTAGCAATGTGTTTTCTCTATCAAGGTTTCGAAGTGCTCCTTTTACCTCGGGTCTCACCACTTTGCCATTTACAAATCCTGAGCCAGAAAACATTTCGGACTGTAAATAGAAAAGAGCGACACTAGGCAACCAAAACGTTTCCTTTCATATTTCATTAAAATGACTTAATCAATTGCCTAGTGATCAAATAGCCTTCTAAATCAAACAAGGTTGCACAACACATTATCCTCCTATATGTCAGAAATGTAGGCAGCCCTGTCAATTCGAATTCCAGGTGAAGAAAACCTAAAGACAGGGACAGAGGATGTCCAAGTAGACATTTCAAAAGGTTTCCTTCCATCACTTCCAAAGGTTGAGTAATGGCCCAGACGAGTCATTATTTTAGACGTATACAGCAAAAGGATGGTTTCAAAAGAAAAGCCACCCCTTTTGCCAATACGCGTACTTATGCTGCATGGCCTTCCTTTTTTCATAGTCCCAATGTTTTGCCCAATTCAGTTTTCCATCAACCAACAAACCCATATATCTGTAACCCAACACCTGCTCAAGATGCTTATTTAGACCCCGCGTATATTTCCTTATACATTGACCGGCAGGAAGAAAAGACCATTGTTTTTGACTTATCGATGTTAACACTTAGGCCATTTCCCAAGGCATACTGGCCCAGTGCCTCCAATTAGAACTGAAGACCATAAGGGGTAGGATTGCACAAGGCCAATAGAACCGTGTTTGTTGTTTTCCTATCCCTCTGCCCCCACCCACCCCAGCATGTCTTGTGGCACCTGGAAAAACATGTGTATAGGTGCCATACAAATATCCAATCAATTAATCAGTTCAAAAGCAAAGGGTCATCCTTTGTTTCTCTCTATTGTGCATGTTGCTTTTAAGTGAGCTATAAGCAGAAGGTCCTCTACATAACCTGATCACCAACTTTTAGAGAACCGTATTGGCCATTGCAGGCTTCTTTGGTACGTACCGCTTCCTGTCGATCTGCCAAAGTGACGGGATAAAGCCCTGTGTAACACCTCCATTTGAAGTTATATCATCAGTAACCACCCGTATTCTCACCCTGGTATCCGTGTATCAATGCAAGATCATAGACAACAGGCCAGCTAGTATATCCCACACTACACCAATTTCTGCCACAATCGATTTCTCAGAATGGTGTCAAACACGCAATATACCCTCAGGTTCCGTTTCCGTCATACATGCTTTACAAATGACACCAGTCTGATTGTCTTCCTATATTAACCAAATAGATCTTTAGGTACGATTTTGGATGACCAGGCTTACAAAGGGGCATTAATATACATTTCAGAGGATCTTATCATAGAGGCCATAGAACTCTCAGGTACAAGAACATTCAATTGTCACACTTAATGTTCACATTTATAATATTTCATTTGATTAGCAATTCATAGTTTATAGCACAGGATGCACATAGAATAGGGGCAGATAGATACAAATCCCCTGTGGAATTTTCCACATCACATCCTTCAGATCATTTGCCACTTCTAAAAGATAGAAGTCTATCCACAGCTAGTCTGCCACGAGGATGAGCTTCAACATATAAAGAAGAAATAATGAATTCAAGAACACTGCTCATTTTCTTTCCCTTATCCATTATTTTCGCCAATGTAGAAAACATGAACACATGTAGCATAGTAGCCAATTGTCGGTTGTGGTGGAGGTAGAGCGAAGCGCGCACGAGTTTGTCCACAGCAGCGGTACGTCGTCCATAAAACGAAGTCATGGCCAGTACTAAGCAGACCGCTCGGAAATCAGCAGGTGGCAAGGTGCCCTGTAAACAGCTAGCGACCAAAGCGGCAAGAAAGAGTGCTCCCTCCAGCGGAGGGGTGAAGAAGCCTCACAGATACAGGCCTGGCACAGTTGCCCTGCGTGCGATCTGTCGTTACCAGAAGTCAACAGAACACTTGATACAAAAACTTCCTTTCCAGAGGCTGGTGAGGGAGATTGCTCAGGGTTTCAAACTGACTTGCGCTTCCAGAGTGCAACTATTGGTGCCCTGCAAGAAGCCAGTGAAGCTTATCTGGTGGACCTATTTGAAGATACCAACCTCTGTGACATCCATGCAAAGCAGGTCACAATCATGCCCAAAGATATGCAGTTGGCACGCAGAATGCGGGGCGAAAGCTTCAGTTTCTATTAAAGCCTGTGAAACATGTTTCTTTGTCGCTATACCTCTATGCAATCAATGACAAAGCTCAGGTGGTGACAAGCATGTGTTGGAGACACAATCTTTGCTTCAGAAAAGGACTTGAGCAGCAATTTCGTTGGTATAAATAAAAGGAGTACATAAAGCAGCAATAATTTGCGATTGTTAAAAACGATGATGTAACGACTGCCAGGTATTCTTTGTTTATGAATCGCCTATTGGGGGAGGGTATGAGCCTCACCGTGTGATGGCGAGGGACAGTCCCAGGACACCTGGAAGGTTCATTCTTTCTGTAGTTCATTCATTAATGGCACTGGGTTCGAGTGTCATTCCCAAGGTTTTCGTGCTAGTTGTTGTGTCGATTATCACACACAAAGTACTCGTACTCTTATGTCCAGTTCGTTATCTTGTTTATTCCTTAATGGAGAGTTCCCTCCCTGTGTCCGCTGTCCGCCTTCCTCCAGCTGAGCCTCAAGGATCGAAACTCAGCCCGAGGAACACCACATCGAACCACAGTTCATGAAGGTTCTATTAACCTTCACATTATAACATCTCCCTCCCTTAATATCAATTACCAATGGTTACATACAGAGGGCATGGGAAAAAAGAAAAATAAAAAACAGAACAAAACATAGAATAAAGGATCAAACACATTAAGAATTGGTAACTGAAAGGATACACATTGTCTCATCTTCTTTAAGTTAACATTGGGTCTTATTCATGTAACATGTTCAATAATAATAGATGATGTCTTCTTTCACACGTGGCACTCTTCTCCTGGGTCTCAAACCAGAGGCATCATTGTTCATCATGTCACTATGGCATGCAGTTTTGGATGATGTGGATCCTTCTTCCTCCAGCATGTCTCTCCTCTCCACCCTGTTGCTGTCATCCATCATCTGCTTTACTCTTCCATCAGTCATAATAATATCATCACGTGACCACTTACTTCCATCCTCTAATGTCACAGATTTATTTGAACAGTTCACCCACCTCGATCTTATTTTCCTTCACGTGTTTCTGGCTATCGTAATATTTTTTATACTTCTCTTGTTTATCCTTTACTCTCCTAATAACTGCATCCATATCCACAGTTTTATTCTTTTTTAACGGTAACCAGGCTGGTCTCAATCTATTTGTAGCAATTCTTCCTCTCATCATCGTAAATGGCTCTTCCTGCGTTGTAGAATGTGGTGTGACTCTATAGGTAACCAAAGCTTCTTTGAGAGTCTCTCTCCAGGGTAAATTATTAGCTACAGCTAGTTGAATAGTGTCCTTAATAAAGCGGCTCATTCCTTCTACCAACCCATTCCCAATGGGATGATATAGGGCTGTGGTTATGTGTTTAATAGCTCTTTCTTTGAGAAACTTTTGCACTTCTATTGACATAAATTGTGCACCATTGTCCGATATCATTTCTTGAGGTTCCCCTTCTCTATTAAAAATTTCTTCCAGAAATCTTTTAATTTTCATGGCTGAAACTGACTCTTCCATTATGCCACATTGTACCCACTTGGAAGTATAATCAACCAACACAATGATATAAAGTTTGTGGGGTTCCCCTATTTCAAATGGGCCTGAAATATCAACAGCTAACTTCGTCCACACCGAATCTGGTATTGTTACAGGCTGCAACTGTGTGGCTCTAGTCACTTTTCCTTTGTCACTCACTGCGCATGCAGAGCATTCTCTTACAATGTTTTCTAGGTCACTCCATATATTGGGCCACCAGAATGTCTCTCTTACTCTTCTTTTTGTTAAGTTTCTTCCAATATGCCCCTCACGTGCTATTTCCATTATCTTCTCTCTTAAACTTGAAGGTGGAACTATGCGATCTACACGGTATATACACACTTCATCGCAAGACATTTCATCTTTCTTATTCTCCCAGGAAAAAATACTTTGTTACTTCTTTCCAATCACTTTTAATTGCTCTCCTGAGCTGCTCTTGTTCAGCATCTCTCTCACTAGCTTCAACCCACTCTTCTTTGGAGAAACTGGGGTGTATTTGTGCTATCACACAATCCATCTCCATTTCCTCTTCCTTGGCTACTTTGTGTGTTGCGGAACATGACAAGCGAGATAAACAATCAGCAACTCTGTTCCTTTTGCCAGGAGTAAAGCTAACCGTAAGATTGTATTGCATTATGATTAGAATCCACCTTCTGATGCGAGGAGACATTAAATGCGAATTTTTGGGATTTAGAATGTGAATGAGAGGCTTATGATCCGTCTTGATTTCAATGGGGCTTCCCCAAATCAACCCTTTGAAATGCTCCAAGATCCACATCACTGCCAGAGCCGCTCTTTCAATTGTAGAATAATTTCTCTCTGCATCCTTTAGTGTCCTAGAGGCAAAAGCAATCGGGACTATTGTTCCATGCTGAACTTGTTCCAACACACCCCCTAAGCCCACATTGCTTGCATCAACTGATATAATGGACTTGGCTCTGCAGTCAAACATCTTCAAGACAGGAGCTTTGTTTATTGATGTTTTGATATCTTGTAGTTCACTTCTGCATTCAGATGACCAATCAAAACTCACACCCTTCTTCATCAAACTTCTCATGTGGCTCGTCCTAGGAGTATAGTGATCAATAAATTTGGAGTAATACTCCGTTAAACCCATTAAGCTCCTCAATTGATCCTTATTAGATGGGTCAGGCATTTTCAGTATCGTATCCACAAGACTTTCTTTAGACCTTATTCCTTCTGCATCAATACAATGGCCCAGATATGTTACTTCCTTCCTTTTAATTCTACATTTTTCTATTTTTAATGCGAGTCCTTTTTGTTGTAAAATCTGTAGAACACCAATAGGTTTGGTATCATGATCTTCTTCTGATACAGCTGATATCAAGATGTCATCTTGGAAAAAATACACACCCCGCAAACCTTCAAAAAGATATTGCTAGATTACTTAGTAACTATATATCTTTTTTATATTATAATATTGTTGTATATTTATATTGTACCTTGGGTTTAATTAGTGGTTCCGTCTGATTCCTTCCTTGTACTATTACGATCAGTTGCTGGTTCTGGCCGGCCGTTCCCTGTCTAACTGTATTCTGGGAACTCTCCTCTGAGTGGAACAGGCGGCCTCCTCGTCGCCACTTGTTGTGTCGATTATCACACACAAAGTACTCGTACTCTTATGTCCAGTTCTCTGGCCCTTCCTCTTCTCTGGCTCTGAAACACTGCCATCCAGCATTTCCTTCCTGTTCTCTGGCTCTGAAACACGCCATCCAGCATCTCCTTCCTGTTCTCTGGCTCTGAAACACTGCCATCCAGCATCTCCTTCCTGTTCTCTGGCTCTGAAACACTGCCATCCAGCATCTCCTTCCTGTTCTCTGGCTCTGAAACACTGCCATCCAGCATCTCCTTCCTGTTCTCTGGCTCTGAAACACTGCCATCCAGCATTTCCTTCCTGTTCTCTGGCTTTGAAACACTGCCATCCAGCATTTCCTTCCTGTTCTCTGGCTTTGAAACACTGCCATCCAGCATCTCCTTCCTGTTCACTGGCTCTGAAACACTGCCATCCAGCATCTCCTTCCTGTTCACTGGCTCTGAAACACTGCCATCCAGCATCTCCTTCCTGTTCTCTGGCTCTGAAACACTGCCATCCAGCATCTCCTTCCTGTTCACTGGCTCTGAAACACTGCCATCCAGCATCTCCTTCCTGTTCACTGGCTCTGAAACACTGCCATCCAGCATCTCCTTCCTGTCCTCCGGCTCTGAAACACTGCCATCCAGCATCTCCTTCCTGTTCACTGGCTCTGAAACAATGCCATCCAGCATCTCCTTTCAGTCCTCCGGCTCTGAAACACTGCCATCCAGCATCTCCTTCCTGTTCTCTGGCTTTGAAACACTGCCATCCAGCATCTCCTTCCTGTTCTCTGGCTCTGAAACACTGCCATCGAGCATCTCCTTCCTGCCTTCCTGTTCTCTGGCTCTGAAACACTGCCATCCAGCATGGTCTTCCTGTTCTCAGGCTCTGAAACACTGCCATCCTGCATTTCCTGCTATCCAGCATTTTCTCAACCAGAACCATTGCTATTGCCGGCAAAGGAAGTACAGGTTAATGGAGCGTCTGGTTAATAAGGTGCTGGATAACATTACAATTCGACAAATCATAACAAAAGATTACTATGCAAAACAAAATAATGTTACTACTAGTCTCACCTTTCTATACAAAAGAAGAAATACAATCTCTGTCTCCTTCGATTTAGATTACACAAGCTATAGCACAGGCACCACTAGTGCATTAAAGGGGCTCCTCACAGGTCAGTACATCAGAGGCGGCTGCAGTAGTGGTGGTCATCATGTGCATTGTGGGACAGACAGGCAGAAACAAGGGTCTAAATGAATGAGCTGCGATGTGATCCAACACAGCAGCTCCCCCCCATCCCCTGCACGCAAAGAAAAGTGTCATAAATCCCCAAAGTATCTTATGAAAAGGATACGGTAACCAAAAAGGATACAATTGGTAGGGCTCTTTCGGATCCTTGAATTTGCACAATTTGATAGAAGTGATGTCAATTTAGACCTTCCAAATGATACAGCTCCCTGACTGCTAAAACAGGCAGAGAGAAGGATCACTGGAAAGGGCATGGGAGAGTAATAGGAAGGCAGCCTAGGAAAAATAATGCATAATGAGAAACTATCTCAACTAACCTCTCTGATAGAATGGCAATAATGCAGATTCCAACACTAACCTGTAGGCTTAGAACTGGAGTATCCACCAAAGTCAATGAAGAAATCCAGAAAAGAAATCAACGACAAAAGGAGGGAAGATTAGTAAGGGAGACTTATCCCGAACGGCACAAGGCTCTCGCTAGATACCAGGTTGGTGCACCACAGGATAGCGTCCAAAGTTCTGTGCACAGACACCTTCAAATAAAAGTTGTAGATACACTTTCCTTTCCCACCAGGAACAAAACAAATTGAAATGAGTCCACCTGTTATTTCCTCACAGGTTCAAATCAACTGTGTGCTGGATACACGCAGACCAAGTACACGCAGCCAGGACAGTCGCGCTTGAAGAGTTCCAGCGTCCGCGTGGGATTGAAAGCGGAAACTTACACGCAGACAGGAAAACAGCATACAAATGAAACAGGAACCCGCGTGTGAGAAGACACGCTCACAAAATCTGCTGAAGGCAGATACAGGAAATCGCGTGTGAAGGAACACGTCGATGAAGGCCAAGGAAGCAACTGACGGGATGAGAGGACGCAGATGAAAAGTTCAGCTACCAAGACGCCAAAATGTTCAATCAGAAGCAGCAAGCCACGTATCCATGCTGCTTATGAACGTTCTGCTGTAAAACACGTGACAATCCTGAATCACGTGAATTCAACGACGTGAATAATGCAGACGTCGTTTTCCTGGTAATAGATCAAACAACCTCCATCTCGAATAAAACGGTCTAGCAGTTCTATGAGCATAACCCGTTCTGCGTACAGACGGAGTTCCAGATCCAGAGGTAAAATGTCCAGCATGCATGACAAAAGTGTGATCATTCTGGCCTGTGTGCTTGGATGGCATCTTGCATACCAATCTAAAAGTTTAAATTCTAACTTGGTTAATATGTTTTAATAATAACAGAAGCAGATTAATAGGTACAATTAGCCAACATCTTTTAAGACAGCTGCTTTTTCCAATACAATAGAGGCTATGTCACCAGCGATGTGCCCGGTGTAATTCAATCATGCCAGAGACCCCAAAAAACTGTCACGAACACTCATGTCACCATTATTTTGTTACCGCAAAGTTGACAAATGTCAGTCCCATGAGCCAAAACTAAACAAACATGAAGTCGGAACCAAGAATTATAAGAACTCCGACACCCCCTTAGAGTTCAAGTGTTAATACATAGCCGTAAAGCTTTGCATTGCGATTGGCCACTTAATCAGTAAATATGCAAACCAGTGGACGGCTATAAAGGACTCCTTCTTGGGGCTGCTTGTGCCTGCCTTTGGCATCTATCACTAAATGGCTACAAAACCCCTTTTTCTAGGCACCCTACAAAGCAACTTTTACATGAGATGCAGTCATAGACTAACACACCCAACCTTTCAAGTAAGTTCTCCAGTGTGCTATGATGGGGGTGGAGGCATTATTCAAAGTATGGACCAAAGCCACATGGCACATAGAAAAGGGGTTAAGTGTCCCTTGAAATCAAGACTTGAAAGTAGAAAAAGATCTGAAGGCCATTGCAGAACTTGATAAAGTTGGCTTCAAGGCGTAGAGACGAGGAAGAATATTCTCAAACATTGTCCTGGCCCTCACCACTGCCCTCACTAAGGTGGGTCACACTATCCCTTTACTCTAGGGGCCAGAGAATGCTCTCCTAGGGAGAGATCCCAATTCTGGGAAAGGTGAGCATCTCTGCAGAGAGGGAGGAAGTGTGCGCGAGAACTCTCCTCAACCACACCCTGCCCAACAAGCCCCTAGAGAAGTGGCTACAATAGCTCACAAGCCCCCAGGCTAACAGTGACTGGCAAAATACATTCAATGGTGGCCTCTATGGGCAGGGGCACCTTTCACTCAACAAGACCAGGATTCTGCCAAGGACAAGTGTGGCAGAGGTCTAGTATCCAATCTTTAGAAGTGTTTATCTTGAGCCTGGACAGAAAGCCCAACTACAAGTTAATGAGATAACAGAAAGAAATTGGCCAAAGACACAGAACTTAAACTCTCCTCTAATGGGGAGCCTCGTAGGAAGCATTGCGACGAGAAAATACTTCCACAGCTGGAGGTCCTACAAATTTGCTGAATAAAAGAGAAAGCGGGTCCAGTTAGCACGGTTCATTGAAATATATTCCTCTTAGAATATCACAGGCCCAAGAGCTAATCATCTGCATAACCCAAGGGCTCGGGTCTGGCTCTCATGCACAGGAATAAACAGGTCTAATGGACATCCTGGCGAAATAGCGATAAGGGGCACCTGGCAGAAGCATGGTGGTTTCCATACACTGCTCACTCCATGGGGTCTCATGGGCCTAGCTCCTAGTGTAGTCTATGAACGCTTCAGACCTGGTCTGGTTTTGAGGCCAGGTTAACAGACAATTTAATATGGGCTCAGTTAGTGAAATTACAAATGTGTTTGCGACGAAAAACAAGATCATTCTTTTTTCTATATATTAAGACAAGAGTCTCAAATAATCCTGTCTTGGATAAAGTTATGTCAGACGTACATTACTATTCCATTCGGCATATGGGTTTTCAGGTGTACCCTACTACTGTCGGCAAATCTGTTTAGGTCACACCCGATTTATAAACAAGACCAAACATACACCCTTAACTGAACGCCATACACGTTCAGAGATGGAAATTAGGATATGGTGATGTAAGGAAGGCATGGCATCAGTAGCAGACACAATGGATCTAGTTTTGAAATCTTTATTCGTTAATTTGTTAGAGTTGGTAGAATTCCTAACTGGCCCTAACTCTAGAATGGGAGTTATATCGACCGTTAAATAAAAAAACAACAGTCCAAGTCAGTCTTAGACAAAATAAAAAGGCCTATACTAAGAAAACCTAACCTTGCCCTCCTCCTCAAAATGAAAAATGTGATAAGGGAATACAAAAGGAAAATAATGTCTCAAGAAATGTCAAAATGGCTTAAAATATCTCCCGTCCCCAAGTTCAGCAGCACAGGGTCAAGAGAGTTTCCGAAAAAGTATAGATGGATGGCTCAGTTCTTTCAGTCTTGCACACTTTGGCTTACTAGTACAATGTAACAGTTCAGGCTTGGGCTTCAAGCTTCTGGAAGTTCATTTCCTTAGGCTTCGTCCGCCTCGTCATAAATATACAGTTCCACTTTTTTTCTGTCGGGCTGTACCCTGTCTTTCACTTTTCACTTCATTACACAGTTCTACACAGGCTTGCCTCCACCGGGCTCGAGACGGTCTTTGACTTTGTGGGGGTTCCTTTCCGCATGTTTTGTCTCGGGTGTCTTTTCACTGTTGAAGACTTTTGAAACTGCAAGAATTTTACATAGACCTCTGCATGACCACTTCAACCTCACATATATTGCTTTTGTTTCATTCAACTTTCTTTCGGGATCACAATTGTATTCTTGCCTTTGATTCCCAATTAACATTTCACAGAGACTTTTGAATGTGCGATTTAACCTCGCAGGACCACTCCGTTACTTTGTATCTATTCCTTTGACAATTGTGCCATTGTTCTTTTCCATTACGCGTTTTATCGGCATACGCGCAACCATCAACCTTTGAGTTACAGTTACTTTTGCTTCTACCACAAACCAGACTTTTGTTGCTTTCGATAACTCACCGGTTGTGTTACTCAGCCTTCTTTCATTAATACTCTTCAGGTAACAGGCAAGACTTTTTCCAACGTCTCCTGTGCTCCTCCCCAACTCGGTCGTTCACCCGGGAGGGTCACAGGCTGCTTTCAAGTACCTTGAAGGTTTCTTTGTTCTGCTCACTCGGTTTCAGTCTTGGAACGCTTACGGCTACCCGAAAGTGGGGGATTCTCGCCTGGCTCTCTCTATCTTCGTAACTGCAGATCAGTCCCTTGGTCTTCCGACTTCCATCGCCTGGTTCGTATCAGCCCCAAAAGAGCTGTTCCTTCTCATACCGAGCCTGGATGCGAGTGTGCCTGTGCGCGTCACTTTTTATTCGTCTGAACTGGAGTGTTACAAGTGGCAGGTGTATAAAGTTTTACAAAAAAATGAAATTCGGGTGCAAATTAAGTATGCTCAAAGTTTAAGACAATTTTGAAGAGATGTAAATCCATGCAAAGTTGCACTTTTGTGGGTGTCTACCACTCGTCTATTCGGCCACAACTTTCACACCCAGGCAACTCGGCACACTCCTGTGTTCAACCACTTTTGCTGATCGCAAAGTTTGTTATGATATATCTGTGGGTTTGTGGCAGGATTTGTGGGTTTGTGGCATGGCAAAGTGTTGTTCCTTATACAATTCCACATCGTTTGACCAATCTGCACTGAATGGTGCATGCTTACCTGTTAGGACCCTTCAGACATTACTGCCTACATGACATTTAGAAACCCCACCAGTTTCGCCAGATTTCAGCAAAAGTCAAAATGTGTTTGTGGCCTGCCGACGAAGCTGTAAACCATGTTCACCGGGAAGGGAAACAAAAAATGCTGTTTCTCAACCGGTCCCACAACGAGGAACAAAACTGGAGGTCCTTATGGGATCTCAAAAACAACATTTCAATGCCCTAGGATGCAAGGTTTCCGAGATGTTTGTACTGCAACCAAATGCACCACGCCAGGGTGAGGCGGAACAGCGACCTACCGGATCATTCATTTTCAACAACTGATGCGAGTGATTATATCTGTGTTCAGAACGAGTACTTCTGCTAGTATGTTACAAAAGAAAACGTATAAAGCGAAACGTTCGCATAGGGGCATCTTTGTGCTAAACAGTAATCGGAAAGGAGCCTATCCAAGGAGCCACCACCCTCACCCCAGTTATAACAAGTATGTGTTGAAAGACTGCTTAGAAGACAGGTGGCACTTCATTTTACGGAGTGCCACAGGAAAAGAATTCCGTACTTTAGTGGCAGCAAAAGAAAAAGCTCAGCTGCCAATACAGGAACATTTAACACAAGTGACCAAAACCCGCAAGCCTGGGCCGAGCGCAGAGCCCAAGCAGAAATTTAAGGAAACAATTTTGCCTGCAAATATTCTGTGCCTATACCATAGAAAGCACAGTGATCCCAGCAAAGAGATTTAAAAATCGATGTGCTTGGCCACAGGAAGCCATTGCAGGTGGCGTAGAACTGGAGATATATGATAATGTCTAGAGGTAGACGTAGCCAATCTAGCTGCTGAATTCTGCAGAACCTGAAGACACCAGATTATGTAGGCAGGTTGCACCAGAAAGAGAGCATTACAATTTTCCAAAGAAGATAGGAAAAGAGAGGCAACCACCAGCACCCCAACTTAGGCAGGTATAAACGGAAGAACATTTCACAGGATTTTAAGCTGAAAATAGCCTGACACACAACACTGATCTGCTTACCAGCAGTGAGGGTGGAGCACCTTTTAATCCCAAATCCTTCACAACTAAAACAGGGACAGGAAAAGGACCAAGAGAAAAATGCCCAAAAAGGTGGGTCCAGAGAGCCGTGGCAGAAAGAGGGCCCACAAATAAGACCTCGGTCTTGTCACCATTCAGCCTAAGCAGATGTTGCTCATCCAGTCTCCCACAGCAGCCAGAGACACTCTCAGTGTTGGCGCAGTCTCGTCCAGCACGAGGTCCAGCCGCACAATGATGTGGGTGACATCAGCAGAAGTAGAACATATAAAGCAGTGGGAGAGGATGAGCTTGGTCAAAAGGCTGAATGTAGAGGTATAAAAAGATCGGGGAGATTGCAGACCCTTGAGGAACAACGGAGGCGGGAGACATTGGAACAGACAGAAACAGGGCAAAAGAGAGAGAGAATGAGTCCTGTCCAAAAAAAAAAAAATAAATAACTTAACCAGGACAGAACATCCCCAAAGAGATTGGCATCAGAGACGTGGTCAAGCAGGACAGTAGGATCGATGGTATCAAAGGCGGCAGTGAGGTGTCATGCTGCGTCCTTGGTGAATATGGCAGAGACGGAAGTACTCATAACATGGTGTCTGGTTCCTCTTTTGACGGTCTAGTGTTTTATCCAACATGGCCGCCGCCACTATTTCCCTTGGTGGAGCCTCCTCCTCAGTGTATTGTATCCGTTTCCTGGTCGACGCACCGAGATACTGTCCTCAGCAGTTTAGTTTTCTCGTTCGTTTACTCCCTTGCCTTCTTGTCGGTCTCTACCGATTCCTTGCTTTGTTTACTTTTTATTCTTGCTTGTATCCCTTTTAGGTATCCTTCGTTTCGCTGTTTTTCTTCCCTCCGGTGTCGGGTACGTTTTATGCACTACTATTTTCTTTCATTATTCACTCAGTTTGGTTTCAGTGGCTAGCTTTAATTTCTGTATTTTCATTTCACTTTTCTATTTTGCTCTACCTTATTTTTCCTTGTGCGCCTTTTCGTCATGAATACCGCCGTGTATCATGCGGTACCAATACCTTCTAGTTATCTCTTAGTATTTTACTTTCCGTATTCCTTCAGTGTTTACATTCTATCTCGCTTACCTGTCTTCCTTCTTTTGCCGTACTGTGAGCTTTTACTTGTTTAACCGTCCACCGTCCCATTCGACAGTTCTCTTCCTTTCTTCAATTTACCCTTGCGGTTCCTTCCGTTTCTCTTGCTCTGCTCTTACTGCTTGTCTGTGGTTCTAGCTTGTCTGTCTTTGCTCAGTCAGGACTTTCTTTTTCCTTGCTGCCAAGCCAATCTTCACTGAAGTTGTCTAGATCCTCCATACTTCCTTCCGCCATAGCCAACTTCAAGGACTTCCTGTTGTGTCAAGGCTCTTCCCTATTGGGGAATATCGAAGCAGATTTAAGAGACTTTGTTCCTGACTTGATATCCAGCTGTTCCATCTTTTCAAGGCACTACAAAGAGAAAAGAAAACTCAGACTTAAACAACTTCAGGGTTTTTTACGCCAAGGAGGCTTTATCCCCGAATTTTTGGGGGCTAGCTCCTCGGGGTTCCCGTGGTCCTGAGTCATGTCTCAGGCCAAGGTGGCCTCTGAGGGAGCTCGCCCTTACCTTCATCAAAAGAAGGAAAGGAAGCCCAGAGAAGTATGGAAGTCTCGTTGAAAGAAGGAATCAGAGACCCACAACAGCACTTTTGAAGACACAGGTGAGGAGGAGGAGGAGGAGGAGGAGGAGGATGATCGGGAGGGATTCCCAGGTTTTGACAAGAGGTCAAGAAGAATGAGCGCTCATGCCACCCTGGTCCTGCAACCGTGCAAGATCGTCAACCACTGAGACCAGCACACCCTTGCTGCTATGCCCTGGACCAAATCTGGACTGAGAGGGTCAACAAAAGATGAACCCTCCAAAAAAGAGCTAAGACTGGGAACCAAATAGAGACTACAGAAGTTTCATCAAAAAAGGGAGTAAAGAGCAGGGGAGGAAATTACCCAGGACAGACTGATCCAAAGTGGGTTTCTTGAGAAGAGGAATAACTAAGGCATGCTTCAGGATAGAGGGAATATAGGCAGAACTAAATGAGAAATTGACAGCCTGCGTGATGAGGGGAGCTAATAAGAGGCATAGCTTCCGTCAGCACAGGAAGGGGAACAGGATCATTAGGGGAGGAAGATTGTAGCTCTGCCGCAGCCATGATCATGTTCTGAGGATTAAAACAGGACAGAAGGACCACACATGAGGTAAATAAATAGTACAGTCCACAACAGATGTTACAAACAGGAAAGTAACACAGCTGTGCGCAACTTCCTCCAACAGAAAAGTCACTTAGTACTTTTGTGGACTAATAGTATTAAGGATTAAGTCGATTTAGTGCATCAGCCCCAATGTTTCTCTATCTGGCACCCTAGTCATTAAAAAACTTCCCCCTTTTCAAGAGGAAGCTCAGGCCCTGAGGAACAAATGTGTTTGTTGATGTTGGCATGTCATGTCTCACACGCATTCTTTGTGCACAGAATGCATCACAATGTGCTTTGTTCATCATCATAGGGTTTCATGTGACTTCTGCGTGACTAAAATCATATATTTGCTTTTTGTTCTACATGGCTTTTAGCTCTTCCATCTATAGGTTTTTCTCATGAAAGTAAACCGTCTTATTTTATATAATAACATGTGGAGTACTGTAATTATTTTATTGCCGAAAACAAAACTAGAAAATAGCCAGACATCAACTTATAAACCATGTGTCAGTGGTCAAAGAAGACACACAGTTCATTAAGAAGACAGGAAATTTAAAATGTATACATTTTTTTAAACTCAAGGTTTACAGAGACTTCAAACAGAATACTAAAACAAAGAAGAAAAAAGGTGAGATTGTTTAGAATTAGACCGGAGAGGTTATGCAAAATCAGGGATGATAAGTTACTTTCTGAAGAGGTGAGGTGACACTGCTACTCTCTTGGGTTTCCCCTTACCTCTCAAAGCAGCTGGAAGCAGCAGCCCTCGTGACTGGGCCGGGGTTGCGCCTGCCCTTCAGGGGCCTGGAGAATCATCTAGTGGAACAATTCATGAACATTATGTCAGTCATTACCGCCATGACACTGATGGGCAGGTCAAAATTATAACAAAACTATAACAATTTACAAATCCTCAATAGTAATTTACCAAGATTGGGCACAGAAAGAATAAAGCTATCAAAATGAAGATTATATCAATACATTGTGCAAACACGAGAGGTTGTAGGATAAAGATGCATTTGCCACCCATGTTTGCTGTGTGGTTGTGATAAAGGCACCGTACACATTTTATATTACCAGTGATTTAGTAACTCCATTCTCATCGCAGCTCATTCAAAGAAGCCACGTTTGTACCACCTGTGTGAACCAGTGGGAGGAGTCGCACTAAGTAGTGTCATGGTTCAAGGGTCTTTATAAATCTCCTATCGCTATGAGGCAAGTTCCCTACCTAACCAAACCAACAAGGGTGCTCAACAAAGTACAACAGAAATGTTCTTCGTCCGAATCCTAATATCTAATGTGCTCTACCACTTAGGAAAAATAAAGCATTTTCTTTTAAAGAAATAGGCCGGAGCAATAGCCTCAGTCGCTGGCTTCTGCCTGGCCCAACACTTGGTTCCCTTTTCCAGGAAGAAGGCATAACGTTTTGTCAAGTTCTGCATTTCTTTACACAAAGTTCATCAGTACATGTCCTGTATGACAAGTCTTTACACAAATTCAACACGGTTCTCTTTTCTCAGGAAAAACAAGCATTCCTGAACACACTTCCAACCTTTCCTCCTTGGTGCTTGGTAATGACAAGGTCTTATTAAACACTGGAACCCTCCAGGTTCTTTCTTGTCCCAGTTCTCTTCAGTATGCTACGTAGTTGTAGGACTCCCCCAAAGTCCTCCATTCATCTGTCAGGCTTGCTTTAGCAGAGCCTCAGTAGGGCGTCTGTCTGTTTGGGTTTAATAGCTCCCGTAACCCTCATGGCTTCTCCAATCTTGTGTTTTAATGTCTATCGGTTTGGTAGGGCTCCCCAAAGCCCTCCGGCCCTTAGATTGGCTTGTTTTATGAAGGCCTCGGTAGGACGTATGTCCGTTCGAGTTTTCTGGGCTCCCGTAACCCTTGTGGCTTCTCCAGCCTCTGGTTTCACAGTACAGCCCTCTCAATGACAGCTCTCTCAATGACGTTACCACTTTAGGAGAATTCGCTTCCCTTCCGCTGCTCAGTTCGGCAGCTAAGAAACTTCTATTGTGGAGATCAGGGAGCCAACTTCTCTACTGCAATCTGGTTTCAGCATCAGTTAACGGGCCTTAGGCCTACCACCGCTTCCGCGTGGTCACGCAACAGGTGAGACAGTCGCTTTGCTGTCTCCGTCTCCTGACCATGGCGTCCGTCAGACGCCATCCTTCGAGCGTCTTGCAAGCATTTTGTTCACTCTCCATGCTACAACCGGTTCCGTGGTCTAGCCTGCCCTTCGAAGACATCTTCCCGTCAGAGACTCGCCTCTGTGTAGGATTCTCTCTTCCAGATTCAAAGTTCCTTGTGGTTTTATGTACGTCATCAGAAACAAAAGGCGTGTGTCTTTCCTCTTAGACTGTGGACTTCAGACAAGATCCAGCATTACCTAAAGCCAAAGAGTTAAAGGAAATGTCACTATTTTGTGAATACAAAATAGTATCTGTGACGAATCAGAGGATGTCGTCCCTTCTCCCCCAGGGGGAAACTTTTCTCATGGGGGAAGGGCGATGCGTCCACAGTACAATAGTCCCTCTGGGGGTGGTACACTGAGGGAGGATCACATGGGCAAGGAACCCTTATGGGATTGGAGACGACCATTATCATAGAACGCAGAATGACCCTGCTTCAATACACTCCCTGCCCTGCTAGAGAGGACTGCACTCCTTTCCTACTTGCATTCACCTGTTCCCGAGACTTTTCACCATTGTTGTGCTGGTGGGTGGACCCACAGTACAAAAAAGCATTTGTGCCGCGGAGCGGCCGCGGAGTGGACGTAGAGTGACAGTCCTGCAGTCCTGGCAGGCCGGGCAGCCAGAGCCAGGGCCCCCATGGACTCCCCTCCCCTCCCCTCCTTGAAGACGGACGATGTCTTCGCAGTGCTTGCCTAAAAACGCTTACAACAATCTCCACACCGACAAAAAAAAATAATAACTTTGCAAGAGATAACCAATACAAAGCTGGACCAGCCACTACGCACAAAACCAAAAGGGAGACCTAAGGTCATTAAACTGCTTAACACACCACCACCAAACCACCAAAAACCATCTGCATTGACCACACAAACCTGGAGCCATCGGCTGCTGCGGCGGGGCCTGGCAGAGAGGAGCCCGTGGACGCGGCATCCATAGAGTTGGCGCCGGTGGCGTTGGTGGCCGGCGTCAATGCGCCTGCCCCAGGTTGGCCGCCCACTCGCCTGCCGGAGTCGCCTCCCGGAGGGGATTCGGCGCCGGCCAAGGTGGGCGAGGTGGTGAGGGGTCGGGGGCGTTCGCCGACGAGATGCGGAGACGACGTAGTCGGAGAGGCTCCAGTGGGAGGTCCGTTCCCGCCAAGCGCTCCTGGTTTCGACAGCAGCCTTCCGCCTTCGGCTGCTCCCGAGCTGGCCCCTGGGGAGGGGGAGCGGGGAGTGGAGGAGGTGGTGGGCGAGCAGGTCCGTACGCTTCCTCCAACGACAGCCCGGATCCTCGAGCCCCGAGAAAGAGGGGGGGCGGCGAGATCCATGTGGAGACTGTGAGGGGGGGGGGTCGTGCCCGCCCAGCAAGTGTCTGCCTCTTTGATCGACACCAAGCGACCAGACTCTGCCCAGGAAGCAGATGAGGCCCCGCCCTTGGCAACTATCAGCGAAGTGCAGGCTCTGATCCATGCGGAGCCGAGTACAGGATCATTGTCATCTCCGGGGGATGTAAGCCAAGAAACAGATGAGATCCTGTTATCAAATAACAGAAAACGCCAAAGATCTGCACAGCTCCATAAAACCGAGAACGTTTCCAATAGAAATAGCACAAAAAAAACAACAAAGGGGCTACAAACTAAAGGAAAAGGCCTAGCCCAGAAAAAAACTACAAACACAAACGGTAGTGCTATTAATTTGAGAGACTTTTTCAACCTCAGGCCATCCTTCACTAATGTTGGAAGGGCTGAACTAACTGACCTGGAAATCCTAGAAGCCCTGAATGACTGTTTGCCGGTCTCCAAACAAAGACGGATCGAGTACTTTACACCGCAGGTTCCAATTAACATGGGAAAGGCGGTCTGTGGTATAACTGAAGTGACCAAAGAGCTGACGCCCCGCATCGATAGCATTCTAAGCCCCCAAATATTGACGCCTCAGAGGACAGTGCTACTTCCTGGGGAGCAAGAGCTTGCCGAGGGCCCAAACCAGAGAGCCCTCGCATAGTCCAAAAGATCGCGAATGGATCCTCGACTACGAAGGAAAACGATCATCCTCTACCCTCATCACTTGTGTTTAAAACCCAAGAAAAGAGTGGTGGACAAACGAAGGGCCAAGAGACACTGTTGGCGAAAGGTGACAACCACAAAATCATAATTATAGCCACTGCCAAAGAGCCCTTGGAAAACACGCAAATCAAGATGACGCAAAAGGGCAGTTTTCAGATAAATGGCACACCATCATGCAAACAAAAAACCAACTGTTCAATTCTCAATACCGATCAAGCGTTTTGTGACCACCCAATGGTGCATGAACCTTGCAGGAAACTGACAGAAGTCACCCAGCTACAACGCCCGTTTCAAATGGGTTCTTTGCCAGACTGGCATATCCCTTCGACAAAAGGGCTGCCACCGCTGCCCGTTGAACAGAATCTAAGCACTTCCACGCCATATAACCTGGATATGCCTGCAATAATGTCGACAGTGTCAATAGCTCTCTGTCCATTTATGAAGCTATACGAAGGTATAAGCGACACATTGAAAGACCACACGTCCATCCAAGCATCATTATTGACAAAAGTGTCTTTCTTGGAAGCTTACATCATATCGCAGGAAAACATCAAAGTAAGCGAAGTACAAACGAGGGTTCTGGGCCCAGCGGGGACTGGGCCAGTCCAGGCCCTAAACAGTTCACTTTGCAAAGAAGTTGGCTCCCAAACTGCTCTCACGATAGATCTAACGGAGAGCACAACTGTGCTCTCGTCAGTATCAAAAGTTAACGCCAAAGGGGGGCAAACGTCGGCGAGGAGCGAAACCTGTCCAGCATTAGAGCCAGTATTCGTTCTATATAAAACGAACAAAGGGTCGTCTAAAGATAATGAAAAGCCAAAAAATAGACTAGGGGAAAAAACACTGTTGACGGCCCCAGCGTCATTAGCAAACAAAATCGAAGTCTTGAGTACAAACAAGTCACCAAAGACAATAGAAGAATTTACGCAAGAGGATTTGATAAATTTGAGTACCTACTGCGACGACGAAGACCTGCAGGAAAAAAGGAACGAAACAACAAGTAAAGACTTAGCGACAGTTGAGCCACGAAACGCTGAAAACCAAAGCAAATTTAATAATAAAGAAGAAAACGTCCACAAATCTTACAAAAACAGAAGAACTGAGAGTGTAAGAAAGGAGTCATCAAACTCAACTCCTCGACACTCAGAAAACCTAAGCAAATACAACAAAGAAGGAAAAAAAGTTTACAGGATGGAGTATGGACACGAAAACACCAGAAATGGAAATCAAAAAGAGTCCATAAAGGATAAAAGAGATGGAAATGCAGCGAGTTCTTTGCGGAAGCAATATAAGAGGCGGGACAGACCGTCCCCCGGCCAGACAACACCAAAAAGACACAAAACATCGTCAAAGGCAAGGCTAACATACGACGGGCCTCCTAAATTCCATTATGTCTCAAAAACAGAAAAGTACAACAAAGCTCACGTTCAAAGAGAGACGACAAGATGGATTATGAAATTAGAATAGATTGAGGGCAATGACGACGTAATTACGCTAAATCGAGGGGGTGTACTCTCTTTGTTCAGCTACATTCCGTCATTAGCCCAAATAAGATCCAAAGACTTACTAATCGTGGACCCGAGTCATACACGGAAAAAGGCAGTGGCCCACCTGTACATTGCCTCAAAGAACATTAAAACCCAACTGGAAAACGACTCTAACAAACTGCTGAAAATGGGATATGATCTAACGGAATCAACGAGAGAGATCACTTCAAGGGCCGGTGAAGTTCTGCCCCGGGGGAAAGCCCGTTCTGAGCCAGAATCGAGACAAAGAGGCCATAAACCACCTGCAAGATCAAAGGGAGAAAGACCAGGACCTCTGCAAGGAAGCTAAAAATCGTAGTAGAACTGAAAATACTTGCCCACGGAAACCTTTAGATCACGCATCGGAAGACTATCATGACAGGTCACCAGTGAGGAACAGAAAGTGTCGTGAAAGTGACCATATGTCTTCAAACAGACGCTCTACTAAAGTCCATCCGGACCAATTGAGGTCTAACCCTCGTGGACGAGACGCAAAACCAGCAAAGATGGTGGTTTCTCCTAGCAAACCTCCAGCAAGAAAGCTGTGGGACTGGTTCCCGAAAATGCTGCAAAAACACAAAAGCTAGCAATCGCTTATCTCGGAGCAAGTCGATCAACAGCAACGCGGCGGAAAACCAGCTACAGGTGGCCTAAAACTTTGCTCCTGGAATACAAGAGGCCACGGGCACCTTACGGCACCTAGTGATGTAAAACTATCAGAATTTTACGTCCTCTGTTTCCAGGAGACCTGGCTAATGGAGTCGCCTTCCCTTGACGGGTACAACATCTTTTTGGCCCCTGCAAAAAAGGGCTCGAAAGGGCGTCCGACATCAGGAATCTTGACTGCGATCCGACATAACTGCGGCCTGTCTGAAGCAAAGGTTTTGAGAAGTAATCAATCTTTACTCATGATTAGTACAAAACTGGATGAGCATAAAACAAACAAAGGTAAAAATGTAAAATCGACATTAGTTATAATGAACATTTACTGGAACCCAGCGGTTGTCGACGCCAGAAATTTCCTGAAAATGATTGAACAAGCCATTGACTCGGCCACAGCTACCATGCTGCATTACACCTATTGCTGTGCGGGGACATCAACGCTTCCTGTGATAAAAAAAACGAAAAAGAACACTCGGCCCAAAAAACTTCATCCACAGTCTCAAGAGGGAGGGCATGGTCAAAACTGATGGCATCCAGGGATCTACACAACATGAGTGAGGTCCTAGCCAAAGAAACCTTTCTCCCCACTTGGGAAAATGGCCCATGTAACGCAACAATCGATTACATCTATGTCTCCGACAACCTGGCGAGACTAACTATGGAATTTGGGGTGACAAGGACCAGCAAAAGTGACCACAACTTTCTGCACGTTACCTGGCAGACAAATCAGATCCAAAACCCAAAGACATCAACTCAACTGGAAACAAACATCAGAGGAACAAAAATAAAATTGTCAGCGAATGCAATAATCGACCTCAAACGGAAGTACTGTGCTCAAAACATCACTACTCAAGCAAACGAGACAGACTATCTACCGCTCTTAGAGATCTATAAAAAGAAGAGGTGCCCCAAAAACAACGAAGAACCCAGGAAGCATGTGTACGACAAACTCTTGGTTGAAAAGAAGAGAGTCCTAAGAAAAGTGAAGAGGGAAGCCCTCGTTGGAGGTCTCACAAAAACAGACAAGACAGTCATAGAGGCCACCAGGGTGTACAGATCATGGCTCAAACAACATCGGGCGAAATTGTTCCAGCAAGATGCCGAGGAAATCCAAACAGCTATACGAGGGAACAAAAGCCGAGAATTCTGGTCGCTAATAAACTCAGCTACACCACAAGAAAAATCAACTATAATTAACAACGTAGGAGAATCGGAATGGGTGAACTTCTTCAAAACCCTCTTTGCCCTACCAGAAACAACCAGGGCTTCTAAGCACAACTCCAAATCTGCACAATGGATTATCTTGGATAACATCGAAGACATAAGTTGTCAGATTAGGTCACTTAAGAACTCCAGAGCGCCCGGCCCTGTTGGGATCACCAACGTGGATCTAAAGGCACATCCTGAAGAATGGACGGCCTTCCTGTGTGAAATTTTCCGGAGATGTGCCCTAACAAAATCAATCCCCCCATCATGGAAATCAGCGATGGTGGTGCCCATCTTCAAAAAAGGCAACAAAAGCGACCCGGCAAACTACCGCCCAATCGCCTTGCTGGATTGTATAGGCAAGGTGTTTGGGTCCCTCTTGCTAAAGGAATTTAAGGCGTGGGCTAAAACGACGCCTTGCGAGGACCATTTACAATCAGGGTTCAAGAAAAATGTTGGTACATCTGCAAATATCTTGATAATGAACATCATGAAACATAACGTCCTCGAGGGAGGCCCACGGATCTTCACTGTCTTTGTGGATCTTACTCAGGCCTTTGATCGTATAGACAGAGGCCTGTTATGGGACAAGTTAGAGGCATGGAACTGTCCGCCTTCCATCTTAGAACCCATTAAAGCGCTATACTCGGAGACAAACATAAGGGTGCGCCTGGATCAACAGGGTCTCTTATCCGCCCTGATTCCAACGAAAAGGGGTGTCAAACAAGGTTGCCCTTTGGCTCCGGCACTGTTCTTGGCATTCCTGGGAGACATTAAGATATCGGAAGAAATGGTGCGCAGTTTCGCCCCTAAAATTGGGAAAGTGCACGTGGGAAGGCTCCTGTATGCAGATGACGTTATACTCCTTGATTATACACCAATAGGACTGCAACGTCAGTTGAGCAACCTCCAGCAGTACATGGAAAGAAACAACCTGCAGATAAACGACAAAAAAACCAAACTAATGTCTCTGTCCAAAAACACTAAAACCACTGGAAAGACGAATCTAGTTCTGAATAAAAACCAGATCGAAAACGTGACGGAATTTAAGTATCTGGGCGTCATTTTGGACAATTCCAAAAAAGAGACTGGTATGCAAAATCTCCTAAAAGAAAAAACTAGAAAACTCATAGCACAAGCAAAAGCTATTGATAGGAAATTTGGTCGATTTTCCTTGATCCCGGTGATCAACTTTTATAAAATGAAGGTGGTCCCAACTTTAGCCTATGGAGCAGATGCGTTGCCTAACATTTCCACATCCATCGGGTCTACCCTGGAGGCAATGTTCTGGCGGTCTATCTTGGGGCTTCCAAAATGCGTGCCTATAGCGTGCATAAGACAAGAACCCAGTCTCCTTTCCCTCGAGGGATCAGTAAGATGCAATTCCATAATGCTCTTCTGTAAATGTCAAACGGCGGACAGTCCTTCTGTCTACTCTTGATTCTTCAAGAAATAAATGAACAAAAATGTCAGATGCTAAATGGCTGGTCAGATCGAATCAAGAAAATCCTTCAAGAAGTTTCACTCGATATGGAGACCCTTAACACCAATACAGTAAAACTACTGACCAGAGTGAAGGAACTCGATTGGATCAAAACAATTGAGAAAGCGGCTTCAAACAAGCTAACGAGTCACCTGCCGGTGAATATTAGCAAACTAAACGAGCTACAACCATTCGTCAAGCAGTTCCCGTCCAAGCAAGCAAGGTCTCTGGTTACTAAGAGCTAGACAGAACTTGCTATATACAAATGAGATCTTATTCATACGGGGTCTCGCAACTACAAACTCCTGTAGATTTTGTGGCCCAACAGAAGAAATAGAAACCATCCGTCATTTGCTGCTTTCTTGTCCTGAAACCTTGAAGTTAAGATCTTTGTACCTGAGACACATCTTCTCGGACTACGTGCTGCAGGACGAAGCACTTTGTTGGTCAAGGCTAATAGCGGGCGACCAGACCCCATGGCTGTTAGCATCCTATAACATCTTACGCAACTTACAAGAAATCCTGCAGGCTCCACCAAATGTAGTGGTGTTCGGCTCTCCACAAACGTCTCCTCCACATTAAAATAAAAGTGTCTTCACTGACAGTTTCACAGAGACTCAGGACACGAAGTCAGACAAACATTATCAAGTGGTAACGGAAAATCATTCCTTCTTTTGTAAAAATCTTAGATTAAAAAAAAAAAAAATACACACAACCCCTTCCCCCCAATACTAAATTCTCCTTCCCCCTCTCTAGACAAAGTCAATGAATTTTGTTGTCAAGTCAGTCAACCTAATATGCATGGCAGGACTTAAAGACCAGAGAGTACAAAGTATCCTACATTTGGTTTTGAAACGGGTATTGTGAAGAGGACCGGGAGTCCAAGGATCAATTTAGAGAACAAGAATGGACGGTCTAGCTTCTCTAGGCAACGGATTGGCCCAAAGCAGTATAACAATCCCACGCAGGAATTTGAAAGAGGCTCAGATGGGCCGCAGGTGATGGAGAGCAATCCTCTGAGGAGGAACAGTGGGAGGCATGCACCGGAGCAGCAGACATAAGCAGAAAGGGAAGCTATGGCCGGAGGAAATGGTGAATCTAAACGTGCTCCAGGACGGGAGGACTACTCGAGCTGCTGCCGAGCGAATCCTCTGCACGGCCCAGGAGCAAGAGAGAACGCACAGCTGGGAAAAGTAAGACAGTGGAAAGAGAGGGTCTGGCATTCTGAAGCATATAATACGTCCCAGAATAAGAGGGGTCTGGGACCCCAATGATAAAAGAAGCAAACAGGAAGCGGTGCATGCTCGGCAGCGGAATGAACCAAGTGGATACAATCCTACAGTGAGAGCCTAGGACCTGCACCCAAGTAAGAAACCAAGAATAACAGGGGTCTGGGACCCCGACGATAAAAGAAGCAAACAGGAAGAGGTGCATGCTTGGCAGCGGAATGAACCAAGCGGATACAATCCTACAGTGAGAGCCTAGGACCTGCACCCAAGTAAGAAACCAAGAATAACAGTGGTCTGGGACCCCGACGATAAAAGAAGCAAACAGGAAGAGGTGCATGCTTGGCAGCGGAATGAACCAAGCGGATACAATCCTACAGTGAGAGCCTAGGACCTGCACCCAAGTAACAAACCAAGAATAACAGGGGTCTGGGACCCCGACGATAAAAGAAGCAAACAGGAAGAGGTGCATGCTTGGCAGCGGAATGAACCAAGCGGATACAATCCTAAAGTGAGAGCCTAGCACCTGCACCCAAGTAAGAAACCAAGAATAACAGGGGTCTGGGACCCCGACGATAAAAGAAGCAAACAGGAAGACGTGCATGCTTGGCAGCGGAATGAACCAAGCGCATACAATCCTACAGTGAGAGCCTAGGACCTGCAACCAAGTAAGAAACCAAGAATAACAGGGGTCTGGGACCCCGACGATAAAAGAAGCAAACAGGAAGAGGTGCATGCTCGGCAGCGGAATGAACCAAGCAGATACAATCCTACAGTGAGAGCCTAGGACCTGCACCCAAGTAAGAAACCAAGAATAACAGGGGTCTGGGACCCCGACGATAAAAGAAGCAAACAGGAAGACGTGCATGCTTGGCAGCGGAATGAACCAAGCGGATACAATCCTACAGTGAGAGCCTAGGACCTGCACCCAAGTAACAAACCAAGAATAACAGGGGTCTGGGACCCCGACGATAAAAGAAGCAAACAGGAAGAGGTGCATGCTTGGCAGCGGAATGAACCAAGCGGATACAATCCTAAAGTGAGAGCCTAGCACCTGCACCCAAGTAAGAAACCAAGAATAACAGGGGTCTGGGACCCCGACGATAAAAGAAGCAAACAGGAAGACGTGCATGCTTGGCAGCGGAATGAACCAAGCGCATACAATCCTACAGTGAGAGCCTAGGACCTGCACCCAAGTAACAAACCAAGAATAACAGGGGTCTGGGATCCCGACGATAAAAGAAGCAAATGAGAGTTGCATGCTCAGCAGGGGAGTAACCCAAGCAGACAACGCTGCACAGTCTGGGACCCGCACCCATATGAGAAACCAAAGTATACAGTGACGAAGAATAAGAGGGTCTGGGACCCTGTGAGAGAAAGAAAGTCAGTCCATGAGAGGACACTTGCTTGGCAGGAGAGTGAACCAAGCATTTGGAATATTGCGAGTCTGCAACCCACACCCACTTGAGAGGTTGAGAATAAGAGGGTGAAGAACCCTGGAACTGATCAAAGGAATCCTATGCTTGGTGTGCCAAGTTTGTAGGCCAAACAACTGAGAACCCAAGACGTATGTCTTTGTGAATAGAACAGTGATATTTTACCTTAGAGGGTAAAAGGGGCTCAGGAGCCCTCAAGGATTGAAAGTAAGATAAGAGGTCTAGGGGAAAGGAACACAACCCTAGCATTGGAGCCTCCTATTTCTGAACATTGTTTTTTTTCCCAATCACGTTTAATTACCAGAGAGACTGGGAACTTTTGGTTCAAGCTGCCACAAACACTTTAACTTTGGGAAGAGATCCTCCTTGCACAGTTACTTTAGATTATTAGCGTTGGGGACAGAGGTAGGTTTTGTGACACGACCGTCACAGACTTCTTCAGTTTTGGACATCCTGACAATGACACTAGTTTTCTTTGAGGTAGGGATAACCCTCTTAGCTTAAGGGAGAGAGAGATCTTTTTTCAACCCTTTCTTGATTAATAAAAGTCTATATCCAAAAATATGGCACCATTGTGTCCAAGCCTTGCTTCTACACACTTACATATCACAAATAAAAGGGGGTGTTGCTGCTCTTTTTCTATGGATTTCATGTGAGATCCAGGATTACCTGAAGGAAATGTCACTGTTTGGTCCGTAGTAACAGTCTTTCCAATTCCCATGTAGGCTGACGATGTACTCTGCACTGGGAGTTCCGTACCGGAATGGGAGTCAATGGGCCTCATTACAAGTCCTGCTGTAACCGTGCCGGAAAAACCTGCAGGTTATCGCCAGACCCGTATTACCATTCCTCCTCCGTGATTCCCGGAATCACCGGGGCATTACGACCACAGTGACCCGGGAATTCCGGAGGCGGAATTCTGCAAGTCCCCATTCCCATGGAGTCCCACAGGACTCCATGGGGATGGGGACAATGGAAACACTGGTTCCGTCTATGACGGAGCCGGTGTTTCCATGTCTGCCTGCAGGCGGTTGGTGTAAATCCCACCAGGTCAGACCTAGCGGGAGTGACACCTCCTGCCTGCAGGATTCTTAATCAGCCGGTCCGGAAAGAATGGTGGTGGCGGTTTTACTGCCACTGTTCTTTCCGGACTGGCAGGGTCGTAATGAGGCCCTATGTCCCTTAGAGGGGAATCACTCCCAGTGAGGTCCCACTTGCCCAGAGCGATCGGGAGGGTCTTGCTGAGCAGTATCACTGCCCCAAGCCTCAAAGCTGGTGGCTCCCCTCTTGGGAAAAGGGACGAATAGTCCACATTTATCGCACTTCACGACTTCAGTAATAGACTGGCCCCCTCTTAGGATTAGTAGTACGCTTAGGAACCAAAACACATTACATATCATTGCCCATGAACGTATTGCTTCTGGTTTAATTTGAGAAAAATATCCTGATTTTATGTAGCACTTCATAACAGATTCTTTCAGCTTCTAAGCACTGTAATGAAAGCTTTTATTAATGATTTTGCAAAGGTATTCAATTCATCAACTTCAGCAGGCTGAGTTGGCTCTACCACGATTCGAACGTTTACAGTTCAGGCATCCCCTGTCTGAGACAAACGTATCCAGGCAGGAGGGTGCCGTCCCTTACAACCAAAACCAAGTAAATTAGGAACCTGCACTTTTTCACAGGAAAATTCAACGACTAAAGCTATGAACCGATAGGCACGCTTCATAGCTCGAAACAGAATGAGTAAATTCAAACCTGTGAAAGCCACAGATATGTAAACAGAAGGGAAGCAAAGGGAGGTTAGCATTTTAATTTCCATAGAAAAGATGCACTTCCAAATCAACGCTAAAATGTCACCAAGATCTTATGTTGAAGTGAGAGGACTCCTCACTAAATGCATTGGTGGGGCATCATTTTTGTCCTTTCAGAAAATCTTAATCTGGGGTGGATAGAGTGCATGATCAAACACACAATCTTTCCCTATGATGGTCTCTCAGTCTCCATCTTCCCTTCTTCTCTCCACTCGTCCCTCTGCTCCACTCTGTGATGAATCGGAGGTGTTCATACCACAACTCCTGACCTGGACCCCTTCTCATGTGGCCAGGGAAAGGCAGCTGCTACCGAATCCTGACCCTGGGGTTGGTATTATGCGGGAGGATCACGTTGGAGGGGACTCAGGTATGGAGGGATTGCAGACCCTCTGAATAATTTCCCTCATGATCATACAGTCCTAATGGCTTATTGTAAAGTTGAAGATTATGATGTTGAAACAGATAAGAACATTATGGACTTCAAGTCCCATAATGCTTTTAGTACTGAGACAAGGAAGCAGGATCCAGAGTTGCTAAACCATAGTGAGTGATCTAGTTGTGGTAATGACCCACACCTGAGCGGAACCTTTAAACATTTAAAAGCCTTTCAAGTGCGCGTTGAGGAGAAGCAGCAGCAGGAGGAGGAGGAGGAGGAAGCAGGAGTTGGAGCTGCTGCTGTATTGACATCTAGACGCCATGAAGACAACGTGGCAGAGGTCGGAATTCCTAACACATGCAGAGGACATGCAACGGGGGAAGCAGTATTGTGGTCAGCTACCCCGTAAGTGAGAGAAGCTCTCCAAGTCCTGTAATATGCTCCGGTGTGAGGCCTTCACTTGTGAGCATTTGGAGATGTGAAAGGTCCAGTGACAGTCAGCTGTGGGAGTCCCAATGAGGGATGAAAGAGTCAGGTGAGTCGGAAGGAGACGCCAGGAGAGACCTGCGAGTTGGCCTATTGTAGGCGACTCTGGGGTGCTCCGAAGGAGACCGCCGTGTTAGAACCGACATTTTGAATACTGAACCTTTAAAGTAAAGCACACTGGGTGCAACTCCCCTATCAAGAGATGTCAGATAGGGCAATATTGTAACCTACATTGTAACCCACATTGCCAAAGTCAAAAGGGGACAATATTAAAGCAAAGTAAATACAACTTGCCAAAAGGGAATATTCAATCAGGGAATGTAACTGCATTGCCCACGCCAAAGGAGGGGTAAAGTAAAACCCAGGGACTACACCTTTCCTAAAGAGGGATATCTAAAAGGGGACATTAGAACCTGCATTTCCAAAGAAAGCTGCAAGCGACATTAAGACGATTTGAGCAGAATATAGCCCCAGAGCATAATATCTCGAGGGAGCAAGTTATAACCCACTTTGCCAACAGCCAAAGGGTTGTGTAAGTAGAAATCAAAGACTGCAGGAGAAAAGTCCCCATTGTAGAAAGGATCAAGGGGGAGAGAAGTGCAACTTGCATTGCTCATGGTAAACAGACCAATGTGAGAACTATTGTCCTTTTATACAGTATGGTTTTGAAAGAAGCTGTAAGACAATTGTGTTCAAAGTCAAGAAACTAAATCAGGAAGCAGTTCTTGATTCAACTTTCCCCATTGAGGATTAAAAGGGTTGAAAGTTTGGAACAAACCTTAACACAGAGTACAAGTTGTAGTAGGAGGGGTTTTATCCTGGCAGGAGATTAAACCAGGTGGTTAATACTGGCAGGTGAGTAGACCAGACACTTTGATATTATTTAGCCTGTGCGCACGTCTAGTTTTCAGCCTCTCGTTGCATTTTAGCTTTGCCATCTATGTGATTTGCCATATAACAGACCAAACGGCATTGTATTCCGCTACTAGTTTAGTCTGCGTGAACGTCTACTCATTAGCCTTTCGCTGCATTTTAGCTTCCACCATGTTAACCCATGCGATTTGCCAGACAGAAGCCTACGCTTCCCTTCACTTAGCATTACTCTACTCTGTGCTCCTTGTCCAAGTCTTGAAATCCTACAACTGTGCATCCACAGGTCTGACCCCTACTCAAGGCCCCATCCTCGATTTATAGCCTACTAACACACATACCCCACATACCTTACCGCCCACCTAACACACATAACCTACGTATACGCCATGTACCTACCACTGCTCTATACGACTTTACTAAGGGCTCTCCTTTATATAATCCCCTTAGAAGATTTCACTATGATACAATACCTCCCCCCACCGCCACCTGCACACAACCCCTCCAAGCAGACTAACATGACTACTAGACCTTGCACCCTAATACAGAGGGACCTTAAACTACGCGCGAGACTCCTAAGACTGTATGACCCTCTACCTAAAAAAGTGCCCAATAATGCCACCACTAGCCCTTGCAAAACTAGCCGACACTACCTTCAACTCAATAGTAGACTCTTCCGAGAGACTACTACGACCCCGAAATGCACTCTCAATGTACTGCCCCAATCAGTTCACCCGACGATAAAAGGTGCACTTATAAATGCACGCTCTATGGTCGCCCACGCAACAGAGATTGCACATCTACTACAAATGATAATATAGACTTCCTAGCCATCACAGAATCCTGGCTCCACCCCGCAGCTGGTCCAGCAATTATGCTAGGCATCCCAGATGACCATACCCTCCTTAGACTAGATCGTACCACCTCTCGAGGCGGAGGTCTTGCCATAATATACAAAACCAACCTCACACTGAAACTCGATCCACCTCATAGTACAGTCTCTTGTGAAGCCCTTACAGCCAAGCTGACTATAACCAACTCACAGTCGGTAACTATCCACCTTATTTACCGACCTCCAGGCCCTCTAGGACTCTTTGAAGAAGAACTAACAAATATCCTTTCTAACAACCTGAAAATCATCCCAGAGACTTGTTTTAGGAGGTTTTAATTTAGGACTCAATGACCCTCTAGACTCTAATGCCACTCAAATTAACAATTCCCTAGAGGAATTAGGATTCACCCAAAAGATTACATGTCCTACCCATACGAAAGGCAGAACCGTCGACTGGATTGCCGAGCATAACTGCCCAATCACGGTCCCATCTATCATGCCCCAGCCTTGGTCTGACCATCATCTGATTATGTTCTCATTAGAGGCCTCACAGTGTAGCCCCAGCAGTCCCCACTAGAAACAAAAGAAAGATTACCTCTGAAAATCTCATCCTCCTGATCCTACCTACTCTTATCTCTATCCCAGATTACACGGACCCATTCACCATGGTAGATTTGTATAACAAAGTGATGTTATCAGCCCTTTATGCCATAGCACCCCTAAGGATGAGAAAGAGCAAACCCCGTAAACATGTGAATACATGGTTCCCTCCACAATTAAAAGCAATTAGACATGAGAAACGTTGTGGGAAAATATGGAGACTTGATCCATCAGAGACTAACAAGAACAACCTAAGTAAGCAATCAGCCTTTTACAAAAAAGAAATAATTTCCGCCAAACAAACATCATACAACCTCTGAATTACGCAAGCGAAGTCTAATACCAAAGAGCTCTTTGCAATTCTGAAAGAGGTAGAATCGCCTATCCAAACCCCAGACTCTTGCCTTAAGGACAAAAATTGGTGCACAAGCATTCAAAACGCTTTGGCTAATAAAATTACTACCCTGCAAAATAAGATTAACCACAAAAAGGACACCCTTCTCACTACCTCTAAACCTAGCAACAGTAATATGTCAGTGACACATTCCATCTTGACCCCTCCACACGAATCCACTCCACACTTCAACTTCCGTAAAGTCTCCATCAAAGAGGTTGAGAAAGTTATCCTCACTCTCAAACCATCGGACTGCCATGACGACCTATGCCCATCGCACTTTTCACCTTTTATCTCTAAATTAATAAATGCATCCTTCACTTCAGGCACGATACCCAACAATCTGAAAAAGTCCTGGATCCTCCCACTCCTCAAAACACAAATCCTAGACCCTTCAACTCCTACAAACTACCGCCCTATTACCACTGTGCCATTCCTGCTTAAAAATCTAGATAAAATGGCATACTTACAAATCCAACAATACTTAGAACACAACCACCTTTTAGGAATCCGGCAGTCAGGTTTCAGACCTCAACATGGAACTGAAACCGCTCTGGTCGACATTAAGACTCAACTAGATGAGTTGAGAGACGAGGGCAAGACAGCACTACTGCTGCTCCTTGATCTCTCAGCAGCATTTGACTTAGTCGACCATGAGATCCTGTGCAATCACCTTGAGTCGGCCGCCCACTTCTCCCAAGAGGCAATAGACTGGATTCAGTCTTCCTCAGTAATAGAACAATGCAAATCTTCTCCCCGCTAGCAGCTGCTGACCCCTAGGCCCATTACCTGCAGCGTGCCTCTGGGCTCTTGCGTCTCCCCCATCCTGTACAACATCTTTACGAAGCCCCTTTTCAATGATCTCGACGGCCTGGGTATCACCTACACGAACTACGCTGATACCCAGATCCTCATCCTGTTGACGAGGGATTATGAAAAGGATTTGGCCTTTGTAAATAGAGTGTACCTCATCATCCAGGCATGGATGGCCTCACATGGATTATGCCTGAATGATGACAAAACAGAACTCCTCATTCTTGGTACAACAGCCAATATCAACAAATTTGACCAAAACTACTCATTTGAAATTGACAACAACACTATTGCTGTGGCCAAGGAGGTAAAAACTCTAGGCTTTTACCTAGACTCCACACTATCATTTAAAAAACAGGTAAACGCAATGGCCTCCGCCACCGCCTATACCTGTAAACTTATCAGAGCAGCCAAACCATTCCTATCTTCTAACTGCATTACTCTGGCTAGAGCTCTGATCCTATCCAAGTTAGATTACTGCAATGCCCTTTATGTAGGCAGCAACAAACACCGTCAAATTTCCACCAGAAAGCTTTCTGCTTTTTGGTTCCACATGTCCCGATGATCATTATCTTGGTCTTTTTGGTGTTTAGTTCTAAGTCATTCGTGCTCAGGTACTCTTGTAAATTAGTTAATTGCTGTTGTAAGCCAATCTGGGTTGAGTCCATTAGGACGAGATCATCAGCATAGATTATACATCCAATTTCCGTGTTGTTTAATTTTGGAGGAAAACAACAGACTTGTTTTAGATGTTTTGGAAGATCAGAAATGAACAATTTGAAGCGTTCGGCAGCTAAGGGGCATCCCTGTTTCACGCCTTTTCTTGTTGGTTTTTTCTTTGATAGGTCACCCTGATTGTTTAGTCTTATCCGAATGATGGTGTCAGAGTGTAAAGCTTTTATCGGTTCAACTAAGTTACGAGGGCAGTTCCAGTTTGACATTTTCTGCCATATCTTTCCGCGATTTACACTGTCAAATGCACCATGTAAATCAATGAATGCCAAATACATTTTACTTTTTGCCTTTAGAGTTTCTAGTTTTAATATATATGTTTAGTATCAAGAGATTAACTTCCACACCGACCCCTTTAGTGAATCCAGTTTGTTGAATATCATAGATCTGCTCACGCGTGGACCACAAAACCAGTTTTTGTCGTAGGAAGGAGGCAAAGATTTTTTCCTATGGTGTCCAACAGGGCAATCGGGCGATAGTTGTTAGGTTCTGCCCGATTGCCCTTCTTGTATATTGGCACGATGATTGCTTCACGCCAAGACTCGGGGATTGACATTGAAGAAGATAATAGTGAAAACAGTGTTTCGATGAAGACTGCCCATTGAACATCATTTTATTTCAACATCACGTTTGTTATCGTACCTGGGCCAGCAGCAGGAGATCTTTTCAGGCCACGTATTGCAAGTTTGATGTCGTCAAAGGGAATTTGCAGGTCCCATGTGGTCAGATCATTTTCTATATCTGTCACTGGTTCACTCAAAGGGTTGCTGAAGATGTTCGCAAAATGGGATTCCCATTTGACAGCTTCAATTTCATTAGACAGTGAAGCAGAATGATGTGAGTTTCCGGTATTCAGTATTGCCCAGATTTCACGAAAGTTCTTTGAGACCAAGTGCTTCATTAAAGTTTCAGCTTTGTGTTGTTAGATTATTATTTTTTTGGGATTTCAACCAATTTCTGTATGCTTGCCTTCGTGATCGAATTGCGATTTTGATGTCCATCCCACAAGTGTTAGCGTTCTTAGACTTTTTTAGTGCTCTGATGTCTCGTTGCATCGCTCTCTTTGTTTTTATTAGTATCGTGGATGAAAGATGTTTATGCGTTATACCCATCACACAATCAGAAACTTTGACAGTGAGTAAGTCTGAGAGTAGTGGAGCATAATCAACCAACAAAGCTGCGTTCTGAATGAATAAACGCTGATTTAGGGTTTGAATTGGGGGACCATTGATCCGAAGTCAGTTGCCACCTGCGTTGACCGTTAATGGAGTTTTATATTTCTTGATACACTTTGTCCATTCAACCATGCAGGAGAGTCGAAGGAGATCATGGTCGCTGTTTGACATTTCACATACTGCAAGTGTCATTTCTTGTTCAAATAGGTTTTGAGATACCCAAAAATAATCTATGATTGTCCAAGCTTTCGAATTTGATCAGGTTGCCTGTGGTGGTTAATCCCCTTTTACGTTTACATTGACCATTTTACAGTTACGGTTTTGGAGTGCAAGTCTCCACTGCTGCCCCCTTGCAATTACCTCATCGCCTGGTAACGGTGTAAAAAACTGGGATATATGGTCAAATTTAAACCATGTACAATTTAAGTCCCCACAACATATAATCGATAGATTCCTATATGTAGTGAGAGCCTTATCAATGTACAATGTGATCGTGTTTAGAAACGTCCCGGTACTAATTTTCTCAGGGTTCCAGTACCCATTTATAATAAGCATATGGTTCCTTGTTAGGATGTTTTCATCATAAGTCTGAAGCAAGGCTCCTTGGACAAAAGGATTAGGACTGAAAGAATCCACAATTGACCACCTGGGATTGATTTTTATTAACATCAGGAGACCTGAAGATGGTCTCCCCTTTGGATTTTTGATGGCTGCATTTAGTAAGGTAACGTAGCCATCCCTTGATGGTGCCTCACTTAACCAGGTCTCCTGGAGACAAATTACAAAGATTTTTTTCCAGCGGGACGTCAAAGTTGTTAAGTAAATGAGTAAACCCTCTTGTGTTCCAGGATAAAAATTCACACATACATTCACTCGCCTCCTTTCGTGGCTAATGATGATCGGATGCTTTATTCAAATTGACTTCTGAGTAAACAGGTCTCTTAAAGGCATTATCACCACAGTGCCGTGCATTTCCTGACATTGTCATCGCTTTTCGTAGCTCAGCACATCTTTATTCTTGATTTTCATGTGTCCTGGTCCTTGGACTCGAGACGGCCGCACTAGAACCAGTGGATGCTGGTTCAACAGTTATGTCAAAGCCCCCATTTGTAATTGAGATTTTCACTTTGTCAAGTGAATTAAATATTGAATGAAGACAACTTTTATATTCTACCCAGAGTTAAACGTGGCTTACAAACAGAACTTTCTTTAAACTGAGCTCCGATTTCAAACATCCTGTATTGATCCAGGAAAAGTAACCCAACCCTGGTTACAAAGATTCCTGTTTATATATTTTTGTGTTTGAATGCATATGTTATTTGTGTGAAGTTTAAACAGCCAAATAATGACTGTATGATTTTGTTGTATGTATTAGTGCGAGGGACTGATACTTTTGGACATTAGGTCATTCCTTGTTAGGCCAGGGAAAGATGGGCGTTTATCTCACCCCTTATCTTTTAATAAAATGGCGACTTGTCAGAAAACTCTATTTAAGTATCTGTCGCACATTTCTGACTCCTCACAACTCTCCTAGCTCCTCACTCACCCCTTCTTCTCAGCACCGACTCACTCTACTACCATAACCTTTGCAGGCACCCACTCATTCACTGCTTCACATTATCTGGAACCACTACCACCACCTCACCTATAAAAAGCACCTGCACTACCACAAGCTCGTCATGCACTCTGTTCCAAGGTCTGCTCCCTACCTGGTCTCTTAGTCCATCTTCACTCCACCTGACCTCACGAGAACACCTTTCACCTGATCTTCCAGTCATTGCCCTTTTATACTCCTATCTTCCGGTTTCTGTGCCCCCTTCCATTCAACCGCCATTTCACTGGATACTAAGGGCCAGTCTTCAAACGTTCATAAGACCCTGCCCCCTATTCCCATGCAGGATTCAAATTAATCTTTGGCCCCAGCATGGTGTGGTCTTTTTGCAGGGTTGCTGTCTCCTTCGCAGCGCTAAGTGCTGCAGAGGTGCAGGATGCATTGAATGCAGGTGGAGCTCAGAACGTTGCTTTCCCTTTGGATCCCACTGTCTCCTGGGGTTGCTAGGCATGCTAGTACTTGAAATTATGAAATAAAACCAAAATGACTCAGGCCAGTATCACAGCTGAAAGGCGTCGAGTGACAGAAAATGGTAGCAAACATGGAACATACTGCGGAGGGAGATAGCGACAGGGGCCCTCCCAACTTCTTCAACCCGCCTCTGGGGCAGGACTGGCTTTGGTAAAAAAAAAACTTGTAGGCCTCCCGCCCCAGGTCAGGAGAGGTCACTGTACCACCATGACACAGCCAAAACCTTGACCCCGTCCAACCATACACAATCTTCCAACAAGGTTCACCTCCCCTTTTGGGCCCTTTCCCTATAGTCCAACAGGCATGATCTGTGGCATCCGGAGTACAGCTGCCTTGCAAGGTCACCAAATTTGTTCAGGTTTCGCTCCTGAAACACAACAATTTGTGACTCCTGGATCAGATAGCGTGGTCTGTATTTCCTGATAGATTTGAAGGTTAATTAGATCTGTGATCGGTCTTGGGAAGCAGCTTCATGCATTCATGCCCCTGTTTGATTCCAGAGTTCTTCCATGATTTTCCTTGGAAGGCAGGTGCTACTGGTCTCCCTTGGAGGAGGTATAGAGTCATGGTCCTTGGGCACCACAAGTGCACACACTTACCAGTGAAGCCCAAACTTTCCTGGGACCTGTATCGCAGGTGACGCTGGACCCCGAAACCTACTGGGCAGCGCCAGACCAGGGAAACATGCCCCCTAGCCATACGCCGGCATGATAGTGGTTTCAGCCCATTCTAACAGGGCGCCACCATGTTGGTTAGCCCCGGGCACGCCAGAGGGACCCGTTTCTGGATTTCATACAAAGGTAGTATTGAAAAGCTTCCAGGTTGTCGCAGTAACCCTATACTTCATGTCTCGCATTACTCCTGCTAAGCGGGGGCTATAATGCGGCCTCCCTCCTAATCTCTCTCTGCTGGGGTTTCCTTTTCCCCTGTGCCTTTCCACCAGCCCATGGTCCACCAGTCCTCTCTTTCTTTGTCCCCTCTTCTATTTTTAAGTGATCCCGGTTTCATTCCATTTTGGTGTACCCGCCAATCTGCTTTGGCCATTTGGGCCTTCCTTCCACTTCTGTCTGTCTGAACACCATCCATCTTTCGTCAGATTAACTGAAACAGCTGAACGTTTCCAGGATGCGATTTCCCTGGTCAGTACTCTGCATTGGTCTCGTGCCATATGTTGGGTGTTCTGACCCACGTTTGGACTATTATGCTACAACATTTGGTGCTGTGGGCTTAGGAAATCCAAGATGGCCGAAAAAGCCCACATGTGCGCCAGAATCTATGAAAACCGCGCAGTTTGTGCGCACACCAAAATGGTCGCCTGACTTGCCACCCCCCGGTGCGGGTGTGCTGGGTCAGAAGAGCCATGAGTGAAATGTGTGCCAAAGGAAAGCACTTTAAAAATCACCCTTTCTTTCTCTGAAGGCAAGCTCAGAATGGCCATTTCAAACATTGCAGAATATCCAACAATCTCACTGAACACCAGCAGACATTTGACAGAATAAAGTCTTGTGGGAATACAAAATCTGGAAAGAGGAGGAGCCTAAAATAATGTTCGTAGCAAAACTGGCTGAGCTGTGGATTTCAGCAGTTTAAGTAAATTTGGACTGAAAGACACTAAAAATCTAAATGTTTAAAAGAAATGAGTGACCTACTTTTGAGTGTCACATAGGTTGCAATTGTTTAAATGTCATAGTTTTAAACTTAGAATCAGCATTCTAGCTTCATGCATAAAAATTGGAAGTTTGATTTGGACAGGAAAACTGGCAGCCAAAGAAACATTTAGCTGAGGCCTGGCTTAAAAAGAGGGAATTTTGCCCACCAGCTACCCCCGACAGGAGTTGAGACTTGCACAACAGCTGTGCTCCCAGGCCTAGCTGCCTTTTGCTGTTCCCACCAAAAGGGATATGACACTTCTCTGATTGAATTACCTGGGCTCTGCAGGAAATTGAACAAAGCCCTGTCCTGACTCAGGCAAATGTTTTATTGGGGGTGGGGGGGTCGTAAAAGTGGCTTTTCTCCTGGAAGGAAAGGAAAGGAGCACTGCATGTGAGAGCAAGCTGGCTTGGCAGAACTGGAAAAAACAGAAATTCAACCTTGTGCTGGGGGGAAACCACACCCCTTTGGGGCCAGAACATAAATCTAAAAAGATGGATCATTCATAGAGCGGACTTGTGAACATTTTATAAGTGATATCATTTTTCTTGTGATTTTTCTGTGCACATTTGAAGACGTGTTAGGACCCGGTGGTATGTTCAGGGGGGTTTTTAGCGGAAAAGAAGATATTACTCTAAATGTATGTATGTTAAAAATCTGACACTCCACCACCTAATGCCCACATGCTTTGCGAACATTTGTGTAAATGCGGGGACAAATCCAATATTGGTAACCTGACCAAAAGGTGAAACATGTTGCCATTTTTGAACCCAAGCTCCTAGAAACGACAGAATTGGAACAGGGGCTACCATCAGTAAATGCATGATGTGTGTATGCAATGCCAAACAACTGTCTATCGGGGAAGTATGTATTTGGATCAGATATAGATTGTGTGTAAAGTTGACAGGGGTGGGTTCTCTGTATCATAAACAGACCTCATCATGATGACACTTCATTTAATTCCCCCAATCAAGGGGAAGAGGAGGAAGTGGCCAATGACAAGTGGAGAGGGGTAGGGCCTAGAAAACTAGCCTCTCCACCCACTTTCAAAACACATAAAAGCAGACAGTCAGGACAGATAGGGACATTCTATTCCATCTGCTGCGGGACGCTCCGCCGGGAAAATCCATACTTTACCTCCATCAACCTCCAGAGTGCCAACACAGAGACTTCAATCTATCCACCTTCAGAGACCACGACTTTACTTCAGAATTTGTAGCAGAGAGGTCAACTACAAGCTAAACCCCTCTTTAGCAGGCCTCAAATCATTGCAACTATTCACAGCCAGGCGAGCTGTTTGAATTCTTTGCAAGAACTCTTGCCATTTGCCAGAAAGCAGTGTTGTATCCAGAGAGAGACCAGCTGAACCGGAGACCGCTGTATCCGGACCCACAGACCTGATCAGAACCAGAGACCCAGACCAGACCAGCAGAGTAGAGCTGACCCAGACGCTGTGTGCAGAGACAGTCCGTGGCGAGTGAAGAAAACCCGCTGACCAAATCGTGACGAGGCCCAGTCCTTCAAAAAATTAGGAGTGAGTATCCGCCAAAACTGTGCAGAACCCAATCTCTTAGTTAAAATAATCTAATGTAAGCCATTTTAACTTGAGTAGAACTGTCTCCTAGAGATCCTGTCACCTGTCATTCTTAAGCTGCGAGCTGTCATATGTAAATCCAAAGTTGCACGCTGTCACTTGTCATTTTGAGTTGTTTTAAATCCAAAAATCTACCTTTACTAAATCGTTCATAACTCCGGAACCGTGTGGGCTAGGAACTTGGTTTAACTTTCCTCTGAAAGCTTAGAATCCCAGCATTTCGACGGGCCTAGAACCGACTTCTTACTCCTTATCGTTTCTCCGTAATCACGATTCTCGCTCTCGCGAATTTTACCGCGATTTGCGATTTGGTTAAAAATCCAGCCACGTGTAACCATCAGCAGTCATCTCTTTCCTTGCTAAAAATTCGTTTAACCTGCTAGTTACTCCTAGATCCTTGCTAAAGTGAGCCTGAACTCATTCAAAGTATCTATCAGTTACCCTGAACCTCTAGAGGGAATTAAAAGCATTTTAGCATATTTTTCACTTCCTTGCAAACCACATTCAAAGCATTTTGGGCCTGTGTTTAAAACTCTGTCCTGTTTTCCTCTAAGCTTGCTGGGGAGGAACTGAATTTCGTATTGTATTGATTGCATTAACTGTGTGCTCTCCTTTCCATCTCCTTATATTGCATAAAGGGGGGAGTGAATTTTCAAAGAAAAGTGATTACATTGTCTTTTAGTGAAGTCCTATCAAGTCGATTTCTGTGCTGCATTCTTTTTCATCTGTGAAATTAATTGAAACCATAAAGCATTCTCTGATACTTTATTCCCCTGTTCCTAGTCATAAGTCACCAGAACTGTGCTATTGTAGGATTGCTTATTGCTGATTACTGCTCGTATGCCTAAGTGTGCTATCAATTATTAATTTATTATCAAAGTGTGATATATCTATACATGGTTTCATTTTTTTCAAATCAATCTTTTAAATTTGCAAAACAAACCTACTTCTTGGCTCAGTGGGGTCAGGGGGATTCTAAGAGAGGGGTGTTATACAGGGGTAGTCATCCAGAACTCATGAACTGGACATAAAGTTATATCAATAAGGGTTTTCATTCAGTATTCCAGACTAGGCGTTGACTTAGCTGTAGTGTTGAATTGAATATCTCTTACAAATACTAATCCAGGAGTCTTCTCGTAGTGTGAGGAGCTTTATCAGGTAGCATGCCAACTCAGAAGGGTACCGAGTTGGTTCTCCGTCCCACCTAAGCATCTAACCATGGCAGCCAGACTGGATACATCACTCCTGGATCACCTTACAAATACAGGTACACAAACACAGGTGCAGCACAATGATTGACACAAAAAGGTATCAGAAGAGTTGGAACAAGTCCTCCAGGCTGATATCATCGAAGAAGTGACTGCTGCCACACTCAGTCTCCCCGGTGGTGATTGTCCCCAAAGAAGGAGGCAGTAGCAGGCTATGTGTCGACATACGCATCCCGAACACAGCAGACAAATAGGAAAGGCATCCTGGACTCAACCTGGTAGATCTGGTTATCCACCTAAACCAGGCCATGAAATTCACAAAACTGGACCTCAACTCGAAATGCCACCAGCTGGTGCTACAGCCAGCCTAGTACAACTTTCTCGAGCCACCATGGCTTGTTCCACTATAAGTATTTGAAATGTGCTATCTCCTAGACTGCAGAGATAGGCCAAGAGGTCATACAGCGTACCTCTTGCTTCCATTCCCACAAGCATTTAATTACAGCAATGACATTCTCATTGTCTGTAAAGCCCTTATGATGAATCCTGTGCTGCAGAGTCCTCACAAAGACTGCCTAAAGTCTCCTCCCAGGTGTCCAGGGGAAGGCAGATGCTTCCTGATCCTGACCCTGCAGGTGTTTTTAGCTGGGAGGAGCAGGGCCCCAGGGGAACAGGAGGACTCTGTTGGATAAGACGCAGTATGTCTTCCTCAAAAAACAAATTATCATTTATACCAGAATATGTGATAGCTTGCTGTCAAACAGAGTTGTTAATTTCGCATGCTAACTATCTGAATGAGGGTGAAAACCACCATAGCTGGCTATGTATAGGGGGTAGGAAAACCCTTTTTAAAATCACTGATATTCACAAGGCATAAATTAGTTTTAAAAAATTGATTAGCAGAGTTTGCCAATTAACATTTTTTTGATTAGCAAACAGACGCATTTGATTAGCAATTTTGTACTAATATTGTTAATGTCATCAAAAGTTATTAGTACCCAAGACATGAAATGAGCAACAATACAGCAGTTTGTTTGCATATCGCTGAAATAAGACATTAGCTAGAGGAGTCAGGCCTTGCAAATTCTTTAGAATTCAGCGAGACCTGCAGGTTGGGTAACTTAGTTTCCCCATTTAACCGAAGAGAAATGCACTCGACCCATAGCAATGGAGGACAACAAATTTAAAATGCGATTAGTTTACAATGGTGTAGGTCACTACAAAACCACTGTGTTTGGCACACCAATGCCACCCAGAGGCCAGCCATGCACAGTGAAACTTTTGTTTGACATTTACTGCAAAAAAAGTAAATATTACATAAAAGTTTCAAACATCTCTTGCAAATGCTTCTGGCCTGTCATAAAATGTACTCGACTATGTGAGTGGGCGAAAAGACTTTGTGAGCCACAGCTGAGTGTCTATAAAATGTAAAAGGTTAGCTGCAGGAATCGACACACATAAATAGATGAGATAAAAAGGCTCTGAAAAGTTTTTGGCCAGCCGTCTCCTGCAGGTGGTACTATATAATGCAGTCATAATCATAAAGCAAAGCGAGCTCTGGAGGCCAACTGCAGTGTCTGGTATTGCAATAAATCTGGAGATGTACAGATTGGATGGAACTATTGATCACTACTTTGCATAGGCATTTAGTTTGCTTTGTTCATTCATTATGTACGAGGAAAGAAAGACTTTAGAGTGGATTGCGTAGCAGGCCAAGAACTGGGCCTACTAGATGGCATATTGTAGTTTGTGGTTATCTCAATTTCAGGGTACCTGGTATAAAGCAACTGGGTAGAAAGTCAAGAATTATGTAAAGGAGTATGGGTTCCCTCATGGGTTGAGCATCAGTTGCAAGATGTATGCAGCCTGCAGGTTACAGAACTAGGTTTGCCCTCAAAAGCATTTGATCATGTGATCATGTACATTTTCAAAAGTGTTCACTCTTCAATATGATGCATCTTCCCCAACAAAATAAAATATAGTTGACAATGAAATTTAGATACACTAAACTAAACTTTACTGTAAAGCATGGAAATGGTGCAGTGTTTTACAGCATCAATACTCTGATCATGCATTATGTAACAACCTACATTTTAGGAATGGAATTGCAGGACTGTCCATTAAAAAAAATATAAAGTTGACACATACTGGTCTTTTCCAGACAGGATATAGAAAGGTTAATAAAAGTAGCATCCCGATTATTTCTGGTTTGCAATTATTTGAAAAAGAAATTCTTGCCTAGCACTCTCACACATGCCTTTGGCACTAAGAGTGGATGAGATGATTACTGCTGCACTTTCTCTCCATTAGGACTTGAAGTGAACAGAGATAAGAGGGGGAAGAGAGCACAGAGGGCAAGAGAGGAACGCCGGGCGAGCCGTGCTTCCATTGAAGAGGGCAACTTAAATAGCTATCTTTGTAACGCAAGTGTTCATTTGCTTAGCAAAGTGACAGAATTGCATAGCAAATTGCTATGAGACACCGCTTATTTTATGCTTTGTATTCATACAGCTGAAAGCTCTTATGAACCTCAAGGGGAATAAGAAAGATGGGTCTTAAAATATTACCAATTTTAACCCTGAAATCCTAATTTCTCTGTAAAGCCATATTCTTCATGTAATCCTTATAATAATCCATTGGAAACATAAATAAGGAAAGAAATGAACTTGATGTTGGTAATTCCATTATAAAAACAGTTTTTATTTTGGACTCCATGTCCCAGAATTACCAAAGTACTGGGACGAAGAAGAGGGCTGCAGAGGTATGCAGCCTATTAGTGTTATTGACCACATCTGAGGGAGACAGGGAGGCATACAAGACTCTCAGGTGCAGGCCATAGAGAGTAGCAGCAGGAAGTGGAGTAGACATGGTTTCTTCACGTTGCAGCCGAAGCAGATGCCGAATATGGAGGAGAGCGGTGATGCTAGGGCCACTGTTGTGTGTCGAGCAGTTGCCGGTCCTGAGAAGATCTCTTCCTCTGGAGATCAGAATTGCAGAGGTAGCGTAAGTGTGGAATACTTTCCTCAAAGTAATAAAGGCTCCGGTGGCAGTCGAGCACCGGGGAGTCTCTGGAGTGGAGAACGCTCCTTTTTCCAGTGGGGTAGGCCGCAGGCGCCCGACGGAAGTCTGCCGGTCCGCGCGAAGCAGCAGTAACAGAAGACCTGGAGGCAGAAGGGTGAACCAATGTGTACACTAGACCCAGTGAGTTCACTGTTGTAAAGTGACCCTCAAGAGCAGTCCATGATTGTCCGCTGGCCAAGCCAGGATGCCCTAAATACAGATCTAATGTAAAGAGAGTAACAGAGCAAAGCAAAAATAACGAACTGACAAAGTTGTATAATAATACGGTTGAAAACCAAGATGATGTAAAGAGGAAAAAGTGGCAGAATAAGAACTTTTGTGGCCCAGAATAAATGCCAGCAACAAGAGAGGGCAATATTACAAAAAACCAATACAAACAATTGCCAAAGTCAAAAAAGAACTATACCAAGGCAAGTTAAAAAGAACCAATATTGCCAAAGCCAAAAGGGGGCCAATTTGGTTGTGAAGCATATTGTCCATATGTAAAGGAGGTCATAAGAAGTACTGGCTTAAACCCACATTGCCAAAGAAGTGTGGAAGTTAGAGAGAACCATTGTCAGTATTTGGTTCATGCGTAAGTGGGAAAACAAGAGCGGCAGGAGGGCTGTCCTTGTGACAAGAGGTATTCAGATGTATTGGAGCATAACCTGTATTGTGTATGACAACCACAAGAGTTTAACCAACAGCACCAGTGTGTTTCTGGGTTTCCCTGAAGAAATACTCAAACTTGATGTTGTGAAGCAAGAGACATTGCTAACGTGTTGGAAGATTACATTTACCACAGAAGTACTTGTATATAGTGGTATATTCAGTTCTGGTAGGAGAGTGTACCAGAACAACGGACCTTGTAGGAGTAGGCGTGGCAGGTGAGTGGACCAGGTGGAAGTTGTTGAAGTACTGTGGTGTGGTTAAAAGGCTTGAAGAAGTGGCAGAACCTCTAAGATGTGTTTTGTGAGCCGATACAGAATCACCATGACAAATGAATAATGCTGAAGCAAGTGTTGTGTGAACTGCTGCCGAAATATCGAACATTGTTAAAATAAGTGTTTTGGTGAACTGTTGCAGAAGTACCTTTATAAAGAAATGTTGTTGATCCTATTGAACTATGAAGCACATTTTTGATGAGAAAAATTGTTCCGAGCTCTTTATCACAAGTGGAAAGAAGAATACTTAATTCAAAACTTTTGGTCGAATTTAAGTTGGACATTTTTGTCATCAAGTTGGAACCAAAAGCACTGAAGTTGAACTTTGTTGCAAGACAGGACTTCCTTATCCTTTTGGAACTGTTGAACAGAATCCTGCTTGAATCTGGAGAAGGGGAATTCACCCAGATCATAAGAAGAAACAGATATCAGATTGTGAGCATAGCTGATGTATTTGCTTTATTTGAACTGCCATATATTAGCTTGTTGAGTGTGAGGGACAGAAACCTTTTGTTAGAGTGTTTCCTTTAGTTTACTTTAGGCAGGGAAATCCTCACCAGGGTAGGGATAGTGAGGCGTTTATCCAACCTTTTGAGTTAACAAAATTAAATCTTTTGAAAAACCCTCACAAAGTTGTCCTCCTCACATTTCTGACGTTTCACACCCTCCTCTCAGCTGGCCTCGCACCTAATGCAGAGAAGTGCAAAATCAACAAAAATCACTACTGTTTTTATGGCTATCTAGTATATATATTGTGGTGTGGTGGAGTAAGGAGTTGGACAAGAGGGTGGCTTGTTTATAACAATCTTTATTTAAAAATTAATGGAAAAGGCCCAGCTTCCCCTCTCTCCAAATGGTTTTCCCTACCCAACTAAAGAAGAACTTGGGTGCTCGTCGTCAGGGTGTTGGTCAAACTCAAAATGTCCATCCTCTGTCCAAACTAATCTACTCTAGCACTAACAAAAGACATTAACATAAATGGCTCCAGGAGAATGACTCCCTTCTCCTGGTACAACAGTTCAACAACTGAAATCTTGGTCAAGCTGATCAGCCTCCAAGCTACCGTTTGGTAACCTTTTGCCTTAGTTCTAGATTCAACAATTTAGGTGAAATAACGCGGAGAATGACTCCCTTCTCCTGGTTCAGTGGGTTCAGTCTTTGGCTAACTTTGGATAGTTTCCTGCGACCGTTTCTTTTTTTTTATCAGGCTTTGCACTTTTCAGGCTTCTCTTAGGGCTGGTTTAAAAGTCACTCATTTAGTTTCCAACACACAGTTATTTCTTTTTTTTTTTTAAATGTATTTATTTATTTATTGTGCGGTAGCCAGAAATTGACTTTTAGCACATTTAGACAAGACAAAAAAATAAAACTGATTAAAAAAAATCATCAATCACTATACAAGCTGAAAAACATAAAAAGCAAAACATACAATATTGAGAGTCAAACAATTCAGTCTGTTATTAACTCGAACCTTTAGAACTCTTCCCACCTCAACCGAAAGAGCCATCTCATTACCAGAAGACAATCTCGCCCAAACATCGTCAGAACTAAGACTAGACTCATCGTGAACAAATCTATTAAAGTATCTAGCCCTAATACTCCAAGTCCCAAGGCAATTGGATAATGGAGGTTTAATAGTCTGGACTTCTTTGCTAAGACACCTGTCACAAATTGGAGGAGTCCCCCCCTTCCTTGTCTCTAGTAGCTAGAATTTCTCGAGTAGGAAGTAGGTTTAAACGAAATCTCAGAAAAGAAGATCTAAACCAAGGGCTAGGAGACTTCTTTAGATAGGCCGGCACAAATGAAAGTTGTTTATCCAACATTGTCAGAGAGGCTGATCTTTTAGCTTTTCGCATACTATCAATCGTGCCTATCCAGTCACTCAATTTCAGTTTTTCTTTCACCTTTAGTGGATTCTAAAGAAGCAATTCAACATCACAGTCACAGCCAGACAATATTTCCAGAAATTTTTGCCCAAATCTGTGCAGGAAACCATTATTCCCCAATTGCAATTCTATAGCTGTTTCCTCAAAGAGGGAGTTCTTTGGAGGATCTAAGATTAATCTGTAAAGAGCCAACCACTTCCATTACAACCATGATCTGAGTGCTAAAAGACCAAGTTCATATCGCAAGCAAACGATAGGTGCACAGTCTGGCAGAGCCAAGGCACGTTTCCATATCCTTGCTTCTATTATATCCCAGTCTATCGCCATAGCTACACAGTTGTAGTCCAAACCATATAGATTTATGGGAACTACCTTTCCTATGTAGAATCTTAGGAGGGGAAGAATAGAGAATTGGCCAAACTTGGAGTTGATTTTTTTCATCTGTGCACCTAATTTCACTAGCTTTCAATCAATAGCTAACAGTAGGCTAGTCTTTGTTGGAAAAGATCTTAATTTGGCTCCCAGATAAGTTAATTCAGAAACGACCTCTACTGGAGACTGATCCAAATGCCAAGCAAAATTCTTCACTATTTTATTTGGTCTCTTGAATAATAGGACCTTGGATTTTGTGGGGTTAATGTTTAAATTATTGATCATTGCATAAGATTCTAATGCGGACAACAGACGTTGCAGCCCCACTTGTGAGTAGTCCAGGACTGCTACGTTATCCGCATAGGCTAACCAATTTACTTTTTCATTGCCAATAATTGGAGATATTAAACCAATATCCTGCAGCCAATTAGCCAGATCTGCCATAAAAAGAATGAAGAGCAGTGGGGCTATTAAACAGCCTTGTCGTACCCTTCCAGCTATCCTGATTGGATTTGAGAGCAAGCCCGATCTACCAAGTCTGACCCGCATATAGTTGTTGGACTGCAATTCTCTCAGAATGGAAAATAAACCTGGGGGGGATACTGCAGGCATCAAGTTTTTCCAACAGTAGGTTCCTATCAACCGTGTCAAACACACAGTTATTTCTGGTCTCTTTCCCCTCCTCTTGATGGTGAAAACAAGGGGAACTCTTCCCATACTGTGCTTGATTTTTTCAAAAACTATGAAAGAGGAGACTGTTCTTGTGAAAATCTCTAGGCTGAATGTCTCTTTTGATGATAGAGTGTCGAGGGAAGAGTACTCCCGACATGCTCTTCTCTTTCAGTCTCTTTGACACAACAACTGAGACAACGAAGATCACTAGTGATGTAATCTTCACACTTGATACTTCTATTCCAACTCTGGAGACGAGGATTACTTTTGATACAATGACTGAGATGAGGGAGATTACTCCTGATGCCTTCTTTAGCTTCAGCACGCTTCCCCAATCCTGTACCGGGTCTCCTGTGACTCACGTTGCCTCTCCTCTGTTGGAGCCACATCAGCGTTTATTCCTTGGGTGTTGGGTCGATGCGTTCACATGGAACTTTCTCTCGGCTTCTCTTTCCACTCCACGCTGCCATACTGTGGCTCCGTGGGGTCCCCGGCCAGACAGTGTCTGCAAAGTTAATGGACTGCTCGTTCCACCTCCTCGAGGTCACGCCACCGTCGATTTGCAGCATCCAGTCACGCCTGCTCTGCGTTGGACTGCAAAAGACTCCTGTAATCGGACCGGAGGTTTGCTTCCCCAACATAGCTTCTTGCTTCCAGGTTTCAACTTCCAGGGTCTTCCAAGCTTCACGCCTGCTTTGCTTCTCATTGGGTAATTTCTCATTTTTATTTCAACTACCAGGGAGATGTCATGACTTCCTTGGACGAGGCGCGGCATCCCCCCCTTTCCCATGAGGCAGACCCTCTAATACCAAAGACCTTTTTCCATGAGTAAGACCCTCCAATACCCAAGACCCTAATGGCATATGGTCAAATAGTTGTTCCCCCTTGTACAAGAAGTAAAGAAACCTTTTTTCATATTTTCCTGGTCAAACACCCACCTTTGACACAAACCCACAAAGCTCCAAAACAACACCCTTTTCTTCTGAAATACCTCTATATACAATCATTGAGAAGAACTGTTACTCCCAGAATTCCCCCAAGTACTGCGACGAGGAGGATGAATGAGTCTGACAAGGTATCAAGAACTTGAAACACAACATGCAGTCTAGTTGTTTTTCCAAACCACCTGCAGGGGGATAATTAAACATGGCCACTATTGAGAGGGTTAGTGCAGGAGAAAATGTAGAGGAGCAGTTGGTCGCATTTCACCTAACTCCCGTCCCCTCACCGCCGTCATACTGGAACAGCAGGAGAAGGGCCTTATGCAAGACTCCATATGTTGTTCCTATACCGCATCAAGTGTACAAGAGACGATATGCACTCAGTCAACCCTATCAAATGTACCCTCGCATTGAAACTGTAGAAGGATTTTAGCATGCACCATTGGACATCATGGTGCGCTGAGTAAAACCTGACGTGGGCAGAGTGATGTTATAAAGAAGCTAGACGAGGACATACTGTAACAATATGAAAATACTGAAGGGATAAGAGAAACATGTATGAAACAAAGTAATCATGAATGCAAAAAAGATTAAATAACTTGCTGACCAATTAGTGTAAATACGCAGCAACACAAGGTAGATGAGATACATCTTGCTATAGTGGAATTTAAAATGTGGCAAGGACGGGCATAATTGGAAAGTGGACGCCTGCTCCTGCAAAGATTCAGTTCAGCTACCTCAGAAACAGATCAGGGTTACAAAATTACGAGACTTTGGAAGAACATCTTTGTGAGCAAAATAAAGGAGTTTATTTTGGCTTGGGATCAAGAATGCTATTTTTAAAGGAATAGCTGCAAAGCACGAAGGGAGGCAGACGGATACACCATAGACAAGACATATTTCTCTTAGATTCACCCATAAGTGCCAAGGACGAGTATGCTCGTCCTTTTTGCATAGACTTGAAAGTGTATAAGGTCTATACAAGGTAGAGTGAGCAAGTCTCTAGAGGCCAAGAAGAGTAATAACACTCAGGCCCCTATTTTCAACTTGGCGCAGTGAAGGTGCTAAACAGCACGATTCACTGCGCCAAAAGAGGACGCCCATGCTCCACTCGTATTCTCAAGTGGGCCTGGGCGTCCTCATAGAGCATGACAGTGCTCTGTGTGGATTGTGCCTGTTGGTGTTACAGGTGCAATCGAATCTCGGCAGCATTTTGTAAAATAACAAAATATTCGTTATTTTACAAAAATGCTGCCGAGAACACAGATTTAACACGTTCCTATACACCAAACTGAGCAGCTTCAACATTGCAGGATGTTGAAGCTGCTTACTTTGGTGTATAGGAAAGTGTTCATATACAACCGTGATGTGTATTGAACACTTTCATTTAAAGCAAGCAGCTTCACCGTTGCAGGCTGCAACGTTGAAGCTGCTCGCTTCAAATGAAAGTGTTCATATACACCCGTGCAGTGTATAAGAAAACTTTCATGTACACAGCAATCAGCAATGTTGAAGCTGCTTGCTTTGGTGTACATGAAAGAGTGTCCATATTCAACACAGGTGTATATGAACACTTTCTTCTACACCAAACAAGGCTTCTTGTGGCACTCCTCCAGTTTAACAGCACCAAAAGGCTACCGGATATGTGCACTAGTTTAGCGCACATATTAAACTGACGGTGTGCCACAAGAATAGGCTTCCAAAAAGCCCATTTACGAATGTGGCAGTTGCTAGGTTGGTTTCCAACCCATCCCAGCATCCGCCACATTTATTCCGAAAGTGGCGCATTCCTCCGAACAGAGGAATGCACCACCTTCAGAATAGGTCTCAAGTACCGAAAATGTTGTTAAGCCTTTTAACGTTCTTTTCGGTACTTAACACATGGGTGAGAATAGGGCCCTCAGTATAATTAAATCACAAAGCAGTAAAGAAGCAGAAATTGACACATACTTGGTCTCTTCATATGTTTCTCAGAAGTTGAAAACAATGGCTATTCATTAAGCCTCGGATGAATATAGTGATGTGCTTAGGGTTTAGTTTCTCTTACATGCTGCTAGTCGAGCCGAAAGTCCAGGGTTGGGTGAGAATGCCAACCAATCAGTGGGTCTATGGAGCAACCTACTATACAATGCTGAATAGACCAATCCTCTGCCGTTTTGTTTGCTATAATCATTATGATACGTATTTAGAGGTAGTTCGAGGTGTATCCTACAGATACGAGAGAGCCAATGGAGTACTAACCCGTATACATTCTATAAGTAGACATGTTCCCCTAACCAATCCCTCCTGCTAATAGGTTTTATGGTTTGCTATGTAGGATGACATCATAGATGATGCAGATTGAGGTATAAGACCTCTGTGTAATCAAGTTTGTGTGCAAGCATTTGCCATATTCTTTGAGTCTGTCCGGTGATTTGGTCTGAGATCTTTATTAGTAATTCCATCTAACACAAGAGATGCTCGAAGGTGCTAGAGCACTAAGATTTGGGCTTCGGTCCCAACGCTCACGAACGCAGACATCACCTAAAGGTGTGGGGGAGCAGAGAGGGCCGTCACGTCAGAGGAAGTGACGCTGTGCCGGAGACAGGAGTGCCATGGAGACACTGCGAGCCGCTAGAGAGATCCTGGGTGCTTGGCGCATCGGGAATGTGGTGTTCTCCATTCTGGGACCTGAAGGGAAGCAGGCGAGTGACCACAGAGCCGCAAAGGAAGCCGGAAGAATGGCTGCACACTCAGTGTGGAAAGTGGGTGAAAGCAACACGCCGCAGAAGCGCAAACAGGACCGGAGACGTTGGATAAGACCAGTGAGTCTGCCCAAAGCCAATGGGGACCCCGGGGCGTTCCGGTGACCGCACCAACAGCAAATTGAACATAATATAATTATTGACATTTAGAAGATTGTTTGAATACAGAAAAGGCAAAGTACAATCCCCAAGGAGCTATGGATGCATGAAGTGCAAGTGTAGGGCAAATCATGAGCAAACCTTAGTGCAAGCATATATGCCAAGCCAAGAGCATACAGTATTGGTGAACTGTGAAAGGCATGAGAAGTCCTGGCAAAGCAAGATTCCAGGCAATTAGAAACACATACGTGCTGGCAGGGGAGTATAACAAGCAAGTGAAAACCACAAGTGAAGACCTAACAGGCATGTACACCAGGCAGTTGGCGTTGCATAAAGACTCCTGGCAGGAGACTACACCAGGCAATTGGCATTGCTTCAAGAAAAATGGCAGGGGAGTATTCCAGGCAATTTGCAAAGGTTCCAGAGGTGTTAAAGAAAGACAGCGTTTTCTGAACCAAGGAGAAATTGGTGTTAAAGAAAGACTGTTACAGACCTTACCTAAACAGGAACATTGTGAATCAAGGCAAGATACAAAGGAACGGTTAGTAAAAGAGATTATTTGTCATCCTACATAAGAATCCAAGGGATGGGAACCACCCTCTAGATCCAAGAGCTTCCACCTTGGGGAACATTTTTATTGGAGCTATTCTTTCTTCATTTGTGAAGACATTTTGCCAGAATCAAGCATTTTACACATTTTATTGTTTTGTTTGTAAGGTGAGGGTCAGGATAGGACGTTTTGGACACAAGGACAGCTCTTCAGTTATTGACATCCTGACGCAGACAGCTTCCTAAGTTTTGGTTAACAGGTATGGAAACTCCTCTTTAGCATAGGGTCAGAGAGGCATTTTCCCAACTCATTTTCAGTTAATAAATATCTTTAACAAGACAACCTTGTGTCTGGCTCTCATTTCTGACCCCTCACAGATCACAAGAATGCTTGAGGTGAACAATGCCCTACTTTTGGTGTGCTATAGGTTTCTTCCTTGCACCATGGTGCTCCACATCAATCACACAACCCTGAAGCAAGAGGCCGAGCAAGCTCAGACACTGCAGTGGGGCCACCCATCAGGCCCTGCTTCCCAGCATGGAGGGAAAGGCAGCTGTCTCAGATTGGTTCTGGCCATTCTCGAACCTGTAAAGAAGGTGGTATCAATTGGGCTTTCCTAAATATTAAAGAGTAGCTGCAGATCATCAACAAACAAGGTGTTCCTTCAGGTAGCTGATGTATGTTCTTTAGAAAGAACGACTGGATCCAGTGCGGGTAAGATTGACTCAAGCTTATTGTTAACTTCTGTTTAGCCTGTGGCACTTCACTGCTGTCAACCTCTCAACCTCTTCCCTCATCTCCTCCAATGGTCTGCCTTCTACCGTCTTACCACTCACAAATGAAATTTGGAACATTGGCACTGTTGCATGCCACACCTCCCCTACCCCACAACCAATGACAAAATCAAACCTACCAACCTAACAGGATTGATTCTCACAGAGCTACATAGCTAACTATACAAGTCAGTACATGACTGAGCGGCAGCGGTCTCACTGCATGATGTGGTATTTAGACCACAAAGGTGGTCTTTTCAGTCTTGCAAAAATGTGCCTCCACGTGAGCAACTAATACCCATTTCGCCAGCACCCAGAGGGGCCTCTACACTTGCATGACTCTGTACCTTGTTGGTATCAACACACCTATACTTCTTATCACCAACATGACCATGTTCGCTTGCCATTTCCTCCCATTGGGCCAAATTATGAATGCGAAGAGCCGGTTCCCAGGTCATAACTCCATTTGCTCACCCTGGTGAAGTTCCATGTAGACCCATCAGCCATTCTCACAGACTTGCCGAACACCTCTCTCACTTCAACAGGGCCAGAATAATTTGATAATCCCTTTTTTCACATCTCCTCCTTTCCTTATTCTCACTCACTCATTCTCCTGGTCACAGACTTGGATTGCCTTGGGCATTTTTCTCAGCCGCCTTTCCCCCATATTTCCTTTGCATTCCTAATGCATTCCCATACTTGTTTCTGCCTCATCCTTCTCATTACCCAAACTCAGATTTAGTTTGGCATTGGTTTCTCTGCATCTCATCAACCTAAACAGCAAAGTCCTGTCACACTAGTCACATACAGCCTCCTTTCCTTCACTGCTGATACATCAATGCCATTCCTGACCGCTTGTTCAACTGTCTTTAATAGAATTTGAATATATATTTCAACCAATCCCTTGGATTCCGATGATATAATGCTGGTGATTCCACTTCCTTTGCATACTCTGCCACTAGCCACCCTTTGAATTGTGCTCCAAGGTCAATTATGACGACAAGTTCTCCCCCTCTCCTGCACACTTGCTCGATATTCTTTTTCACCTCTCTCGATTCCGCCCTCCTCAACACATTTTACTTCAATCCATTTAGTGTACTAGTCCACCATACTAAGATGGACCTTATTTCTGGCTTGATTTTCACCTGCACATTCGTAAAAATCCCACTAGACTTGCAGGGGGGAGTTCCTTAGTTTACATACTTGACCTAAGAAAAAAGCACTTGTCCCAAAGTCACTGGTGACAAAATATTTAACAGTGCTTTTTGTAAAATGGTGTAAGTAGCCATAAGCAGATTTGGTGCAATGCTGTCAAGTATGCACAGTGAAACTTTTATTTGCCATTTACTGTAAACAAGGAGTGTTTGCAGCAAATTAAAAAGAAGTTCTAACATCCCCATACTCGACAACAATGTTGTGTATCATGCAAATGATACTCGCCCTTCATAAAAATTACTGGCCAATGCTAATGGGCTGGTAGATTTTACAAGCCCTGCCTAGAACACCAATTCTCACTTGTTTCATGCCCATTTTGGAGGCATAATTGGCTCCACCTCTGCCTTTATCGAGCTGCAACCTTTGTCAGAATTCGGAAATTCCCAATTCCTATTACTGCCGTCTCAATTCTTGTGTCCATTCCCAGCCACCAATCCTTCTCCCTAATACTTTGCTTGGTTGCACTTCTTGCCCAGCGCATTGCCAATCTCTGCCCCAACTTCCAGTGCTATGCGGATGACACTCAGCTCATTTTCAGGCTGCCTTCAGCCACCTCTTCTCCCTCTCATATCTCGGACTGTCTGTCCGCCATCCAGGAGTGGTGTGCCACTGCCACCAATGATCTCTGCCTTAATGCCAGTAAGACTGAGATTCTCCTCATTGGCACACCCGCTCCCTCCTTTCCTATCACTCTCTGGTCAGCCTCCCTTGGCCCACTTCCTGCTCCTACCTGTGAGGCTAAAAACCTTGCGGTCATCTTCCACTCCTCTCTCTCCTTCTCTCCTCACATCTTGGACGTCTCTAAGAAGTCACACTACCAGCTGTACCTCCTCAGAGGTATTCTTCCCTTCCTCTCCTTCCCCCAGAAGCTCACGGTCTCCAGAGCTCTGGTTCTCTCTAGGCTGGACTATTGCAACAGCCTCTTTCTAAATCTGCCTGCTTCTACTCTCCGCCCCCTGCAACTAACCCAGAATAGGACTGCAAGACTTGTTCTTGGCCTCAAGCCCAGGGATCGTATCTCTCCAGGACTGAAATCTCTGCATTGGCTCCCAGTGGCTGCGAGGATTAAGTTCAAAACCCTCTGCATTGTCCACAAGGCCTTCTGGGGTCTGGGGCCTCAATACCTTCAACTCTCTCTTCCTAAATATCTTCCTTCTCAAACCAGCCACCAAATCCCTCAGGGTCAGTTGCTTCTCCAAACAACGAGTTGGGGGGTGGGGGTCGCTCTCTTTCCTCGGCTGGGTCCTCCCTCTGGAATAGCCTCCCTGAAACTTGCGGAGAACCATCTCCGGTTCCGGAAACACCTCAAAACCTTTCTCTTTGCTTCTGCTTTCTCACCTCCTCTGCTTAATTTCCTGGCTGAAACTGAAACTGCACTGGTTACCTGGCCACACTCTGACCTCGGGCCCAGGTCCCTCTCCCCCATCAGTCGCATACCTGCACTGGTTCTTGGCAATCCCCACACTTGGGGACTGTTTTCTGTATCCCTACAGTCCCACTTCCAGCACTTGACACCTGATGTCTGCACTTACCCTTGCATTTGCCACTAGCTGGCCGCACTTTTTACTTACTGTTTATTTATTCTATTATCCCGTGTACTGCACTGTCCCCTCCGCCCCCCCGGCACTTTTCCCCTTCCCCCTTCCCATGCACTTGCGCGATCTGAATGACACCTGGCCTAGTAGGATCGTTGTCTTTGTCTTCCCTCCGTTCTCCTCCCTTGCCTCGTCGCGCCTTGAAACACATGTGTATAGGCGCGTTATAAATACCATATCATATCAAATAACTATTTATAACAGAAACCTTGAGTGTAAGTGTTACTTGGACACTTGTATTTACCTATTTCATTTGAACAGCTCTACCGCTCACATTTACCCCTCTTCAAAAAGGCCTGGCTGCTCAGTGCCTATACCAACTAGGCTAGTGCAGACCTATAGCAAAAGGCGGGTTACCTAATACCAAGTAGATAAGTGTTGTGTAGTGTCACATAGTGTGACTGCATCCATTCTTACCTAACATTTATGCAATGGTTATTTGCATTTCCATTTGCTGGGTCAATCGATTATTGCCTCACAAGCATTTCTTTCTGTTGAAACTGCCTACGTTGTGGGGTTGCCACGTAACTGCATAAAATCGATATCTGCGCCGTTCGGTTCTTTCCACTAGTGTGAGGGTGTATTACATAGCCGGGCAGACAGCACAGCGAATAGAGCGCTCGCTTTGACATCTGTGCAGAGTCTGCCGTCGCAGGTTTGAATCCTGGCAGGGCCAAACTCATCCTTTCATCCTTCCGAGGTTGATAAATGAGCACCACACACCGTGGGTAATAAGCAGTGCTCAGATGCTTGAGGGTTTGTAGCGCTATATAAATGCAAAATAATTATTATTATTACATGCGAGAGCATCGGCCTGCTCTCACATTTGCCTGAGCCCGCCTTTAACTTATATCCTTTGTTTTAGGAAAGATTTCCATTTATGTGTAATTTTCCCTCCAGTTGTGAACCCCCCAACTTTTTGCTGTTGCCTGACCATCCTACCTTGACTTTTTCCAGTGCCAGTGAAGCCCAACCTTCTGCTGTAATCCGCTGGGGTTTTGCTCATTTTGTTGTGGGGAAACTGACATGCCCTTAAGACAATCAATAGTCTTTCCCTTAGTATTTCTCTTTGTTTCCATTCTTTAGCAACATTTTATCAGTGCACCAAGTACCTTACAGTACAGTGCGCTGAGAATTTTTCAGTGAATGCACAAATTTGCCTTGGGCAGAGCGATGGCAGCTGTTACTTTTAATGTATTTTAACCCTTTTCTATGGGCCATACAACGTTTGGCCCAGACAGTTGCCAGTGCCTAAAACGGCCATGCCATGAGGTCCTTTGTTCTGTCGTTTGGCCATCTTGTCGCTTTGACTTCCCCAGGTCAAACAGACCCAGCAAATTCCTTATTTGGTCATGCAGACCCTCACGCAAACCGAAGCTTTCGCAGTCTTCTGCATGCCTTGTGTGTGGGCCTTCAGGATGTGGGCTAGACTGTCCAGTTCCAATACACATCCTAAGTGCTAGGATGTCTGGTGTGCTGAGAATGACTGGAACCACCATGGTCTGTGATTGCTCCACGTCTGGGATGGCTGTATATGAGCAGATCTCTCATTGGGTCCTCTTCGTTTTGGCGAGAAAGAGATTCTGGATAAGAGAAGGCATCTTACACCCTTCCAAGTTGATCTCGAGTTCATACCGAACTTAGGAAAGGAGCCAAGTATCCTGCAACCAATAAGCAGAGCTGAAAACCGCTGGTGACCAGTTGGAAGGTTTGGCACCATGAGCCTGCTGTCGTCCCGTTGGACCCCCGGTTTCTGATCAAACCTAGGTAGTCTGCAAAGGCGCTTCGACCCATTGGAATAGTGGGACCAACTAATCTCAGCAACTCCAATTTAACCTGTAAGCAAGCCTTCTCTGAAGTGTTCCTGGACCACCCAGTGAACTGACCAGCTTGCACGGGACCTTTTTTCTGGAACCGCTGTTAAGACGGATTTCTGAACTCTGTCCTGGTGGCGCAGAAGTTGAGAAGGCCAACCTAATTACTTGGAACAGGGTAACCTCTGGACAAGCCAGACCAATCAAGGTAGCGATCGCGGCGGTCAAGACTAGGTCTCAAGAGGGGTGAGGGTGACTGAAAGCCCGCAATGAGCACACAAAGCAAGAGCGCTTACAAACTACTCCAAACAGTTGTTATATCAAAAATATATACACATTTATTTTAAGGCCTTTAAAAACAATGACCGTAGCGAGAAAATCACAATATCACAATATTAAACCAACACATACCATATCAACACAATATATATACAAATACACAGTCGCAAGCATTTAAAGCACGAAATATGTAGTCCACCTGAAAGGGAAGGAAAACAGGCAGTGCGATAACGCTTTAGACTCAGTTCACCTTCAGAGGCACCTAACTAGATGGAAGTCCGAGCCCTGCGAAGAGTGGAGCCTTGTGCTCAAAGTACCTGCCACGCCGGTGCCAACGGGCAAAAGGGGAAGCTCTTCGGAGGAAGTCAGGCAGTTCGGGTTAGTGCACAGCAGAAGGAGAACAGGTTCCGCAACTCAAGCGCAGCCTCCACAGCGGGCAGAAGCAGAGCGCGAGTACGGCCAAAAGGGTGCTGTTTTTACACAGCAGGGAAAAGCAATGGGATACTGCAGGAGGGCGACCAGATCCTAGCTAAACTACTCACTGGTCCCCGAAGCAGGCAGACCTTGGCTTCTCCACGTTAGTTTCAGCAGCTGGCAGGTTCAGAAGAGCAGGGAACGCCTCGTAGTCGTGTAGAGCAAAAAGACGTCCCAATCGACGAAACCAGCACAGTGTGTTGCCGCAGCAGGACAACGGAGCGGCCGTGTGTATTCGAGCCAAATGTACACTCCTCCCTTCAGACTTGGGAACGCCAAGTGTACGAAGCGTGGGAGAGTGACAAGGACTCGAAATACAACACAACCTGGCGGCGGTTACAGAGCAGGACTCCCTTGTAAGCTGGTCAGTCAACTGGATGGCCCAGAGACACTTCCGAAGGCTTACTTGGCAGGAGAGGATGAAGTCGCCGGGAATAGCTGTTCCTGCTATTCCAAAGGTCGAAGCACCAGTACAGGCCTTCTGGTTCGATCCAAGGAGGAAAGGGTTTCACAGGACGACAGCAGTGCAAAGGAGGATTCCTTCAGCGGGTCACCAGCGATTCCTCGGTCCAGCCTCTTGGTTGCAGGATACTTGGCTCCTGTATTCCTTCGTTCGTGAGAACTCAGGAGATCGACATGGTAGTGGTGTTTCCAGCCCCCTCTTATCCACGGTTCCCTTCGCGCCAAAACGGAGGGGAGCCAATGGTAGATCCGCTCATCAACACACATACCATACGTGGACCAATCACGGACCACGGTGGTCCCAGGCATTCACACCACCCTAGACTCTCTGGCACCCAGGATGTGTATTGGGACCAGACATCCCAGCCCACACCCTGAAGGCACACAAACGACATGTAGAAGCCCGCGAAAGCAACCACGTTTCGCGGGAAAGTACATGCCCAAATAAGGAAGGCCCCGGGTCGCCCGACCTGGGGAAGGTGAAGGGAGCAAGACGGTCAGTGGACAGGACAAAGGAGCCTCGTGGTCTGGCCATTTTGGGAGCCAGGCCACCATTTTGGGTTCAGTGCGAAAAATGTGCTCAGAACGCCAAAAGGAGCTCAAAATAAACAAAACGATCACTGCCACCATTCCAGTCCCTGAATGACTTGCACCGATCAAAATACCATCTTAAAAGAGTATCTAGGGCCTGTAGAAGGCTAGAGACCCAAGAGAGCTGTAATTTAGCTTACAGTGCCCTCTTGTGTCATGTTGCACTAAAGCCGCAACACGATAAAAGAAACTACGGGAAACAGCGTTCCCCGGTACTGACTGTTTTAAGGGCATGTCAGTTTCCCCGTAAGAAAGGAGCGAAAGCCCAGAGGAGTGCGGCAGAAGGCTGCACTTCTCTGGCAAAGTCAAGAACAAGGTGAAAACAACAGCAAAAAGTTTAGGGGTTGCCACATGGAAGGAAAATTACCTGCAATCATGAAATCTTTCCTAACACTCGCCCCTCCCAGACTATGGACAGGGGGGAACTAATCCACCCCTGGATGAGTCTCTTGTTCAGGTCGGTAAAACATTCTGGACAACCCATCAGCATTGCTATGTTGGACACCTGGCCTATGCTCAATAGTGAAGTCGAAGCCTTGTAGACTTATGGACCACCTAAGCAACTTTGGATTCTCCCCCTTCATGTTCATTAGCCACTTTAACGGCTTATGGTCAGTCTGCACAGTGAAGTGGGTCCCATAGAGGTAGGGCCTCAGCTTCCTTAGGGCCCACACAACAGAGAAACATTCTTTCTCTACCGTGGACCATCTGAGCTCTCTGTCCTTAAGCTGGCGACTAATAAAACCGTTAGGGTGTTCCTTACCCTTCTCATCTACTTGTGATAGTACAGCTCCTATCCCAGTGTCAGAGGCATCCGTCTGCACGATAAAAGGTCTTTGATAATCAGGGGCCCTGAGCACAGGGGCCTGGCACAAGGAGTCTTTTAAGCCATTGAAGGCCTTCTCACACTCGTCGGTCCAAGTTACCTTCTTGGGTTTCTTCGGAGATGTGAGGGCAGTCAGAGGAGCAGCTATAGTACCATAGTCTGCCACAAAATTGCGGTAATACCCCGTGAGTCCTAAAAAGGCTCTCACTTGGGTTTGCGTAGTGGGGGTAGGCCAGTCTTGTACTGCTTGTACTTTACTGGGTAGAGGCTGTATCCTCCCTCCACCTACTTCATGTCCAAGGTAAACCACTGAGCCTTGTCCAATCTGGCATTTACTAGCCTTTATGGTCAAGTGGGCTTTCTGAAGAGCCTGGAGCACAATCCTGAGGTGTTTCACATGGTCTTCCCAGGTGGCACTGAAAACTGCTACATCGTCCAGATATGTAAGACAGAATTCGTCCAACCCATTCAACACATGATTCACAAGCCTCTGGAAAGTGGCAGGTGCATTCTTCAACCTGAACGGCATTACCCGGAATTGGTAAAGGCCGTCTGGAGTAGAAAATGCTGTCTTCTCCTTGGCATGTTCTGCTAAAGCTATTTGCCAATAGCCAGCAGTGAGGTCAAACGTGCTGAGGTACTTGGAGGCACCCAAAGTATCCACCAGCTCATCTGTTCGAGGCAAGGGGTGTGCATCTGTCTTGGTGACAGCATTCAGAGCCCTGTAATCCACGCAGAACCTCAATTCAGAAGTGCCTGCCTTTGGAACCAACACCACAGGACTGGACCAAGGACTACTAGAGGGTTCAATCACCCCAAGGTCTAACATCTTGTTGACCTCGGTCTTAATATAAGACCGTACTTTATCTGACATCCTGTATCCCCTACTTTTGGTAGGTACACTGTCTCCTGTGTCAATGTTATGTTTGCACCAAGGTGTCAAACCAGGGGACTGTGAAAACAGGGGGGAAAACTGCCTAAGCAAACTTTTCACCTCAGCCTGCTGATCAGAAGTCAGGTGAGGGGCCACTCGGACACCCTCAATGGAGCTATCTGAAGGACCGCTGTGGAACAGGTCGGGGAGAGGTTCAGACTCCTCTTCCTCAACATCTGAAGCCAGTAGCAGTGCTGCGATTTCGACTCTTGGGACGAAAGCCTTCAGCCTATTCACGTGAAACACTTTTGGAGCCTGTCCAGGCCTTCCAAGGTCCACTAAATAGTTCACCTCACCCAGGGGCTCCACCACTGTGTAAGGGCCTGACCATTTGTCCTGTAAAGCTCGAGGCCTTATTGGATTCATGATCAGGACTTGCTGACCAGGTGTAAAGTTGATGAGGGAAGCTTTCTGGTCGTACCAATGTTTCACCAGCGCTTGCCCTGCCTTCAATTTATCACTAGCCAAGCCCATCAGAAGTACCATCCGTTTTCTGAGCCCTAGCACATAATCAACTACATTGGTAGTAACAGGGGGAGTGGGCATCTCCCATCCCTCTTTGACGATGGCTAAGGGTCCCCGTACGGGATGACCGAACAGAAGTTCGAAGGGGCTGAAGCCAACACCCTCCTGTGGTACCTCTCGGTAGGCAAACAGCAAGCATGGTAAAAGAAGATCCCATTTTCTTCTCTGAGGCTCCTCCAGAGCCCCAATCATGCTCTTTAACGTTCTGTTGAAACGTTCCACCAGACCATTGGTCTGGGGGTGGTATGCAGAAGAGAACTTGTAGGTGACCCCACATTCTTTCCACATAGCCTGCATATACTTCGACATAAAGTTGCTGCCACGATCTGACACAACTTCTTTAGGGAAGCCAACCCTAGTAAATATGCCGAGTAAAGCTTTTGCAACTGACTTGGCAGTTACAGTTTTCAATGGGATGGCCTCAGGATACCTGGTTGCATGGTCGACCAGCACCAGGATAAACCTATTGCCCGAGGATGTTTGCGGGTCAAGGGGACCAACGATGTCGATCCCTACCCTTTCAAATGGTACCCCCACAACTGGGAGCGGTACCAACGGAGCTTGGATTGTCGCGCCAACCTTACCAGACAACTGGCAGGAGGCACAACTCCTGCAGTGACTTTCTACTTGCACCCCCATCTTGGGCCAGTAGAAGTGCATGGATAACCTTTGCTTGGTCCTCTTCATACCAAGGTGACCAGCAAGGGGAACTTCATGCGCCAACTGCAGGAGGAAGGGCCTAACAGCAAGGGGAACCACCAACCTCCTATGGTCTCCTTCTGTAGACTCTGTGGGCTCACTATGCAGGAGTCCACCTTCCCAATAAATCCTATACTTCCCAGGAGGTTCACCCTCAAGCTGGGAGCAGGCCTGTCTCCTTAGGCCTTCCAGAGATGGGCACTCACGTTGGCCTTTACTGAATTCGTCCCTATCAGGACCTCCTTCAACTAACAAGTCTTTTAGTTCAGGATGATCGTTGGGGTCGAATACTTCAGGCATCGCCACCTCCTCGTCAGGCCCGGGCGATTGACCAACTTCCTCCACCGCAGTGGTAGGCGAGCTCGGGGGAATATTCTCTTTCCCTCGTTTTGACTTGTAGACTCCTTTCGCCTTGGGTTTCCCCTTCGGCTGGGGCGGCGTATTGGACTTGGCCAATGCTGCCCGTGCTTGAGACCGTGTGTAGGGTCTTTCGGCAGTGTCTCCTACGAGCCCTAAAGCTCTGAGATCATTACCCAACAAGACCTTTCCCGGGACGTTTCTCTGAATGCTCACTGGAATCCTGACTGCTGTACCATTTAAAGTAAGATTTACAGGTATTACGGGAAACATACGGAGGGGGCCGTCAGCCAACTTAGTGGGCATCAGAGTAGCTCTGGAAACTTCCTCTGAGTGTACCAAGGTAGAATCCACTACAGTGCGACTGCACCCACTATCCCTAAGAGCTGGAGTATCCACTCCATTGATCAGCACACTGTCTTTAAAGTAGTGCTTGGTATTATCCGGAATCCTAGCATAAGCCTCTGCGACTTTAGGCTCCCAGGAACCCAGGGACACTAAAACTACCTCAGCCTCTATTCCGCTGGGAAATGAGTCTGAGGAGAAGGATGCTCCTGTAATCTCTTTTTCCTCGTAGGAGGAGAAAGCCAGATTAGCGGAGTGGACCCCCAAAAGGTCTAACCTTACAACGGGGATCCCCCTTCACATGGTCAGTTGCTCCACAAGAAAAACAAGCCCCAGTGGGTCTGTTTGCGTAGGGAGGCTTATTGTAACCAGAGTTCTGTTTCGGAGGCTGACCTCCACTACCCTGTGAGTTCTCTTGTGTCTTACCCTTGTTTTTCTTTTTGTGGCCCTTATGGGAAGAAGATTTAGCAGATTCCCCACCCTCCATATCTTTGGACTTTTTCCCTTCCTCCTGCTTACCAGGATGAGTTTTGTCCTTATGGGACACTCGATGTGACACCCATAAGTCTGCTGCAATGGCCAGCTTCTTAGGATCTATCTCCTTCGAATCGGCCAAATGCTGCTTAAGCTCCGGGGAAGAAGAAGCAAAAATATGTTCCAGCATGACAAGATTTATCATGCCTTCGAAGGTAGAAACCTTATAACCTTCAACCCAGCCAGTTAAGTTTTTCAAAGATTCAGCGACATAAGATACCCAAGTACCAGTTCCAACTGGTGATCCCTGTCTTTCTGTTTTTCTGCCTGTTCGATTTTTAGTTTGGCTATGCTGAATTCAAGCTCCTGCTGCCTAAACCGCAGCTCTTGCTTCTTGAATTCAAGCATAGCCTCCCCATCAACACTGGCAGAGGAAACATTAGACATCTCATCCTCCCTGTCCTCGTGGTCGCGATGGATCAGTGCAGCGGCAGAACCGTCGGTTCTACCAGTGAGAGCAGCCCCACCACCTTCTGCACTGTCCTCGGAAGTTATAGCGTCAAGCTGCGCTTCTTGCCACGCCACGATTCTCTGGATCATTTCCAATTTTGTGCCTTGAGAGGAAACACCTCTCTCCGCACACATCTTTTTCAGCGTTTCTGATTTGGAAGCATTTAAAGTTAACAAGGTATTTGCTTCCATACTGTTTGATAGGACTATGGCCTTTTTAAAGTTATATTACAACAATTCACTACGTGTACTGGTTGGAATAACCTGAAATGCCTTAGTTCGAGCGCAACACTGGATACCTTCAGTCGTATCCCACCGCTGTACACCAATTTGTTAAGACGGATTTCTGAACTCTGTCCTGGTGGCGCAGAAGTTCAGAAGGCCAACCTAATTACTTGGAACAGGGTAACCTCTGGACAAGCCAGACCAATCAAGGTAGCGATCGCGGCGGTCAAGACTAGGTCTCAAGAGGGGTGAGGGTGACTGAAAGCCCGCAATGAGCACACAAAGCAAGAGCGCTTACAAACTACTCCAAACAGTTGTTATATCAAAAATATATACACATTTATTTTAAGGCCTTTAAAAACAATGACCGTAGCGAGAAAATCACAATATCACAATATTAAACCAACACATACCATATCAACACAATATATATACAAATACACAGTCGCAAGCGTTTAAAGCACGAAATATGTAGTCCACCTGAAAGGAAAGGAAAACAGGCAGTGCGATAACGCTTTAGACTCAGTTCGCCTTCAGAGGCACCTAACTAGATGGAAGTCTGAGCCCTGCGAAGAGTGGAGCCTTGTGCTCAAAGTACCTGCCACGCCGGTGCCAACGGGCAAAAGGGGAAGCTCTTCGGAGGAAGTCAGGCAGTTCGGGTTAGTGCACAGCAGAAGGAGAACAGGTTCCGCAACTCAAGCGCAGCCTCCACAGCGGGCAGAAGCAGAGCGCGAGTACGGCCAAAAGGGTGCTGTTTTTACACAGCAGGGAAAAGCAATGGGATACTGCAGGAGGGCGACCAGATCCTAGCTAAACTACTCACTGGTCCCCGAAGCAAGCAGACCTTGGCTTCTCCACGTTAGTTTCAGCAGCTGGCAGGTTCAGAAGAGCAGGGAACGCCTCGTAGTCGTGTAGAGCAAAAAGACGTCCCAATCGACGAAACCAGTACAGTTTGTTGCCGCAGCAGGACAACGGAGCGGCCGTGTGTATTCGAGCCAAATGTACACTCCTCCCTTCAGACTTGGGAACGCCAAGTGTACGAAGCGTGGGAGAGTGACAAGGACTCGAAATACAACACAACCTGGCGGCGGTTACAGAGCAGGACTCCCTTGTAAGATGGTCAGTCAACTGGATGGCCCAGAGACACTTCCGAAGGCTTACTTGGCAGGAGAGGATGAAGTTGCCGGGAATAGCTGTTCCTGCTATTCCAAAGGTCGAAGCACCAGTACAGGCCTTCTGGTTCGATCCAAGGAGGAAAGGGTTTCACAGGACGACAGCAGTGCAAAGGAGGATTCCTTCAGCGGGTCACCAGCGATTCCTCGGTCCAGCCTCTTGGTTGCAGGATACTTGGCTCCTGTATTCCTTCGTTCGTGAGAACTCAGGAGATCGACATGGTAGTGGTGTTTCCAGCCCCCTCTTATCCACGGTTCCCTTTGCGCCAAAACGGAGGGGAGCCAATGGGAGATCCGCTCATCAACACACATACCATACGTGGACCAATCACGGACCACGGTGGTCCCAGGCATTCACACCACCCTAGACTCTCTGGCACCCAGGATGTGTATTGGGACCAGACATCCCAGCCCACACCCTGGAGGCACACAAACGACATGTAGAAGCCCGCGAAAGCAACCACGTTTCGCGGGAAAGTACATGCCCAAATAAGGAAGGCCCCGGGTCGCCCGACCTGGGGGAAGGTGAAGGGAGCAAGACGGTCAGTGGACAGGACAAAGGAGCCTCGTGGTCTGGCCATTTTGGGAGCCAGGCCACCATTTTGGGTTCAGTGCGAAAAATGTGCTCAGAACGCCAAAAGGAGCTCAAAATAAACAAAACGATCGCTGCCACCATTCCAGTCCCTGAATGACTTGCACCGATCAAAATACCATCTTAAAAGAGTATCTAGGGCCTGTAGAAGGCTAGAGACTGAAGAGAGCTGTAATTTAGCTTACAGTGCCCTCTTGTGTCATTTTGCACTAAAGCCGCAACACGATAAAAGAAACTACGGGAAACAGCGTTCCCCGGTACTGACTGTCTTAAGGGCATGTCAGTTTCCCAGTAAGAAAGGAGCGAAAGCCCAGAGGAGTGCGGCAGAAGGCTGCACTTCTCTGGCAAAGTCAAGAACAAGGTGAAAACAACAGCAAAAAGTTTAGGGGTTGCCGCATGGAAGGAAAATTACCTGCAATCATGAAATCTTTCCTAACAACCGCCACCGTCTCGAGTTGACACTTGAGCATTTGGAGACAGTAAACTCTGGGTATAAGGAATGTTCCCGCCAATTTTCGTACACCTAGCATTCCTAGGACTGGAATTAGGAGAGTACGCCTATACCCGAGCATACACGGTCACTGTGTTGCCCAGCTGTGGTGAAGACCTTGATAGGTGTCTTGCTGCTGTGCCCCCCATGCAATGAGACTTGCTGCAGTGGAATTGGTCTGATCCCTTCATCAGGAGTGGAGAAATTGCCACTGTCCCACCACAGAATCATCCCTGGAACGCAGCTGCAGAGCCGCGCAACTGCAGGATTTGAACCTGCAACCAAAGTGGATTTGACTGCCGAAGTTTGGTCCGGAGTGCACCGAGGGTTGGCGAGTACTTGCAACCCTTACCGGTGGCCCCTGGCGCATCCATCAATTTTTGCACACGAGTGTCCCCAGATGGCCACTCTTTATTGAGGTAGCATGTGCTACCAAGCTATTCCCAACTCTTGGATCCTGTTCTGCCCTCTTGGGGAAATCCTCCTTGAATAGTGGGAACTTATTATTCACTGCCTCACCCACCTTCCTGAGTCGCTACAGCCCCTGCAAGAGATCCTGTTTTGGCTCAACCACACAATCGCATGCACCAGCACCAAAAGTATTGTGTGCATAAGGCTCCACTCATTTTAGGATAGAGTTTGAATAGTGAAGGACTGCCTAAAAGATATTTGTACTGTATGCTCCCTTTCTTCACAGGTTGTGGACCCTTACTGTGTGCTATTCCTTTAGGCCATTGGTGACTGTATATATGTTTAATATTAGTGTTCTGTTGGTTTAGTTATTACTGCTGAGATTTACTTTGTGTATGATTTAAAAGGTATTTAATAAATGTATATGTATTTTTGATATATACACCTGACAGAGTAATTTGTATTGTTATTTACTATGTGTGCTCATTGTGGGTTTTTGATCACCCTCACCCCTCCTGAGACCTAGTCTTGACCGCTGCCAATGCTAACTTGATTGGTCTGGCTTGTCCAGAAGGTTACCCTATTCCAAGAAACTAGATTGGCCTTCTGAACCTCTGCCCACCAGGTCAGAGTTCAGAAATCCATCTTAACAAATTGGTGTACAGCGGTGGGATAGGATCGAAGGTACCCAGTGTTGCGCTCTGGTAAAGGTACGCAGATTAAACTTACCCAAGACACATAGTGACCTTAGTAGTAACATAACAGTAAAGGCGAATGACCTACCATAAAACATGAAAACTATAACCAACATAACCTTCAATGCTTCCAAGTCAGAAACATTGAGCATGATGTCTACCGAGAGAGGCTTGACTGTTTAAGGTACAAAGAGTGAAATGATCCAAAGGATCATGGATTGGCAAGAATTGCAACTCGATGCCATTACCTCAGATGAAAGTACAGAAGGTGGTGGGGCTGCGCTTACTGACAGATCTGAGAGATCTGTTGCTGCCCTCATCCATGGGGCCCATGATGCCAGGGTTGATGTGTTGTCCCAAGTTTCCTCTGGCAGCTCTGATGCTGATGCCATGCTGGAATTCAAGAAGGAGCTAGAGTTCAACATGGCAACGCTGAAAGTTGAGAAGGCAGAAAAACAGAAGGACAGGGATCACCAGTTGGAACTGGTCAAGCTTCAGGCTACAACTGGCTACTCCAGAGGATCTGGACACGGGTCTGGGTCCTCCTCTCATCCACGATTTCCTAAAGATCTGCTTGGCATATATGATGGTAAGAATTACATTATGGACTGGTCGACTGCGTTTGAGTATGCATGTGAAGTTCGAGAGATTGTGGATGCCGACACGACTGCATGGCTGCTCAGTTGACTACCTCATTCTGCCAACAGTGCCATTATGGAAATGTCTAAGGCCGAAAGAGTAGACTTTGCAAAATTAAAGCAAACGCATCTTAAAGTTTGGGAAGACTCCTGCCCAATACTTAAAAAGATTCAGAGGACTGGCCACCAGGGGGTGCACGGATGAGCTCCTCTCCTGCATGAGCTCCGGGTACCGTGCCCCCCCTGAAAACCTGATCGAACTGTTGGGCAAGGTGGCCCCCCCTTGGATGAGCGAAAATCCGAATAAATTCGGATATGGATTCACTAAGGAACACAACGTTGAGGAGAGCCCCCCCTCTCCCAGCCGCACCCAGCCTTTTAGAAGGGAGACGACAGCAGAGCTGGCCTCCGGATGTAGAGTTGCAGTGGTTCCCAGGAGGGGATCACCAGGGACACCGGCATCACCCCCAGCTGCGAGTGCCCCCAACGAAAGAGGAACATCGGAAAACCGGCATCTCCCGGGTCGTGGCAAGCGTCCCCTTGGACCTCCCAGACTGAGCGCTGCTTAATGACCCCCCCCCCCCCCCCCCGACTGCAGGGCACCTCATCGGAACCGGCGCAGAGCATTCCAAGCGGCCTGAAGGACTGCAGAGGAGCTTGATGATGTGGCCGTGGTAAGCGATACATACACCCTGATCACCCGAATGAGGACACTTCCAGCCCCCAGCAAGGGAGCCCTGTGCCCATAACACACGCTCCATCTGGAATCCGGTGAGACCCCCTGCTGCCCCCCCCTTCTCACTGACTTTCCCTTTATTCAGTACAGCCGGAGGTATTGCAGCAACGCGGCGCGGCACAGAGATCACGCTAATATTGGAAGATGTAATTGAGGCCACACGTGCATATAAGAATACGCACAATACGAAACACAATGCACTGCCCTCCCATTGAACTCCAGAGGGCCCGGATTTACACGCAACTCCCGGCCCCAGTGCTGGCTCTTGTGAAACAAACAACGGTTTCCCATACCTCCTGCTAATCAGGCTCATAATCTTAAACACTCCAAACCATATTGAGGAACTTTTATATACGTGAATCTAAATAAAAGCAGAGTAGAAGTACGACAGTGAGCAGTGGGAGCATGCAGTAGACATCAGCATAGAATCCCATAGTGGAACTAGAAGGGAGGACTCAGCTCTATGACGGCACAGAACGCGCGAGTAGCCAGGAGGGCGACCCACATTCTTGAAATCATTCTGTTGGCATTTGAGTCAGGCGCTGGTGAAACTAGCCATTAAGGAAAGGCCTCCAATCACGCCCTTGGTACATTATCGATACTGGAAGGCTCACGTACCCCCCCCCCAGGAGCAGCTACAATATACCGGCAGAAAATCCCTCCCTGGGGAAACAGTGACCCTATTCCTTCCTCTGACCAGGTGGACTTCCTATTGCCTGGACAGAGAGGTAAACCACACAGAGGCCAAAGGGGACATATCGCATATACAGCCCAGTAAGTTGCAAAAGAAATTCCTTCTCCCATACCTCATAGCCTGCGCAAGAGGAGAGCAATTGAAGGTAGGGCTTGGAGGCGGAGCCCCAGCTAACAGAACGTATACCCCCTTTGTATAGACCTCAAACCATTGTTCCAACGATAGAACCTCACAGGTTGGGCACACCTCAGTCAATAACTCGAGCACTCTACCCACCTTGAGTACAACAGATACAACTGGGACACACAAAGAGAATACCCCCTAAAGGGTTGGGCCCCCAACTTCGGGGCGTGTGCCCTCCTCTCGGTTTCCATGACACGCTCATCAGAAAGGGACGAGTCTTCACACTGCTGCAGGAGGCCTAACGAGCAACGTCGGGAATTGCTGCACAATTTGAAGTAACCCAGACCCCGCAAGACCCCCGAGACCGGGCTACTGGCCCAGACAAAAGGTGTACCACTGTGGACCTATACCTCTCACACAATAGCATATAAGCTTCTGCACTTTCCTGCCACAAACTGGTGGGCCAAAACTTTGAGTGAGAAATCTGCTCACGCATATATGGACATAACACTGAAACTGGCCAATTTTGCCTACTCCCCGTCCCCTCCTTCTATTGAGAACCCTTGTATTTCTGCATGGAAGCTTCCGGAACTGAATCGGCTGCCACAAAGGGAGATATTGCAGCTTCCCTGAGACAAATCAAGAATATAGGAGCCAACATAGAAGGAAAGATTGACAAAGTCACACAGCAATGGACAATATCGTAGAAAGGCTCAAAGGAGTTGAGATCAACCTGGCCTCCATAAACACTCTTGAGACACAAATGTAACACAGAATAGCTGAGCTAGAGCAAAGAGGAGGAATTCAGACTCAAAATGGACGATTTGGAAAATCGGGAGAGGCGAAACAATCTATGCTTTTTTGGTATCCGGGAACAAGATGGCGAAACGGAAGGTGACATCAGGAAAACACTTCATGATATTATTAAACTTTTGGTTGCCGATGACGCCATAGATGAACCAAAGACTGAAAGAATCCATAGAGCAGGGGGCCCACCCGGCAGACCGAGGTCGGTCCTTGCCCGCTTCCATAACTATCAGGACAAAGCCAGGATATTAGACAAGGCCAAGAGTGGTGGATCAATTACTCTTGGGGCGCGCGGATAACAATCTTTCAGGATCTATCCTCCTTGACTCTAACACTAAGGCAGATGTGTGGTCCTCTCACAAAATGGATGAAGGAACGTGTTAGTTAGATACAGGTGGGGTTATCCTTTCTCCCTGACTTTTGAACATGAAGGCAAGAAAATGCGGTCGAGATCAGAGAAGGAAATTCGGGCATGCATTTCAGAAGTCATGGACATTCGTGAAGAAGGAGGTGATCAAGAGGTGGCGGAACACAGTGGAAGACACTGGCGCATCCAAAGCCCAAGGAGAAGACGGGTGAAGGGGTCAAGGAAATTCCAGAGAGGCAACATAAATCACCCGACGGAGATAACTGAATCCCGACGTCATTTCAACCGATATCTGACTGACTCTGAAACTATGTAAGGAGCAAGTTTTCAATTTATTATGATGTTACTGTTTTGATTCAGGGATGTGGAAGGTGACCGGGAACACGTAATTGGGGCTCAAATGTCATTGCGATTATTATATGAAAGGGGCCGTGAAGTAACATTCTCCACTGGTGGTCTGACGCTGAGTCAGTGCTCTCAACTGGATCTGGTCGGCCACCATCAACTGGGAACGATTTTGGGGGGATGGAGTGGGAGTGGGAGGGGACAAAATCCTCTAGGTCAAAGATTGGAATATAAGGTTCTGCATAATGGTCTGATGGGTCGCCGATCCCAATCGAGGGGTCATTTTAAGCATGCAATTATAAATGGGAGTTAATTCGGACCCACAGGTGAAAGACCCCCTTAGGGTAGGGACGCTAAACATCAAGGGTCTCAATTCTCCAACCAAAAGATCCTTGCTATGTCGAGAATTTCGCAAGGCAAAACTTTACATCCTTCTCTTGCAGGAGACAAAATATGCCAAAGGAGAAGAACAGAGAATCCTTGGGGTACGGACTGGAACAGAGTGTTGGGGATCTGGACCGTTGATAAAGGGGGGAGTAGGGATTCTCATCAGGAAAGGGCTAGATTTCACAGCTATCATGGTCTAGGCGGACGTAGAGGGGCGTTCTCTGCTTGTAGCTGGCTCCATTGGTAAGGTAAACATCACATTTGTCACTGTATACTTTCCCAACTCAGGCCAGCGCCGATTTCTCACCAAAATTATGCTTGAAGCCGTGGGTCTCGTTCTCCTTGGAGGCGACTTCAATTTATGGGCCGACCCCGATTTGGACAGGAAGAGAGGCAATCCTGATGCGAGAGAACCGGTTGCGGGAGGCCGCACTGAGATTGGGAATATGATGAATGTATATGGATTACAGAACGCATGGCGGGGGTTCCATCCGGATGAACAGGGCTACACCTTCTACTCTGCCCCCCACAATATATTTACCAGAATCGAATATAAATATCTGTCTGCCGAGATATACGGAAGAGAAAAGAAAATGGGCGAACCCTCTTTTTTAGGGGGCCTGACTCGAGAGGGTTGAGAAGTATACAGATACGTGGGGGTAGAGTCAAAGGCTTCCCAAGCCAATAGCGTGACAGGAGGTCGCTATAGCCTTGCAAAAGGAGCTAGATAACTGCTAACTCAGAACAAAGAATCACCGTGGATGAATAAAACATTATAAATTTATTAAACAGGAAGACATTTTTGTGCCATAATCTGGCATATATGCATACATTAAATCTGCATTGTGAAGGATTAGTATACAGTGGTGACAGTCTATTTTATGTGTTGTTTTATATCACAACACATTGACGTTGTCGACACTTAAGTTTGTGTTTCTGGTTCGGTTGATAGCTGACAAGGGCAGAAGCTGATAGAGATGGAAAAGCGCTGCACTGAAAATACCGAACTGTCTTCAGGACTTGGAGGTCGAGTTCAGACACGGTAGGTCCGTTTGCCTTGCCCTTCTCACCATTAGTGGATACTCTATTCTCACCGTTTTTAACACAGCCTCTTTTACCATAGGACGACATCTCACTCATTCATCCGGTCTGAACTCGACCTCCAAGTCCTGAAGACAGTTCGGTATTTTCAGTGCAGCGCTTTTCCATCTCTATCAGCTTCTGCCCTTGTCAGCTATCAACCGAACCAGAAACACAAACTTAAGTGTCGACAACGTCAATGTGTTGTGATATAAAACAACACATAAAATAGACTGTCACCACTGTATACTAATCCTTCACAATGCAGATTTAATGTATGCATATATGCCAGATTATGGCACAAAAATGTCTTCCTGTTTAATAAATTTATAATGTTTTATTCATCCACGGTGATTCTTTGTTCTGAGTTAGCAGTTATCTAGCTCCTTTTGCAAGGCTATAGCGACCTCCTGTCACGCTATTGGCTTGGGAAGCCTTTGACTCTACCCCCACGTATCTGCCGAGATATACAACACTGCGACGAGATCAGAGATTGTACCAGTCACATAGTCTGACCACAATATGGTTACTGTTGACATTCAACTGGATAACTTACTTAGGAAAGGAAGTCGATGGCGGTGTAATGAATCTCTCTGGAGGGACCCCGTTTTTAAAACGGAGTTGGAAAGCGAGATGAGTGAGTATTTCAAGATCAATAACACCGGGGAGATTTCCAAGCTGACAGTGTGGGAAGCAGGGAAGGCGACATGGAGAGGTATCCTTATCAGAGAGTGCTCGAGCAAGAAGAGGGAGAGGACGTTGATCATAAATAAACTCAAACGAGATCTGCCTCCTAGATGGAGAAGTGAGGAGGGATGAAAGTGGGAGTGCTAATAAGATCTTGGAGGCTAAAATGAAAAGGGAAGAGTTCCGTCTTCTGGAACATGGGCAGATAGTCCGTAAATTGCAACTTCTGAAACAGAAGATTTCTGAGAAGGGAGACAAGGCGGATGCACTGTTAGCCGCTAGACTACGAGAGCAACAGGCAGAATGGAAAGTTTTGGAGATAGAGAAGCCAGAGAGCCCCCAAACCGCAACAAAGTCCGAAATCCCAGAAATGTTTGCCTCCTTCCATGAGGCTCTATACAGATCAGAGATGGGCACCAACCTGCCCGTTGTTGAGGGATACCTGTCTTCGGTCAATATGCCAAAACTCTCTTGCGATGAATGACTTTACTTAGAAGGCCGGATAACAGAACAAGAAATCATGAATGCAGTCAAGAGACTATCACTAGGTAAAGCCCCAGGGGAGGACAGCTATACTTCCGGATTCTATACATCTTTCCTTGCCTCTCTTCTCCCTTTTCTGGTGGAACTCTTTAATGAGATTCTCGAGACTGGAAGGGCCCCCGGACTCCTTCGTTCGAGCCCTTGTCTCGGTAATCCCCAAGGAGGGGAGGGATCCCAAGCAATGTGGTTCATACCGCCCCATATCCTTATTGAATGTGGACGCCAAAATCTATACCACGGTCCTTGCCGTCAGGTTGGAGAGGCTCATGTCTCACCTAATACATCCAGATCAAGTGGGCTTTATACTGGGCAGACAGGGAGCTGACACGATGAGAAAGACCCTACATCTAATTAATGAATCCCAGAGGATGGCCAACGATCCTGTCCTTTTCTCAGCCGATGCAGAGAAGGCTTTTGACAGGCCTGAATGGGGTTTCTTAATGGCAGTCCTTCGCAAGGTGGTGAGAGGCCTGAAATTTAGGAGAGGGATCCAAGCAATGTGTACATCCCCCCCAAGGCCTCTGTCTTTGTGAATGGAGAATATTCCTGCTGGCTCGAACTAGGCAGGGGTAAAAGACAGGGATGCCCCCTTTCAGCCATACTCTTTGCCCGCTCACTAGAACCCCTAGCCCAAAGATTAAGGGAGGACTGTCAGGTAGAGGGACTACAACTGGGAGGCACCAAGTACAAGGTGGCCCTATACGCTGATGACTTACTTCTGCATATTTCAAATCCCACAATTTCTATACCCAGAGAAGTCCAACTAATTGGCAAATACGGAGAACTCCCTAGCTTTAAAATAAACAAGGCAAAGTCCATATTATTCCCCCTGCATGAAACCACACAAGCAGACACAAATAGATTTGCCCCCCTGGGTCTTATGGTAGAACATGTTAAATTAAAATACCTGGGCATACAAATCATGAGGAACATAAGTGATCTATATGAAGCCAACTTCCCCTCCCTCCTCCTGAGCTTCCACGCAGACCTTGCCAAATGGGACAAATTGACAATATCCGGGTTGGGAAGGCTCAATGTGATTAAAATGGTTTGTCTCCGCAGTTTTCTTTATCCCTTTCATATGCCCCCTATCGAAATGTCAAAACCCTTTTTAATGAGGTCAGAAGGGCTATTGTATGGTTTCTTTGGCATGGGAAGAAAACCAGGATTGCCTATAACACCCTGACGTTACCTAAGGACAAGGGTGGAGTAGGCTTCCTAGATTTGAGGTAGTACTATGAGGCTGCCCAGCTACAAATTCTGATCCCCCATCTAAGGAATCATAAGGAATCCCAACGGATTGCTATTGATAATTACTACTTAAATCCGGCAACTGTTTCTGAATGGTTATAGGTTCCAAGAAAAAAACTTTTGAAGAGACTGAGAGACCACCCGATGTTGGGAACTATCTTGGAAATAGGGAGGGAGAGAAGCAACATGCAGAACTTTACCTCATGGCCACCCCCCCCAGAGTCACGTATGGGCCCCGGGCATTAGAGAAGACATCCCCGACATAGAGAAGACATCCCCGACATAGAGAAGACACCCCCGACATAGAGAAGACATCCCCGACATAGAGAAGACATCCCCGACATAGAGAGATACCAAGCATGGTTTGAGGCCGGGCTGGAGAGAGCGGGCCAATTTTGGAGAAATGGCTCCTTCATTGCAATATCAGAATTAGAACAGGCATTAGATCCGGCCCCCTACCTATCTTCCAGTTCCTGCAGGTTAAGGGCATCCCGACAAGGGACGACTGGAGGGATAAGATAAACAGGGATCTTACCCCCTTTGAAATGCTTTTGAACTCTAGGACAGAAATGAAGGATCTGATTTCTGCCATGTATGGAAAGTTGATCGAAGCATGGAAGGGATCCACTGTATCTTTGAAGGGTAGATGGGAGAAGGATTTAGGTGTTGACATCGACTCGGGCGTGTGGGGAAGAATGTGCAGGGCCGCCTGCCAAGTCTCCATGTCTAGTCAATATAAACTCCATGCCATCAAATTATTGCACAGGTGGCAATACGACCCGCACAAGCTCTCCTGGATGTTCCAGTCGATGAGCCCGCTGTGCTGGCGTAACAGTGGTGAAATCATCGATTATTGGCACATGTGGCGGGGTGCCCCCAGTATTAGGGTCTACTGGGACAAAGTCCTTGGGTGGGTCAAAGACCTTGATGGCATTCAGAGAACTGCAGACGCTTTTCTCATTCTATTTGGGTTCTAGAGATGTGTAAATGAATGGAATAGAATTAGGGGCCTGGCAGCTCACCTCTTGTTAATAGCACACGATATCTTGGTAATGAAATGGAAGTCTCCAAATGTACTAAGCAAAAGTGAATGGGTAAATGTAGCCTTGAATGTATGTGTTATGGAGAACTACCTTTTTCGGGGAGGGTGGGGAAATCACGGTGAACATGTTAAGTTTTCACTGTTAGAGAATGCATACCAACTATTTGTATAAAAGGTTATTATGCTGAATCTCCAAAAAATGTTCGGTACCGTGTTTCTTTACTATTTTTGAAATCTCAATAAAATTGAAATAATAAAAAAAAAGATTCAGAGATTACAAAAAGAAAGAGGGTAACACTTGGGTGTCCTATGTTACCGATTCCTTAAAGAACTTGACTGGCTAGGTTGAAGGCTATAAGGTCTCCACCTTTGAGGGTCTGATATGTCTTGTCATGCTTGAACATATTTTTGCATCTTGTTCCCCTGAGCTTAAGCACCACTTGGCTGACCCAAAGGAGTTAGATCCCAAGAAGGGAGCCATTGCAGCAGATTTATGGGTGTCACACACAGGGTGCAATAAGGACAAGACTACTCCTGGCAACAGGCCCGTTTCTTGGCCCGGGCGAGGCGGGCGACCGCCCAGGGCGCAATCGCCCCGGGGGCGCAATAGCCCACACTGGTGACAGCTCGACTTGCCCTGGGGGCGCATGCGGCGAGCTCAATTGCCTTGGGTTGTGCACGATTGCTCGAGTAGAGACAGCAAGTGCTGGCGCTGCCTCTGATGTGCTCACGTTAGGTGCCTGCCCCGCCACCTAACGTGAGCACATCAGCTACTCGAGCAATCGTGCACAAACGACCTCCATTTGACATTCCCTGCCCTTCAGCCTTCTTCATTTCAATCCCCGCTGCGGCGCCAGGACCCCTGCTGCTAAATTTCATTCGCAGCAGGGGTCACTATCAGACTCGGCGCCACAGCGGGTGAAGTGAAGAAACAATAAGCCACGGGGAAGTTAACTCCTTTTTCAATCATGTTAGGAGTTAACTTCCTTTTATGGGCTTGGGACCGCAGCCTATGGACTAGAAACTGCCCTGTACCCAGGCATAAAGACTCCCTTCCCCCTCCATTGCCCTCGTGTTTACAGGGCACGATTTCTTAAGTGCCCGGAGACGGTCCTCGCTAGCATGAAGATGTTTAGTCCGCTTTTTGTGGCCTGTTGTAGCATGTACAATGATTTGTAGTGGAGGCAAAATAGAAGGCGGAAAGCTAATTTCGCTGGTAAAAATCGAAAGCAACCAGGGCCTGAAATACTGTATGAAACTCACAAGATGTTGGCTTTTTGTCAGTTTCAGATTGTACAGTTTGAAAGGACCGTACTGGGTGCATTTTGTTCCCCCAAGACAAGGGTGCATCCATTTCAAGCAGAATCTAGAAGTGAACGGAGAAAAATAAATAAATGCGGATTACCTCTGTGAGCATGTCAAAGAAAAAAAAACAGTTACATTTTGAATAAGTAAAAGAAGGTGAACACTTATCCACTAAAATTCAGTCTTTGAATGATTTCACTTAAAATATGCATGTTGAATAGCATGGTTGTTATTGACCCCTGGGACACACCATGATCTACTCCACAGTATTGCGGTCCGAGCTTGAGAGGATGCATCTGCGCGAATTGAGCATCCATTTTAGGGAGATGAAACCCACTTTAAAAAGTAGCCCCTAGTTTTCCATGTTGATGAATATAACCTTTAGTAATGCCCCATAGTCAACAGTGTTGAAAGCCAATGTGCGACCTGGGATGACTGATGGTGCCCCCACACACATAGCATCAGGCTGCACCTGAATTCAATTTCAATTTGTCCTACAAGCAGCCTGCCCAATTGATAATCCCCTAGTAAAGTGTGCAAAGAAAGGTTAAACACCCAAAGCCTAAAACGTATACACAAGCCAAAAACTGTTGGCTTTGCCAATGTTTTTTTTAACAGGACTGCGCTGATGGACACTCACAGTGCTTATACATCGATTGGCTGAAAGCAGACCTGGTTAAGACATTTTTACTACACCAGTAGTGGTTCCAGCTCAAATTAAGTCATTAACTCTCAGAAGACTGCTTTGAAAAAACACTGGCATGCACTTTGAGTGCAACGTTTGATGTTAAGGCTTGATTAAAGAGAGCTGAAAGAGTTTCCTTCCTGCTCAGTATATTGACAGGAGAACTCTAGCGTGAACCAGATGACTGAGTCCTTTCGCAAATACTGCCGTAGCATCGGTACTTGGCTTGTTCACTTGGGGGAGTACAAGCGGATGCATTGCAAATCCACTATTCTTCCCTTATTTTGCCAAAAATTATCCTCGGTAACCACCCAGGTATTTTATGATTACATCAAAATGCGAGGAGTGATTAACTAGAGGTGCAACTCATGAGGGAGCCAATAACCAGAGGGGTGATGGGTCATATGAACCAAGGACCAGAGGAGAACGATCAACCATGTTCCCCAAGACCAGAAGGGCGACTGAGCAGAAAAGAGTGACTCACAAGGGAGTCAAGGACCAGAGGGGTGACAGAAAAGCAGAGCAACTCACAAGGGCCTTGCTGCCAAGTGGGGGGCCCATGCCATTCGTGACGCCATGAGTATGTCCTGAATTTTCACTTTGCATGGAGGTCCTTCTAGGCCCATACTTATAATTGGAAGAACACAAATACTAGTCTTAGCAATTAACAGGAAATGTCTGTGCTGGCTCAGTGTCATGAAGGACATGGCAATACCTGGCAGGCATGCAAGGGAGCCAAGGAACGGAGGAGAGCGACGAATCAAGGACCAGAGAAGCCAAGGGTCCAAAAAGCAAATGATGTGCTTTTATAAGTCACACATACAAGAAATTAAAATAGACAGTAATTGTTAGAAAAATAAGATGCTATTTTAATAAGCAGTTCTTGAATCACAATGCAATAAAACCTGTTTCATGTGTATAACACTGATTTATTGATGTTGGGTAGGAGTTACTTAACCGCAGGGTATAGTTTAGGAGCGGCGCGCATGCCGAGCGTGCTGGGGTGAGGGGGGGCGCAATTTAGTGTTTCGCCCTGGGCACCAAATGGACTAGAAACTGCCCTGCCTGGCAAGCAGGAGGAGGGGAAAAGGCACAAAGATAAGGAGGGTGCACGATCTGATAAAACTCCCCCCCCCCCGCCCCCAAAAGAGCCACAAAAAGAAATTCAAGGGTAAGTGCCAAGAACACGTTCAGGGTAGTAGGACTTATAGTCCCAGACAGAGCTCAGGTTAGAGTAAGCCTCCCTGTGTCCCAAGACCCAGTGGATCAAGTGACCACGTGCAGGGGGCCCCAGGCGCAAGCTCAAAACCCCGGGGGTCCGCTCTGTGAGTCTGGCCTTCCCCTCCTATTTCTGTAGTACATGTGTGAATACCCCAAAGTGGCCGCCATGACGGCGGCGCAGGTTACAGGTATCCACAGTCACAAGAGGAGAAGCCACGCCTTGACACAGGGGCAGAGGTGAGGGAGGTGGCCCTGTCTTCAGGGGGGAGCCAGAGGTCCACAGCACTGCGCCTCCCCCGGCGCCCCGCCTATTCCCCCCCCCGCGTCTCTCACCGGCTCGGCTTCGCTCCGCCTTCAGCGCGCATATTTTTGGGCTTCTCGGCCCCCGTTCCGGCTTCTGTTGCTCGGTAACAGCACACGAGTTTCTTGACCAATCGCAGCGCCTGACTGGAATCACGTGATGGTTGTATGGCAATAAATCACTTGGAGGGATGGTGCACTGCTATTGGCTGAATCATGGAGAAGATGGAGCTCCAGATCGAAATCGAGGCTTGCAACGCAGATTCAAAACTGCCTCCGTGTACAGCTACTCCAGGCGTCCCATTTGAGTTAGAAATGTGGGGCGGTCCCTTCGGGGCGGAAATAAGTGAAAGCTCACAGCCTTTGGCGGACTACAAGTCCCGAGAGGTTCTGGCGCGGCCCGGCCGCCATTGGCCCGTACATGCACGTGACCAGCGTGGGTAGAAGTTTCACACCTGGCTTGGGCTGGCCGGGTCCAGAGAGCGCAGGGGAGAGAAGGAGCCTGGCTGCCCGAGATCACTCGTGCCAGGGTAGAGGGGGCCAGGGTGGCAGCCAGCCAGCCCGAGAGAAATAGAGAGATAAAGGGGCACGGGCTGGCAGAGGAGACAGAGACACCCGGCCTGACAGTGTGAGAGGCAACTGGCAGAGACAGCCTGGGGTCACCCAGGGAGAGACACCAGCAGAGATAGCAGGTGCTGGGGGGTAGACACCCATCCTGAGAGAGTGCAGAGACAGCCTGGGGTCACCCAGGGAGAGACACCAGCAGAGATAGCAGGTGCTGGGGGGTAGACACCCATCCTGAGGGAGTGCAGAGACCGCCTGAGGCCACCCAGGGAGAGACACCAGCAGAGGTAGCAGGTGCTGGGGGGTAGACGCCCATCCTGAGAGTGCAGAGACAGCCTGGGGTCACCCAGGGAGAGACACAGCAGAGATAGCAGGTGCTGGGGGGTAGACACCCATCCTGAGAGAGTGCAGAGACAGCCTGGGGTCACCCAGGGAGAGACACAGCAGAGATAGCAGGTGCTGGGGGGTAGACACCCATCCTGAGAGAGTGCAGAGACAGCCTGGGGTCACCCAGGGAGAGACACAGCAGAGATAGCAGGTGCTGGGGGGGTAGACACCCATCCTGAGAGAGTGCAGAGACAGCCTGGGGTCACCCAGGGAGAGACACAGCAGAGATAGCAGGTGCTGGGGGGTAGACACCCATCCTGAGAGAGTGCAGAGACAGCCTGGGGTCACCCAGGGAGAGACACAGCAGAGATTGCAGGTGCTGGGGGGTAGACACCCATCCTGAGGGAGTGCAGAGACCGCCTGAGGCCACCCAGGGAGAGACACCAGCAGAGGTAGCAGGTGCTGGGGGGTAGACGCCCATCCTGAGAGTGCAGAGACAGCCTGGGGTCACCCAGGGAGAGACACCAGCAGAGATAGCAGGTGCTGGGGGGTAGACACCCATCCTGAGAGAGTGCAGAGACAGCCTGGGGTCACCCAGGGAGAGACACCAGCAGAGATAGCAGGTGCTGGGGGGTAGACACCCATCCTGAGGGAGTGCAGAGACCGCCTGAGGCCACCCAGGGAGAGACACCAGCAGAGGTAGCAGGTGCTGGGGGGTAGACGCCCATCCTGAGAGTGCAGAGACAGCCTGGGGTCACCCAGGGAGAGACACAGCAGAGATAGCAGGTGCTGGGGGGTAGACACCCATCCTGAGAGAGTGCAGAGACAGCCTGGGGTCACCCAGGGAGAGACACAGCAGAGATAGCAGGTGCTGGGGGGTAGACACCCATCCTGAGAGAGTGCAGAGACAGCCTGGGGTCACCCAGGGAGAGACACAGCAGAGATAGCAGGTGCTGGGGGGGTAGACACCCATCCTGAGAGAGTGCAGAGACAGCCTGGGGTCACCCAGGGAGAGACACAGCAGAGATAGCAGGTGCTGGGGGGTAGACACCCATCCTGAGAGAGTGCAGAGACAGCCTGGGGTCACCCAGGGAGAGACACAGCAGAGATAGCAGGTGCTGGGGGGTAGACACCCATCCTGAGGGAGTGCAGAGACCACCTGAGGCCACCCAGGGAGAGACACCAGCAGAGGTAGCAGGTGCTGGGGGGTAGACGCCCATCCTGAGAGTGCAGAGACAGCCTGGGGTCACCCAGGGAGAGACACCAGCAGAGATAGCAGGTGCTGGGGGGTAGACACCCATCCTGAGAGAGTGCAGAGACAGCCTGGGGTCACCCAGGGAGAGACACCAGCAGAGATAGCAGGTGCTGGGGGGTAGACACCCATCCTGAGAGAGTGCAGAGACAGCCTCGGGTCACCCAGGGAGAGGCACCAGCAGAGATAGCAGGTGCTGGGGGGTAGACACCCATCCTGAGAGAGTGCAGAGACCGCCTGGGGCCACCCAGGGAGAGACACCAGCAGAGATAGCAGGTGCTGGGGGGGTAGACACCCATCCTGAGAGAGTGCAGTCACACAGCCACCTAGTCAGAGACAGCCAGTCAAAGAAGAGACGGACTCAGCTTGAGTGACAACCAACCCATGAAAGGCGAAGAGATAGGCACACAGTGTGCCAAGAGTGCACGAGGCAACTCACCCAGCAGATAAAAGCAAGATCCAGCTGAGTGACAGCCCACCTGATGGTTCTAGCGAGACAGCCTGAAGCACAGCTACACACAGGCTTGACGAGAGAGAGAAGCAGAGGCGGAAGGCTGCAAGAAGCCAGTCCATTTTAGAGAGTACTTTGTACTGATGAAGGGAGAGTCACAACCTCCTAGAGAAGCCTGAGGATCGACCCCCAGATAGCCTCTTGTTAAGGGTGCAAGGTGAGTAGGGCATCCACCAGGCTTCTGTGAAGATGTTCACTTTTCTTTGGGCCTACTACAGCAAATATGACTGGAAAATTGTGTACATTTAATAATTGCTACCTTAATGTCTACCAGCTTGTAAGCCACCTGACTTTGAATGATCTTTTACACGTGAGAATACCTTTACCATATGCTAGCTTTAATAGTTCAGTGTGTTTTATTAAAATAATGCAGAGACAGGCTGAACTGTGCAACTATACTATGTGTTATAGGGTAATCTGAGCCCCGGGTCCCATCCATAGTAAGGCCCCCAGGCACCCGTACCTCAAAGAGCACTCGGACACAGGTCTGCTTGCTATGGGTTCCTGGCAGCAACTGCCGAGCACAGGCTCCCCTTTATTTACTGCGCATGCGCGGCCCTCGCCCCAGGTCGCGCATGTGTGCATAACACTTTATTCTATAACAACCCTCCTTTTTCATAACAAACATTTTAATAAATTAACTTAAGGTGTCAACGTGACACACACATCAGTACACAGCTACAAACTAAGATATGGCCCAAAGTGGGCAGTTACTGTCCATCTGGCCCTCAGGAACTCGGTCCAGAATGTAGCCCTTGAACCTGGTGGGACATCTTCGTCCTTCGCAGCGGGGGTAGTGTCCCTCCTCTCTGCCCGAGTCACGGGGCGGTTCCTCTGGTGCAGGATCCCTGGTGTCTTCTTCGAGCCCTGGTGCTGCGCCGGAGGTGTAGGTTGTTGCCCTGCACTCACGAGTTTCATCCGGGGTATCCCGAGTGTCTTCCTTCTTAAAGAAGGAAGAGTTCCTCGTGATCGTCCCTCTCATGTCAGATGCCGTCACAATCGACCCGTTGACATGAGTCATGCCCATGGGGGTGGGCTCATAGTAGGGATGTAACGGTATAACGTAGGGGTGTCACGGTATTAGTTTTATGACGGTATGATAACCTTCTTGCCAAATGACGGTATATCATGGTTATCGCGGTATAGCAGGTGATGTTAACTAATCTTACAAATATTTTCTAAAAGGTCATACATTGTCAGATTTATCATCACAAACAAAATCAGGCACCCAGGGCCAGAATTGGGCTTTTCAACATACTTTCCACTGAAATGCCACCCCTTGCTTCCACCAAACACACGTGTGGAGAGGAGGGGGGGGCCCTGCTGCGACTAGCAAAGCAAACTGAATAGCTTTCCTTAAGTGGTCATTTAGGCTTTTAGCTCCCCGACTGGCTACTGGTGAAGATGAACATGTTGTCATCTTGATAACCTGCATGCCACAGCTCAATGGAGGCTGATGGTAGTATACGCTTGTGCGCATACACACACACACACACACACACTCACTCACTCACACTCACACTCACACTCTCACACACACTCACTCTCTCTCTTTACGTTACAGCCTTTAGTTTACTTGCGGGCCAAAAGGTGTTCAGTAATCACGGACATGTTACCCTTTGGTATGGCAGCAGGGAATACCCACAGAGATGAGTACATTTTACAGTGTAACTTATTATATGTAAATTCAATAATAGAACCAGGGAAATCCCCTATTGTCATATGTTTAGCAAACATTATCCATTATAAATATATAAACCCCAAAGCCGCCATCCCAAAGTAAACCCTTTTCCTTCTTAGCACTGTATTTATTCTTCCTATTGCTAACATATTGATTTTATGTCAGGCACGTGTGATTTATGGAATGGCATTAAAAACTGCTCCAACTGTAACTACTTGGCAGACGGCACATCCAACAGTGCAAGACCAAGACTGCGCAGCACTTGCTTACTGCAGCCTTTCCAAATCCGATTGAAAAGCACACTTAACGGTATAAACGGTATACCGGTATAAACAATGTGACGGTTATTATTGTTCAATTAAGTGGTTCACGGTAAGATACCGTGAACCACTTAATTGAACAATAATAACCGTCATATTGTTTATACCGTTCATACCGTTAAGTGTGCTTTTCAATCGGATTTGGAAAGGCTGCAGTAAGCAAGTGCTGCGCAGTCTTGGTCTTGCACTGTTGGATGTGCCGTCTGCCAAGTAGTTTCAGTTGGAGCAGTTTTTAATGCCATTCCATAAGCCACACGTGCCTGACACAAAATCAATATGTTAGCAATAGGAAGAATAGATACAGTGCTATGAAGGAATAGGGTTTACTTTGGGGTGGCGGCTTTGGGGTTTATATGTTTATAATGGATAATGTTCCCTAAACATATGGCAATGGGGGATTTCCCTGGTCTATCATTGACTTTACATATAATAAGTCACACTGCGAAATTCACTCATCTGTGGGTATTCCCTGCTGCCATACCAAAGGGTAACATGTCCGTGAATACTGAACACCTTTTGGCCCGCAAGTAAACTAAAGGCTGTAACGTAAAGAGAGTATGCGTGTGTGTGTGTGTATGCGCACAAGCGTATACTACCATCAGCCTCCATTGATCAGTGGCATGCAGGTTATCAAGATGGCAGCATGTTCATCTTCACCAGTAGCCAGTGGGGGAGCAAAAAGCCTAAATGACCACTTAAGAAAAGCTATTCAGTTTGCTTTGCCAGTTGCAGCAGGCCCCCCCACCCTCTCTCCACACGTGTGTTTGTGTTTGGTGGAAGCAAGGCATTTCAGTGGAAAGTATGTTGAAAAGCCCATTTCTGGCCCTGGGTGCCTGGTTTTGTTTGTGATGATAAATCTGTCAATTTATGACCTTTTAGAAAATATTTGTTAAGATTAGTTAACTCCACCTGCTATACCGCGATAATCATGATATACCGTCATTTGGTAATAAGGTTATCGTACCGTCATAAAACTAATACTGTGACACCCCTAGCTCATAGTTGAGGGACAGCTTCCCTTCAGGGTGCCGGTTGCGTGCAAGGTCAGTGTCCCCCCACTTCAATGTTAGCCGGCTTCAGATGTCTCCGAGCATTCTCGCGCTCATTGCGCACTCGCCGTTCTTCCAGTGTCCTTTGGTCCTCAGTGATCCTGGGAGCTCGTCCCTCGGCTTCAGCTATTAAACCTCTCAGGCACTGGTTGAACAGGGCCTCCGCTGGGGCCACCCCTGTGGACTGATGGGGTGTCGATCGATACTTGCGGAGGAATTGGTACAGATTTTGTCTCAATTCCCCCTTTTGCCCCGGAGTGATCCAGAACACCTTGTTTAGAGTCTGCATAAAGCGTTCAACCTCCCCATTGGCTCTTGGCCACCCTGGAGTTACCATCCTGTGCGTGACCCCACATTCGTCCATGAAGGCAGCAAACTGGCAGCCCTGAAACGGGCCCATTGTGCGAACACAACACCCGGGAAAACCCATGGGTGGCTGTTAGGCAGAAACCTGTGCAGTTCCCTTAGGGACCACTGCAAAAGATTTAAGACTACAGGTGTTTGGCAGTAAACCCACTTGGTAGCAGTCTGTACCACACAGATTCACTTGGTAGCTGTGGCTGAGCAGTCAGACTTCCCTCAAGAAGAGTTAGGCAGTATATAGAGTATACACAATAGGTACAGAGATACAGTAGCACAAGCAAGCACTGACCAGAGCTTTGGTGTAAAAGTATATAGTTATTTATTTAAAGACACACTTGTAGATAACACTAGCACAATGAGAAAAGTGAATTCAGCACACAGTCACTATTATATAAACAACCCTAATTACTTATTAGACAAGTCTTAATGAGAAACACCACTTATTTTCAGACAGAGGTGAGCGCTTAACATAAGATGGCACTCTAATAAGTTATTAAAAAGGGAGGGGAAAAAGGCAGAGTTATGGAAGCACACAAATTTCAATACTTTTAAAAGAACCACAGTAAGGCAGGATAGGCAGAGTTCTACTGTAGAGCAAGGAAGTCAATTGCAAGGCCCACTCTTGGAGAGAGCAAGCAGAAGGGGTCCAGGTCCACACAGTGGGGTTATGCCCAAAGAGTCTTGTAGATAGCTCGCACACAAAGAATGAAATTAAAGTCAGGAAAAGTTAGCTAGGTTGTCCCAGGCCAGCCCAGGTTAGAAAGTCGAGGCTTTACTGTCACCCCGAACGATCTGTCGCAAGGGAAGCCAGGCGGGACACAGTACCTTAAGTGGGAAGGAGGCTCCAGCGGGGGTAGTTGTTCCTGGCAGCGGGTGCAAGTCGGTGTTTCGTCCAGAGGAAGAGGAGGTCTCGCCGTGGAGAAAATATGAAGGTCGTTGCACTGCCAGGGAAGAAACCAGCTGCGGAGTTCTTCGGTTAAAAGGTACTAACCTTCTCTTTGCGGTAGTGGTAAGCCGTGGTATTCCGGTTGCCGGGGTGCTTGGCACGGGCAAGGCAGCCACGAGATGCTCCAGGAAGGTGAAAAGAAGGCAAAACTGGTTATCCCCACCAGTCAAAGGAAGAAGACTCTCCGGACTGGAGATCTCCTCTGTCGTCGAGAAAAGTGGTGAGACGGTACAGCGGGGCTCCACCGGTGGTGTCGTCGTTTCAGGTCGGCTCAGCTTCTCCCTCCTCGGATTCTTAGGTCCTGTGGCGACTTCTGAAGTTCCAGTTCCCAAAGCCCTGCTTTTATGCAGCAAACCCCCATTCATTCAGCCTAGCTGTCAATCAAACATGCTGGCCAATCACACAAGAGTGTGACTTGAGTTGCCAAGGCAACTCGGTCCAGGGTGCCTAAACCCCCTCCTGCACCCCCTGTGGTACCCAGACAGAGTGGCACCACTTTTGGAGGCTTCTGTGGAGAAGCCCGCCAAAAAGTGGAACAAAGGGCTCGACTTGGGTTGGAGTCACAGAAGAGAACACAAACGCCACTTTAGAATCGAGTTCTGGCAAAAAAAACCAACTGGTGAATTAATATTAAATAAATAAACCGGCAGCATGTTCGAGGCTATAGGAATTAAATAATTAAAGTCGGTAGCCTCAAACAATGGGAAAATTCCATAGAGATATATTCGCGGTCGAATATAAAAAGTATTATCCTCTGCCACCAGCCAAAACTCGATCAGGGGGGACGGAGACGTGCCCCCTCGAACAACAGACCCCGGGGCAATCGAATTGCCCCGACCAGTACTTCCACAATATGATGGTTTGTACTGGTTTCTGTTCATAATTTGGGACTAGTAAAGCCAATGGTGACTTTACATGCCCTGGGAGACAGTAGTCAGTCCCAGGGTATGGAGTCTATGTTTGGGGGTCGCTACGACACCCCTGGGTTACGGCACGGAGGGTGCTGTGTAACCCACATCAAAAACACATGAGACCCTATGGAGTAAAAGACCCCATAGCCCATAAAACACATGGAAAGACAAAGGAACACCTCAAATCATGTCTGAGAGGGAGTAAAAGAGTCTCACTCTTAGCAGGAGAAAAAAATAAACCCCAGAAATCCAGCAAAGCTGCTGGGGTACTTGCTAGGTTTCGGAAATTAGCCTTTACAGAGAATTCTCCCTAACAGTGGCAGAGATTTTGTCCATCGCTTGAATGGTTTGGTCACTGGTTGTGGACTCCACCAGCTCCACCTCGGGATAGCGAGACCACTGGTCAATGAGGACTAGGAAGTACATGCCCCTACCGGTGGATCCGAAGTCTGGATGTACAGTACCCCAGGGCTTGTCGCTCCTCTCCATGGACCCGATGCAAGGTTCTTTGACCACTGGCGCGGCTGCTTGACACCAGAGGCACCGGTGTACATGCTCATCGACCCTCCTTTTGAGATCTGGGAACCAGACTTTGGGTCTGTCGCGCCATTGTCTTGGCTGTGCCCTGATGGCCGCTGTGTGCTAATTCCAACACCCTGTTCACCAGTGAATGCGGGATCACAATCTGCCCCCCCCTCAATAACAGGCCCTCATCGGACACAGACAGTTCGTGACACGTGCGCCATAGCGCCTGTAGGTCATGTTGAGTATCTTTTCCTCGCTGGGACTTGTCCGCCATGGCTGATGTCCAGTCCCTGCGGCCCATGGGGGTTTGGATCAGCTGAAAACACCGGTCGGCCCGTGAGCCTTTGGCCAACTCCTCCAGTGTCAGAGCTATCGCGTGTCTGCCTCCACCACATGCCGAATGACCTCGGCACAGTCTCCTCCTGAGTGCTCTGTCTGCGAGCTGCTGCCCCTGGGATGGCGGGACAGGTAGTCCGCTGGATTGTTTGTGCCTGGCCTGTACTGTAGCCTCACCCCTTACTCCATGAGGGTGAGCATCCACCTCTCAATCCTCTGGGTGGTTTGGAGGATGCCCCTGTCATGATGGGGTTCAGGGGCATGTGGTCTGTGACGACTAAGGCCGGTTTGCCTAGGATGTAGATTCGAAAGTGCTTGCAGCCCCACAATATTGCCAGTGCTTCCCGTTCAATTTGAGAATACCTTTGCTCGGTGTCCGTTAGAGCTTTACTGGCATACGCAATGGGGCGCATCTGCCCTTGAAGGTTAGGTTGAAGTAGCACTGCACCTAGTCCCACGGGGCTGGCGTCGACAACCACCTCGGATTCCTTTTTTGGGTCGAAAAAAGGCAATTGTTTCCTCACCAAAGGCATTCTGCTCCTCGGCAGACCATGTCCAAGTGGCTTCCTTCTTTGTGAGTGCCCTGAGCAGTTTGGAGGCCAGGTTTTTGATAAATCTCCCACAATAATTCACCATTCCTAAGAAGATGTGCACTTCGGAGGGAGTGTTTGGGGGGGCCTGGCATCCCGAATGTGTCTCACTTTCTGTGGGTCTGGTGAGATCTCTCTGGAGTGAAAAATGAACCAGAAGAACTCTATGCTCTCCTTCAAAAACTCGCATTTCTCACGATGCAGGGTCAACCCCAGATCACAGATCCTCTCCAGCGCCTTCTCTAGCCTGACCATGTGCTCCGCTTCTGAGGAGGCATAAACCAGGATGTCATCGCTTAGGTTGATCACTCCCTGCATCCCAGCCAGGGCACCCCGATCACATTCTGAAACACCTCTGCGGCTGCGGAGATCCGGATACTTAGCCTTTTGTATTGGTACAAGCCATTATGTGGTGAAAGTGGTGATGTACCGGGAGTCCGTATGCAGCTCGAGCTTGTGGTAGCTTGAGCACAGGTCAAGCTCCTTGGCACCCTGCAGCTCCCCCACCACATCATTTGGCGTTAGGTGGCGTTCCCTCTTGTTGGGCAGCCTCATCTCTACGCAATACTGCCCCCGGCTGCTTGGGTTTGGTCGCCACGACTATGGGAGACACCCATGAAGTAGGGCCCTCCAACCTCTCAATAACGTCTAGATCTACAAGGTTTTGGAGTTCTTGCTCCGCCTGCGCCTGTGTCGGTGCTTCAGTGCTGTTGGTCTCACCGAATCGTCGATGTGTAGGCGGATTGTTTCCCCTTTTAGCTTGCCCACTCCTTTAAAAAAGGTCTACGAATTGTTTGGTGACGCCTTGGATGTCGACTTGGTACACCGATGTCGACTTGGGACACCAAGAGTGCAAAGTGTACTATGTCCAGTGCCACAGACGCGGCGCAACTCGGAAGCGAATGCGGGCTGACATCGGTCACAAAGAACTTGGCCTTGATCGAGCGGTTTTGGCGTGTGTGATGGATGTTGTGAATGCCCCTTGAAGTGGATGATCACCCCTGAACAAGTATATTCTAGCTTTGGTTTCAGCCAGTGCTGGTGGTCCAGGCAGTGCCTCATAGTGTGGTGTTGCTATTACACACACTGATGCACCCGTATCTATAAAAACCGGGGTGGGGGTCTCACAGATGTCTACCACACACGTGGGCTGCCAGCGCTTATTGGAGATGGAATCAATGTTCGATATATGAAAAATACCTCTTCCTATTCCTCCTCCTCAGCAAGGTCGAGCTCCTGGAGGTCCTGTTCCACAGCGGCCACACTTTTCTGTTTGTGCGGGCCACTACTGTTGGGTTTGCGAGGACCCCGCGAGATGGCTTCCATTCTAGTGGCACGACTGTCAGACAGTTCATAAGACCTGCCTATATTGAGGATCTGCGTCAGTGTAAACCCTGGTTCGCGGAGCACCTGGCGTCGAAGCTTCCCCGAACTGCAGCCTTGGATGAGTTGGTTCCTGACCATGCCCTCTTCATTCTCCCACTGGCACACGTCAGCCAGGTGTCGCAGTCTCCCGCAGAAGTGATCAAGTGTCTCGTCCTCATATTGACTCTCACTGCACATCATGAAGCGATCAAAGTCTTGGTTCGCCAGGGGCAGGAAATGTTCCTTGAGGGCGTCCTTCACAGCCTGGTACGTGACAGCAGGAGAGTTCAGCGAATCAAAGATCCAGTGGACTTCTGAACCAGCAGCATACAGCAGCGTCGCCACCTTTGCATCGTCCTCCGTCTCCCCAGTTGCCCTGAAGTACATTTCTAGCTTCTTGAGCCACTTTGGGCCCAGTTTCGATGGAGGGCCCGTCATGTCAAATTCTGGCATGGGCGCCAGCATGCCCTGTTGTCTGGGAATCGGCCTGACAGGAGGTTGTGCATCAAATGGAGGTGGGGCCCCAACCCTTTGAGCGCCATCAGCGTTGTCAACCATGGCTGTGGACCGCACAGGCACCTCTCATGTCCACAGAGGTTGCAAGTCTGCGAAGACGTCCAGGAGAAACGGGCAGTCCTGGCGTAGTTGTCCGCACGAGGCCCAGTGCAAGGCGTGCCCCACCCTTGACGTGGTGTGCAAGGATGATGGCGCAGAAAAATTACCCTATCACCAGGGAGAAGTACATTCGCAGGCCTCACCACCACATGTTTTCCACATGTTTTTTTGTTTTCGACGTGTGCCCATCGTCTTCCTGGGCAAGTTGGGCCATCTGCAGGCCTATGTGGTGGTGAGGCCTGGAGATGGCCCAACTTGCCCAGGAAGACGATGGGCACACGTGGAAAACAAAGTTGTCCTTTAGTTCCCCGGTGGCACCTAAAAATCACCAGAGCCACTACACTTGCTGACAATCCCCTGCAAGGGCTCTACCATGTTGGAGTGAAGAAAAAAAATGTTCTTTCTTTGTTTGAATTCGCCCGCAGTGCATGAAGTAGTCCATCAGATGCCTGTACAGGCTTCAAAAATCAAAAAGCGATTTTAAATTTCCTGAAACTGCTCAAAGAACATGATGATGTCCTCGAAAAGCCTGTAAAGGCCCCAAAAATTGCCCTAGATGGCGCACGAGCACCCCGTGAGCGGCCGCAACCGTCCGGCACACAAGGTGGTGGTCACACATGCACCACGCGGGTGACGCATCTAGTGGGCGCCGAGAAAATGCTCAGAAATCAATCCGTTAGACTCTGAGCATCTCGCCCCACTCAGCGGCGTCCTCGTTGCCAAGGTTCTAGGGTAATCTGAGCCTCGGGTCCTCTCTGTAGTAAGGCCCCCAGTCCTCCGTACCCTAAAGAGCACTCAGACACAGTTCTGCTTGCTACGGGTTCCCGGCGGCAACTGCCGAGCACGGGCTCCCCTTTATTAACTGCGCATGCGCAGCCCTCGACCCGGGTCGCGCATGCATGCATAACACTTTACTCCGTAACACTATGTATTATATGGATGTGTGCGTCCGTGTCAAGGAGTTATTCAACAAGATCAGACAGCGCAATTGTCCTACAGACTGAGCACCTGATTTTAATATCTCCGTTTTGGTGTTGGCATGCATAGCATCCCCATGGTACTTTGAATAAATGACACTCATTGTGGAATGGAAGATCATTTTCACAAATCGCGCTTAATGAGCCACACATGTATGTGTTTGTTTGTTGAGAAGTTGATTTGTAGTTAAAATGCAACTGCAAATGATATATCTGATATGATATATGATATGTTATTTATAACGCTCTTAATATCCTGAGGTTTCTAAGCACGGACCCGGGGATCGAACCGGTGTTGCTCAGTGTCGTCTTGCTTCCAAGGCAAGCATGTTGCCCCTGAGCTATCCTCCCGAGATAGGATCTGGTTCCCTGGCAGTCACCATTCAAGTAAGGCCTGAGCTGACACTAGCCCAAAAAGATACCCTGAAGCTGATATCTGAAAAACTCCCACTGTTCCTCCACAATCTCTCTCCAGTAACTGCAGCAAAGCCACCTTCAGAGGACTGCCTAGGATGAGGAAAATCAGGTCAGTTGAGGATTGATTCCATATTGTAGAAACAATAACACACTGTACCCTTCTCTTTTTGTTGGGCCTAGACCAGAATTGTATCATGAATCAGTATCTGGTAATATTATCCCCATACATATGGTCGCCATACATAATGTCGCCAGGAAAAGGTTGTGGCAACATTATATATAGTGACCATGTATATGGGGTCAAGGCTCCCTTTGGGAGAAAAGGTTTTAGCGGTTGCAGGGCTGTCCCCCGCATGTTCACTGTGATAATGTTCCTGCAAAGAACTGCAATTCTTTTGGTGACATTTTTGCATAGACATTATCACATGGAACCCATGAATCACTGTCTTCATTATGGGCATTTGAAACAAGGTCTCAACCTACTCATTTCTTTTGAAGTCCATACTCCACCCACCTGCACAGTTATAGTTCTGCAGTTTGTAAAACACTTTGCCGCCATTGGCTCTTTGTCCTATCTGAAAAAGCGTGGGTGATGTGTGGTTTAGTGGGGAAAAGAGGGAGAATAAAAGATTGCTTTGCTGATGTATGTCAGAAGGACTCTGATATTGTGTGCAGGTTTGTTTTCAAGTGATCTGGGTCGTGTGCATAGATGCCATTGTGTTCAGAAGGGGCCTTGTATGTCCATGGTGCTAGAATGCATTGGGTGGGGTGGAGGCGTAGGAGTTGTTGTACAAGTAGTGTTGAGTTCTGTAGTTTGAGGTATATATGGCATGCTTAAGAACTGATGTCTGGGGCATAGTTGGTGAACATGCAGCGTCTGTGGCTGGCAGATGATGGTTTCTGCATCTCTACGGTCTGCTATGGAGAATAACATTTCTGTGTATATATTACACTAGGTTACAAACGTGTGCTTCATTACTGGACCTCAGTGTTCTGTTTGGTGAGTAAGTGGGGATCTTGATTTTCAGGAAGTCTGCTTTTTAACAATGGTTGAAGTGTAGTGCTTTGAAGTTAATCCTTTTTTTGACTAGTAACCATTAGAGAGGTCTTAGAGTTGAATTATGTTTTCTTTCCTGTTAAGTGTGAGAAGAGGGTGATCTATACCTGTTGGAGCTTCTTGGCGAGATAGTTCTGTATGCCAAGGTTTATCCTGTTGGCAGAGTCGGTCACGAACAGGATCAGGGAACTGGAGGGGAGCTTTCTGTAGGAAAAGGTAAGAAAGGGCATGACCAACCAGATAGAGCGAACCATGGAAGATGCATTGCTTTTCTATTGCGTTGGGGTTTCATCGTAATTCCGTTGTCCATGAGAATTCCAAAATTCTTCAATATTTTCTTAGTTTTCCAGTCAGATGTCCATTTCTGTTAACAGAGATATAGCTGGTTTGGAACAGTTGTGCTGCGGGGCTAACATGATCTTAGTTTTGTCCGGGATATGTTTGGGGTTGTTGCAAGTGAAGTAATGAGGCAGCTGATGAGGGACTTGTCTGTGTCGTTGTTGGTGGTCATTTAGAAAAGTCTTTAAATCTCACATTGAGTCCATGCCTTTTAATCTTTTGACTGGGGCCATGTATATGTTAAAAAGTAAAGGTGAGGAGGTTCAGAACTGAAATGGGGTAGCCAGGTGGTTTCTCAGCTGTCGGGAAGGAAGTAGTAATTAATTGTAGGTCTTTTTCACAGAGTGCAGATTCTTCTTTTCTCTTGATTATGGGTGTGTGGCTGACGGTGTCAAATTCCACAGATAAATCAAGGAATATCAGGGCAGAGGTGGCGTTGCTTTCCGTGTTACTTTCCAGATGGTGAGGAGTGCTGATTCACTTCAACCTAAAACCTGCTATAGACGCCATGATTTCCAGTGTGAATGTTTAACATATATCTACCGCTGTAAAATGTGACATGTACCATTGCATGGTACTCATCCTTGTTGAAGAGTATTGGGATGTTTGAAACTTTTATTTGACATTTACTGCAAGCAAACTTTGTTTGCAGTAAATGGCAAATAAGTTCCACTGTGAATGGCTGGCCTTTGGGTGGCAGCATTTCACCAAACACGAAGTGTGCTATGGTGACATAACCATTTTACAGAAAGCACTGGTGAATATTCTTTCACCCGTCACCATGGGGCGAGTGCATTTCTCTTGGAGTATGTAAAGTAAAGAAACTAGCCCTGCGGGTCTAGTGGGATCCTAAAGAATTTGTGAGGCCTGGAAGAGTCTATGCATGCAAATCGGCAAAACAATGAATTTAAGCCGCTATGGTACATAGCCCAATGTGGATGTGAGTGCGTATGTGGGGAGCTCCCAGCCGCTTAACACAGACATTACGCTTTGTGATGAATCCTGCGGAGTCATCGCGGAATCGCAGCCTGAAGTCTCTTCTCATGTGGCAAGGGGAAGGCAGCTGCTACCTGATACTAATACTGGTGGTGGTATCAGGAGGGAGGATCACATGGGAAGAAATGGCTGTCGGGGGGTGAAGTGATCACTCCATTCGGAGGGACACGGGATACGCCCTCTTATGAGGGTGAAAACCCTATAATTCCCAAATGTCTAATGGCGTGCTGTCCTTTTACAAGGCCATCCCATGAAACTGCCCAAAGAACGTGGTATGAAAAGTCATCTAATCAGAATACAATGTGTTCCTTGGGAGTTCAGTAATTACATCTGACATCCCCCAATTGTCATGATTCTGTTTTGAGTAAAGGTCCTTAAACCAATATAAAATCACAAACCTTTTCTAGAAAATTCCCTAACAAATAATCACAAGTAACTAAATGTCAAAGGATTAATACCACTATGGCCTTCAAGACCCATAATGCATGTGGTACTATGACAAGGTTTTCAGAGTTGATGAGGATCTGAAGTGTTATCGACCCAAATGAGCGGTCTAGTCGTTATCAAGCGAGGCACTTAAGCACCTGAAGAAAGACGTGGAAGTAGTTGCATAGGCAGAAGTAATCCAGATTGCCGGAGAAGAACACCACCACCTGAAGCCGACGGGCAGAAGAGGTAGACGGCATTGCAGAGTGCGCGCAGTGGACTGTTGGGGAAGTAGCCCAGCTAGTTGGGAGACATGCTTCCAACCAGATGTGAGCTGCTTCAGAGTGTGGGAAGACACAGAAAGCCTTCACACATACTGGGACAGGAGTCGTCAAGCTTCCAACAGCGGGTCTCCATTGACAAATTCAGGAGGACTCGCACTTAAGAAAGGGGCAGGCTTCAGATCCTATGCCTTTTGCCAATTGTACCACTTCCTGGGGGTTTGGTGAACACTAAGCGGCTGGGCGGAGGAACCATCAAGGGAGGATAACGCATGGAGGAGGTGAGGTCTAGGGGTTATAAAGGGAGACCCAGGAAGTAGAAGTTGTAGTTTGGGTGAGGCCAGAGAAGGCACCGGCAGTCCAAGAGACCAGGCAGAGGAATGACTGTGCAGAGTAGCGTGGTGGTAGATTGTTCAGGTAGTGCACAAGGTAAGGTATTAGTTGGTAAGATGAAGTGGTGCTTGGGGTTGAATGAGTGTGCGTATAAGTGGAAGGGTAGGGGAGAGTAGGGAGTGAGAAGGTGACAGTGCATGTGGGAGTGATTCAGGGAGAGGGTGTGGGTTGAGTCGTATTGGTGTGGAGAACGGAGGGTACCATTGGTTTAGAGGGGCAAGTCGTAGTGATGTGACGAGGAGAGAGATTAGTAAAGAGTAAGATGTGAGGATGGAGGTAAACCATAGTGAGAAGAACTTCAGTGAGATAGAGGAGGAAGAAGCAGGGAGAGGGAGGAACATGTGGGGTGGAATAGTAGGAAGGAGAGGATGTTGGCGGTGAGAGGAACACCAGAGCATGAAAGGAAAACATTTGGCTCGAGTGTCTGAAAGGCACAAACCCAGAGTTGCATCACAATCGGGGAATTATAGAGTAGGGAGCCCGAGATTGTTCCCTGAGGGTGTTTAGACAGATGAGGCTTTTGCCTTTAGTCCATCACCTTAAGCTAGTCAGCATTTAGATAGTAACGTTTACCGATCTATAGTGATCAGTCTAGGGTTGAGTGGTGCACAGAAGTTTGAGGGACTGCCCATCACTAGGTTAGATGGAGAGGGACAGTCCTTAGACAGACCTTTTCTACAAATCCAAATAATAACCCTTGCACTGTCTATGGAAGTTGGTGTGTTCTTGAGGCCATGTGTGGCATCTGCATTTAGTAACCATAATTTGATAGGGCCAGGGCATGGCAGAATCTTTAAACTCCCCCACCAGAGATGCCCATTCTTCCCACATAGCTGTTGGTCATACTGCCTCAGGAGACGAGGAGGACTAGCTGCTAGTGCTACTTCCAGCCACCTATGCTCCCAAGGACACCCTAACAGGAACCCCAATCTGAGGGTCCAGTCCTGCCTCTGCTGACTCCTCTCGCAATGAGAAAGTCCTCCTGGACTCAGGTGGACTGACATTGAGCTTTCTGAGCATGCCCTGCTACTGCATCTAACAATAACTCGAAGGACAAACCAATGCTAAGCCCGCAGAGCATTACCACGTGATCCACCCGCAGTGTTCGCGCACTCCGGGTACAACACTCAACTGTCTTCCTCTGCGTGTTCCAAATCATGGGTCTGTGTTGTCTGGCATGATGAGCAAGTGGGCAACCCTCTAGCCGGCAAATGCTAGTCAGGGGAGACAGAGGTCATGCCCAGGAAGACTGATGTTTGCAGGTAACTCTGTTTATCACACATACCCTGAGCTTTGATTAAGCATAAAAAAGATCCTGTGACGGGTGTTGTTTTTGTCTGAGAAACAGCAGTGCTTGGCACTATGGAAGTCGAAGGAGAACGATGGGGTTGGAGGCTAGAGCTCAGTTGCTCATTTCGAAGATGGTGGTGTTTTCCACATAAGTGAAACACTGAGCGCTGCACAGGCTTCGCTGCGGAGCACTTCAAAGAAATGCTACAAATGTAAAATGGTGCATGTCTTCATAAGCACACTTGATAATTTGTGTAATGCTGCCACCCAAAGGCCAACCATAAACAGTGAAACGTTTGCCATTCACTGCAAACGATTGTTCGCAGTAAATGTCAAATTTCAAACATCCCCATACTCTCCAGCTAAATTGAGTACCTTAATAAGTCTCCTCACCAATGCGAATGGACTAGAATGTTTGTGAGACCTGTCTTCTGAATCTCTTGTGGCCTATTCTGTTGTCCTACTGCTGGGCATGCTGGATCATGTAGTTTCCTACAAAAGACAGAGAAAGGAAGGGACCAGCATTGTGCGAGACAGCTATGGGCTGATTGTGCAGAGCACTGCTGTCAATCATGCTGGCACTATACCAAGAGACCAGCAAAAGGGCCCTCCCAACTGCCACCTCCCCCCTGTGAGGCAGGTCTTGCTCTGGCTTCCACCCTAGTAGGTCTGCCACTCCAGGCTGAGAGGCCACATCTCCTCTTGACATGGCCAGCTTACTTATCATTGTTTCAAAAGGTCCATGGTCTTGTGTTGACCGTGATGACCTGCAAGTTTGTAGTCATGGGACCACTTTAGGGTTTGTTCTTGCATCAAAGTTCTGAGTAAATTGATTGTTTGTGGCAAGGTTGTCCAATTCCAGGTCTCAGGGGCTGGGATCCTGACACGTTTTCCAGATATCCCTCATTACTATTAATGAGATCAATGTGCACACAATGAGTCAAAATGTATGCACATTTGTTCTCATGAATCTTAATGAGGGGATGTCCTGAAATCTTGGCAGGATTCCGTCACTCGAGGCCTGGAGTTGAACAACCCTGGTTTACGGAGTAGAAAAGTATATCTGATGTCCAATGGGGTAGTATTCTAGGCAGTAAAAATATATTTGTGGCACCTGGTAATTTGTGCAAATGAAAAGATTAATTTCCCCCTGAAAGGCCCGGGTCAGATGAGGCAGTAATATTAAAGGCCTCTCCTCTGTCACTGATTAAGAGCTATCCCCGCACCTGTGTGTGTAGACGCGAGGGGCATGTTCGCACATTGTTTCATATTTTTTTGTTGGGAACATGCATGATTTTATGGAATGTGGCTAGCATGCTGCTTCTCTTTAGAGCTGTTGAATCCTGATGCAGCATTCTGGGAAACCTAGGGAAAATAATGCATCCAAAAGATATTGTGAAACAGAAGAGCCTGACACTGCCTTCTGAGGAATTAATTGAATGTTCCAAAGTATCACTCAGGAGTTTTTTTAATGATGAGAAATGTTGTTGTGACATCAATGTTAAGACATCTGAGGCCTTGAAACTAAACCTTGCGTATAGAACCTGCACATGTTTGTGAGCTGGTTTTGCATCTTCTCTGCATAGACTTTAGGCCAGGACACAATAATGCCTTGCCAGGGGCCCGTTCTATGCTCAAGGTAGGGTCTCTTCTACAGTCTGTAGACAGATGTCACCGCTGGAGACTTTCTGCCCTGGGCACTGATTACCAATTCATACTGTACTCTACATTTCTGAGCCTGACACATGTTCTCTCTCTTTCTAACAGGTGCAGGTTCCTGGGCCAAGACATCCACTCTCTGCCTTTCTGGCACTTAATACTTTTTTCTCGACTCTTCCCTCACTTCTTGTGCCTCTCATCCACGTACAACCCTCCCACACCCAACCCCACACCCCCACACTGTCTGCTGGATTGCAAGTAAGATGTCGGCTAAAGGTGTGAGCCTTGGGACAGAGGCGGCCCAGCAGGTGTTGGCAGGAGGCTCTGCAGGTGAGTGATGCTAGTGGAAAAGATGGGGGCATGGGCGAGGGGTTCAGCGCAGTCATTGGCAGTCAAGCCAGTGTGGATATGAACACTCTGTGAGTCTCATAAAGGCAGACTCATTATTGTACCAGCAGCTTCACATTTAGCGCAGCACTTAGGCGCACAGGCTGTCAAGAGTACTGTACCTGTAGTAGAACGAGCAGGCAGTTTTGCATGCATCACAGAGCAGTCATAAAAGCAGTGTCACATAAATCATTGCACACAGATGAGCACAGATTCCTGCACATTCATTTTCACACATAAGCAAAGAGAGGAGACATCGACACTTGCACACAGCACATCCCTTGAGCAGGGCCTCGGTACTGCTAAAAGTGCCACAGAACACCAGTCCCAGGCACTGCATGGCCAGTCCTCTGTTTGTGGTCAGTAGAGAGCACCTGTCGTCCCCAAGGACGGCACATCCAGCGTCCCTCCACTTGGGTGCTAGTCAAAACTCTGGTCTGATCATAAGTGAAGCAATGGCCTCTTTGCAGTCTTTCTCTGCCTTTAGGTTTTGGGATTTGGCTTGGAATGAGTGCATAGGTAAGAGCGTAGTACAAGTTGGTTAAACAAAGCTAGACATGCATTTTTGAAAAAAACTCCAGTATAAATGACTCATTTGACGAGATAACTTAAGAATAATCTGCAGGAGAAATCTAAGACTCAGAGAAATGTTTGTCATGGGTCAACCCTGCAGTTTTGATGACTTTTCCGTTACATGGTGGCTTGAGTCCAAGGATTACAATGCGCGGGAGAGAAGCGCTAGTGTTTCTTTTGGCTTGTAGGTGTTTACAGGCCTCTGTAGAAAGGATATCTGGCCCTCACACTTGTACATAAAATACACAAGAAAATATATGGCAATTCACAATAATAATAATTGCATGTGTAATATTTAATCTCCTTTATAACTTTCCCCAGGTTTTAAGTTGGTTTCAGTTCCAATGTTCAACAAAAAGAAACCAGGAAATATGCATTTGTAGCACAGTTCCAACACAGTGCTTCAGTTTGTCAAAATACATTTCCAATAATCCATTGTCCAACAAAAGAAAGATTCCTCTTCTTCCTTGAATATATATGTTCAGTCCATCTAATAGCATCAATGATATTCTTGGTCAAGATGATTTGCCACAACCTATAATGTTCAAAGAAGCAAAGCTTCTTGATATCAGCTTTTCACAGCATTGCTTTCAACACCACAAATCAGTTTAAATCTTTGTCAGGATAACTTCACTCACAGCCCTTCCACCTGGTTTACTCTCATGCCAGGCCTACTTCTACAAGGATTCACCATGCGGGTCTACTTCCCAGCCCAATAGCTTTCCACAATCAACAGTGCTTTTGAAGTTCTAAATCTACTGACAAACAAACGTTTACAACAGCTTTAGCAGTTTGCGGTTTTATGACCTTAAACAACTTTTTAGAAAAGTCAAGATTCACATTAGTGCTCTTCAACCCTTCCAAGTACGCAAAGCACTCATTTGCTCCTTCTCTTCCTGTTAGCCACCGTACCTTGATTGTATGCCTTCCTGTTAGTCTCTTTTGGCTTTGGGCAGTGCATGTACCGCTCTTGGCTTCGGGCAATGCTTGTACTGCTCTTGGCTCTGGGCAATGCTTGTTTGTACCCTGGAACTCTCAATCATTAAAGGTGTTACTTAAATTCGATGCTACAAGTTGTCTGCTGCTTTACAAATGAGTCTTATGTTAGCCTTCACTTTAGAATCACTTTTAGGTATACACAATTAGTATTTCAGCTGTTTTCTTCAGTTTAATGTTCAATTTGTTTTATTTGAGCAGTTTCACTCATACGTGAGTGCTATTTTTGTCACTCATTGTCCAACAATCAACAGTCGGGATTACAGCAATTTCACGTGCATGCGAGTGATTCCTCTTTGCCCCTGTTGCCTGCCTTTCTTGCGCATAAGGGATTAGTAACGCTCGGTAACACTCGCCGGCTTCTGTCTTTGATCCCTTTGCATGCTGCAGGACTTCCACTGCTTTGACTCCTTACGAAAGGACACACTCTGCTGCTGCTGCTTCTCCATCCCCAACTCCAGCTAATAGCCTGCACTTGAGGGGCCCTTTTAAGCCTCTCTGCCTCCCTCAGGTGTGGATCTTTTTCCTTAACAAGATGAACACTCCTGTTGTATAACTCTTGAGCCCTCTTCCTTGTCCCAGTACTTAGGGAATTATGGGACTTGAAGTCCCCAACAATAGAATTAGGTTTTCTAGTCTGCTTTCACTTTCCAACTCAGGTTTATTCCTTCTAAGTGTATTTAAGGAAACATCACAAGAATGTACTTGAAACAGGGAAGGGAGTTAATCTAAGCCATTAGTCACAGAATTCCTCTCACTCTATCTCTGCGAGTTAGGATGATTTCTAACTTTATATGGTTCACGCTGGCTTTTGTTTCTTAAGATGTTTAGGGATTTAACATTACCTTTATCCACATTAAGATGTTCGATTTGTGGATCAGTCAAATCAAAACGTCAATAAGCCATTACATGCCTTGGAACTTGTGAAAGGTTCTTCCCCCTTTAGAGACAAATACTGTGTCTCCTCCCTGGTGATCCTCCCGCAGGACACCACCCCCGAGCTCGGGATCAGTACGTTTCTGCCTTTCCCCGGCCATCTGGGAGGAGACTTTAGGAAGAGGTTTAGTGTGGGGTCTGCAGGATTCATCACACCTGCCAAACCCAAGGTGTGCTCGGTGGAAATCTATTGTTTGGAGCAGTCACAGCGAGGGCCCTGCTGTTCATGGCCCCCAGAGGAGCACTTGAATGTAGGTGTCATCTTACAGCACGGGCAGTCAATTACCAAGCACAGCGTAGGGTGGCAAGTCTTGGCTGCGATGCAGTAGGCTGACAGGTGGATAGTTTACTCTGATAGGTAGGGAGACCACCTGTATCTTATCATTTGATGGTGCCCTTCTCCTCGTCTCTCATCGCAGCCCTCCGTGTAGGAGCAACAACCACAGGAGCAGGAAGGTTCAGGGGTGTCGGATGATTCTGGGCTCACAGCAGACGGACATTTCTCAGACTACTCACAGCAGAGAGACTGCAAAGTTCTCGGACTACTGTTGCAGCTCCATGAAGCAGGCAGGCTGGCCAGCATCTTCTGTACTCCGTAAAACAGAACTATGCAATGTGACAGTCGTCAAAGCACACGTGACCACAAAGGTGGCATTGCATAAATAGTTATTTCTACTTCTGTCTCTGGATTGTAGCACCCAGCATGCGTCTGCATCCAGGGAACGAGCAGTGGCTCATTCCTCATTTTGTATCCAGTGATCTAGCACCCACTATGCATTCATTGTTGACGCAAAGCCTTCAGATATATAGCACCCCTGCTCGCTCTTAGTGCCTAGATCGCTTTGCACGCTGTAGAGTGTTCTTGGTGCTATGGAGCCCAGCATTTCACACATCATCCTCCAGGCTTTAGGGCCCAGTTCGCTATCCAGCTTGTACGAAGCGGACACAAAGATGTAATTATTTTCAACATGGGACATTTTATTAACTTAAAAGGGTTGGATGAAGGCCGTTCTGTCCCTATCCTAAAGAGAGTTTCCTTATCTCGGAAACTAAAGCTTAAAATCAGTCTGTGTCTTGTCACAATTATGAAAACAGTCCTTGTGTCCACATTGTGACTGACCCTTACACTTTACCTTGCACCTTTGATTGCTTGCTTATGTTCTGAATTTTACTCAATGAAAAGTATATAGAAAAACAGTAGGAAAGTTCAACAAATAATCCTTGAATCCTGGAGTGCTTCCCTTCCCCCTGGATTTTTCAGGTATGGTAACCACAGTGTCTTTTTCGAGGATGGCTGAAATGTCTCTTTCATAAAGCACTTACAAAGGGGTGGCAAAAAGTGTCTTTTGCCAAATAATGATTCCTCAGAAATGTCTTTTCCCACAACACTGTTTTGGAGAATAGCAAAGGAAGTCTCTTAAGCTTCAAAGGATGGAAAACTGTCTATCTTTCACAACTGTTTCACAAATGACATGATGTCAAAAATATCTTTCACACTATTGTTCTGAGATTGGTTTCCTGGTATACCATCCCCCCCCCCCCCTGCCCAGAATTCTTTAATTGTCTCTTTAGATCTCCTGGTATACTCTCCTGTCAATTATGTTTCACAGTGTCTTTCTTTCATAGGCTTTGGATTACGTGGAACCCTCTCTCCCCTTTTCTGGATCTTGCAGATCCCCTGGTGTACTCTCCTGCCAAGTATCTCTCTCCAAAAATGTTCACTGTGCGATGTGTTCTTGTTCAACAGTTCTTTCTACATTGTTCACTTTCTTTCTAAGTTCAATACAGTTGCACTCCTTCACTGTTTATACCTTTTTAATCCAAGTACTACTTGTTCCAACTTCCCCCATATTGACATCTCATATATGGAGATTTGTTCAGGTTCCTTCTGTCAACCTCTTCACTAGTATCTCTTGGCTTGTGGCAATGCTTGTTCAATTTTCCCCAAATTGCCATTTCATATAAGGAGATTTGTGTAACTTTTTACCTTTCAACTTCTTCATTATATTTTCGCTTGTGGCAGTGCTTGTTCCAATTTTCCCCAAATTGGTGTTTCAAATTGGGTATGCAAAATGACTGCAATTGTTTGCTTGCTTGCTGATACGTACCGGGACCCCTGACTTCTCTGGGCCGAATTACTGGTGCAGCTGCAGCAAAGCTCTGCCTCGGGGAAGGCTTCCCTCGTCAGGTAGATCGTAGTCTGGTTCCCGCGTCCGCTTCCCAACTTCTCGCTGATGGAACCGAGGCAGTCCCACAAGACTGTGTCTTCCACAGCCTCGCTGTGGCTGTCTGCTCTCCAGCAGTCTTCCCGCTGTACCCTTACCAGTCTCCCAATTCACTGGTGAAGCAGGCTTCCAAGCAGCTGCCTGAAAGCGACTTGCTCTTTCAGCATGGTTTGTCTGTGTCTCTCCCTCTGCTGTGGGTCACGCTTTCCCACTCTGCAGCTCTCCTCTCCTCCATTGAGAATGTTCATCGGATTTAAATGCCCCACGCAGCTGATTGCTAGCATAACCACTAGTCTGCACGTTCCACTTAATGTTCCTTCTATTCCTCATTTACTCCTTCCTCCCGAGGCTTTATGTGGGTTGGAGTCCATACAAGTTCGAAACCTTTTAATGTTATATTGTTTTACATTTGGTGGGAGGGCAGAATACTGCGTCTCTCCTAATGGAGTCACCACATTTCCCCAACAGCCACCTCTCCCATGTGATCCTCCCTCATAATGCCACCCCCAGGGTCAGAATCAGACAGCGACTGCCTTCCCCTGGCTTCATTGGTGGATACTTTAGGCTGGCATCACAGCCCTCATAAGCCTCACCCAAGTTTCTTATGGCTTTACAATCCTTTCTCGGCTCTCGTGGCTTTTCAACATGCTCTTGCTTGCACGGCATCTCGGCTCCTTGTTCCTTTTACCTCTCTGATGGCTGGCTTTTATATTCTTCCACCAATGAGAATTACCTGCAGCTGATGACTCTGTACTGCTTGCAGCCCATAATGAACTCGGGTGTGAGACCTGGCCTTCCTTCAGTATGCAGGCTCTGTGTCTGCCACCCAAGCTGCTCCCCACTGTCTCAACTCCATTAACGAGGCTTGTGCCCACGCTTCATTTGCAGAATGCTTTGCCTACAGGTATGCCAGTATGCCAATTCATCTGTGCTCACACCGGGTGTTTCAGGGAGCAAGCCTAACATAGGATGGTGCTGGGGCCCATGCACCTTCTCATTCTGGCAGCTCTTGCATGGACCTTGCCTTAAGTCCTCGTTCCCCATTGACAGCTCCTTGGCAGACCCCATGGATTGCAAGTGGATAGTGTATGCTGATGGGCAGCTGATGAGTTCCAATCTTTGACCCAACATATTTCAGGGGCAAGATGGCCTTTCAAAGGTACTTAAACAATTTTCAAACAGCAATGACCCATGACATTGATGATCTAGTTTCCAGTTAAAAATGCAGACAGGCTTGCATTCAAACAACCCAAGATTTCTTACATGCCCCCTGAACAAGGGAAACCAAGAGACCTCCAAGTTCACCAGATAGGGCTTGTGTATAACCTTGCATTAGCAAACGCGCCTTTCTTTAGGCTTCTTGACTCACCAAGAGAAGGAATAGTCGTGCAACCAAGGCTTGGGGTAGATGCAAATAAAATGAATTCAGGATAGCATTGCTTTACTTTTAATAATTTAATAGCCGATGTGACTAAGTCCCATGATGATGGTAAGAAAATGGGACGGGGTTGTTGCTAATGGCCAGGGACCGCTGCACACTCTGTGATGCAGGCTTCACAGGTGGTATATGCTGGTCCAGTGATGCAGGCTTCACAGGTGGTATATGCTGGTCCCACCTCCCTACATTTCCACTCTCCAGGTTCCTCAGCCCACACTTAGCCTTGTGTCTTTGGCAAGCCCTGGTCGCTTCGAAACGCATTTGTGGTCTGGGATACTTTCACCTTCCGAAAGGAGTCCGATCAGTGGGGGAACGGACCAGTGACTTGTCACCGCTGGCTTCCATGAGCCGAGCAACACATGTAAGGAAGTCTGATTTATGGAGAGAAAGGGGTTAAGGGTCCTACACAGAGAGTGAATCACGGAGCCTGCTCGCGTTCTCATGCATACCAGATCACTTATATCCTACCAAGAGACATTGTAGAGGAAACACCAAACCTCAAAAAGGATTCCAAGATAGCCGACATACATACGATCGCCTCAGCTAACAGAACTGCTGGCTGACCGCAGCCCAACGTTTGCCACCTAAGGAAATGGTAGCTTTCGAAAGTGATACCCAATCACAGGACATGCTCACATGACAGACCTAAGTGATCACACTGAGGCAATTGCATGTTCTGGGCCCAATCATTTGGAGCAATAGGGGAGCAACCACGTGGGAAGGGGTGGAAGTTCGGCATATGGAGACAGTGGTTCAGGTTGGAGTTTGGCGGAGAGGATGAGAAGGAAAAAAGAGCATAGAGCAGAATTAATGCAAAGGGGAAGGTGGATGAAAGGCTTGAGTGCAAACGAGGGGGGGTGAGGAGAGAGGCATACAGAAGAGGTGGAAAGAAAGGAGGAAGCAGATAAAAGAAAGAGAAGGGAGGGCAATGAAGAAATGGTAAAGGTAAAAGCGAGGGAGCGCATAAGGAGAAGTTTAGAAAATGAGGGGAGAATGTGCAGGAGTTAAAGGGGAATATCGAGAACGCAGGAGAGTAGAACACGACGAGGTACATTGCAGAGGTTACTGGAGGGGAAGAGGGGCAGGTCTGGGGGACAGTACCAGCGTTCAAAGTAGGATCCTGAAGACGACGGTATCATGGTGGGGTTACAGGTGGCTTATCTGTAGTGTCTCTATGAGGGAACACTAAATCCCATGAGGTCCTACCGTTTGTTCTATTGCCTGAACTCCATTGCAACAACTGAGGGTACCAGGTGGAGATAATTTGGAGGGGAAGTTCTGGTGGACCAGTGAAGATCCTCCTGACATCGGCCACAAACAGTCAAGAAAGATGTGTAGGGCACTATACATTCTGAATACAGGGAGGGGCTGTTCTCAGCCATGCAGGTGGCCCAACCTGCACGCGAAAGGGAAGAGCTGAGCTCCATGGGCCCACAGAAAACCTGTACACTTTGTGATGTGCCAGCACTCACCCTATGGGACCCAAGTCAAAGCCCTAATCCCTATTTGTTTTTTTCTTTGTAGAAATATAGTGTGACGAAAACCAGTGTATTCGTCACTTGTCCGCAGGGGGGAACCACCCCCTGTGAGGCTAGGGAGGTGAGCCCACGCAGCAAGACCCTCCCTAAGGGTCTGGGAAAGTGGGACCTCACTGGGAGTGCCTCCCCTCTAAGGGACAAGCACTCTTATTCCCACATGGAACTCCCATTGCAAACTGCACGATCTGCTTACATGGGATTATCTGCAATAACAAGTAATGTGCCTTCCTCTCCTTTGGCTGCAGGTAATGCTGGAGCGAATACAATATCGGAAGGAAAATGGAACGCCTCTTTGAACAGAGGCATGTATGTAACAGATATGAAACGTTTGAGAACCTGAGAGAGCGCCATATGGAGGGGAAGCCCTCTGACGTAGTCCTGTCTTGGAGACCTGGAGCGGAGGCAAGCCGCGAGGGAGAGAACGCCAGAGAAGGATGCTAGTCCGGTGCAGAGAACAGCAAGGAAACCGCTGTTAGGACAGAGTCCTGGAGACCGTCGTCTGTGGTGGTGTGACCACTGGGCAGCTGTGGTGAGCCGGTAGCTTGATCGTCAATGCCGAAACCAGAAGGAGTTGGAGGAACAAACTCTCCAATCGCAGACCTACGCTGCGCACTGGGACAGTAAGAGACACTTAGAGCAACTCTGCGCTCGAGCTGCCGAGACAGAGACGAGAGGGATCAAATTCGTCCCGACAGGCCGGCTCATGAATCTGCTCACGTCAAATAAAAGTACTAGGCTGGATAAGGAGAGGGTGAGCCCACAGGAACTACATGCACTACATAAAAGCAGCTGCCATATTGACTATGGGTCATGGTGAAAGCACAAGCCGATATGTTGTGAAGCACCAAGAAAGTTGCCAAGCAGAACTGTCTAGGAACACTGGAATCTATTACTAAATGAAGTTGATGAACCCTCTGAGTTAAATTCCAATGCCAACCCTAGGAAAGAAAAGGGGAAACCAGGGGAGAGGCCCTAGGAATGGTGGTGCTATAGCTCTAACAAGGACATACAGAACCCCAATAGAGAGAAATGAATGGAAGGAGTTTGAAGGACTAAAATTGAAGAGACTATATGCAGAAAGGCTCTAAGAAGGGCATTGATAGATCTCCCAAACGCTGGGATATTGGGCATATACATATGTACCACGAGCTGCAAAAGTTCATGAAAGAGAATTTGTAACCCGAATAGAGATGCAATGCTGATTTATTTGAATTTGCAGAACTGGTTGCGTTTGGACTAACCCTAAAGCAAGGCCTGGAAACCCAGCCAAAGGGAAGGTGCCAGAAGAGAGAGATTCTGGCATTCTAGTTAGTTCTAGTGGCAGCGTCACATAGAAGTAGGTTTTGGACTGTGGACTTTTGATTTGGACTTTTGGTGACAGACCAGCCCCATTAGTTTGTTTGGTTATGTAGGGTCATTGAATTAAACCCGAAGAAGTCCAATGTGTGTCCAACTCCTTCTGGTCTGGCACAATAGTTTAGAAGTGAGGATACAAATGAGTTGGTTGTCTGATGCTTTTGACCACAACACCACACAGAGGTATAGGTGCAGTATACTTTGTAAGGGAGGCATGGAATCACAAGTATGACACTGACAAGAGTTACAAGTTTCAAAACCTTTATTAAATTCTTTAGGTTTTGAAAAACTCCTACTTTGCCCGATAGCTATGATGGGAATAGTCTCTACCATCAAATAATAAAGAAAACACAGTCCTAGTCAGTCTATGTCAAATCAAAATGGCTTATACCAGGGGTGCACAACTGGTTTTTTGTAGAGGGCCAGTTGTACCTTCAAAGCTGCGTAGAGTGGGCCGGACTTCTAATGTGTGGTTTTGGAGCAGTAATAGCACCGTATGAGCAAGGGGGTGAAGCAAGGAAAATGAAAAAGAATAGAAAGTGTCATGAAGACCGGGGCCTCAGAGAGTATGTACTGAGGAAGAACAGGACTCCCTGTCTCTCTCTGTCTTTCTTTCTTGCCTCTCTTCCTCTCTCTCTGTTATATTTCTGTCTCTTTTTCTGTCTTTCTATCTCTTCCCTTCTGCCTCTTACTCTCTCTCCCTCTGTTACTATTCCTGTCGCTCTCTCTTCCTCTCTCCCAATGTTACTATTGCTGTCGCTCTCACTCTTTCTCTCCCCTCTTACTCTCTCTAACCCTGTTACTGTCTGTCTTTCTTTCTCTCCCCTCCTCTCTCTCCTCCCTGTTACTATTTATGTTGTACTGCCTTTCTTTCTCTCGCCTCTTCCTCTTGTTCTCTCTCCCTGTTACTATTTGTCTCTTACTATCTCTCTACCACCCGCTCACTCTCCTATGTCTTTCTTTCCTCATCTCCATCTTGCCTCTCACTCGCTTCTCCTTAACTCTTGCTATCTTTGTCCTTTTCTGTTTCTCACTCCCACACTCTCTCCACTCTCACATTATCGCCCATTCTTTCACCTCTCTCACACACACACATTGCTAGGCTGATGGGGTCTGGGAGCATTTTGCTTGAAGTGCCGGGGTGCGGCTCCGCAACCCCCTGTAAGAAATACTCTAGGAACTTGCTCCCACCTACGTCTGGGTGCAGCTGCACCCCCCTTGCAGCCCTCCATTTTCTCCCACGAGAGCTCTTCCACATGTGGCAGGTCTGCTGCAGTTTATGCACACCCTACTGGGCTGTGCTGCTCTGCAGGAGCAGACCGTATGCCCTTCTCCAGTGTCCTGCGTGGCTGGTCTGCTTTGCACAACCACTGCACGACATCTCCCTTCAACCGGCCCTCTCTGCTCTGCAGCCGGAGTCCGAGAGCTTTGTGCATGATATCGCAATTTAAAGTGGCATAATAAATTGTTGAAACTTGTTTTCATACAGATGACACCCAGGCGTCATGGGTAATTTTTTGGACTGATGCAAAAAAAGGAACTATTGCCATGCAAGCGCGCATAAACCTACTTATGCATTGACATGAGTGGAAGTCTAAAAACAAGCGCAGCAAAATGGGTTTATGCAACAAAATAAATAAATGTAACTCGAAAAAGCAATAATTTATGCCCAAGGAACAAAGAAATGCTGTCCGGGGAGTTCCTGGAATGTAGCACTATATGTTCTGCAATGGCAAGAAGACTATTCCTTTTATTGACAAACCAGTATGTACCTGTAAATCGCTGACTGCCATGTGCCAAAAATGACTTTGGAAATTAAACAAAGATCATCGGTCGCCAGGTGAATATCCGTTATCGGTACAGATGGTGACGGCGTCGGCCTTTCAAATGAAAGGGGCCTTGATCCTCGGGGGGGGGGGGGGGGCAGCAATTGCCCCATATTGCCAGATTGCCAGTCAGCAATCTAATAACACAGCAATATATTCTTTCATATATTTACATTCAGGAACTTAAACTGTGACCTTTGCAGCGTTTGCCTTACAAGTTGTGTTTGCTGTGCCCGTCCGGCCGTCACTTCCGTTGGGGAAAACAGAAGTGTTAGCACCTCGTTGCCTTTGAACACTGGTTCCTCTGCGTCAACCACTTGCTTACAAAGAAGGATTCATTGCTACTCAGTGGGCATTAAGTGTTTCAGCTCCCTGCTGGCTCGCCCCTGCACTTTAGGCTATTTTACGCTCAGTCTAGAAATACTTCTATCTTACTTGGCCTTGCTTTGCACCTTATCTGTTGTGCCGCCGGGCCTCCGCTCCTGCGCTGCAACACCTCAACACATTCTTTCAAGATTCATTGGTCTATGGAAAACTGGGGATTGTGCTTCCCATGATTGGGGGGTAGGAGGGGCACTTCGACTTTCACTGCTGATCTCCCTTATGTTATTTGCCTCAGTGTCTCTTGATCTTGGTAGTTCCATACCACAATCCAGAAAAAGTTCAAAGAAATCTTAAAGCAATCACATTTTTACTTCCCCTTTCGTCAGGGGTAATCTTGACCATTGTGCATTTCAGTGTTAGTTCACTTTACCGCTTTATAACAAGACATCAAACATTTGGCGGAGACATTTGAGTGGTCTATTTCCTTTTGCCGGACAATTCTGCTAATCTTTATCACTGGCTTCACCGTTATCGGTAACTTAAAAGTTCACTACTGGATTGCTTTCTTTTGCATCTCATCAGCATGTGCGCAACCTTCAATTGTGAGGGATACTGTTGCTGCTTCAATGTTTCCTTGACACAAACAAGCCTTTCATGTCTTTCACTAACTTACCGGTTGTAAGCAATCCTTTCTTGTCTCTGTGGCTTTGATTCATGAGTTAAAGAAATGGTTCTGTCAAAAATGTGTATTGCCCCTACGGGTCGGCCATGTGTTTTTAAGCCTAAGTCGCTCGATTTTAGAAAAATTTCCTATGGACCTTACCCGAGTTTTCGTCCATTATACGCACGCGAAAACGGGCACCAGGGAGCTGCCATTTTGTGATAATCCTATCACTTGCCCCATCGCCCTGGCTGACCTGCTTTTGCGGCACTAAATCCTATCCCCCGCCCCTGAGCCTGACATTATCAAAACATTCATATTCCCCGCCTCTCTCCGTGACGTTTCTGTGCTGCGTAGGCAAACGCGCCCAGTCGTCTTCTACGCGACTTCACACAGAACCCGGAAACCAACACAGATCAGCTCACAACACAGCACGCCACAATTCGGAATATGAAACTGTACTTTAAAATCAAACAGCAACACGGTAAATTTGGTAAAGTACATTTATTTGACATTAAATGTTTATAGAATATTCAGCAATTGCCATATGAACTCCGAAAGTCATTTATTTTCTCTTATCTCTATCCGCAAATCCGTAAAAGTTTATCGTGAGTCATGCGCTTTTCCTTTATGGTACACAGGGTGTTGGTTTTCGTTCAAAGAAGCACTTTTGTTGCACTTTGAACCGTAAGGCTGTTCCATCAAGTAGGCACTAGGCCAGCGTAAAGGTTGATATGCTGCTTCTAGCCGCTAGTACCTTGTAAGGGCATATGGGCCCTTGGCTATCGTCCCATAAGATCATCAGGATTGTGCAGTTGTTTACATTAAGCTGCAGCTTGCGGTTAAAAAAACCATCTGCTGGTGTCTGAAACTGGTGGCAGTGGCAAAAGGGAAGGATATACCGGTTTTAAAAACATGAAATTTATAATTAGTCTCGCCAGCCGATCTTTATTAATATTATTCATTTTATTTATTACGGCCGAGCTGAAACTATTTGCTTTCAAGGATAGTGCAATGGAGTATGTTCGGCTCTAAAATCAATGCGAAAACTAATGAAATAAATCGAGGTTAGCACACAATGAGAAACGACTTTTTGTCTACATGCGTGTGGAATGTGGACCTGCATGCCCATGTGCCCGCTACAAGGACGATCCCACAAACCTTTTCAAAGCTCTTCATTCATTCATTTATTCATGCATCCATTCATTAATTCTTCATTCCGGTATAAAAGCGTCTAAAGAGTTACTTACATTATATTTGCAATTTCCATTGTGTCTCTGCGTAATGCAGTCCGTAAATCCCACTGTGCTCTTGACAAGGATTTTTCGTATACTGAACTAACATGAAACTCGGTCTAGTTTCAGAATGTTCTGCCTTATCGTCTCTTACGTTATTGCACCCCCCAGGCCCCCTTCAAATGAAGTTCTTTCGGCATGGTCCCTGTCTCTCAAGGTCAAAAAACAACAGAACCTTATACTGCCAGTGCGAGCTGTGGGCCCCTTCAGGGCGCAAGCTGAAAATCAAAGCCGCTGACCTTCACTAGAAATGAGCATACATTCTTTCTTTGCAACATCCCATAGTAAAGCCATCTCTGAGAACTTGAAGGTTCGAATCCATCTATGTACTGCGCCTCAATGTGCAAATGCGACTGGCTTCTCTCCCATCTGCAACGGCTCACTTGGCGCGTTCTAAGGCCCCAATTTTGTCCTCGTTGTCTGCGAGCTTTGAAGCCCCAAAGAACCATAACTATTGAGACTTTTAATTTTTTGGGGAAGGTCAGGTGAAAGTATAAAGTACCCGAGTAGTTGATTTGAAAGTGAGATTTATTGTTTGTTTGTTTTATTATTTGCAATACGCAAGCCTCCCCTCGGTTAACAGTACCCAGCATTTATAAGAGATTGCAAAAATTAGTTACATCAACAAAAATATATACATACACTAATAGACAAGGTCAGCAATATGAGGTGAATAGAGAGAGAATTCAAAGATGACACCCAGGTAGTTCGGCACCCAGGATGATGAAGGTAGGGGTTAGGGCTAGCGTACTTTGTATGCACACTGTACAATAAAATTTATTTACAAAAAGACAATCGTATTACAATTATTTAAACCAGGATTTGTACTTCACAACCGGCTCTCCTTTGGGTGGACATGGCACAGTGGCAATGTTGGGTGGCAATGGATCAGTGCTCTGCATAGAAACGTTCAAAATTCCATATCTGTGCTTCTCTAATACAGCAACAATAAGGCTTTTGACAAAGTCGAACTCCATTTCCTCATAGACTGGTTTGATCACCCATTGCTTACTTCTTTTTGAAAAGGCCTTAGTGTAGCGAGGCATCCTTACATTACCCTTAGTCCTAGATTGTTCACGGCCGAGATTCTCATTATGGGCCAAGACGGCAAGTAGAGTCCTATGTCTCATGCCCTGTATGCTGAAATGCAAGCGCTTTGGCCTGTACTTTAGGCACATATTGTGGAACACCTCCAAACCTCCTGTGTGACAGAATTCTGTCAGTCCCCTCAAATCTCTTGATAGAGTTTTATCGAAAACAATCTTCTCAATGGCTTTGTGTGTTGGTGAAGATGGATTCAACCACTTCTTCTTCTGTGCCTCCACTGGGGATAAAGGGCCATGTTCACATTGGTGGAAATGTAGGTTTTCTGACCAGCGGTGCACGTTGGTACAGTGGTGCATCAGTGACTGCCATTTTTCAAGTAGTATTTCCATTGACCCTTCACAAGTTTTGGAGCTCCACCAAAGATGGTTGCTGATAGACTGGGACCACTCTGAAATACTTTCTAAACCTTTTTTTTCCCCTGCAGCCGAGATTTTCTGATTGATTGATTTAGCAAGATGCCATATGTCAAATTGATGTTTAATATGTGGGAACTGCTCTCTCATTGTCTTGGCAATTGAAACGTGTCTGTCCGTGGCTATGAGGTCGAGTAGTGGCATGGCGCAATAGCTGTAATCAGGTTCATGGTTACCAAAGAACCATTTATAGAACAGGATCAGACTTATTGAAAGAGGTCGGAGGGCATTTGGGTGCACTGTGGCACACCTACACTGCAGCAATCCTACTTGTGAGGAGTACGGTTTGAAGAGTACTGTTGGGGCCCTGGATTACATGGTGGAGAAAAAATTAAAAGTGTCTTCCCCTGAAGAAGGTTCATGCATTTGGTGCCAAGAGGAACTGTTTATTCTGAGTTAATAACACTCAGTGATTGGAAATGTTTAAATCATTATATAAATTTTATATGTTGATGTATTGTCATGTTACAGGAATGGATGTGAGTGAAACTAGTAATTTGTATTGTAAATGTATCCCACTGTATGTTGTGTTGTGGGGTCCTTTTTACTGAAAATACTGTTTTAGAGTTAGTTTTATAAAAGAACAAGTTGGGTTGTGGTTCAACCTATTAAAATAAACTATTTTTGATATTATAAAAAAACAAATAAGTACTAGGTCTATTTTTTCAAGACTATTGGTATAAAGAGGGTTTTTCAGCATCACACAATATGTAAAGATCACTGTTGAGTGGGGAATGTATTTTCTGTCTCCTTTATATGATGATAATGTTGGTTATCCCCTAACCGTGAGAGAGAGGGAATGTTAAAATAAGGGGAACGGTAGACCTTTGTAAAGATAGGTATTTGTAGTACTGCGTTTTTTAAATGAAATGGAGTCCCACAAACCGAAAGAAAGATTCTAACTTTCTATAACTGGAGCCACTAAAAAGCGATGCAGCTGCACACAGTAGATTGCCTGCTGGCAGTTTCCCCAGCATCGGTTGTGCCCAGCATCGGTTGTGCAGACCATGAGAACGCATGATTTAATCTACAGGCGGCATGTATTTTGACGTTACTGCCTTGTTTTTGACAAGTCACATGAATCAATGGCTTCCCACATACTTTCCCTCTGACGGAATGCCCATATTTCAGCATACTTATAATATCCATCAAACAACTGTCGAATACTATGATTTGCCCTCTTTCATTAGACTGTCATCCTGCGTCAAAGTTGTTTCGGCCTGTGACGTTGAGAACATATCGCCACATTTGAAAGAAATATCGCTACTATCAAGTTCTGATGCGTCGGTGAATGCTGCTGCTGGTTCATTCTCTGTCATTTCAACATCTGCTACCTCAACATTGATGGGAGAACACCACGATGTCGACAGCTTTTTTGGTGGCAATTTTTTGGCGGGTGTAGATTGTGTGAATTGATCTGCGACTACTTCAGAGCTATCTTCAATACATCCAGTATCATGTTGTTGTGGTGGTGTGGTCATACTGTATGGTCCAATACAACTTTGACGGATTCTCCGGACACATTAATTTCATTTTCTGTACATTGGACATGAGCATCCCGAGTCTCAACACGCCGCGTCTGAATTAATAGTGCCTCCATAGTGTAAATGGTCTGGCAAGCAACATCTCTCATTCGCTTCACTGTCTGTGTATGTATAGTTCGTAGACCCACGGGTAACTAGAGGACAGATTGGAAAAGGGATGTTCAGTTTAAACACAAGATAAGTATAGTACAATTGACTTGAAACAAACATAAAATAGTCCCCAGCACATAAAAAATTCTAAAGTTATGAACTGTTTGTAACTAACCTTATTTTTGTTTCTTTTCTTTGCAACTTTTTTGACTCGACCTTCAACATCTGCACGCTGTTGCTCCGATACGTATCCGCATGTCTCCCCTTCCTCTTGCGCTGCAACGACTATCCGCATAGACCTCACGGAATGAGGCTCCATCGACTCCCTGAAACATAGTATTTTCATTACTGTGTATCAAAATATTGTTAGCATAAAACACACGTGAGGACGAACACACATGTACATCTCAATTGCCAAACACGATTTAAACATTGTGTGGAACAATCAAACAACAAGTATTCGAGCTCTGATGACCTAGTTCGATGTAGCTGTCAGTATCCATACCTCTGGCTCTGCATGGACTCCCACGAATGATTGTATTGAAGAGGAGGCATCAGCAACTCCCTGAAACACAGTACTTGCGTTAGTATGGTTTTCAATATTGTAAACATAACGCACACTTGGGGTCGACGGCACAGGTACATCTAAAGAGATAACAAATGTTGCATTGTCTAAAAGAATCAAGGAATATTTAAATATGATAAGATTTAATTGACTTATTTCTCCGATTTCTTTACATCTGCATCATCTAAATGGGATCTTGTGATTGTAGTGGAAGCTCGATCATCTCCCTGAAACACAGTACTTGCGTTAATAGGGAAGAAAGTATAGCAAATGGAATCACGTTATATGATCACGCTCGATGGAGCTTTCAGTATCCATACCTCGTGCTGCTGAAGAATATCTAGGGCTGTTGTCAATGTGGTGTGCACTTCCGAAAGCTGTTGCGCCGATTCGTATCCGCATGGTCCCGCTTCCACCGGAATTACTTGAATGTCAGGCTCCGCATCAAGTGCGTGGGTTGACGATTCAACAACTGCCTGAAACATAGTATTTGCATTAGTAAGGATTACAATATTGAAAACACAACACACGCTCGGGGTCGACCGCCCAGGTACATATCAACGGCTAGCCACGAATGAAACATGGTGTAGAACAATCAAACGACAACTGTTCCAGTCCTGATGATCACGTTCCATGGAGCTGTCAGTATCCATACCTCCTGCTGGTGAAGAACATCTAGGGCTGTTGTCAATGTGGTGGACGCTTCAGCATCTCCCTGAAAGACAGTACTTGCATTAGTATGGATAACACTAATTATAACTGAAAACAAACACCAGGGGACGACAAATAAGGTGTATATCAATTGGAAAGCACTAACCAAACAATTGGTAAAATAATCACACGATACATAAAAACTATTACTTGACATGCATAAAACAAGTCTGTAGCGGAATAGCCAAGTATGATTACCTGATACGCGCTAGAAGTGGTTGATAACTGCGAGCACGTCACGGAAGTAGAATGTTCTTGCTTCAGATTCAAGGGATAGTCAAGAAGTTGTAAAGGTAAATTATTGTTTGATAATGAAATGCCAATATTTAAAATTGCCATGCAAGGAGACGGCATACTTGCGTAATGCGTGATATAGCACAGTTGCCTGTGCCCATATATAGATTTCGTTTGTGGGTTATGAAATCTAAAAATATATTGATAAATGTCATTATTCAAAAAGCTATACTCATATCAATGTCGAAAGTATTACAAATTGGAAACAACACCTAAAATATCAATGAATCCATTCGGCTACCTACTGTTACTCACCGGACGGGAAGTATACCAAATCGGTGGCCGGAAGGCACAGGACTGAACTATTGATTGAAGAGCTAGGTCGGGGCCTCCAACCTAGCCTCCTCTCTGTGAGGGCACAAGACCTTTTTAACGATATGACTCTCTGCTGGGTAGGACCAGGCAGAGGGACTGATTGCTCAAAAGGGCGTGGAGGTCACGCCGCCAAGAACCCAGCTGTAAAGGAAAAACAAGAGGTGAGCAATTGGGAATTTAAGAAAGATCCCTTTCCCTCGATACTTCTTTCTAGTAGTACCTGAACTATGCCCTCCCCTTGTTTCAAGGCAACCGGAACCACCTACAAGTAAGAGAGGAGAATGTAACCTATCCTGACTATAGTTGTCAATTAGCTAAGGAGAATGGATAATCATATAAAAGAAAACACTTACCGCTGATGTGCTGTTGAATTTGTAATGTCCAAAGAGTTCATGAAAATGGAAGTGCAAAATAAAAAAATGTGTAGGTTAGTTAGGGAAACTGAACCCGGGCGGAACGAGGGCCGCACTAGAGTTGGGTAGGTGCACTATCCGCAAAGCGTCCCTGTGCACTACTGAAGAATGTCCAATGGAAGTCTGATTGTGGAAAGAGGATGGTAACAGCAACAATAAAGGACACAATTGAGTTGGAGTGTTGCAGGTGATCTAGTTCAGCGGCAAGGTACAATGAGTACAGGACATGTGCTTGTTAGCAAGTGGTGAAAAGAAGAGTCTTACTGATGCCGTGATCACAAGGTTCCAAAAGTGGCAGGCAAAAGCAGTCCGTGAAAGAGGAAACAGGTCTGGTACACGGGTAAGTATTTTTCCAAAAGCGGCAGGCAAAAGCAGTCCGTGAAACAGGAAACGGGTCTGGTACACAGGTAAGTAGTTTTCCAAAAGCGGCAGGCAAAAGCAGTACGTGAAAGAGGAAACCGGTCTGGTACACGGGTAATTAAAGTAGGATTGAAGACGGAACTTCTAAATACCGGGATGCAACTTTAATCAGAAGCAGCGTTTCGCCCGGTCCAAGGTTTAAATCGGGAAGGAGAAGGCGGAACCGGACGAAACCGAGGCTCACGCATCATCGGCTCTGAGCTGACAGCGGGAGGCGGAAAGCTGGGAATTGTAGTCCAAACTTGCTGCAGAGTGAGCCGAAGCCACTATTTTCCAGGGCAGTTGCCAGTGGGTATAGAATGGGTTTGCAATATGACGCATACCCTTACGGAGGGCAATAACCTTCCTGCGGGCCTGCCGAGGCGTAACACCTACACACTACCGCAAGGCCTAAAGCTAAAAACGGACACTTGACTCACCAGTGGCGGATTGTGGACGAATAGAGTGGGAATAGCGTTTGCGAGCAATTTTTATGTCGATCGCCGTTTGTTCTTCTTTGTTACCCAAGATGTGGTGTACATGTTCGAGGGAAAGTGCCGGCTGCAGATGCGGTATCGATCACCCCTCTTGTCTTCAAAGACTTGTTGGACTCTACTTTCCAGCTCATCCAGTGGATATCCGCAATGTCGGACCCATTCTCTTATTCGATCAACAGTTTTCGGGAATGCATGCATTGTAGTGCCTTCAGATTTAGCATGGGTCTTCGAAGGGCAACCACTAATCGAACAGGCAGGCATTGTTGAAAATTAAATTTCAAGATTATTATAAAACCTTGATGAATAAAAATGTCATAAAAAAGTAAATGAACCATAACATGCTCAATGCAAGGTTTGTTTTGGTCGCCGGAACTATACCAGTTCATCATGTGCGGCTTAGTATTTGCATAAGTTGCAGACATTTTTTAAATTATGTGACTAAACTCTGAACATGTGACTCGTCCCTTGGATGTTCTGTCTTGCACGAAAAGGAAACATGCTTACATTATAGACTGGACCCCCGAAGGATGCCATTCGATGACAATTGACACAGATGAAAATAAATAGATCTATTGATAGCATAACAATTGGAAAATCAAGTCAATAGCAATGAGACCAATGACCACAGCTCTATTGGGTACTGTAATAGCAAATAGATTGAAATGTAAAAATAACCGAAATATGACTAGGATACATGGCCTTACCTTGACCAACAAACAGTTGGATTCAGCAGGCCGAGCAGTATGTTGCAGGAGAACAGGTAGATGGCCACAGGTAGCACACTGACGATTTTGCTCGAAGCGGTCACAGATAGCACAGCGATGAGCAGATTAGCATAGATCTCAGTGCTTCTCCGGTAGAAGGTTCAGGAGTTGACTTACAAAGCACAAAGATGTTCTCATGAGACATATCAAGTGGTTTATAAAGTATTAGAAATAGGGGTGTGTTTGTGAATGAATGACGTGTGTATGTCGTGGTATTATGTTTATTGCAGGGGGGCGGCCTGCCTCGGGAGAGGCCTGCCTGGAGACACGGGGTCTGAGGCCATGTGAGCGATGGCATCTGGGCGTGGGATACCTTTTGAAGTGTACATGCTGTTTGGCACCTTGGCCGTTTGCGCCCGTGACAGCCCCCCATGCCAGCGCTCATCCCCGGGTGCGAACCGCCTTTGATAGAGGGGGTGGGATGGATGGGCCTGGGGCGTGCAGATAAGGCAGAGGAAGACTGCTGAATGGAGACACACTTATGTGGATTGCAGGGGGGTGGCCTGCCTCGGAGGAGGCCTGCCTGGAGACACAGGGTCTGAGGAGGCCATGTGTGCGATGGCCCCTGGGCGTGGGATACCTTTTGAAGTGTACATGCTGTTTGGCACCTTGGCCGTTTGCGCCCGTGACAGCCCACCCTTGCCAGCGCTCATCCCCGGGTGCGAACCGCCTTTGATAGAGGGGGTGGGATGGATGGGCCTGGGGCGTGCAGGCAAGTGTGTGGGAGCGAGGGGCCATCAGGCCCCTCTCATCCTTTACTTCTCAGTAGAAACTCGTACCAAGTGCCTCCAGTAGTGGGTTCGCCCCTTGCTCTTATGTGATGTTAACTTTGGATGACATTTGCGTAGATGGGAACACTGAGCAGGACACGGGGCATCCATTTTTGTACCCCCTTTCCACTCCATCTTGGTGACCAGGCATCACTGCGATAGTACACCGCGCAGAGCACATGGCCCACACCCTCGTTCCCACTCTGACTGGAAAACTCCAGAGGTATTTGCAACAGCTAATAAATGCAACACATCACTCTTCCTCTGAGATCACGGTCCTGCATGTGAACCGGCCTGAACCAAGCACATAGCTCGTTCATCTCCACAAACGTGTCCTTGTCCATGCACCCTCGCCAGTGGAAAGTAACTGCCATTCTGACCCTGTGTCCCTGCAAGGTATTCTCTTCATGTGCCAGACCACTGACCACGCCATGATGCCCACCTAGCAGATCCCCAACTAACATTAGACCCCTACTGCAGTATATCATTGCCTATCAATAACAAATGCCACATACCGGAGATTCTTGTGAGCACAGACCCACACTTCAAACAGTGTATTATAGTGGTCAAGACCCTTGACCTAAGGCCTGTATAATCCAATGTTAATTGATAGTATAGATATATGTGTGACTTTTATAGAGACATAACCTACTGAGGCTTTTTTAAAAAAAAAAAAAGAAACTGCAAACCAAAATGGGACTATGTGCAGTCCCTTCTCCCTTTCCATGTCGGACACTGCTGTATAGGGGCCGGAACAGCAAAGGTTTGTGCTATCGGCGGTGAACTAGGTGGCTACTGTTAAATGGCGATGGGGTTGGGAGGGGAGTGAGAAGAGGGGTGTGGAGATGTGGTTGGGAGTGGAGTGAAAGTGGTATGTGGAACTGGTGAGCGGTGGGGGAAATGGACACAAGCAGCGAGGGCTTACCTATCCAGCAGGGAAGATGGCAGCCTTTCGTTTCTGAGGGGCCTTGGAACGCAGGCAATACCATGAGGTGTAGCCTGCCCTCCAAGCTTCATTATTGGCTGGCTGGCCCCATGACTCCCGCCTCCCGGGGGCCAATATCCGTTCTATTCAATTTTATCATGACCCATGCACGCAGTGTTTTTGTGCAGCACATTGAACGGGGCTGCAGACTCAGGACTACTCGAAGTGCTGCTGGCATCCTTGGCTGCCCAGGAGGACACAGTGTGTCAGAGATGCACATAAAGCGCACCTCTTTGTCTTAGTACTCAATCCCCTCCGTATTCAGTGGGCTGTCACTGTCGGGTTGATGACTAATATAATGGAGTAAATGAATTCTTAATATAGCCATAAGGATTGGTGTAATTGTTGTCCAAGCAGCCAGCTAGCACTGGTTTCTGTTGTTAGAAACCAGAAGGTGTCTCACCCACTAGTCCCCAGGGATATGTCATGCAGGTGGCCTGGACACTGCCATCGCTTTTAGATCCAGTACCTGGGCGTGGACCAGTGCGGCAGGATCACTTGGGCGAGGGGTCCTTCCCTGTAACACCTTTACCCCATCATATCATATCATCCTACCAGGTAAGATACTTAGGATCTCAAACCCTCCCCCCCCCCTTCACAACACAAACGCTTTCTCACGGACAGCCCGCTATGGGAGAAAACAGGCTAACACCCGAGACGTATACCTGGCATGTCCCAATACAATGTTCATGCAATTACACACCAGCATACACACCTGACTTCATTACACTCCCCCCCACCCCCACACCGATAAAAGGCGGAGCACGAGAGCACACTCTGAGCACGGTAAAGCATATGAGGAAACCGCAGTTCCAAGATGGCAATTTAACACAAGGAGAAAGACCGCGAAGCCGAAGGGGATCCCAAGGAGGGAAGTTCCCTTGACCTTTTCGACAAGGAACCATTACTTTCATGAAGCCTCGAGAATAGAAAGCGTAAGACCAGGAAACCAGGCTGAGGAATCCTGCACTGTGTGTCGGAGTTACCCGGGGCCCTCCCGCGTTGATAATCGAGGCGGGGAGAATCGCCAGGTGCCGTGGCACTGTCCTTGGCTCCAACAATAAAGCAGTGTCCGTGAAATCAGCACAGCCGCCTAGTTGGGGAGATCAATACAAGAATGTTCTGTGTTGAAGCCAAGGTTGCAAGCGGCAACATTGTGTGCCAAGTGCTGGATCTGAGAACATTGAGTGAAACGCGTCTGATAACAAACGCGAGTAATGTTTAACTGCAGATGAGTGATTGAACTTTGAAGCTAAAATATATGATGCCTTTGACGGAGTGGTCCGGCACTGCATGCGTGCTCAATCGAAGGTCTCTATAAGGTGTCCACCTGAGAGTTAATAAAATGATAGAGTGGCAAAGGATTGTGAATCGAAGTGGTCCAGCAACGGGTAAAGCCAAATCCTGTGCACAAACGAAAGGCTTTGATGGTGATACAGTAAAGAAAGTAGATGGGGAAATTAGATAAAGTTGGTTCGAACCCGACCAAGGGAGAACAAGTGAATGCTTTGTGCTAAAGCAAGTTTGTGTTACGATAAATAAATTGGTTGAAACCCGGCAGAGGGAGACTGATTGAAGATTTTGTGTTAGAACAAATCTCAGCCCGGCAGAGGGGGGGATCCAGGGTGAACTGTGAATCGCCCGAGAAATTGGATACATGGAAATCCTAAGAAAATGGAGTATATGTAAAATACGAACTTTATGTTAAAGTGGATCTGAGCCCGGTGAAGGGGGAGCCAACATGAACAGTAAATCACCTGAGAAAAGTGTGCATAGGAGAATCCTGAAAGGAAAGGAACTTTATAGTTTGTTTGTTGCATCAGGCCCTCTGACAGAAGAGACTTTGAAAGGCAAAGAGACTTTGGCACAGAGCGCCCTGATGCTGATGTTTTTAACTGCACCCTCATGCTGAAGAAGCCAGAGAGTGTGCTAAGCTCGAGTCTGCCGCCTTATCCCATGCTGAAAACCTGGGGAAGGGAAGCGAACGGCTGGAACATCCTGACATAATTTCTTGAACACTTTTTTTCTTTTGCACAACATTGCTTCCCACACTATTGGTTTTTAGAGGTAGGGATTGGCAATAGGTGTATTAGTGTAGGCCTTTTTTATTTTGATGAGACTCCACTAGGACTGCGTTATTATTTGATGCTCATAGCTTGCTCCCATCTTTAGATTTAGGATTATATAGGCATTTTTCAAACCCAATTGAAGTTCAATAAACCTCCTTGAACTATGGTCACTTGTGTCTGTCTTGCTCTTGATACCATGCCTTCCTTACACTGCCCATGCGAAGGGAATGGTGCTGTACTAGGGTCTTGTTGACTGCATTGTTAATGGGTGAAGTGCAGCAGCAGGTGGCGTTTTCTGCAAGATGGTGCTTACCTTTTGGTACTTTTTTTGAAAGTGGTAGTGTCATTTAGAAGTGATGTAGCCATGAGTATACGCTGTTATTGTCAGCAGGTCTCTAAACTTACATGCTGCCCTACCAGTGCTTAATTTGTAGGAAAATAAGTGCCGGGGCCCAGATATGTTCTTGCATGGAGGGAGAGGCAGCTCACCATCTCCTGTTCATATCAGCCACTCTTTCTCCATGTAATGTCAATATATTTAGGGTTAAAGCTCCAACTCCCACTGGTTCATTGATGGTGAAATCAAAATACATTTTAGTTGTAGTGAAATGAAATGAAATAAAACACATGGTTAACATTTACCTCTACTCATATCAGTATTGTGATGAACCCAGTGAGATCATCACTAGAAACCCAGTATGGGCCTCCTCCTGTGACCAGGGAAAGGCAGCCGCTACCTGATCCTGACACTGGGGGTGGATTCATGGGGGAGGTGACTCATGCCAGGGGCAGTGGGATTTCCTTATCTCACTGTCCCCCCTATAATCCTTGAATTGGCAATGGCTTATTGTAAATATCGAACAACTTAATATCACTAATTCTCTTAAGAACTCCAGTTCCCCTTATGCCAAAAGTCCCAGACGAAGAAGAGGAACTCGGTGGCAATGCGGACTCGGTGTGAATATTCAAAGGTGCAGTCTAGTCATTGCCAATTAGAGCACCTGAGCGGGATACTTAAAGCCCAAGATATGACCCAGCTGAGTTGTGACAAATATGAAACTGAGAAAGAAGCAGTTTGTGTCTGTCCAAGAGGTGTAGCAGAGGGAACTCAAGCCATCCATGGTGCAGGTGCTGCCAAGGAGAGAAGCCCACCAACAGAAGTCACCCCAACGGGTGAAAATCTGAAGAGTACACACAACGGAAGACGGCGTACTAAGAAGCCCAGCTGTGAAGATGTGTTAGGGAAGCAGCGTCAAGCAGACTGGAGAAGCAGCGGAAGTTCAACTGAGCTTGTATTGCTCCCAGAGACTGCCGCGCATACTACCTGAGGCTCGTTGAAGTAGGAGAAGAGACAGATCGATGACAGAAGCACCGCCACAATGCTTGACAGCCAGCGGGAGCTGATGCGAAGAGCCAGTGAGTTGTCCGAGAGTGAATGCTGACACCAGGGCGCTCCATGAAGGAAAGCTGTCACAACTTAATGCTTTTCAATTCTAAACAATTAATACATTGATGCAGAATGAATTTAATGAAAACAAATGAAACTAAAGTGGCAAAGAAGAGGGAATCTAGGCAAACATCAAGAGAGGAAAGGTTTTAACAAGTATTGCCTACAGCCAAGGGGCTGTCAAAAGACTTTGGCCAAATTACCAGAGGTGGAAGTATCTAACCACTTTTGCCTACCACCAGTAGCTACAGGCATAACCAAAACGATACAATCCCTTGGGAACGTTCATAACCAGCATTACCAACAGTCAAGAGGTTGTGGGAGACCCCTAGCAAAACAACCAAAGCATACATTCCCTTTTGAGGGATATCATTTTGGAAAGCTTGTATTGCACATTGTCAGCAGTCAAGACATTTTTAAACAAAACAAAAGACTGGTGTGGAGAATATTGGAGTCAAACCAATACATTTGAAGTTAGTAGGAGTTCTCTTCCTGGCAGGCAAGTATACCAGGAAAGGGCTTATGGTGGTAATTCCTGGCAGGTGAGTGGACCAGGAAAAAGTATGACGATTTGTTAACTTTGTGGCAGAAAGAATTGCTGACAGAACCTTTGGTTGAATGAAAAGAACTTCTATGCTTAATAATTTGGTGACAAGCCATAGCTTCAATGAATCAAGTTGTTATTTGCTATCCTAATATGTGTGTTATTTCAAGAAGAAGTATTGAGAAAGAATAACGTGCTCTTGTGTCAATAAGACGTTTTTTATGATAACGGTACAATTGCATTTAGGTTTTGGAACCTCTGTTGGGAGAAAGTCGAGCATTCTTGAAAAGATCTAGTGTGGAAGGCATTGTGGTGTTTGAACTATCTACCAGTTGTGAAAAGGACATTTGTTGTTTTATCAAAAAAGACTCAGTGTTAGGAAAGACTTTTCTTTTCCTTTGAACAGAACTATAATTTGAGTATTCCTGAATTGATCCAGGGTCCCTGGTCACAAGAAGTGCTTTCACGGAACATTTAAGTTTGAATTTTAAAACAGTTTTTTTTTAATCAAGTCCGCCATATTTTCCTTGTATAATTTGATTCTATGTATTAGTGTGAGGGCCAGAGGTATTTTGGACACAGGGTTGTTTTTCTTTAGTTCTAGTTCGCTAGGCAGGGACCTCTCTGTTAGGTTAGGGAACCCCTTTTACTTTGAATAAACAGCAAACTTTGAGAAAACCTTACCTTTGTGTCCATCTCGCATTTCTGACCCCTCAGATTGTCCAGTGGAGCATGTTCTAACCACAGGAAAAAGAGCAAAAATGATTTCCTCCTACGGTAAATTGATGGACAAATGTAGACAACATCATTACTGAACTGTTGAGTTGCCTGTCGCACTGCAGGAAGATCGCCTTGCATAGATTGGCACTCATGGCTCCTGGGGGATCTAGGCCAATGCTGCGAGGAAAAAAAAAAGAAATAATAATATAAGACGCAAACACCTAATGTGCTACTTTTTTGTTTTACTTCACCACATATATATGTGGGGTGGGGCCTCTTGCAGCCCCCAATACCCTTCACCTTTCATAGTTACTTAACCCCCTCACCCTCACATATGTGGTAAAATGGGGGTCTCAAATATCAGTATTTTGGGCTTCGACATTCTTGCCGTCTCTATTTTCATATGATCACGATATGGGTCTTTTCACTGACTTTGTCCCTGTGTTGGGGCTGTTGGCTGGTGACTGTCATGCTGGGTATCCCATTAGAGAATGTGCAGCAATGTCATGCGGCCTGAGTGGAGCAGTGTGTGGACATGGCCAGCATCAGTGCCCAGGATTTTCACCATGCACTATTTTTCATGAAAATGGATAAATGTTCCTGCCCAGCTACTCTGGGTCATCGGGTTTGTGAATATCAATGAGCCAGCCCAGGATGCAGAGATCCTGGGCAGTGCACACTGCTGTTGATTGTTATTGTCACCCTGACACAGCCCTCTCCCCTGCTCCACTCGGATATATCCGATACTCTTGCCCCTGTCATGAGAATCCGCCTGAAGCCCAAAGCTAAGTGCAACTCCTGGTACGACTCAGACCTAGTCATCCTTAAATGCAAGTGCAGGGGGGTCGAGAGGAAATGGAGGACTTCATGTATATCCTCTGAGAAACTGGCCTGCCGCCTGCTCCTAAAGCAATACCGCCTCTGTCCTCACCAAGAAGAGAGCTCATATTCAAGCCTGTGTCTCTGCGGCATCCTACAACTCGGCTGAACTCTTTAAAATCTGCATGGAATTGGCCAATCCTGCCACAGTCTCTACCTCGGCTTTCCCTTCCCAGGCCCTCTGCACGGCACTGGCTTCTCACTTCATCTTTAAATCTCAGGACATCCTGTCCTCACTCTCCTCCTCTCTCCTACCTCCCTCTATTCCCTGCTCTTCCTCTTGCCCTTTTGCAGCCTTCTCTCCTGCCGCCTCCTCTGCCTTACCCCTGTTCTCCACAGACAAGGTTTCTAGACAAGTCCGATCTATAAAAGTCTTGTCAAAACAGGTTCACCTCTGTTCCTACAAAACCATCAAGGACCACATCAACTCCCTGGCTCCTGCCCTGGCCACTTCTGCAACCACTCCTTCGCCACTGGAGTCTTCCCATCCCCCGAAGCACTCCCTTGTGCACCCCCTTCTTAAGAAACCCTCTGCCGACCCCTCCTGCCCAGCTAACTACTGCCCAATCTCCATCACGCCCTTCCTGGGCAAACTTCTAGAAAAACTGGCCATCTCTCAGCTCAATCTCCATACTGAATCTGTTGGTTCATGACCATCAGTCTGGCTTCAGAAGCACGGAAACTGCTCTCCTGAACATCTGTGAAGACCTTCTCTCCAACCTTGATTCTAACACCCCCTGTGTCCTCATCTTGCTTTATCTCTCTTCTGCCTTTGACACAGTCAACCATGCCATCCTGCTCAAATGTCTCTGTGATAGCCTGGGTATTACCGTTCAGGCCCTGGCGTGGCTGACTTGTTTTCTCTCTGACCGACCCTCCAAGGTCCAACTTGGGTCCTTCCTCTCTGCTATCTTTTTCTCTACCTGTGGTGTCCCCCAGGGGTCTTACCTCTCTCTGTGGCTTTTTAACGTATACCTGGCACGTCTTGCCCACCGCATTTCTGCCCTCTGCCCCAACTTTCAATGCTATGTGGATGACACTCAGCTTATTTTCAGGCTACCTTCAGCCACCTCTTCTCTGTCTCTCATCTCTGACTGCTTGTCTGCTATCAATAAGTGGTGTGCCGCCAATGACCTCTGCCTCAAAGCCAGTAAGACTGAGATTCTCTTCATCGGCACACCTGCTCCCTCCTTTCCTGTCACCCTCTGGCCAGCCACTCTTGGTCCCCCTCCTTCTCCCTACCTGCGAGGTTAAAAACCTCAGGGTCCTCTTCGACTCCACTCTCCTTCTCTCATCACATTTCGGACGCCTTTGAAGTCACACTACCAGCTGCACCACCTCAGAGGTATTCTACCTTTCCTCTCCTTCCCCCAGAAGCTCACTGTCTCCAGAGCTCTGGTTCTCTCTAGGCTGGACTGCTGCAACAGCCTCTTTCTAAACCTGCCTGTCTCTACTCTCCACCCTCTGCAACTCATCCAGAACAGGACTGCGAGACTTGTCCTTGGCCTCAGGCCCAGGGATTGTATCTCTCCAGGACTGAAATCTCTGCACTGGCTCCCAGTGGCTGCGAGGATCGAGTTCAAAATCCTCTGCATTGTCCACAAAGCCTTCAAGGGCTGGGGCCTCAATACCTTCAACTCTCTCTTCCTAAATATCTTCCCTCTCGAGCTCTTCGCTCATCCGCCTCCAACTGCCTTAGGGTCAGTCGCTTCCCCAAGCAACGAGTTGGTGGTAGATCTCTTTCTTTGGCTGGGGCCTCCCTCTAGAACAGCCTCCCTGCCTCCCTGAAACTTGAGGAGAACCATCTCCGGTTCCGGAAGCACCTCAAAACCTTTCTCTTTGCCTCTGCCTTTTCTCCTCCTCTCCCCTGCTGACCTCCTGGCTGAAACTGAACCTGCACTGGCTACCTGGCCACCCTCTGTTCTCGGGCCCAGGTCCCTCCCCAGCCAGTCATACACTCCAGCACTGCGTGCCTGGCAACCCCCGCACTTGGAACAGTTTCTGCATCCCTACAGTCCCACCACCAGCACTTGACACCTGATGTCTGCACTTACCTTTGCACTTGCCACCTTGGCTGTTACTTTACTATTGCCATTATGCTATGCCCGTGTACTGCACTGCCCCATCCCCCGGCACTTTTCCCCCTTCCCCATCCCACGCACTTGCATGTCTGAATGACACCTGGCCTAGTAGGATTGTTGTCTGTCCCCCCTTTGTTCCCCCTCCCTTGCCTTGTCGCGCCTTGAAACACTTGTGTATAGGTGTGTTATAAATGCCATATGACCCTGGAGGATAGCTCAGCAGCAACGTGCTCACCTTGGAAGCAAGACGACACGGAGCTACACAGGTTTGATCCCCAGGTCCGCGTTAGAAACATCTGGGTATTTAAGCGTGTTATAAATACGCAACTAAGACAACAAAAAAACTATTGCACAACTGAAAAACAAACAATTCCTGTAACAGTGCCTTGATGCCTGCGGGCTGTGTGTGCGCTTTAAAAATGCAAAAATAAATCAATATCATATCATATGTTCCTATGACTGACCTTTAAAATAACAAAGTAGCCAAAACACCACACCATAATCGAGCTAGGCTAAAAAATAAGTGCTGGGACTTGAGCCCTGGCAAGCATCCCCCCTAAGCCCCCAAATTAAGCACTGTGCCCAACATCACAACACACCCAATTTTCCAAGGTTGCGGCGACTGTCTCCCTGAGGCATGGTGAGCCCTCTGCTTGACTCGGATACAGTCCAGGGAGGGTGCATTGACGTCAGCTGAGCTCAAGAGGCCAGTCCCGCCCACTGACTCCTCCTCCTAAGTGGACGGCACACAGCCCCCAACACGCGCACAGGCCAGAGGCTATCCCAGGCAGAGATGGAAGTGGCATATGAATCATTGGTACGCCATAGTGCGTACCCTTAGTACAAATTATCAGGAAAAGCGTTGAGGCAAATATATAACCAGATGGGCTTGGAGGATGAAGCCCCGCCCAAGGCACATCCCCTCAGTCAGGCACTGTCCATGGCTCAGATGCCATCCTGCTTCTTTGTTTTGAGCAGCATAGCCTTTCCCGTGCATGATGGATCATTTCCAACTGGAAGGCCTTGCATAGCACCTCTCACCCTACACACCTGTGACTGTGAAAGCGAGAAACACATCAAAGCACTCTTTATAACATCTACTAGGTTGATATGCAAAGAAATAAAGTGTGCTCTTACGTGCTAGTCAAAGGTTCTTAAAATCATGCATACAAACCTTCTGGAAGTAAGACTCTCCATAACAGAGTTTATTAGATGGCTTCTTTTATTGTGTGTCTTAAAGCTCAAATTACAGTTGGTAAATAGATTTTGCAGGGTTGCCTTATTTTGCATTGTAGGACTTTTTCATTCAGCCTGTGGAAAATTAAGCTACAATGATCTTGTTTTGGCTTCATATGTTGTTAAACAGATTTACATGTTGTCATGTTGATTTCCTATGCAATTTGTGTATTTTGCAAGCAATCCCGACACACTGGACTAAACTATCCAAAGTAAGGGTCCACCTGCACTATTGAGTATTGTAATATACCTTCATGAGGGTTCCTGTATTCAGGTTAGACTACATAGAGAAGGTCTACTTACAAGATCCATTCCTACTGAAAATGGATTAAGGCAGGGGTGCATTTTGGCCTGTCTCTTTAATATCTATGTAACCAATGTGGGTATGCCTCTCTCTCAAACCTCATTTGTTACCCTTAAAGCTGGGGGTGTACAAATTGCATGGACAGTTTATGGCAATGATTTTCTCTAGATCAAACCCCTAACGGCCTCCGATAAATTCATGGCAATGGACAATCTAAGTATTAACCCTCAAAAGTCGGTAATAATAAAATTCAGTAAAAACAATCGTAGTGAACCTTTTTCTTGTGTATTAAACAAAAAAGCCAATGAAATAATTATTTGGTACACATAGGCTATCCAGTCATTACCAAGCCATTGAAATGCTTCTACGGGAACTTTTTGAAAGATAAAGCAAGGACATTAGCTACTTAAATGAAGAAAATGGATTTGAAGTATGGAACATTTTCTGCACTACCCTTGGACAAATTCTACTTGGTAATAGTTGTCCCAAAATTGTGCTATAGTATAGAAGTCTTTCCATCCTGGATTTTCACTTAACTTGGTACTCTAGAATCTATTCTATGGTGCTCCGTATTTTATCATTTACCAAAATGTGTGCCTTTGAGCGCTATAAAATATTAATTGGATTTGAAATCGTAGGAGAGCGTTACTGTATGGAAAAGATTGTCCCTCTTTAGGAAAATGTACACCAAGCCTGAGGGCAATATCTAGGCTGTGCTAAGTCAAAGTGTGTGAGGGAAGTGCAGATTCAGGATTTATTTATTAATTTAATCAGGACTGCTTAAGCAAATTAAACATCCTAGATCTGTCTCTCAATACTTTACTAACAAATCCAAATAAAGCCAAACAAGTAGTTCAACGTCGAATTTACAGACAAGTAGTCTCTCCCCAAAAAGAACTGGGTTCAATTGAACCCCACGAATGTTGTTTTCGCAACAAAAATAAACGTAATAACTTTATGCGATTTTGGATGACTGTATTAGCCACTGCTTCAATTTTGAGTATTAGAGGAGAAGCACGTGAATGTATGGGTCTGTCTAGATTCTGTATATCTATGTAGGAAAAGGAAACCTTGCACCACTTGTTAACATGTTTTGCATTAAGAACCGAACAGAAAGAATACTTTGGGTCATTTGTAGGTAGATTAGCCTGTGTATTTCTGGAAAACGTTTGACTGAGCATGTTACATAGAAAATCAACTTCACTGAAGTTGGCCATTCTTAGATTCTTAACAGATGTTTGTAAACTAGTTTAGGGAGACCAGGATGAATAACCAAATGTTTTTTTTTTAAATTAGAAATATTTGCATATTTTAATTTTAAAAGATATTTCTATTTTTGTATTTTCACTTTTGTATCAATGCACTAAATGTATTATGTAATTTATGTGAAATTGTGCATTTTCTTAAACGTTTGTTTTAAACAAACACAAATAAATAATATTTGCAGGCTTTAACATCCAAAACTTAAATATTTGCACAAAGTAAAGCTTGAAAAATATGTGGTAAATTGCCTAAATTGAAAAGTGGTTTAAACTCCCTGATGCACTGTTTAGCTAATGTGTGTGATCCTGGGCAAGTAATGTAATCTCAGTCTGACTTTGCTGCAAATATTGGAATGGTGGCATCCCCTGCTTGTGGCAGGGTGTTTCTGTAACAGATTGTATGACGCGGCACACTCCCGCCAGGGACTTCTTCCACTGGCCATGAATGTGGAGCACAAGAAAAACGTTTTTATTTGAACCCTGGGTTCTTGGTTTGAGTAGACACCCAACCCGTCTCACACCCACCTTAACAAATACCCTGTGTCGCAATTGACTACGAACCAGGCTGGTGTGTAACAAGTATTTATTAATTTTCAGAATTCAAAGAAAATCAAGCAAATCAAAGTTAGGACAGCAGCCACCACTGTGTGGCAGTATACTTGCAAAAATACCCCCATACAGTTACTTCACACTCCTAACATAAGATACATAACCTTTAATAGAAACGGAAACAAAATTACTTTTCTTCAAAATACAGATAGCACTCCCCCCTGCAACACTTCCCCGAAACACTTGCTGACTAAATTATTTGTGGATGGAAAGCAGTTGTAAGGAGTCGGAAAGAAGAGGGAAAAATCAGATTTAAATTTCTGTCCACCACCCCAAGATGAGAGGCCAGAAATGAAAAAGAAAACCTTCAAAAGGAGCAAAATGGTATACTCGAATTTTGCTTGTTACTTAAATATCAGTTACAGTTGTCGTAGTGTAACTAGGACAGAAATTCATGTGGCTGCACTAAAGAGACAAGGAAGCTTACAGACTACTGAACAGGGCACCAAAGCAACGTGGCACAGGTAAGAAAAAGATTGTGAAAGGAAAAACCATGCAGAAGAAAACGCCCGCGGCAGAATTGCAACTCTTATTTTACACAGGCTTCAAAATGACAAGCAGCTAAGAAAAGGGGCTTGTCTGTCAAAGTCGGAAATCGTTTTTTGGATAAGAAACAAAGGCACATAACAGACAGGATTCTGATGGAAAGGAAATATTCTTAATGGGATAATGTTTGGGTTTTTTAGGGGAAAAGGTCAATCGGATTTCAGAGAAAAGCACAATAACTGGGCAAATTCGGTTTTTGTTGCACAATGACAGGTTCTACTGAGGCTATATTTTAAGGACTATATTATTAAAGAAAGACACTGTGTACAAGGGGGTTAATTTCGAATTTTAACCAGCTCGCACTACGTACCTCCTTATAGGGGAATTAATGTATTTCAAAATGGTACTGAGGACTTACACAGATAACTGAAATAATTATAAAAGGAATACGCTAACAGATATGGACTAACACAGATTCCTCTAAGGAAAGGGGAACAGATGATACTGGCAATTTGGGATTTTGTATGGGATTTTAATAGGATTTGAATCGGATGCAAGGGTTAAAAAGCGGGGTATGCAGTGTTTGGGTACTGCCTGATATGATACTTACAAGATAAGCTTGAGTTTGGGAATTCGGACACCCAGCGAGCTCTCTGGACAGCGGGGCCAAGGATCTGGTCACTGGGACAGCTGGGCACTCCTGGTTGGGATCAGCTGGGTAAGGTCTGGTCACTGGGTTCTCCTAGATGCGATCTTCTGCCTTTCCTCCTGTCCCCCTGGATTATTGTGTCTGGCTGGATCTGGAGGGGTGGTCCTGCCTGGATCTGGATGGTCCTGCCTGGATCTGGATGGTCCTGCCTAGATGGAATCGGCTGCCTCTGGATCTGGTTTTTGAATACCCCCTGTGTTTCTCTGTTGCTTATATAGCCAGAGTGACATCATAGAATTTTACAATCTGGGGGCGGAGGGAGTACTCTGGACTTACCCCTCTACTGGGATAGGCCAGGCTACTGGTGTTCCCTCCTCCCTCTGGGCTGGCTGGTCCAGGGGAAATTACATCATTTTCTGTGTATGCATTTATGACTTCCTTTGTTTCCCCCAAGTTACTTTTTACAAAAATAAGTTATGGAGCAAATCCTCAAATCTATACTAGTCACCATCATAAGAAACGGATATGCAGATTCCATATTTCGCAGGAAATCGAACAGTCCGATCTCCAACTCTGCAAGGTAGCATTGCTTTTGGGCACAATTTCGCCATATTTAGAAGAAACATGATATTTATAATTCCGCAAATGGCTACACATATGCCCACTACTATTTTGCATATTTTCACCAAGTTTTATGTCTGCATCATTTCTACGTCACCCAGAAATGCATTTTTCCTTGCATTCCAGTTCCCCAGGTGCTAGGAACATGTGCTTAGTCTCTTTGGGTTTGTCCATAACTCACACAAAATGCTGACATAATATAACATGACTGCTTATTCAGGCCATTGGGAGAAATGTCTTAATATTAAAAGTTGTTTAAAGTCAATGGGCTGGATTAGTCACGTGTGGCAAACCCCGACAGCCAAATTGTCTTCCCCATGGTCAGTCTGAACAAAGACATCGAAGCCATGCAGTTGGGGCTGGGGAGGGGTATCAAAGGAAATCGCACCTCTTGGTGAAAATGCTAGATACCATTGGGTCCTTTGTTCCTTTCTGTAGGGATGTCGGGCAGACTGACGAGGCTGTGAACTTCCACTCTTTGAGCCTTTCGTATGCCCATGGGGGCTGGTTCACTTGTGGAGGTAATTCCTTTCCCATGGGAGGCAGGGCACATTTGAAGTGCTTGGGCCAAACCTGTGCTGCTGGTTTCAAAGTTTTTTTCTTTTTTCTCTTTTAACAGAAATAGTCTTTTTGGGAATAAATATAATGTACATTTTAGCGCAAAACCCCATCCCCACATATTTAATCCCATTTCTGTGGGAGCACAGACTGTAATTGTATTTCACCTTTAAACCGCATTCTCCAGATTTGTGAAGGCACAGTTTTACACATGGGTTCATTTTTCTTTTATGTCAAGTTCACAAATGCAGTTTCGGCCGCACACAGTTTCTTGTTAATGAACCTTCTGGAGGGCTTTTACAGATAGTCAGTTTCTGGACACAGAGAGATATACTGCCAAGCATTCCTTTGAAATTGACATGGGACAAGAGAGAGATCCGCGCTATTGCTTTCCTTTGCAGTAATTTGAGTGCACTGTTCTATTTCAAAAGGAAATCATAGCCGTGTTGACTGAAACACAATTCTTGCTCTGCATGTACTTTCTCAATGAAAATAATGCTGTTCTGGAAGGTATTGCCTTACTTCATGGCAATCAGATGAAATACACAGCAGAGCTGTGTTTAATGGAGCAAAACTTTGTGGTGTTTAAAATGAAGGGAGGACAAATTGCAATGCCGTTTTGAATGCAGGTAATTTTTCTTGTGCTTGATTTGAAGCAAAACAAATGCAGCCATTCTCTGGGTTGACTGTGTTCAAATCTCGTCACACATGTGCAAAGGAGAACACAACACAGCCGTTTTTGAGTGAAATTATGAAATGTGGTATTGTGATGAAGGGAATTTCTGTTGGGGCTGATAAATGTACCCCACATTTCCCAGCATTTCATGTGCCACATCTTCTGTGGCGGGCCAGCAGTGTTGGTCCTAGAGCAGGTAAGTGCTGTGCTTGTTACCGCTACATCCTCACTGGATGGAATCTTTGCTATGTCCTGTCATGCTATGTTATTGCTTCTTTTGTCGCACACCATCTGCCATTTCCATACTTTCTAGAATCTTTAGGGTGTGCAAGGGATAGGGTAGAGGGGCTAGTGCAGTAGCGGGGGGGCGAGGGCAGGATTGGCTTGTTGGATCATTTATGTATGCAGATCTGAAAAGATGGGGCTTTCTGTGCATTGTTTGATTTAGATGTTTTCTTAGCTGTCTGGAGCAGCCGTGAATGTGTGCTCCTTGTTGCTAAGGTACTGGTTTGTGTGATTGTATGCGAGTCTGTCAAAGAGCTGCTTAAGGAGTGTGGGGAGTTGTGTTTATGTGCATATGGGCTGGCTCAGTTTGCTGTTTAGGAAACTGCATACACGTGCCTTTTAGATGTTGTATGTTCCATTGTGTAATCTGTGTTTTTTTACGGTGGATGTGGCGAGCACTGCGAGGTATTGTTAGTAAGGGTTGAAGGTAGAAGGTTCTTTAAAGTGGTTATTGTTACCCTGTCTTTCTCTGTTCAATGCTGAATTTGATTGCATGGGCACACCATGCAAGAGGGCACTTTAAGCAGCACCAGCACACAGAAAATTGAATCATTTTACTTCCGGTTGTTTGTGCCAGTGACTCACCAGGGAGCCAAAGACCAAAAGAGGGAAGGACCAGAGGAGCAACTTGCAAGGAAGGCAAGGACCAGAAAAGAGTGACTCGCCAGAGAAGGCACCAAGCATAGGGGTGATATTCCAGAGCACTGAGGTCCTGTGTAAACGAGCAATGGCTTGTGTGTAGGTAATAGGTATATGCTAGGCATTCATGTCATATGCCTAGTGGTTTGAAAACTTTGGCACTCCAGATGCTTTGGACTACAATAAAGATTTTCCATAATGTCTTACTAGAAAGTCTTAATTCTATTAAAGACACGGAGGCGAGCATTATGCTTCTCTTTCTTTTATTAAATTATTAAAAGGAAGCTCAGCAGCAAGAAATATTTTCTTCAGATTGCTGAAAAAATATATGTAACAAATAACAAGACAGAAAACATTCTAAAGGTCTTGAGAGTTGAAAAACACAAGAAACTCCATTTCCCAGGAGGGCTGTGAAAAGTTCAACATGAGGTCACCAACAGGTAAGTCCCTGCATAAACAGTCCTGAAAATGATGCCTCTTCCTCTTTCGAAGCTGCAAACGTGTCCAATATAGGAATAAGCCAAGGTCATCATGTCGCGGAATACGGGTGTCCTGTATCAGGCTGATTTGTCTGTTGACCCTGTCAGGGAAGATGGAACGAATCACAGTCAGTTCATGTATATTACAACCCTAGTTCCCGTATAGGGGTGGGAGAGAAATACGTTGTTACTCAATAAACAGTACTGTTTAAAATAAAACCATTATTTGCAATATAAATATATATAACAATTCATAGACCTGTTCAAAATTTCTCGCCGGGTGGGATAATGCTCGCCTCCGTGTCTTTAATAGAATTAAGACTTTCTAGTAAGACATTATGGAAAATCTTTATTCTATGTCAAGACCGGAGGCTCCCATTATGCTAGTTTAAAGCTTACTTACCAGGCTGCTCTACTGGTTTCAGATAGAATTCCTTAAACACGGATTCACTTGCCCAGTCTGCCATTCTCATGATGTCATCCAGGCGAATCCCAACTTGAAAAGCCTTGGAAGCCATGGCTCCTCTGACGGAGTGCGCTCCAAAGTGCAAGGTATCAATCCCTGCTTGAGTTAGGGTCCACCGCACCCAGCGTGCTAAAGTTGGGGTGGAAACCGCTTTATGCGGTTTGCGCAAGGCTATCAAAAGTTGCCCGTCTGGCGAGTTCCTGAGAGGTGCCGTAACCTCTTCGTAAGCCTTTAGACATCTGACTAAGCGGAGCTTGGGCTGATCCCTGAAGGCAGGATAAGAAATCACTCTTGAGTTGCACTTAGTCCATCTATGTATGTGGAATACAATGCCATCTGGAGAGAAGGTTCTGCCTGCTAGGTCTAGGGCCTTAACATCGGAAACTCTCTTGCAGGAGACGAGACAGAGCAGCGTAACGAGTTTGCCGGACAGGGCAGTGCGGGATAGTTTCTTGTTATCTGGCCAGGAAAGAAACAGGTTGAGCACTTTATTAACGTCCCAAAGCTTGTTGTAGCGGGACGGAGGAGCTATTGTAAGTCTGATGCCCTTGAGTAGTCTGCAAACTAGATGATGTTCCCCTGCTGGAATTCCTTCTATAGGGTCGTGGCCTGCTGAAATTGCAGAACGGTACGCGTTAACTGACCTATAGGCTAAACCTCTTTCCACTAAGGATGCGAGGAAATTGAGGATCTCCTCTACAGGTGCCGAAACTGGATGTAAGCCTTTTTGTTGACACCAGTTTCTCCAGGCATTCCAAGAGTTAGAGTATCTTTTGAGAGTGGCAGGGGCCCAACTCTCCTCGATGAGGCTAACTGCCCTGAGGGACATGCCTGGAACTCTCCACCTTGCCCTGAAATCCTCCAGGCTGCTAACGACAGAGAGCCGTGGAGGAGTAGGGGGTGGCGACGGCCCGCGGGATCTAGCAGGAGATCTGGAAATCGGGGTAGAAGGATTGGAAAATCCGAAGAAAGTTCCAGAAGAACTGGATACCAGGTCTGAGAGGTTGTAGGAATCAAGAGTCACACCCAGTGGTTAGTTGCTGAAATAGTGCTTTATTCTTGAAACTTAACCAAATGAAATTATAGTCAATTGTTTTTAGCTGCTGAGAGTTACTTCACTTCTCTGGCCGCTTCCTCGGAAAATAACCTTCCTTCCTAAGCCTCTTTGGTCTCCGGATAGGCCCACCAGACGTCTCTTCGCCCTCTCCGTATGACTAGAAAAGGAAACAACAACACGTTGATCAGCTCCCGGTCTTTTATATGTTGTGAGTGACTTGTTTCCCCACCAATAGGGTCCTTCCCCGTCTATCTGGCTTTCTATTGGTTGTTCCTGCCACGTCCCGCCTCCTTTAAAGGCTGCCGTCTGGGGTTGTGTTTCCTGATTCTCCCGCCTGCCAGGGGAGTCCCGTCCACTTTCCCATGTATGCCCCGAGGCCCCTCCTTCCCCCTGCTTGGGTGTCCCTGCTCGCCCGCTCCCTCGGAGCGAACTGCCCCCGCAGAGCGGCCCGCTCCGTCTGGCCTGCCGTCTTTCTCTTCTTGCCTGCTCCGGCGGCAAGAGGAACACGCCGGGTTGCGCGCGTCTCTGCACCGCGGCCGGCCGCGGCTCCCGCGTCCTCGGCGTCTCCAGTCTCGAGCCCCGGACAGCACCCGTGACGGCCGCCCCGGCGAACCAAGGTAAGGGCTGGGCAGCTTCGTGGTCCACTGCCAGTACTCCACGTTCTCCCATTTCCCCTCGCCCGACGGGACCCTCCTCACATCTCCCCATCACAAACCCTGGCCGATCGGGCAAGGGAGCATTCCTGGACAGATAGTCGGCCACCAGTTGGAATCCAGCTGGCTTGTGAATGGTAAGGAAATCAAATGGTTGCAGTGACAGGAACCAGCGAAGAACACGCTGGTTGGTATCCTTATGTTTGGCGAGCCATTGTAGGGGAGCGTGGTCAGTATATAACGTAAAGGAGCGGCCCAAGAGATAATACTTGAGAGATTCCACTGCCCATTTGATGGCCAAACACTCTTTTTCCACAGTTGAATAGGCCACCTCTTGAGGAACGAGTTTCCTGCTCACGAAACAGACTGGTTGAAGTTCACCATCATGTTCCTGTGAAAGAACCGCACCAAGACCATGGTTCGAAGCGTCTGTCTGCAGAAAAAAATGGTCTTGGAAGTCGGGGCATCGGGGTACCGGATTCGAGGTAATCCTTTGTTTCAGGACCTCGATGGCATCCAAAGCCGCGACATTTTTGGACAGATCAGGAGTTCCTTTATTTCTTAAAGCGTCGGTTAAGGGGGCAGCCACCGTGGAGAAATCAGGGATAAACCTTCGGTAATAACCGATGAAGCCTAAGAAGGCTCGGATTTGTTTTTTTGTAGTGGGTGTCGGAATCTCATAAATGGCTTTGATTTTTGATGTTTGAGGTCGTAACATGCCTCTACCAACCAGGTGTCCAAGATACTTAGTTTCGTGCGCACCCATCACCGTCTTCTTCGGATTGATGTGTAAGCCTGCCCTAGCCAACTCAGCCACCACCTGTTCCAAGTGGTATAGGTGGGCCTCCCAGGTAGTGCTATACACGACAATGTCATCTAAGTAAGCTGCAGCATACTTCTCATGGGGGCGTAGTACGACATCATCAATCTTTGGAAGGTGGCCGGAGCCCCGTGTAGGCCAAAAGGTAGAACTTTAAATTGATATAGACCTTGGGGGGTTGCAAAGGCGGTTTTTTCCCGGTCTGTGGTTTTCAAGGGGATTTGCCAATATCCTTTGGTTAGGTCCAGCGTACTCGGGAAGTTTGCGGATCCTAGGCTCTCCAACAATTCATCCATTCTTGGCATTGGATAGGCTTTGTATCTGGAAATGGTATTCAGCTGTCGATAATCCATACAAAACCTAATTGTACCGTCCGGCTTTGGTACCAGTACTATCGGGGAGGACCAGGAGCTGGTGGATGGTTCAATTATATCCATGCGTAGCATGTCTTCTACCTCGTTTTTGATGATTAGCCTTCTTGCTTCGGGAATCCGATAGGGTCTTAGCCGGACAGTCTGTCTGGGATCGGTTCTGATCTCATGTTCGATTAGATTGGTTCTTCCAGGTAAGGTCGAGAAGGCCTCTGCATAGGGTGACAGGCTGGCTAACAGTTCGGATTTCATGGAAGGTGTTAGTATTTTACCCCATTGAACGTCTTCCAGCTTGCCCTGTTGTCGGGTCACATTTTGTTCTGAACCATCGTCACCGATCTCCATCATTGCCGCTAATATGGGTGCGGTCCATGCCTTTAGTAGATTCACATGATATACCTGGTCTGGTTTGGCCCGGTCGGGTTGGTGGATTCGATACGTCACTGGACTAAGGACCTCCTTAACTTCATAAGGACCTCTCCATCTGGCCAGGAGTTTGTTCGTACTGGTAGGTAGGAGGATCAATACTTGGTCCCCTACCTTGAACGTTCTCATCCGACTTCCCTTGTTGTATGTTTTCTCCTGAGTTAATTGGGCTTGTTCTAGATTCGTCTCGGCCATTGAACGGAGTATTGTCAGATGTTCTTTTAGCTCTTCGGTGTACTCCGTTAAAGAAATTTCATCTGAAGTCTCCCATTCCTCTTTTACGAGATCCAATATGGTTCGGGGTTGTCTTCCGAAAAGGAGCTCAAAGGGAGAGAAGCCTGTAGATGATTGCGGTGTATCTCGTAATACCATTAAGACCAAGGGTAATACTCGTTCCCAGTTCTTCCCATCGGGTCCTGTTGCTCTTCGTATCATCTTCTTGATTGTTTTGTTATACCTTTCGACTAACCCGTCTGTCTGGGGATGATACACTGAGGTACGTAGCTGATGAATCTGTAGTCTCTCGCATACTTGTCGAAGTAGGGTGGACATGAAATTGGTCCCTTGGTCGGTAATGACTTCCGAGGGTAGCCCCACCCTCGCGAAGAAGGGTATGAGTTGGTCACATAACTGTCGGGCTGAGGTTCCCTTCAAGGGGAACGCCTCAGGATATCGCGTAGCATAGTCAACGATGACTAGTAGATACCTATACCCTCGGGATGCAGGTTCTATAGGTCCCACGATGTCCATGCCTATTCGCTGGAAGGGTACGTTAATGAGGGGCATTTTCTGTAATGGGGCCTTTGCTGGTAAAACCCCACTGGTTAACTGGCAAGTGGGGCACGCCTTGCAGAACCGGGCTACTTCCCCATATATGCCTGGCCAATAGAACCGTCTCAAGATGTTCTGCTGGGTTTTTAGGGAGGCCATGTGCCCCCCACAGGGGTGGTTATGTGCTAACTGCATTATGACCATCCTATGTGTTTTCGGCAAGACCAGTTGGTCTTATACGTTCCCATCGTCCGCTTTGTATTTGCGATATAAGAGGCCATGATGAAACAAGAATCCCGGTCCCTTCGTTACATCTGGTTCTATCTTGTTGGCCGCTCTTTCTCGGGCTACCCGAAGGGTAGGATCAGTCAGGGTTTCGCCTCTCAGGGAATCTTCATGATCTTCGGGGTTCCAATTGATTGGCCGAGTCATATAACTGGCTTGACACCACTCCAATCTGTTCCGTCTTTTGTGACCGGGAGGGTTTCTGGGGTTCTCTTCCTTTGTGGCTTTGTGGTTGACCCTGCTTCCGCCTTCCTCCTCTATGGTCCTTAGTGCTTTATCAAAGTGTGGTAAGTCTGTCCCTATGACTACGGGGGTAGGTAGGGTAGGAAGGACGGCAGCCTTTAACTGAGTGGTTTTGTGGTTCATCTCTATCTGTATCTCCTTCACCGGGTATGATTTTACGTCCCCATGAATACACCTTATCGGTATAGAAATGTTAGACAAGTTAGGTGTAGTACTCACGGTTGGAGATATGGCTGTTTGTCTACTTCCACTATCCAGCAGCGCCCGCGTTGGTCGACCATCCACCCTTATATCCACAACATAGGGTCCAGGGCTGCGTTCTTCTGGATGGGTTTTCATATAGCCGATTTCCATGGGCTCTGTCGTCTTCCTTCTGGGGCAAAACCGGGCAATGTGTCCCCATTCACTGCACTCAAAGCATTGGGGCTGTCGAAACCCCTGGGTCATAGGAGACTGCTTCTCCTCATATCCCAGTTTCCTTTCTTCGTGTTTTTTTGTGGCGTCCTCTGGTTGCCTCCATCGGATGGGGTTCCCTCTTGGTCCCTTTTGTACTGGGTGTGCTAGGCTGGATAAGGTCATCCTTCCTATGGCACCGGTTATGGGGAAACGGCTATACCCGGCCTTTTGATAAGCCGACGCGATGTCCACGGCCTCTGCCAATGTAGGCCGGTGGTGTTGCCGAACCCATCTTTGCATTGGGCCTGGCAAGGCTTCTATGAACTGTTCCAGTATTATTTTGTCCAGGAGCGGTTGGTTAGCTGGGGTAGGTGCCTGGATCCACTTCTCCGTCAGATCTTTGATGCGGTAATATAACTGCCGGGGGCTTTCCCCATTCTTTAGCTTTGTGTCCCTTAACTGGATACGGTAGGCCTCCTCATCCAGGCCTAAACGGCCCAGTACGGCTGCCTTGATTTAACCATATGGAGTGTTACCATTGGGGTTCACCGCCTGATATGCTCCCTGCATCACTCCGGATAACAGGGGAGCCACATATTGTCCCCAACGTTCAGGTGGCCATTGCGCATTTCTCGCTATTCTTTCAAAACTGGTGAAGAAAAAGGCCGGATCTTCCCCTTCCTTATACTTCTGAAGCAGGGTGGACGGCACCATGGGCTGGTTCCTGGAGCTGGCTACTGTGTCCGTAAGCCTAGTAATGTTCTCGTGTTGTTTGTCTTGCGCCGTAGTTTGTAAGGCCCCCTGCAACTGGATGGCTTGCTGGAATGCCTAGCGGTCAGCTGCCGCTTGCTGTGTTTGTAGCTGTAGTAATTGTTGCAACTGTTGTTGGCCGTCCGTCAGCGCCTTAATTAGGGTCTCCATCGCGTTGTCGCTAAATCCCACCTTCGTCGCCAATGTAGGAATCAAGAGTCACACCCAGTGGTTAGTTGCTGAAATAGTGCTTTATTCTTGAAACTTAACCAAATGAAATTATAGTCAATTGTTTTTAGCTGCTGAGAGTTACTTCACTTCTCTGGCCGCTTCCTAGGAAAATAACCTTCCTTCCTAAGCCTCTTTGGTCTCCGGATAGGCCCACCAGTCGTTCCTTCGCTCTTCGCCCTCTCCGTATGACTAGAAAAGGAAACAACAACACGTTGATCAGCTCCCGGTCTTTTATATGTTGTGAGTGACTTGTTTCCCCACCAATAGGGTCCTTCCCCGTCTATCTGGCTTTCTATTGGTTGTTCCTGCCACGTCCCGCCTCCTTTAAAGGCTGCCGTCTGGGGTTGTGTTTCCTGATTCTCCCGCCTGCCAGGGGAGTCCCGTCCACTTTCCCATGTGTGCCCCGAGGCCCCTCCTTCCCCCTGCTTGGGTGTCCCTGCTCGCCCGCTCCCTCTGAGCGAACTGCCCCCGCAGAGCGGCCCGCTCCGTCTGGCCTGCCGTCTTTCTCTTCTTGCCTGCTCCGGCGGCGAGAGGAACACGCCGGGGTGCGCGTGTCTCTGCACCGCGGCCGGCCGCGGCTCCCGCGTCCTCGGCGTCTCCAGTCTCGAGCCCCGGACAGCACCCGTGACGGCCGCCCCGGCGAACCAAGGTAAGGGCTGGGCAGCTTCGTGGTCCACTGCCAGTACTCCACGTTCTCCCATTTCCCCTCGCCCGACGGGACCCTCCTCACATCGGTCCAGACCGGTGTTATCAGAACCAACTCTGTTTGCTCCTGACGGGCCTTCGCCAGGGTCCTCGCAATCATGTTGAAGGGGGGAAAGGCATAGTGTACCCCTTCTGTCCAATGTTGGAGGAAAGCATCTGTCGCTGCTGGATCGGGATTCCAGCTGAAGAACACTGGAAGTTGAGTGTTCAGGCGTGAGGCAAACAGGTCCTTGGACATGGGACCCCAAATTCGTTCAATTCTGAGGAAGACTTCTCTATCGAGCCTCCAATCGCTGTAATCTGTCGTGTTCCGGGAGTACCCGTCTGCTACTACGTTTGTGAGGCCTGGTAGGTATTCCGCCATGACCGAAATCCGGTGTTGCAGACAGAAATGCCAAAAATCTTTGGCTAATTCCGCTAGGGGTCGAGATCTGGTGCCTCCCAGATGATTGATGTATCTCACTGCCGAGACGTTGTCCATTTTCAGTAAGATACAACAACTCACTCTGTCTTTGGCGAATGAGCGTACTGCGAAGGAACCCGCTAAGAGCTCTAGGCAGTTTATATGCATCTCGAGTTCCAAAGGAGACCACGTTCCTCCTGTGGCTACTGAACCGCATCTCGCTCCCCAGCCGGAGCGGCTGGCATCTGACTCTATCACGAGGTCTGGTGCGGAACCGAAGATTGCTCGGCCGTTCCAGGCTTCCATGTGAGTAAGCCACCAGTTGAGCTCTGTCCTTGCTTCCGGCGACAGAGTTAGCCACTGTGAGTAGGAGAGACTGCGTCTTCGGTGTTGCCCCTTGAGTCTCTGTAATTCCCGGTAATGTAGAGGTCCGGTAAAGATCGCTTGAATAGAGGAGGAGAGAAGCCTTATCACTCTCGCTAGGTCCCGAAGAGAGAACTCCTCCCTCTGAAGGAGCCTGCGGATCTCTCGTTTGGTAGAATGAATCTTGGCTGTGGGAAGACGGAGTTGAGCTAACTCGGTGTCTACAACGAACCCTAGAAATTCTATGTTTCTGGAAGGGAGAAGAATTGATTTTTCCCAGTTTATAAGGAACCCGAGACTGTGCAGTAGGTCTATGGCTAGTTTGGTCTGTTGCTCCACCAGAGCTTGAGACTGAGCCATGAAGATCATATCGTCCAAGTATATGATGAGACGAACACCCTGTTCTCTTAGGTGTGCTACTACTGGCCGGAGGAGTTTGGAGAAAACCCAAGGAGCGGAAGAGAGACCGAAAGGCAGACTCGTGAACTCCCAGCTGTGAAGATTCCAGGAGAATCTGAGATAACTCGTGTGATCCTGGTGTATGGGAACCGCGAGGTAAGCGTCTTTCAGATCCAAACGCGTTAACCAGTCGTTGGGTCTCAGAAGATCTCTCAGCATGTAAATACCCTCCATTTTGAAATGGCGGTAGACGATAAAATCGTTGAGGGCCTTCAGGTTTATAACTGGACGTACTTTCTCTTTTCTGCGTACCAGAAATATTGGACTGAAAAACCCACCTTGGCTCGTGCAGGGGCGAATCGCTTGCTTCATTGCTAAACTGTGAATTTCTTTGTCCAAAGCGACTTGGTCTTCCTTGGACATTGGAATGGGAGTGGGACAATTTGTTTGGAAGGGATGCGCGAAGAATTCTAGGCGCATGCCGCGCACTGTATCTCTGACCCATGCGTCTCCAGATAAGGAATCCCAAGCATGCGCAATAGGAGCCAGCCTCCCCCCTATAGGCATATGGGGTGCTGGCGCTGTGAAGGGTAGACTGACCTGTGGTTTGTTGTTGAGCTGGGTACCGGGCGGCTCTCCTCCAGCCGCGACCTCTGCCTCTCCCTCTCGAAGGGAAGAAAGTATCTGCGCGATCTTGCCAGGCGTGTTGATCTCTAGATTGTTGAGGTCTTCTATCGAATGAATATCGGCCGGAAGAGCGACCTCTGCCTCGTCCGGCCCTGGTGAAAATTTTTGAAGAAAAGACTCTTTTAATGGATGCTTGCGCTTTATCCAGCGCAGTAAAGGTGCCCACGAATTTGGACATTTCCTTCATGAAGGAGTCTCCAAAGAGTAGGCCTTGGGCAGTTGCTCCGAATTCCGTATCTGCTAATTCGCATAGCTTAGCGTCGATTTTGTGCAGGATACCTTTGCGGCGCTCCGCCGAAATGGTACAGTTGGCATTGCCCAGTAAACAAATGGCTCTTTGAGCCCAACCTGAAAGAATCACAGGATCAATGGATTCTCTTGTGTTCATAGCCGCTTCGGCTAGGTCCATTATCTTGGCCAGAGGACCTGTAATGTCCAGCACCCGGTCTTGGCATGACCTCCAGGCACGATCTATGCCTTTTCGTGGATCTTTAACATTCTTTCCTAGGAAAGTAATCATCCTGGAGTCTAACTCCGGTGTCAGGGCCACCTTATCTGGGATTTCGGGGCGTGGACATTCCGCCCTAAGCTTTGCTCGGACCTCTTTGTCCAATGGCTTACGAAGCCTGCTCTGGATATAATCTGTTGTCCTAGAAGATGACTCCCAATGCGAAGATCTGGGGTGTAACAAATCCTCCGGAACAAACATCCCTTTAGAGGAAAGGGAATCTGTGCCTGACTTCTTAGGGATGGGGGCTGCCACAATCCCTGAGGTAGAGGGTCGCGACCCTACTGAGTGCGTATCTTCTTCAGAGGAAGCTGGAGATTGACAGTGAAAGTCGAGTTCCTCTTGATCAAGGCCCTGTTGAGATTCTTCTGGGCTTAATGGTGTGATATCTCTGAATTCTTCCTCCGGATAGGAGGGTTCATCTGTAGAAGGGAGCCCCTTCCTGTCCAAGAAGGCCTTTTTCAGCCTGGAGAAGGCGTCTGGTAGGGCAGCAGTGGCTGGTTCTGTCTGGCTCGGGGGGGTCGTAGAGTTCTTACTCAGGCGAGCCGGTGTACATCCCCCCTTCTGAAAGGTGCTTTCTTTTTTGGGTCTTTTTTCTTGGTAGGGATTTGTCTTGTAAGTGCTCCTCCATGTCATCCAGGCGCTGCTGAATAGGCAGGAGCATTTGTGTCACAGCTTTTTTGATGCTGGTCTCCACTGTGGAACCCAGCACTTTCTTTAGGCTGGAAGCCATAGCCACTTCATCGATATCATAAACATCTTCCTCCTGACCAGACCAATCCTGGCCCTCCTGAGGGAAGTACTGAGCTGCCATTTTATGAGCACCTTTCTATTTACCCTACCTTTTTTTTAAAAAAAAAATATATATTCAAATATATTCCTTATTTGTTTTTTTTTTCTTTTTTTTTTTTATATGCGTGTGGGCAGACCGCCTTCTCTCAATGCCCACTTAGTAAAACGAGGAGAGTTGTAAAAGCCCTAACCAGAAGGGCATGAAGCAGCGATCCGCTGTCTCTCCTTATAATTCCATTTTTTTTTTTTTATGCTTCTAAAATGTTGTGAGTGAAAGGGCAGCTCCTGGCACTCGCGATCGCTAATCCGTTGTGGAATTATAACGGAAAGCGATCGCGAGCGCCAGAAAACTGAAGAGCGGACCTGCGACGGCAGGCGCTCCCTCTGGTGGCCGCCAGAGGTACCGCGGTCACCCGGAGGAATCCGCCGCTGCTTCCCGAGTCCCGGCAACACACGCCGCCTCGGAAAGCAAAGCGGAACGGAGCCGCGGGATTTACACCCGCTGTATAAACAAATAACGGGTGAAAGCAGCCGAACGAAGGCTGAAAATACAAAGTACTCTCCGGCGCCGGCCGGAAGCGGTCGGCGTCGGAGAGAAAAACCAGTCACACGCGAAGTGCGCTCGATAAATGCAGTCGAGTGAATTACCCCTCGCTATCAAGCGCGACGAACGGTGCGCAAACCATGAAACAAATATAAAGAAATGAATATATCACTTCAAACATATGCTATATATAATAAACAGATCTAGAAAATGATGCACTTATCTCTTGCTGTGAGCAGCAAAGAAAGAGAGAAGTGGCATCATTTTCAGGACTGTTTATGCAGGGACTTACCTTGTCATTGGACGTTTCAAGTCACATGTTGGTGACCTCATGTTGAACTTTTCACAGCCCTCCTGGGAAATGGAGTTTCTTGTGTTTTTCAACTCTCAAGACCTTTAGAATGTTTTCTGTCTTGTTTATTTGTTACATATATTTTTTCAGCAATCTGAAGAAAATATTTCTTGCTGCTGAGCTTCCTTTTAATAATTTAATAAAAGAAAGAGAAGCATAATGGGAGCCTCCGGTCTTGACATAGAATTCCCATCATCCCTAATCGGCATAGTCAGTAGCCAGATATCATGGGAATTGTAGTCCAAAACATTGGGAGAGCCAAAAATGTTGCAGACCCCTGGCCTGGATAATCACACCAATTTCCAGCTGTTGACATGCCAGTCCCACTATGGCATTTCCTGGCTAATGCCCACACAAGCCAAAACTGAAAGCTTCTATTGAATTTAAGAGACTGCAGCATAGATGACTACTAGCCTAGGGGCTTTCCTGAAGTAATGAACTTCTGTTTTACTCACTTACCAATGTGTATATATAAAAGTATTTATTAAGAGAAAAGAATACAGTCATTCTTTTAAATGAATATTAACGCATCACCTGTCATAGCTGCATTAACTGCCTGTACTATTTATGTTGGAAAATTACAATTTTACCTACTGGCACTGTCTACAGCCCTGTGCAGTTCAAATGTAATGGCAATCAAATTATGTTTACGCTATTTTTGTAAGTGTGTGTTTTAGTGTATGATTAATGGACATGCTCGTCAAATGGTATCTACTTTAGTGCTTTGATATTTACCAGCGACAAATCTAGTGCCATTTGTTTTTTATTATTCCCGGAAATGTCTAGTCGAATGTAATGTCTAGTCTAGCCACAAATCAACAAGTGCCTTTGTAGTTACCAAAGGTCAAGCCCCGCCCTGTCATGTACCTCCCAGCAATCCCCCGACAGCTATGGCCATCCCACTCCCGCCTTTTGTATGCAGCCAGATTACCAATAGTTCCTTTTTTCCACCACTGATTTCAGGGCAGCCTTAGACCCCCTGACCCCCTGCAGTGCTTGCACACAGGGCCCACATACATTAGTGCTTACAGGCTGTTATTTACTGCGTGCACACAAGCTGTGCCCAGGAACACTTGGGGGCAGAGAGGTACTGCTCTCCAGTCGCAGTGTGCTAGCCGCTCCCACACAGAGCAGTGCTCCCAGGAAGTGACAGTTCACACTCCAGAGTAATCACCGGTGGTCTCATGGCACACAAGTGACAGTGCTCCCGGCAGGAACGTGGTGCTGCTCCCAGGCTGTCACAGGTCACACTCCACAGTGATCACAGTCTGTCTCATGGCACACACATGCAGACACACATGTTGCAGTGCAGGAGGCTATTACCTGATGGTCACAAAGCACAGGCAGGTTCTATATTTCTTCTATTTGTGTCCTCTTGCGCCTTTCCATTGCTGCACGATCAGCGCTTCACACACTCCAGTTCCTGGCTTTCCTTAGATTTTTGACTTCTCTTTCACCTTTTTTGTTTTCATGTTTTAACGCCCCCCACATTCTCTCTTGTGGGGAGTCGGAAGGAAGGTGTAAGGGGTCAAGAGTAAGACTCTGGCCGAGGGGCATGTTAAGGTTTTTGGTTATAAACTTTCTTGTGAAAATTCTAAGAAGGGTTTGGAGATATCCTATGTATCCCTTTGTATCCAGAACTCTCTGAGAGGGTTCCCTGCCTCAACAAAACGAAGGAATGTCTGTATCATGATCTTAAACAAAGCGTCCTCAGTCCTGTGTCCAACATCCTAAACTGACCCTTGCATGCTGAACCCATCCCACTCCCACGTTTTGGATGCAGCCAGAGCACCATTAGTTCCTTTTTTTCCATTTCCACCACTGATCTCAGGGCAGCTGTAGACCCACTGCAGTGCTTGCACACAGGGCAATACAAGGCGAAAATTGGGATTTCTTTGAGCTATAGACATCTAGCTTTCTCTTCCAGTTTCAAACATCAAGCTCCAAGGTGGAAACAAGAATCAAAGTTCCACTAGGAAAGGGGGCTTCCCCTCCCCTAGATTTCATCCAGTGGTATTGATCATATTTACCAAAATTCTAAGTTTGTACAAGGGGGAAAACTCTTCCCTTGAGCTTCCTCAAAATTATACAATTCTCTTGAATCAAAACAGTTCTCTTGAATCACAGCATAGTTCTCTTGGATCCTTCAAGGCGTATGAGTCTTCCCTTTTCTGTTATACATGTTCTCAATCCTCCTTCCTTTCCCTGGTATATTCTCCTGCCAGGGTATTATTCCTTGTTCTTAAAAAATGGGTATAAACCTGTTAAATTCATTCCGTCCGAGACATGCCCGCTCCTTCCGGGCTGCATATGGCAACCCCGATGGACACAGCACTATGTAGCTGCCACCGCTAAGTTTACCCATTCCACATTGTTCGTGGAAGAACAAACTGCCACCTCAAGATGGCCACCCTGTTATATCATGCTACCCAGATCTAGATGGCCACCAAATGGGACCATGCCGCCCAACACAAGATGGTCGCCGGCATCCAGTCTCAGCTGGCAGTCTGTATAAAAGCAGGACAGAAGCAAGAAGCAATGCTTGCAATCGCAGATCCTCCGATGCCATTCCAACATTATATGCATTTAGCCTTCCTTTAGCTTTATATGTACAGGCTGCTTTGCTAAGTGATTGCTACTAAGCCCTTCATGTATTTGTCTGAAACCCTTCACTCTAGACCCTTTTTCTTAAACTAGAACTCAGTTTATTTACCTTTTCAAGATACCCATGTGGTTTGAGCGCGAAGACTGGAGCTTAAGGTGATTATTTTTATGCTGGGGAAGGGGGGAAGAACTCTCTAACTGACCACTATGACCAACACTAATAGGTTGCTATTGTTTCCACTACAGCTCCTGTTTTGAGGTGCCAGGATATCTACCTGAAGCGTCTGTTATGTTGCTTCTGTTTTGGTAGTTGTGTCCCCCTCTGTCTCATTGCTGAACGGGGAGTAGTCTCTGACGTTCATATTAGGAGTAGACCCTTCTTCGTGACTCCCAGCAGGTTGTCGCGATTTGCAGAATCACAGGTCTGACAGAACCTTCCCTTGTTATCCTTTATCTTCTTACCTCTGGTTTACTCGCTGCCAAGATATCCTCATTTTCTTGCTTGGGTGCGAGTCCCAGACTCGCAGCTTTCCTGGTTCACTAACATGCCAGGGCTTCTCCACTCTTTTTTTCAGTTTCTTTTATTCAGCTCGCAACAATTCTCCAATGTTTGGTCGGCGACCCTTTCCTGTGAACTCCACTGCCTTTATTTAGGCTCTTGTTCTCAACAATGTTAATTCCACTGCCTTTTAGTTAGGCTCTTTCTCTCTCAACAATTTTTCTCTCAACTTGGCCAGACCAAGCCATGCATATGGTCAGACCACTTTATCATTGACTTCCACATTCTACCGGCTGACCCCCTGATGAAACCGTAGAACCACACCAAGACAGTCACCAGCTGCAATTTCAAAGAGTACTCCCTCAAGACTATCAAGTATGTCTAGACTCTATTATGGTATTTTGTAACACAAGGACATAGGCTACCCCACCTGTATGGCACTTGCCGGTAGTGTAATATCGCAGTAAAGACTATGGCATTGGTCTTTGCATAAAACAGAGTACACCAATATGCATTCTTATATGTGACAATTTATTTTTCAATTAATGATTTTTTAAAACCAGCCTATACGGGCTGCTGTATCTATGTCACCAATATTCAGCTCCTTTTTCAAGGAGAATTACATCCAAAAGTCATCATATTGTATCTTCATATGACTAACAATTTGTAGTGCTAATAACTTGTGAGGGTTAGTATCCAAAGTGACTTATGATGTGGTTAAGCTACATAACACATCTATCTAGTCGACACTTCGGCTGTTTCTGGCACGAGCGAGGTAGTTGGCTGTGCTGGTGCCGTCTTCAGGACTTGGCAAGGGAGCGTGGAGGTATCTCTTGCAGACCCTTTTGGTGTGACATCTATGGGAGCAAGTGAAAGCTAAAATCAGATATTGGTGTCTGTGTGTAGGGATTCGACACACCTACATGTTGTGCTGCGATAGTGTCCTACCTGAGCCAGTTATTGGTAGTGTCACAGGTACGTAGAAGAAATGTTCTGTTCTTCTATAAAGGAGCCTGTTGTGCGCATTCTGGGTCTTGATCCTAATCAAGGTGGTCTGGTCAATGGCCGCGTGGTTAAACTGTAAAGTTAACAGAGGTTATTAATCACCTTTGAATATTGTCAACAGATGGCTAGTTGCGTACTGTTGAAGCTGCATTCATTAATGCGGGCTATTTAGAGTAATATCTAGCTAGGCTTATCATCCTTGCTTATGGATAGCCAGCGTGTCGGTAATTACACGGGTAACGTGTACATTACGAAATCCTTCGGTTTACAAATGGCCGCGGTGCTGTGCATTTAACAGTTAAACAGTGTGTTCCTTAATGCATGGTATCCATTTTGACCCCCCTGGGAATCCAAAAAGGTGGGTTGGGCCTCCTGCTGAAACCGTGACTCTAACGTCAGGTCTGGGGGCAGCACCACTCTGTTAGGTGTGGTGGGCTTACCTGCGTATGCTTCCTGCAATGCGTAGCTGTACTCGGGATCAGTGGTGCTTGCCCGTGCATGCGTCTTTGATATTAAAGGAGGCGTGGCGCGGCAACCGCCGAGCGTATCGCACATGCGCGTGTGTCTTGTGCTCTTGGCTTGTCCGAGTGTTCTAGGAGCCAGGGGAGCTGTGTTGTATGGCGGTGACCTTGACTCAAAGGGTGGAGTAATTCTATGATGTCTGATGCAAGATGAGTACCTTTCACAACTGGGTGCTCAAAAAGGGTGGGAAAAACACGGGAGCTGTGTGTTATGCTTCAAGTTTGTGCTTCCCATTACTGTATCGCGGGGCATGAGTATTGTACATCACACACATCTCATGGAGAGTAACAAGTCGGGATCTCATGGTGTCCCTGTGGCTTTACATTAGCAGATGGAACATCTATCATTCATGGCACATGCAAAAGACCCTTTGGTCAATAACTCTTGTTTGTCTTGCAGTGTGTGGTGACAAGCGTGTGCATGATATCTATCATATTGGCTCGACAGTGGTATCGCTCAGCTGTTTGATGGTTTCTGCTTCATACAGGTCATTGCCCCATAGGACAATACCTCCCTCTTTGTCAACTGGTTTGACTACAAAGAGGTTGTTTGTTTCCAGGTTCTTCAGAGCTTGTCTTTCTGCCACTGTGAGGTTGTCTCTGTAATTTACCCCAGTTAGCAACGCTATCAGAAAGACGATTGAACAGAACTGGAAGTTATTACAAACGGACACTTTCACCCCGGAAACACCCAGATTCACGTTCAAAAGAAGCAAGAATTTAAAAGATCGACTAGTACATACCTATCCTATGAAGAAAACCGAAGACACAGACCAAACCACATTATGGCATCTCCCTCCAGTTGTTGGACACTAGAGATGCGGCAAGTGTTCAGTCTGCCATCTGACGCAAGATCAAAAAGAAATCTCCCTAAAGGACATGACGTGGAAGTATAAGACTTTCTCAAATTGTCGCACCAAATGGAGCATCTACATGATAAAATGCCCATGCAACCTGATGTACATTGGAAAGAGCAAACGAGAGGTGCGGCAAAGAATTTGTGAACACAGATCTTGCCTATAAAAACAACGTCGAAGACCAGCCAATGATGGCTCATTTCCTCAAAAAGAAACACAAACACACAGAACTAAGGTGGTGCGTCCTTCAAATAGTCAATACAAGAGGAGGAGATAGAGATTTGGAACTTAGGAAACTCGAACAGAAATGGATTCACCGTTTAGATATGGTAAAAAACGGACTCAATGTGTCAATAGAATGGAACTTATTTTTCTGAAGCAACACAGCTGCTCAAGCATACTCAACATATGCTACTATGCACACACATGGGGTGTACAGGCTTGTCCAACATTATGGGACAACCCTTCCAGTCCTACAGTACCACTGGCGAGCCAATATGCTAGATATCATGCACACACTTGTCACCACACACTGCAAGACAAACAAGAGTTATTGACCAAAGGTTTTTTTTTTTGCATGTGCCATGAATGACAGATGTTCCATCTGCTAATGTAAAGCCGCCGGGACAACCATGAGATCCCGACTTGTTACTCTCCATGAGATGTGTGTGATGTACAATACCCATGCCCCGCGATACAGTAATGGGAAGCACGAACTTGAAGCATAACACACAGCTCCCATGTTTTTCCCACCCTTTTTGAGCACCCAGTTGTGAAAGGTACTCATCTCGCACCAGACATCATAGAATTACTCCACCAATTGAGTCAAGGTCACCGCCATACAACACAGCTCCCTTGGCTCCTAGAACACTCGGACGCCCCGAGAGCACTAGACACAGGCGCATGCGCGATACGCTCGGCGTTTGCCTAGCTACGCGCCACGCGTCCTTTAATATCAGACGCATGCACGGGCAAGCACCACTGATCCCGAGTACAGCTACGCACTGCAGGAAGCATATGCAGGTAAGCCCACCACTCCTAACAGAGCGGTGCTGCCCCCAGACCCGATGTTAGAGTCACGGTCTCAGCAGGAGGCCCACCCCACCTTTTTGGAATCCCAGGGGGGTCAAAATGGATACCACGCATTAAGGAACGCACTGTTTAACTGTTAAACGCACGGCAACGCGGCCATTTGTAAACCGAAGGATTTCGTAATGACACGCTGGCTATCCATAAGCAAGGATGATAAGCCCAGCTAGATATTACTCTAAATAGCCCGCATTAATGAATGCAGCTTCAACAGTACGCAACTAGCCATCTGTTGACAATATTCAAAGGTGATTAATAACCTCTGTTAACTTTACAGTTTAACCACGCGGCCATTGACCAGACCACCTTGATTAGGATCAAGACCCAGAATGCACACAACAGGCTCCTTTTATAGAAGAACAGAACATTTCTTCTACGTACCTGTGACACTACCAATAACTGGCTCAGGTAGGACACTATCGCAGCACAACATGTAGGTGTGTCGAATCCCTACACACAGACACCAATATCTGATTTTAGCTTTCACTTGCTCCCATAGATGTCACACTAAAAGGGTCTGCAAGAGATACCTCCACGCTCCCTTGCCAAGTCCTGAAGACGGCACCAGCACAGCCAACTACCTCGCTCGTGCCAGAAACAGCAGAAGTGTCGACTAGATAGATGTGTTATGTAGCTTAACCACATCATAAGTCACTTTGGATACTAACCCTCACAAGTAGCACTACAAATTGTTAGTCATATGAAGATACAATATGATGACTTTTGTATGTAATTCTCCTTGAAAAAGGAGCTGGATATTGGTGACATAGATACAGCAGCCCATATAGGCTGGTTTAAAAAAATCATTAATTGAAAAATAAATTGTCACATATAAGAATGCATATTGGTGTACTCTGTTTTATGCAAAGACCAATGCCATAGTCTTTACTGCGATATTACACTACCGGCAAGTGCCATACAGGTGGGGTAGCCTATGTCCTTGTGTTACAAAATACTGTTATATACCCTCATGACACAGGCCCCCCTGACTAGAAAAGATGGCCATACACACCCCCTGTGAGTACATATAGACTCTATTATGGCCAATACAACTAGCAACGTCTCCGCTAGTGATCTGGTGTTTTTGTTCTCCAGTAAAATTTTAACAATGCTGTACAAAGAGGCTCCCATAAAATCAAAGTTAGTGAGGGACAATCCTGGTCATCCAAAATGGTTTAATCCACAAGTCGGTGCTTTAAAAAGACAACCGCAATTTGGAATCTCGATGGCTGAAACAGCCATCAGAGGAAAACAAAATCACTTGGAAAGAAGTTGATACAATCTATAAACTTAAAATAGAGGACACAAAAAAATAATTTCTATAACTCCATGATTAGCCAATTTGCAAACTGTATGGGAAAACCTTTTGAAATTCTAATATTTTTAGGAAACCCAAAGGAATCCGAAGTCTTATTCCAACCTACCAGCCAGGAATGTTCTGCGGTCCAGGCAGATTTTGAGGCAAAGATCAACAACGCAAGAGCTAAAATAAAAAACAACTCCTCAAATATGACCATTATGCCTAATCTCGTTCAAACCCCACATCACAGAGCCTCAGAAAAGCCCAGTTTTTGTCCTATCACCTTGTTCTGTATTAGATATTGTTGTAATGTAGTTGATACATTACTATGAGCTGGCATGGGATGCTGTGAGAGATCTTGGAATGTTTAGATATGAGCCCAGCTACTGAGCTCCAACCTCGTCAGTTGAGCTTGGGTGATGGCACCCGGTGGTCTCTTATCTCAATGTAGCTTTCTGTATGCGTAAGAGCTTATGTAACTTTGTAATAAAGAACTACTAAATAACCTAAGAAGCCTACAGGAGCTACTTCGTAACAGATTTGCAAACACGTGTTATCCTTTATGCCTCCTGCATCATGTTCAGAAAACCTTTGCGGTCAAAAATAATCCTCGAACATGGAGAACGTTTTGCCCTGTTCTTGACTAGATTTGTGAGCTCCTCTTTCAGGCACAGCTTGGTACCTGTTTCAATGATGACAGTTACAGTCACACCCCTCCTTAAGAAATGGAATCTAGATCCAAAGAAACCTAGCAATCGAAGAGCAATATAAAATTGCAACTTTCTTCTTAAAATCCTTGATAGATTTGCTACACCGTGGAATCCAACAGTACTATGCACGATAGACAATCAGGCTTTCGACCTTCATACAGCACAGAGACTGCTCTGGCTGACCTACAAACCCATATGCTAAAAATCATGGACCAGGGCAAAATTGGGTTGCTAATGCTGCTTGACTTATCGGCGGCTTTCAACTTAGTAGATCACAAATATCTTCTGTACTCCTTACGCCATCTGGGTCAATGTTCAGAAGAATCTGTCGTATGGTGTTGCTCCTTTTTAACAAACGGGGATTTAAGAATCGAGTGGGGACTAGCCTGCTCCCCTACAGCGCCCATCCTGTGCGGAGTTCCCCAGGGGGCATGCTTATTGCCCCTTTTAGTTTAACTTCTATACCAAAATCACTGCTTGCTCTTGCACGGCCTGGGGGGCGGTTTTGACGAACTACACTTATGATACCCAGCTGGTTATGGAAATAAATGGCAACTATGCCCTAGATTCCGCCGCCACCTTGACTAATGTCTACAATCCAATCAAGACATGGATGTTCAAAAATGGGCTATGCCTGAACGGGGACAAACCAGAGCTTCTCCTTTTCGGGTCCCGACAGGCTTTGGTCAAATTAGACATTGATTACAAATCCTTTCAAATTGGGAATAACACATCCATGTACAAAACAAGGCTGAAACCCTGAGTGTGCAATTAGAAGCGTCATTGAATGCAGACACCTACATTAACGAGTTTAGCCAAAATTGCCATTTCCACCTTCGCTTGCTCAAAAATATGCATCCCCACATCACAGAAAAAATGGTGTAATCATTGCCCGAGCATCCATCTTATAAAGGCTTGATTATTGCAATTCTCTACTGCTACAAACCTCACTTTCTAACCTGATAAAATGCCAAATTCTTCAGAATGACGCTGAGCGTGTTGTCAAAAAAGACCTCAGGAATGTGCAGAATTTCACATAATAGGAGTTGTACCATGGTCCACTGATGCATTTGTATCTAAAAACCTGGAATCCTCGCTACTTGCCTAACGGGATGCTGCGCTCTGCCAACCAGTCGCAGGTACTCTGCCTGGGCTTTAAACGATCAAGAGGACTGGTAAGATCTTTTGCAGTCAAAGCAGCAAAGTTTTGGAACACACTGACCCCAGCACTTTGACTGGAGCCATACCTAAAAACCTTCTAGTAGGCCTTTTTTCTGTCTCCCCACTCTGAATGTCCCGTTCTCGATGTTCGTATTGAATGTGTAATTGTTGCGCCTTGATGCCCGTGGGCTCTGGTGCATTATAAATAAATATAATAAATAATGTTTATGTCGGTAATAATTGCTTTGCCTTTCTCTCATAAATATTCGCATCAGTAATGATTTCACTGTCTTTACTTGGGCTCTCTTGCGTAGTATGCGGTGCAAAACATTTGCCCAGAAACGCCCTGGTAACCCGCGTTCTATCCCTGGGTTTACCAGCTCTGTGCAGCGTCTTCACAAGCGTCTGTGCTCCTGGTCCATTGACTGGCAGTGCGCCTTGTGAGTTGTTCGCTTCCCGCTCTGCCTTACTTTGTGTTGTGTCGCCAGCTCCGGCTGCCTTAAACAGAAAAGCTGTGAACTTCTCCCGACCTAGCTCCTCTGCACACCTTGTCCGTTGGCCTCTGCACTGCGCTCTGCTCTCCTTCGATGTCCTCCAGTGTCCGCATCCGTCAGCTGCCTCTCCAGTCTCTGGCTCTCTTGTTCTCCTAAATTCTGTTCACATGTGTCCTTTTGAAATGTCCCGGTCTTTCTCTGCAGTTTCCAATGTCTAGAACGCAGTGTTGGCTCACTGTGTCCAGTTTTCCTCATTATTCTATCCCTCTCCCTCGTCTCCGTACCAAAAAGTGGGTTGGGGTGGTAAATGAAGTTCTGGGCTAGAAAATCCTGGGAAGTCAGTCTCCATATTACAAAAAGCCTTGTAGGATTGTTGCACTGGCACATGCTTGTCTCTAAAAAAAAGCTGTAGCTGAGGGGTTGTCTTGACTCTGTCTTTTCCTGTCTCCCTGGAGCGTGTCCTCTCCCACATAGTTTTCTTGCAGATCACCACCCCCCAGGGTCAGAGTCAGCTAGTTTCTGCCTTTCCCTGGCCACGCAAGAGGCTTCCTTCCAGGGAATCGGTGATGAGGTTGTCAGATTCATCACAGAAGACAGACTCTCAGTTGACATTGTTAGGATGTTTTATTTAAGTAAGGATTGTAAGGCCTACCTTTCCCCGTCACTATGGAAAGTCTCTACCTAACTTAGGATGTGCTCGTCAGGCAGTCGTGTAAGTCCAAATAAAGAGGTCTGCTGTCCAAAACGACCCTAGATGAGCCTACCACTATATAACTTAGCTTAGGCTTGGGCTTGGAGAATAAATCCCTTCTCCTTGGATACTTGTAGTATCAGTCTGTCAATTATGATTGGATTCCTAAATATCTTTCTGGCCCAAGTGCAGGTGTTCATTGACACAGTAGGACCACTGCATATCCTAAGGCAACAGCTCCCTCTAGCGGTGACAACAGGCAAAGCTACTGCATTGGGCAAATATACACCTGGCCTTTACGGTTCCATGTGTTAATATCCCAGCAAAAATATTCCCATACAAAAATATCACTACATTTTTGCGGCAATATTAAGGCATGGAACCTGCGTGGGGAAACCCCTAACCCCCGTATTATGATAAAGGGAGCGGGGGACACCCCCGCAACCCCTGCTCCCAAAAACCCCAAATATTATCCTAATTAAAAATATTGCCTATGGCCATTCCCGACGACCAGATATACGGCGATATTTTTATTGGGGATAATATTATGTGATACCGCCTTTACTATATTGTTAGATTCTTAAATATCTTCTTGTTACTTCTTTGATCAGTCTATGTGCGTTTATTACACTTTTCCCGTTCTTGACAGTAGCGCTCAGTATACTCTTGGTTATGTTCCTGGGATGAGGTGCTTATCCCCCTTCGTTTATTATAGTTCACTTTGTATCAGTGCACTATTTGGACCTTTCCCAAAGTATGGCTTGTGCGTTCAAGCTATTACACTTTCCATCCACTTTAAATCTTTCACCTTTTCTCTGGGTATGGCAATCGCTAGATCTTCTGAGTATTGCGCTTCTCAATGGTTTCCCATCTTTGGCTCTCACCTTTTTCGTGACTTGGTTTCAAGATTAACTGTTTTCAAATTGGTACTGAGATGTTGTGGATCGAAAATGTAATGATCCGCTCTTCAAGGATTCCCGCGACTCCCACACTGCCTAGTTACTTTCTTCTTCAATGGAGAACATCTTCTGGAGCCTGGTGCTGCTGACTGCCGGTGCCTTCCTTTCTTTGGCATATGGTTTCACACTGTCGCCTGTCCTTTTAGGTTCTCGTCTCGCTTCGGTGTTCTAGACTGGGTGCCTTCTGGCTTTCCCTTCACACTGGTCTCGGCGGAGTTGTTTGGACCAGCGGTCCACCACAGGTGCTACCATGTGGTCCCGCCACAATCTATGTATGGGCTCCTGCCCTCCTGGATTCTCTTGTCGCGACCACACCACAGTGTTCTGCTTGATTTGCTGGAGCGAGCTTGAAGCTTGTGTGCTCCCTGCTTCCTGCTTCCTGCAGGGGTTAGATCTCTCGGGGCCTTCCTGTTCCGATGTCTGCTTTCCTCTCTCGATTCCTCAAGGTTACATTAGAAGACCTGCTCGTCTCAGTGAATTGGTTATTTCTATTGAAAGGGACTGTGACAAATACCTGGATGTCTCTTCTCCCCTGGGAGGAGCCCCTCCCCATGATGCCAGGGAGGTGAGACTGCGACCCGATAGTCCCCCTGAGGGTGGTACTCAGTGGGTGGATCTTATGGGGTGGGGAGCCCCTTATGGGATTAGTGCCGACCTGGAGAAAATGCGGTATCCCCATGGCCCACCTCACCTTAACCCCCTTCCTCACCAACCCCCTACAACACCATTCGTAGTGTTCCTATCTGTGTCCTTAAAACCAGTAACGTAGGAACTACTGGGACAAGGAAGAGTTTGGACTCCTCAAGGGAGCTATATCCCTTATGTACTGAGATGAGGGAGAGGCCTACAGACTCAATGGGGGTTCCTAATTTCAGTACTGTGACGAGGATGAAGTGCAGAGACATAGAGAGAACCTCTATAAACCACACTGAGCTGTCTCTGAGCTGCAGAGCCCGCGGTCAGGAGCCGAACGAAGCAGTCAAGGACAGGACACTTACCCCTCGGCAGAGACGCTCCCCAGAGCTCTTCTGTGGTCGGACCGTGTCTGGAAGCAGGAGGATGAAACTCCATCTGGTTGCGACAGCCGGGGAGCGTGGTCTGCCTGGAACACTGCGCCCGAAACCAGGCAGCCGCTGTGCAGCCACCGCAGTGCTCAGACAGAGAAGGAGGTACCCGAATGGGGGCGAGAGGCCTAGAAGTGGCCGAGCATGACTGGTGAGAAACCGGAGGATGGTTGAGCGCCCGTTAGGCTTGCTGGGAACACAGTGGGACCATACCGCAGTGGGACTCGGGTCTGGGACCCGGTTCTATGTTCTTTCATACCCAGTTATTTTTTTCAATTCGTTTTGTGGCAAAAGATGTTTATGAAAAACTCATAGAAGAGTTTTCAACATCAAAAAATATACTGCAGGTGTAACAACGTTGTACCTTCGGTCCCGTATCTAATAACAAATGGCATCCAGATTCATCTTCGTGGCAGTCCCTGGCAGACTGGGAGACTAGAATCCATACCAAGGGGCCTGGGAGCCGAGAGAAAGAAAACCAGTACCAAAGGGGTCTGGGAGCCGAGAGAAAGAAAACCAGCACCAAAGGTGTCTGGGACATGACAAAAAAAGAATACCTGCAGGATAGTGAACCAGGTACAATTATTGAAAATCCAGAAGAGCTAAGAAGGGATTGGGATCCTCGCCCAATAACGAACTACGTCCAAAACCTTCGTCCTAGTCACAATGCCTGCCAGGATAGTGAGTCAGGTATGCTGTGAACACGGTGAGCATTGTGAGAAAAGCCAGGCAATGATAGACATAACCACCTGGTGTGTGTGAACATTGTGGAAGAAGCCAAGAGAACCGAATCATTGTCTTGGCACTACCAGAGCATTTTGAGGAAACCCGGGGGAAGGGAGACCTACCCCTAAAGCGGTGAAGATGCAAGACGCTTTGTTCTATGTGCCCTATTGGAACCTGAATCCAAGAAACCCTTTGAGACTTTGTGATTTGTACCCTTTGAGAAGAGCATTTCATTTGCATCTCACAGGGGTGAACTTCTGGCTGTCTTCCAGAAGAAGGAAGACATTCTTGTGACACAAGATCACCCCTTTTCCTTAGTTGAGCGTAGTGTAAGCGTTGGAAATAGGTTTTGGACACAGGATGGTGAACTCTTTGCTTTAGACTGACATCCTGACAGATGTCTTAGTATTGGTTGAGGCCAGGAAACCTCTCTTAGAACTTGGGTCAGATAGGGTGTTCTCTCTTATTTCCTCATTAATAAACGTCTACAGCCAAGCGCATGCCACCTGTGCGCCAGTCTCCTCCTTCTACACCCTTACAGGACCTAGTCCCTTCCAGGGAAATGATGGCATCTCTGTAGTTTTAGTCCCAGTTTGTATGTAAAGAGGTTTCTGGAAATTGAGAGCATCTCATGTATGCCATTGTGTGTGCATCTGTAGGGAGTTCCTCGCGGGAACAAGAGTCCTTGTCCCTTAAGGGGGATCTCTTCTGGTGAGGTCCCACTTTGCTCTACCCGTAGGGAGGGTGTTGCGCAGCAGGCTCACCTCCTTAGCCTCACATGAATGGTCTCCCACCCCCCAGGGGGGGCGGGGGGAGAATACATTTCCTCAATTCATAACTCTCTTGCCTTTATTGCCCACTTGCATTGTCAATCCCACTTTCTTCCAGCAGTACCTACGCCACCTTGGGCCCCGTCTAGTTTCCACTCCTTTGCTCTTCTAAGCACCAGAATCTGTTGCCTCTTCTTCTCAGGTGGGCTTCTTTATCTGTCACTTTCAGCGTAGAAGCATCGTGTTTCTGTATCCTTATAACAATGAATCTTAATTCAAATGTAATGTCTATTACTTCTATTGTGCATTTATCATGTTGTATAGTACTTTGGCAAAAGCGCTATATACATTCAGTACATGCAAGCCAAAGCCCTTCGCTCTGTTGAGACGGCCCTTATCCCCTGGCTGTTCAGTTGGAATGCGGTTTCTGACCCCTGAATGTAGCTTTTCCCGGACTTTGGAGTTTGTAAGCTATATCTTTTTAATGTTTGACTAAACCTTCCTCCTTGCATTAGCACACTGGTGTCAATAAGCTAACAGTGGGGTTCTAATGGTGCCACCCCTGGCTCCAAAACGCACCTGGGTGTTATTGTGTAAAGCCTCCTGGTTCTGACGAAGACGCAGGGTGCTAAGGAGATGGCCGAAACACGTTCGGCACCACCTTGAAGGGACCGCCATGCCGCATTCACACATGCACCCATTCACCAAGCCCTGAACTTTCTCACGTTGCGCTTCATATTGTTAACACTTTTATTCTGTTTAATAGCACGTGGACGTGATAACTCACAGCACAAGATAAAAGTAAAGGGGGTGGATGGATGATGGGGAATTCGAAGGAGAACATTAAGCATAATAATAAAAGTAGCTTTCTAGGGCTACAGACCCCTATGGCTGAATATTAGCTGTGCTGCCGCAAATGTCACAGTAACATCAAAACCGGAGTATTTTGGAATGCACCGAATGACAAGCCGCAGAAACATGTTTTGTTGTTTCTGTGACCTACTTGTTCTCCTGTCCAGCTAGATTATTTGATATGAAATCACATTTTGATGTTTAGTGCCTCACGCCTGATTCCTCCTGCTTCTAAACGCTGTAGTAGATGTTATTATTACCAAATGTAATGGCACTGTGAGGAGCCAGGAATGATACCCAAAGAGTTTGTGGTTTTGGTCAAAGATTTTTATTAAAATAATAGGGGGTGGGGAAATGCCTCTCTGTCCCTCGCTGCTCTAAATTTTTTTTACCTAAAACCCAAACTACGGGTCTGTCAATGTCAGTGTGTCCAAAGCAAAATCGTCCCATGTCCAAAGTACTTTTCTGGCCCTCGCATTCTAATAAATGAAACTCTAAGATGGAAAGGGTAATGTCTTTCGTCTTGAGTGATTTATAAATGTTCAAAAAGAAAGATTTGTAAATCCAACACAAGTTCCAAACGGATAGCGTTCTTTCTTCCAGAGGGTGGTTCCCTGCCCCTGGATTCTCTTGGTCAACAACACAACGGGTACATTGCATAATGTATGCACACATTTGCATCTGCCTGGTGTACTTATGTATGCACACATGTGCATCTGCCTGGTGTACTTCCTTGCCCGGGCATTCCTGTATGCACACATGTGCATCTGCCTGGTGTACGTCCTTGCCAGGACATTCCTGTATGCACACATTTTCATCTGCCGTGTACTTCCTTGCCAGGACATTCCTGTATGCACACATTTGCATCTGCCTGGTGTACTTCCTTGCCAGGGCATTCCTGTATGCCCACATTTGCATCTGCCTGGTGTACTTCCTTGCCAGGGCATTCCTGTATGCCCACATGTGCTTCTGCCTGGTGTACTTCCTTGCCAGGGCATTCCTGTATGCCCACATGTGCATCTGCCTGGTGTACTTCCTTGCCCGGGCATTCCTGTATGCCCACATTTGCATCTGCCTGGTGTACTTCCTTGCCCGGGCATTCCTGTATGCCCACATTTGCATCTGCCTGGTGTACTTCCTTGCCCGGGCATTCCTGTATGCACACATGTGCATCTGCCTGGTGTACTTCCTTGCCCGGGCATTCCTGTATGCACACATGTGCATCTGCCTGGTGTACTTCCTTGCCAGGACATTCCTGTATGCACACATGTGCATCTGCCTGGTGTACTTCCTTGCCAGGGCTTTCACATATATTTGTATTTATTTTGTTTATATAGCACTTTACGCCAAAGCGCTTTACATAAAAGTAAAAAATAAAATTATAATAAGAATAGAAGCAAATTTACAAACATGAAACAAGCCTTTAAAAAAGTATGTAGAACAATTTACCTAGGTAAATGAGAGAAAAGGATGGGAACGGGAGTCAGGACAGGAGAATAAATGAAGTAACAAGGGGAGGGGAGGAACCGTAAGATTAAACGGAGCAGGTGGGGAGAGGTAAGTGGGGAAAGAAATGAGGGAAGTCAGAGAGAAGTAAAGGGAGGTAATGAGGGAAGTCAGGCCGGGGAATGGAGAAGAAGAGATTTCAAGGAGGCAGGGAAGGAGGACTAGGTGGAGATGGAGCGGACTGAGAGAGGTAGAGCGTTTCAATGTAGGGGGGGCAAGGAGCTGAAAAGAGCGGAAACGAGAAGAGGCACATGGGGCGGGGGAACAGTGAGTCGGAAGAGATCAGCAGATTGGAGGAAGTGGGAGGGAGTGTAGAATGAAAGGAGAGGGGGGAGTGAGATCATGCAGAGATTTCAAAACAAGACGGAGGAAGTGAAATTTAAGTTGGAAGTGGAAAGGAAGCCAGCCAAGGTAAGAAAGCGAGGAGGAAATGGAGTCATGAGGAGAAAGAAGACAAAGGGTTTGGATGGCAGAATGGTAGAGGGATTTGAGGGGAGCAAGATGAGAGACAGGGAGTCCAAAGAGGAGAGAAGAGCAATAGAAAAGATGGGAGAAGATGAGGGAAGAAATTAAGAGTTTAGTGGCATGGAAGATGAGGGAGGAACGGATTTTACGAATATTGAAGAGGTGGTAGCGACAGGTGCGGGTGATGAGAGAAATATGGTGGGAAAAGGAGAGGGAAGAGTCAAAGTGGAGGCCTAGGTTGCAAGCATGGGTAGAGATGGGGAGATTAGAAGGGGAAAGTGAATAAAAGGAGGGGAGGAATGGGAAGCGTGTTGGAGGGAAAGAATAAGACTTCAGTCTTACCAGTGTTGAGGGAGAGAAAGTGGGATGGCTTCCAGTTTTTAATAGCAGTAAGACCAGAAGAAAGATTGAGATGGAGATCAGGAGTGAAAGAAGGAAAAGAAGAGCTGAGTATCGTCAGCGTGAAATACCAAAGGAAAAGATGATAGGGGCGAGAAGGGAAGCGTAAAGGGAGAAAAGGAAAGGGCAGAGTACAGAGCCTTGGGGAACACCATAGTCCACTGGGAGAGTAGAGGAGGTTTGACCGCCCCAGGAGACAGCCAAAGAACGGTTGGAGAGGTAGGAGGAGAGCAAGTTGAGGACAGAGCCTTTGAAACCAAAGAAAGAAAGAGTATTGAGAAGTAAGGGGTGATTGACAGTATCAAAGGCCGCACAGAGGTCAAGGAAGACAAGGACTGAGGATTGCTTGGAGTGGCGAGCGGTGAGGAGGGATGTGAGGACATGGGTGAGAGCAGTTACGGTAAGATAGCTCAGCGGGTTGAGCGATTGCTGCTGTGTTCTGAGCGTGATCTGCAGGTCGCAGGTTCAAATCCTGGCAAGGCCAACTCAGCCTTTCATCCTTCAGAGGTCGATAAATGAGTACCAATTTTGGTTGGGTGATATTGTATGTAAATATGTGCTCTGTAAAGCGCTTTAGATAAAGGCGCTTTAGAAATAACACATCAATATATATATATATATATATATATATATATATATATATATGAAAGGCAAAAAACAAACTGCAAAATAGCAGTTCACAGAGGCACTCCTCCATTTTCACTCCAAGAAAAACATCACACCTTCAAGCTTTTTCCATAGTAAAACGTCCTTTATTTGTAAGATATGTGGACAGCCGAGAGTACACGAGTGTACAAATTCACAATAACGCGTTTCACTCCAAACTGGGCTTCGTAGGATTGCTATTGACACCATATTTGCAATTCATTATATCTAATTTCCTGTTCCTTTTCCCTTATTGCAACAACTAGACCCATACTTTGTTCTTTGTTTATTTGCCTCTTGGTGGCGGCCATATTGAATTACTCGTTGCACCATATGCATATGTGTGTAATTCATTCAATAAAGTGTCTAGTGTTAAGGGGAAGGCGGAGGAGAGAATTTTAGAGGGGGGAAAACAGTTTTTGTGCAGAACTTGATTTCGGATAAGATGTCCAATGTAGATTATATGCATTTGCCTGAGTGCAGATTTTATGCATTTACATAATAAAGTGCCTAGTGCTTTAATGTATGGCATTGGTGACCTAATGTACTGGTAATCTAGTGCTTAGTGCATTATAATTTATCATTAATTGACCCAATGCTTGATATTCCTGGTACCATGTACAAATATGCTACCCGGAAGGCCGATTCAGCGCATTACTAGATAAAGTGGCTTGTGCATTAGAACACTGCATTGTCTTGTGTCCTACTCTTGGACCATCAAATGACTGGATACTCACATTTCTGATCTGTTGGGATTCATCAATGCTTAGTGCATTGATATTTCTTGTTAAATAACCCAATGCTCGATGTTTTTAGTATCCTGTGCAAATATGCCGTTTCCCTGAGCAATCTAATCAGTACATTGCTGAATAATAAAGTGGCTTGTGCATTAGAACACTACATCGTTTTGTGTCCTATTCTTAAACCATCTAATGGCTAAATACTGAATATTTCTGGTACCATGTGCAAATATGCCATGTTTTGGATTCAGTGCATCATATATTAAAGTGCCCAGTGCATTCAAAACATGACATTATCTTGTACACAACAATTTGTCAGTCATATGAGCAATAATATATGAAGTGTAATCTGGCATGATGAACTTTCCCATTACATATTATTCCTATTTGTCAACCACGCAATTATACCAACATTCTTACATTTGACCGATTATTGACATCAATATTGTTTCGTTCTGCTGAACCTCTACCCCTGCATTGATTTTTTTTATGCTCTAATGAATTGCAAGGCATCAATAAAAACATATTAAGTGAATGTGCTAAAACCCGGATATTTAAATGTGCAAATGTGAGCTAATATGCAAATAGTGACAGTTATACTTTAAGATCATATATAAAAATCACTAATAAAAAACACTCATATAAAGAACACACATCTAAAAACCTATTCAGTGAGTCTCCTATACTTTCCCATTGTTAACTGCTTTGAAAATTTCTGTTGCTATTTTCCGTTCTTATCTTATTTCCAAAATGCACTAATCAATCGGATTGGTTTCGGCCCATATCAGTTCCAACATCTTGATTGTTTCATCCGAGGCATAATAATGATCATGTTATTTTCCTATGAATGTGTACAATTCCGCGTCTTTGTGTCCACCTGGAGATTTGGTGTTATAGTCGATTATGTAACGGCTTTCCAATTGTCGCAGCTTCTGCTCCCTGTCTCCCCCGCTTAGATGTGTTAGTACATGATCTATGCCAATGAACCTGAGGCACCGAAATGTCTCCTCCGTGTACATCTGCAAAAGGTTTCGAGAGGATAAGTTGGATCGTAGTTTTTTATTGCTCTCAAATGCTGTAAGATTCTGACCTTGACTTCCAACTTTGTACTTTTAATGTACCAGAGTTTGCAACTACAGCTGATTAGATATATAACACATTTTGTGCTACAGAATATAGTTTTTTGTGATTTTAACATCTCGCCCTGTTCGTGGGTGAATGTATTGTTTCATGTTTTGTCCAAATTTGCAAGCTTTGCGTTTTGTGCTTTTCTGGAATCCTGCTGGTTTGTCTGGAAACCAGTTTGTTTTTGATTTTGTTTGAAACATACCTGGAGAAACTTTGGATTGTAAAGATTTTGCTTTTCTGAATGTCACGCTTGGATTTACATTTATCACTGATTGAATATCGTGATCTTTTCTCAAAATATGCCAATGTTTGGCCAAAATTCTTTCGAGCTCTTTTGTCCCATTGTCAAAGGTTGTAATGAATCTGATCATTTCTTTTTATTTTTGTGATCCTCTTTTGTTTCTGCACTTGTTATTTTGGACAAAATGTCTTCTCTTGTTTGTTTGCTGCATTCATTGTAAGCTTTGTTGATGACAGATCTCTTATATCTTCGAGTTTGGAATTTGATTGCTGGTATCTTTGCAATCTGGTTAAAGATGGATGTTTCACTACAATTTCTTTTCATACAGAGACATTCTCCATAAGGGATACTGTTTTTTAAATTCGTGGGATGGGCACTTTTTGCATGTAGAACTGTGTTGGTACTTCATTTGTTATTCTATCGTTTGTGATTTTCACCTTGATATCCAAGAAAATGACTTCCATCTTGCTATGATTTTATGTAAATTTCAGACTCCTGCTTCGCATATTTGATTTGAAAAAATTATTTCCACTCAGTTTCTGAGCCTTCCCACAAGATGAACAAATTGTCAATATATCGACGCCATAAGATTACTTGATTTGTGTATCTTTCGATAGTTTCTTCTACAAATAGTTTTTCTTCCCATGCCCCCATGTATAAGTTTGCAAAAGTGGGGGCTACTGCTGTGCCCATAGCTGTACCACATGTTTGTGTGTAGCACTGACCATCAAACATAAAGGTGTTACGTGGCAAACAGAATGCCAGCATTTCTAATAGAATTACACAATGTTCTCTGTAGCCTAGTGATCTTGTGGATAGAAATCTTTTTATTGCTTCCATTCCTTCTTTGTGTTCAGTACATGTGTACAACGAGACCACATCTAATGTAATCAGGAGATAATTTGATTTCCAAGGAATTTGCTTTATTTGCATTAATAAACCTGTAATGTCTCGTGTGTATGATGTTAAAGTTTCTACTAATGGAAACCAAAATCTGTCCAAAAATGTGGAAGTGTTTTCTAGAAGAGAGCCAATGGATGCAACTGTCGGCCTACCTGGTGGCGTAGTTGCTGATTTGTGGAATTTAGGGATGAAGTGAATAATGGGTGTTATTGAAAAATCCTTTGCTAGATATTTCTTGTCATTCCAGAAGATCAGATCTGCTTCAAACCAAATGGTTCATTTTCCATCGTACTCAATTTTGTAGTCTTATTATGGATCCTTTGAAGGCTTTTGCTAGTTCTCATTATTATTCAACTGGCGCAAGGCTTCTTTTGTGTAGTCTTCAGAATTTAAGACTACTACATTTCCTCCTTTATCTGCAGTTCTAATTTGTAGGTTTTTTATCGCTTGTTGCTCTTCTTTGCTCACATTGTAATTCATCCTGCTTGGATGTGAGGCAAGCTGTTTCGTTTCTTCTATAATGAGATCTTCAAATAGATCCATATTCGGTGTATTATGAGTGTGTCACAATCCTGCTAGTCTGCCACCCAGCACCGCTACATGCTCCTCTGCCTTTATTTCCTTGCTTTACCGCTGCAGTTTTGGACTAATCTAATTGCATGTTCCATTCCGGCTTTTGGGTTAAACCAGCAGATGCATTCCGGGACATGTATGCTGTCCAAAAGGCAGAGGGCTGGGGGAGGCATACTAAATACATTTGTTTGCAGCAAGCTACTAAGAGCTGCAGAGGGCCTGATTGCATTCACCTGTCCCAAGCTACTGCAGGCTCGGCTGCAGAGAGTTGGAGAGCCCTTGATTAGAAACCACTGCTGCAGGCTACTGAAGCCAGGGCTGAGCTTAATTGAACACTGCTGCCAGAGTCTGCAATCAGCTCCACCCAGCTGGCCTGCTGGCTGGTAGGGCCTTTATAAGCTCACTTTGAACAGAAGCAATGGTCAGTCAACTGCTTCCACTGGGAGTTCGTGCTGGTGCTCCTGTTACCAGTTTTTAACCTTTCCTGGAAATCCTCTTTTGGCCTTTTGATTCCTGTTGCTGTTGATGCTTGCAGCTCCCTTCCCAGTCTGCTGCAGCCTTTTGCCCTGTTCCTCTGGGCTCCCACCTGGTGGCTCTGCCACACTCTGCTGCCTTCCACCCTGCTCCTCTGGGCTCCTACATACGGCTCTGCCGCACTCCGCTACCTTCTGCCCTGTTCCTCCGGGCTCCCGTCTGAGCACTTTGCCACACTGCGCTGCCTTCTGCCCTTCTCCTCTGGGCTTCCCTGCCTGGCAGCCTTGCCACACTCCTGCCTTCTGCCCTGTTCCTCTGGGCTCCTTGCCTTGCTTCCTGCCTGTTCCAACTTCTGATATTCTATTCTGTCCTGTACCTGGTTATTTCTTTCAACACTGCTTTCTACTTGTATACATCTTGGTCCACTGTGGTGTCTCCACTTGAATCCGTTTTACAGTGTGGCCCTGGGTTGGTCTCTGTTCAGATCAGATAAGGGAAGACTTCTGTTGCCTTCACGTAGTCCGTTGAAGTCGTACCTGCCTCAGTATATGGTCTTTCAGTTTTACCCTTGCACTGAGTACAACAGTTTCCTCGGCACGCCTAAGTCATGACGTTGCTGTATGACTGTTGTTAAGAGTAATCTGCTGGTACCTATCCCAACGGCTTTCCCTAATCCCTGGGGACCCCTTATCATATTCCAGTACACCCTTATGTCTGATCAATCCGTGTTGCCCAGTGTACTTGCTCGTCTTTGCCTTTTCTCTTTCTCTTTGTTTACAGCCTGCTCCTGCAGTTCCTGTGAATACCTGTTTCAACTAACAGCTTGGTATGCACCTTTAATCTGTTATTTGCTAGCATTGTCTCCGGAATCTCCCTGAAATCTACTTGCATACAGGGAGAGAGAGCCTCTGCCCTGTGCTCTGCGCCTAGACTTCTGATAGAGTGTGTGTACTAAATTTGGATTTTTTCTCAAGATCAATGTGTGCTCTCATGTCAGTAGATAGATTAGCTGGTACTTGTGCAGTCCATTGATCTTGTTCTGGACTATTGTCATTGAGTTCCTCGTATTCTCCCGTATTCCATGCTTCTAATGTGTTCAACATTGTTATATCTCTAATTGTTAATTCTGATGGTATTGCTTTATCTTCTGTTCTGGATTTGGTTTTGTCAGTATTAGCAAAATATTTCACCATACTTAATTTTTTAATAAAGCAATATAAGTCAATTCGGGATTGTGTATAGTTGTAACTCGACATTAAACAAAATGACAGTCCATTCTCAAGTACTCTTTATTCTGTGTTAGTTAGTTCTTTCTTTGACAGGTTGACAACTTTGAAGTTTTTGATCTTGGGGTTATATCTTGTTCTTCCCAGAGCGCATCTGACGGCCTGTTGATTGACTTCTTTTTTTGGTTTTTCCTTTGTCCTCTTCTCCCTCGCCTACTCTTCCTCTTGTTTGGATGGTGGGATTTTGTTTGATATATGTATCTTTCACACGCTTTCACTTTGCCCGGTATACTTCTCTGCCAGTGGTTTTCTAATACAGCTCTGCACACCCCTCCAAACGTGATATTCTCTTGTGTTTGCTTTTCCTCTTATTATGTCTGTGTGGTATATTATCCTGCCAGGACTTCTCTTACATGTCTATTGCATACACTCGTAAACTTGAAAGGATTGAGTTTTTCTTCTATTTACCCTTTCAAAGAAATGCTTGTTCACTCTTTCTCATGATTTGTTATTACTTATTTGCAGTGAGTTGAGCAGTGTGTTTGGTGGCAGAGTCTGCAGGTCTTCCTGGAACTACAGAGCTAACATTTGGTGCACAGTCTTTCTACAACCTCCATTGACAAAGTGACTGCTCATAACCCCTGCGCTGGCACGCTGTGCAGAGCAGTGTGTTTGGTTTTAGGTGGTCGGTGTGAGGTCCTCTTCTGCCAGCAGTGAGCAAGTTCTTACTTCCATTACTGCTTATTTGGCGCCATATTTGCTGCTTCTATCCTCATTTGGACTTGTGGGGAGTGCGAGTCTAGACTGGCGCATAGCCCTTTCCCCCTCGTATTGTGCATAAATGATCTTTCTGCACGCTTATTGTTCTCGCGTCATAACGATATATTGATTTTATTTTAATTTTAATTGTTACCGGAGGTATCTAATCTTTGTGCAGTCAATCTAATGAACTGTGGCGATCTGCATGTTTTTAGTAGACTATCTTTTAATCACCTTGAGGTGAAAGACCAACGCTACGTGGTCCTTCCTTTTAGGAGCTCTACAATCTAATGAAACCCTGCTGTGTGGCGCTGATCAACATTATGACCCTCCCTCAAGTTGTAACATCCAACACTAATACTGCCACGCCTGAGTCTAACACCACTCAATTGGTTTCATCTAATGCCTGGGCAGCAGGTTACTAATATTGCATCAAACTAGACCTGCCCACTCCCTCAGCTGAGGTCATGGTTGAGGATCTTAAGATCGAGACCCGGGCTGTGGTATCTCCTTGTTTCGCCCGAACTCGTAGAAGGAAGCTTATTAAAAGTACCACTTTCAAATCAGACCTGTCAAGGAAGCAAAACTCTGTTACTAATGAGTTACAGCTGAGTGTATCTCAGGTTTGTGTTCTATTCCCCTCCTGTGCTACTATCTTAAACAGAACAAAAATCACCATAGAGCAGGGTGGCGACACTATAAGACCAGTTTACCTGCAGGGCCCCCTTGACAGAGGGCTGCACCCCGGTGAGATGTGTGGCGCAGATCAGCTCGCATTGGTCCAATTCCACCGAGGGATCCATGCTTCCTTCCGGTAATAACATGACCTGCAGTCTTAATAGTGGCAATTGTCCCAGGGCAGCTGCCCCCTCCCTTATTTCACATAACCAACAACTGAATAACAGCGGGTCTGTCTCTGGTTCAGCTGCCTCACAAGTGATGCCCACAACACACAATCGCCCAGTACAATTCCGAGCTTCCTATGTAACCAGCCAAAATCTGAGCTCCAACGCCCCAGGTACTAGATTAGCTTCTGGTTCGGCCCCGACGCATGGGGGCTCGCGCATTGCTTATACTGCTCGGGGAAACTACCTGGGAATGACAGTCAGGGTGCTGTAGTAATAGGGTGACCAGATTTCCAAAACTGAAAACCGGGACCACCAACAACATAAAAGAGGGACTACCCCATTGCAGCCGACCAATTACCGCCCCCACAACCACCACCCAATCATATTTCCAGGACTTCTCCTTTCTATAAACTGTTTATGATCTCATTTATGCAGTTTTGTCTGTGAACTTTGGCATGTTACCTCAAAACAAGCGTTTGCTCTCATTGATATTAGATGGCTTGCTGTACAATCATTGCCCAACCAATCTCTGTGGCACAGTCAGTAAGTGTTGTGACTTGTACCTGAAAGGTTGGGGTTCGAGCAAAACCTCCTACTTCAAAATGTTATCAATGTTGTGAAAAACAATGATGATGTTAATTACCATAGCCACCCAACCATGCAAACCCCGGATGGGGTTTCTAAAATGAAAAAACTCCCGGGACAGAGGGTGATTTCCCCAGGAAAACCCGGACGCCTGGTCACCCTATGCAGTAAACGGGCATCCTTTTCATTTGGGCCATAACTGCTTGAGTGACACTTATTTAAATCATTCCATTGGAATGAATACTGCCAACCTATCCAGGGTTTTCTGCCCTTCTTTCCCAGCCCCGCCTTTATCTAATATATCCAATACATTTGAATCAGGTGGGGCACTCCCATTTAGAAAAGAACGCATACTCTTGCAGATAGCCCGTTTCCTAATCGCACCTGCTTGCTTGATCTCTGGCCCGAATTCCCTCGTCTAGCTGACCTAATGAAGACATGATTCATATAGAAGTGCCCTCTGTAGACAGGTCTACCAATTGGGCCCTAGTGCACTTCCTCCCCCCTGGGGTTGTAGCACTGTTAATAAGCACATGCACTTTTGAATTAAACAAACTAACTTTTGACCTCGCGGTCCGCAGAAAACACACCACTGTAACCAACGTGCCCACAGTATTGAGCATAGAGCACCTGCAAGCATCCCGTCTCCCAAAGACACAAGCAAGGCCCCCGGGAGGGGACAGACAAAGGGCGCATTGGTTATCTGATACTCTTGAGTACAAATGAGGGTAAATGACCCAGTTCTAACCCTTTCTTGCTATATCTTCGGAAAACTACTAAGAAGTTTCTGGCCGACATAAGCTTAACTTTAGCTGAACTGACTGACCTCCCTGGTGTTAGGAGGAAGTTGAAGGATAAGGCCAGAATATGGGATGCAAATGCAAAATCGCAGATGTTTCTGTCCACATGCCCCTCGTACTTACCCCCTAAAGCCTAGCACCAGTCAATTAAAGAGGTTTATTTCCTTCTTGAGATGTAGTATTCTTCCCACGTGGGAACATAGGGCCAGTGGACTGGGACTCCATAGGAAGAGACTCTGCCGCCTATCTAACAATGACGTATAAACCTCGCACACATGCCTACGGGTTGCCCCGAGCTCACAGACCTCTATATAAGGGACAGTGGAGTGGGACTCCATATGGAGAGCGACTCTGCCGCCTATGTAACAGTGATGTAGAAACCTTGCGCACATACCTACGGGTTGCCCCAAGCTCACAGACCTCTACAGAAGGGTATTCTGGTCCAGCCTTTAGCTTGGAGTTCATAGAATCAGATCAGTGTTGGAACGGTTTATACTGTGCCGAGTCCGCTGTAGGAATGGCATCTGGCTTTTATATTTGGAAAAGGATGATGTCTAAACTAGTGTTCTGTTACTATTTTACCCCATCTGTTATTATCATGCTTCTGACGGTTCTAAGAAATGAATTGCTGTATATTCTGAATTGTTTCTATTTCTTATTCTATTTAACGGGCAATGCCCTTTTTCTTGATCCAATGTACTTTTACTCTGTGGATGGAGCACCTTTTTAATTTATGCTTCATCAATTTGCTATTAATTGTTTCTTGGATGTAGAAATGCTGCTGTGTTTTGTTCTATTTGTACTTTCTGACTTAATTATTGTCATCCTAACCTGTGTATAACGTTTTATATTTAAGCAGTGCATAATGCATTTGAAAAAATTAATAAAAATACTTGTTTGGTTTTGGCATGGCTGCCAATATGCCCTGGCGTCCTTGCTTCCCTTGTGTGGACTCACTGGCTCTGACTGGCATATTTGTCTTCTCTCGCGGTAAGCCTGTTGCGGTCATTCGACTTCTTCTCTGTTGCTGTTTCAGTTTCTTGGGTTCTCTTCCTCTTGAGGTTCCTGCTGGGCTCTTCTGCTTTGTGTCTTCAGGCGTCGGTAAGGCGACTGCTGCCCGCAAACACCTGCGAACGCAGAGCAGCCCTTCTGGCGTTCCGGCGGCTTCTGGCATTCCGGCGGCTTCTGGCGTTCGGCGGCTTCTGGCGTTCCGGCAGCATGGCGTTCCGGCAGCATGTTTCTTCTTGCGGTCAGCTTTGATTTCTTTGGTTCCAGAGCCGGCCGGCTCCATAGCACTTTATCTCTCTAGCAGCGCGCATCAGACAACTGTGACTGCTGATAAAATCTCCCAGCTACAGTAATACACACGCAACAACTAGAGCACAGCCTGTTCTCTTGGTCTTGAACGCTCTGCATTACTCGGCTCATCTTCCTCGTCCCAGTATCCTTGTGGTTATGGGAATGGTAATGGTGTTCTACATACAAAGTCTGGGTAAGTGTTCTTTAAGGGTAGGTCAGCTCTGAATGACTTGCAGGTAGAGTCTGGAAAGATGTTTTCATGAGACTTCCATATAGATCTTGAGAAAAGGTCTTCTCTATTCTTCATAGACGTACGAGGGGCGGTGTTACAAACGCCATTAAGGCACTGGGTGTGGATGGAGTATTCTCAAGAGAGAAAGGGGAATACCATGCTTTGTCCGATGGTGCCCTGCTACTCCCCCGGAGGTTGTCCCCCCACACCCCATGTGATCCACTCTCCTGTAGCCGCCCTCAGGGTCATGTAGCGGCTGCCGTCCCCTGGCCACATGGGGAGAGGTCCCCACCGGGAAAGGAGTGATGATTAATCACAGCACATAATTTTTAAACCTCAAAGGTGAATGGCGAGTTTACACTGTGAAGATTGGAACTTGGGAACTGCACGCTGGTACATGACCAAATTGAGCAATTCACTCGCACTACGGTATGGGGTTTGAGCAGTTGTAAAATTAAAAAAGAAACATTTGTGGCATCTACCCGCCACACCCTTGTCATTGTGTGACATTGGAAGCACAGGTGATACATCAGGGCTTTCTTCGCCACTTTCTAACACGCTCACTCACCATGACTTGGCCTGGTCGCCTTCCAGCACAGTCTGTGCCTACACGAGGGATGACCAAGAAGGGTGAGTTACCATAAGGAAGGCAGGCACCAATGCCCCCCAGACAGTCCTGGGCATTTGGAACTGGCATTGCCGTGCACGGGCGGCCACACGCTGAGAAAGGGTGCAGGGCTTGGCAGGGGTTTGTAGGGATTCCTTGCTCTCTACCACCTCCCTGGCTCAGTTTGAGAAGGCGGATTGGTCAGGGAGAGTTGACCAATCGCAGGACTCAGGGAAGTTTAAAGCAGGCAATAGGAAACAGGGAGTTGAAGGTTGATCGGGTAAGGTTAGAGAAGGTAAACAAAGGGGATTAAGACCACCAGCAGGAGGAAGGAAGAAGTAGCAGTGTGTGGAGGCATTTATTGAAGAAGTGAGGTGTTGTGGCATTAGTGAGTGTAATGGTACGGCAGTGTGAGCCGGCGTGTTTGTGTGACAAGTGGGTTTTCATCCACAGCACTATTCCTGGATAATGGGAGAAGGAAACTTTTCTTACAGAGACTCAAGTCTTGTCTGACAGGGACTATGTTGGTGGTAAAGTCAACTGAGTTGTCGTGTGGAGATGCCTTTGCTACACTGTATTTTCTTTTTAAAATTGCTTTTGTTAACAGCTGAACACAATGAAACCAGTTACCGTCAATCATCACATGTTTTCCTGGTCTGATCCAGGGTCGCCATTACCTTACTGACTCTCTTGCACCTCATGCAGGTTCCGCTTTATTAAACCTCCCCCTTTACTTTATCCATTGTATGGCACTTTTCATCCGTAGCCGCAGAGTCATTCAACTTTGTACAGTTATTGATCACCAACCCCTTACTATGCTTCTCAGGTCCATATCTCTCGAGGAAGGCGGACCATTCCATTTCCCTTGACGGGGCTAGACCGTGTAGCTGTCCAGTCAGTTGTTCCATCGTAGATATGTCCCCAGCCTTCTGGGCCCATTGTTGTCCCCCCGGGAGCCTTTCTCTCTTCCACGCTACTGCCAGGCATGCTCTTATGTTTGTTTATTGAATTTATATAGCGCTTTAAGCCAAAGCGCTTTACAATATAACAAAGTGAGAGAAGCATATTTACAAAGATGATCAGGTCATTAGAACAATAAGTAGAACTATTTACAAGGGGGGAGATGGTGGGGGGAGGGTAGAGGAGGGGGTAGGTGAAGGGAGTTACGGTGTAGGATTTGAGGTAGGGGGAGGGAAGGGGGAGTGTTCTCATTGCCCTTAAGTAGTATTTGTTACCAATTTAAGGTCAGAGGGGAAGGGGAGAGGATGGGGGAAAGGAGGGGGGCAAGGTTAGGAGGGGAGGGGTAGGGAAGGGAAGTCGGGGGGAGTGAAGAAGATGGGCTTTCAGGGAGTGGCGGAAGGATGAGTAGGTAGGGGTGGAGCAGATGGAGAGCGGGAGGGAGTTCCAGTGTAGGGGGGCCAAGAGTTGGAAGGAGCGGAAGCATGAGGAGGCACATGGGGTTGGGGGTACAGTGAGGAGGAAGAGATTTGCTGAGCGGAGAGAGCGGGAGGGGGGAGTAAAATGAGACGAGGGAGGAAAGGTAGGGGGCGCCAGGTCATGGATAGATTTGCAGACAAGACCGAGGAATTGAAGTTTCAGTTGTGAGAGGAAGGGAAGCCAGTCAAGTTGAGAGAGGAAGAAATAGAGTCTCGAGGGCCAAGAAGACATAGAGTGCGGATAGAGGAGTGGTAGATGGATTTTAGGGGAGTTGGGTGAGAGACAGGGAGTCCAGAGAGGAGAGAGGAGCAGTAAAAGAAGCGGGTGTCAAATCCTGAGGGCCACTTGGATTAGTATACCTCTGTCCCCAAGCACCAGTCAGAGAGGGGCAAAGTACTCGCTGACCGGTTATTGGAGCCACAGGTGGGGAAAACGGGAAACTCCAGGTCCCGGGTGGCTGCAAAGAAAATACCAGGTTAGCTAATGGCTACACGGTATTCACAACAAGCATAAACAGATAATAAGAAAGACCTACCCTGGAGGTAAATGATGAGTGACTTGAATCTAAGTGAGTTTTCCCCAAGGGTCAAATGAGTAGTGCAGAGGGGATAACGGGACCACGGGATCTGAAGGGAGAGGAGAGGGCTTGATTGTAGGTGCACAGTTCTTGACAAAGTTCCAAAAGGTAACTGAAGGTTTATCAAGCGCCAAATCCAAAGGTCAATCCATAAACAATCCAAGAAAACAGTTCAAAGTTCAGATAATCCAGTTATACAGGTCAGAAGAAATCCAAGCGCCAAATTTTGAGGGCAATCCAGAAGAAAAACGAAGTCCAAAATCCAAGAAATTCGATGAGCATGAAGTTCAAAACACAGGAAATCGCTAAACGCCGAGAGATCAGCTGAGAAGCAATGTGTGCAAAGGCCAAGCCCCTTTTATTGCAGTCTTCCTGATTCGTTGGCGAATCGGGGACGATTTCCTGGTCACATGATCTTTCACTTGGTCACATGATCCATTTTCCTGGTCACGTGATCTTTCACTTGGTCACATGATCCAGTGGTTCATTTGATGCCTGTTTCCTGGAAGCCATGTCACATGACCCCTTCTTCGTGACGAATCGCGTCGAGCGGAGGACCGCAGTATGGAGTGGTGATCTCCTCCGCGCTTGCAATCTCCAAGGCAATCCCCACTGCAGGCGTGGAAATCGACGCCAGGGATGTCTCAGAGTGTAGCGTCCCACTAACGATCGAGCAGAGGTGATCGCGGGAGGGGTCCATGTTTCTCTCCGCCGCCTGCATATCACCCGGTCGTGATTGGGTGAGTCTGAAAGCATGACAGAACCCCCCCTCAAAGGCACACGTCCTCGTGGGCTATGGGGGTTGTTCTTATGAAACCGGGCAACTAGGAGTGGGGCATGTACTTGATCAGCAGGTTCCCAAGATCTTTCTTCCGGGCCGTAACCCAACCAGTCCACTAGATAATAAAGACGGCCCTTCGTGAGACGGGATCCAAGAATATCATTGACCTCGTACTCTTCAGAAGTGCCTTTCATTACAGGGGAAGGGGGTAGAATGATACGAGTGGGGAGAGGACATGGTTTGAGAAGGGAAGTGTGGAACACAGGATGTATTCGCCAAGTGGTTGGCAGGGAAACCTTGTAGGCTACTGGATTGATGACTTTGGTAATACGATACGGCCCCACGAAGCGAGGAAGCAGTTTACGACATCCGGGTACAGGTAGGTGTCTGGTGGAAAGCCATACCCGATCCCCAACTGCATAAGTGGGGGCTGTAGTTCGTTTCTTATCAGCAGCCCGACACATAGAAGCCTGTGCTTCCTCAAGATGTAATGTGACCTGGCCATGGATGTCTTTAAGATGCTGTACACATGAGGAAACAGAAGGAGAGAGTAGGGGAGGTACATCTGGAATAGGAAGTATGCGAGGATGCTGCCCATACAAGGAATAAAAAGGTGAATAGCCTGTGGATGAGTGGTGTGCATTATTGTAAGCAAATTCAGCTACATGCAGTAGTTTGTGCCAGGATTGTTGATGTTGTAAGGAGAGACAACAGAGATATTGCTCCATGGTTTGGTTGACACGTTCGGTCTGCCCGTCAGTTTCGGGATGGTAGGAGGACGAGAAAAGTGTGTCAATACCTAGTTGTCTCGTAAGGGACTGCCAAAATCGGGAAGTAAACTGGGAGGTCCTATCAGAAATGACAATAGCAGGTAACCCAAAAAAACAAGACATGGCGGAAGAAGAGGTCAGCCAGGGCAGGTGCTGTAGGTATACCGGTGCAGGGAATGAATCGGGCCATCTTCGTGAAGGAATCAATCACTACCCAAATAGTATCAAACCCACTAACTTTAGGTAAGTCAGTGACGAAATCCATCGTAATTGTATGCCAGGGTTTAACTGGGAGAGGCAATGGTTGTAATAGGCCTAGAGGACGACCTTTTCTGTTTTTGCATTGGGCACAAATCGAACAGGAAGACACATAAGCCATTGTATCTCTGTTCATGGAAGGCCACCAACACCAACGTTGGAGCAAGGCCAGTGTGCGCTTCTGGCCGGGATGACCATTTATGGGAGCATCATGAGACCATTCTAATGCGATGGAGCGAGTATCTGGTGTTGGTAAGTATAATCTGCCCTGTATATATGGTAGGCCTTCATACAATTCTATCTCCCACTCCCGTAGTTGTTCTGGATGTAACTTGACCCATTGTCGAACTAAGGTTAGTAAGTCTTTAGTTGGCGTACAGAGACAGATGATGTGTTTGCTGCCCAGAAGTGTCTCCGGAAAGACAGGCAAAGAAACGCCCCCAGGAATGCGGGAGAGAGCGTCCGCTTTGCCGTGGGCTATGCCCGGTCGGTGCTTAATGACAAAGTCATATGCTGCAAAGAATAAATGCCAGCTGACTTGGCGGCTATTGGTGCACTTGAATGTGGCCAAATCCTGAAGATTGCAATGGTCAGTATAAACCGTGACCTGATGTTTTGCCCCAAGTAAATGGTGACGCCAGACTTGGAAGGCATCTTTAATGGATAGAAGTTCTTTCTCTGTGACTGTGTAATGGATTTCAGCCTGTGTGAATTTTCGAGAATGAAAGGCAACCGGATGTAGGAGACCTGTGGAGGGGCATGATTGAGACAAGACAGCTCCCAGAGCATAGGAAGAGGCATCGGCTTCAGGAATAAAGGGGAGATCTGGATTGGGATGCTGTAAAATAGGGGCTGTGGTGAAAGCCGTTTTAAGAGCTGAAAAAGCATCTTGTTGAGAAGAGGACCAAACAAACGGGGTACGGGGGCTAGTGAGTTGAGTTAATGGGGAAGCCAAGGCTGAAAACCCTGCAATGAATCGCCTGTAGAAGTTGGCGAAGCCAAGGAATGACTGCACTTCTTTGACATTTTGTGGAATGGGCCAATCTGCGACTGCACGGATCTTGGTTGAATTCATAGCCAAACCGCCAGACGTGATGTGAAAACCTAGGAAGTCTACTTCCTTGGCGTGAAATAGGCATTTTTCTGGTTTAGCGTAAAGGGAGTGTGTGCGCAGCAGATTCAGGACTTCTCGTACATGAGTGACATGATCTTGGTGTGATTGAGAAAATACCAAAATATCATCCAGATATACCACCACGTAGTTATCTATGATGTTGTGGAATATTTCATTCATAAACCTCTGGAAGGTTGCGGGTGCGTTACATAGCCCAAAGGGCATGACGGTATATTCGAAGAGGCCGTATTTGGTACAAAAAGCTGTTTTCCATTCATCCCCTTTTCGGATGCGTATGAGATTATACGCTCCTCGCAGATCGAGCTTGGTCAAAATAGTGGCATGTGTGAGACGATCTAGCAGTGGAGTGATAAGGGGTATGGGGTATCTATTCTTGATCGTGATGTTGTTCAAACAGCGATAATCAATGCAGGGGCGAAGATCGCCTTCCCTCTTGGGTACAAAGAAAATAGGACTAGCTGCAGGAGACTGTGAGGGTCTGATGTGGCCTAAACGTAAAGAATGTCGTATGTACTCTTTAAGAATCAGGTCTTCAGATGCTGAAAGGGAGTATATGCGTCCGTGGGGCACAGGGACCCCTGGTTCCAGATCTATCGGACAATCAAAGGGACGATGCGGGGGTAAGTGTTCGGATTATTTTTTATCAAACACTTCCAAGAAGTCATGATATTGTGAGGGTATCTGGGCCGAAACCAAACCTACCACATGCCTAGGAGGGTCAACCTCCATCTGTGATTCTTGTAAAGATAAATGAGCTAATGCCCCGAGCGCTTGTGCTGGCGTCGTTGCCTGCTCTGGGGATAACAAACAATGTTCCTGACAATACAAGGATTCGAAAGAAATGGAGCTCAAGGACTAGTTAATGAGCGGATTGTGTACATAACCAGGGGATACCAAGGATAATACCGTATTGAGGGGTAGTTATCAAGTCAAAACTAAGGGTTTCCTGGTGTGTGTCCTGCAATATGAGAGTTATGGGTGCCGTCTGTTGCCTGATAGGGCCCGAAATCAACGGAGAACCATCAACCGCTTGTACAGGTTCTGGATGTTTTTTATTTTGTAAAGGGAGGTTTAGGGACGCGGCCAAAGCACTGTCAACGTAGTTACCTGTTGCCCCTGAATCGATGACCAAGTGTACCTGGTGTTTAACGTTGTCAGAGGAAAACAAAAGTGCCGGAAGAAACAAAGGCCGGGTTGAATCCGACAATGAAGGGGGTATGTACGATTGTACTGGTAGGCTCGTCTGTGCCCCCTTATCTAAGGACGAGCCTTCAGAAAACCTGTTGTCTTTTGTTTGGGTCTTCGGGGACATTCCTTGACAAAATGACCTGACACTCCGCAGTAAAAACAAGCATTAGCCTGTCTGCGTCATTCTCTCTCTAAGGGTGATATGGGACTGCGTATTCCCCCTATTTGCATGGGTTCGCTTGTTTGTTCTGTAGAGTTCGAGCTTAGGGAAAATACCGGATTCGTTCTCTTTGTTTCAGTGTTACTTTCATTGAACCGGGCATCAACTTGTAAGACCAAGTCAACCAATTCAGGGTATTGAGTAGGTAAGGTAGGTATGACGGACAGGGCGTCCTTCAAACGTTCGCTGAGACCTTTGTAGAACACAACTGCCTTTTTTTCTTCTGGCCAGGCAGTTTCGACAGACAGTTGGTTGAAGCGTGTTATGTATTCTATTAATGTGGTTTTTCCTTGGGTCAAATCTAGGAATTCGAGGTCCCGTGTTTGCGCTTTATGTCGCGTGTCAAAAACCTTAGTCATTTCTGCCACTAGTCTATCAAAATCATACAAAACGGGACTATTATTCTCCAACAGGGGATTCGCCCACGGAGCGGCAATGCCGCTTAAATGAGACAAAGTGAAGGCTGCCTTAGTAGTCGAATCAGGGAAGGCCTGTGGTCGACATAAAAAATGTAGCTTACACTGATTTAGGAAAGTGCGAAATTTACGTGGGTCACCCTGGAATTTCTCGGGGGCCGCCAAAGGAAATGGGGTGGGGACGTAGACTGGGGCTGGTGCCACTGCCCCTACAGGTGGTGCAGCCTGTTCAGGTGCATCTCCAAACTCCTCATCTGGTGGTAAGGCGTGTCTTTCACTTTGTATGGCATCTAACCGCTGATGAATAGCCGTGTTAGCGGCTGTCATGTCAGCCCTTAAAACAGTGATTGCTTGTACAAGCGCAGCCACTGGATCCCCGGCGGAGGTATCCATAATCCAGTGGTATAAGGCTTCTCAGTCTGTCAAATCCTGAGGGCCACGTGGATTAGTATACCTCCGTCCCCAAGCACCAGTCAGAGAGGGGCAAAGTACTCGCTGACCGGTTATTGGAGCCACAGGTGGGGAAAACAGGAAACTCCAGGTCCCGGGTGGCTGCAAAGAAAATACCAGGTTAGCTAATGGCTACACGGTATTCACAACAAGCATGAACAGATAATAAGAAAGACCTACCCTGGAGGTAAATGATGAGTGACTTGAATCTAAGTGAGTTTTCCCCAAGGGTCAGATGAGTAGTGCAGAGGGGATAACGGGACCACGGGATCTGAAGGGAGAGGAGAGGGCTTGATTGTAGGTGCACCGTTCTTGACAAAGTTCCAAGAGGTAACTGAAGGTTTATCAAGCGCCAAATCCAAAGGTCAATTCATAAACAATCCAAGAAAACAGTTCAAAGTTCAGATAATCCAGTTATACAGGTCAGAAGAAATCCAAGCGCCAAAATTTGAGGGCAATCCAGAAGAAAAACGAAGTCCAAAATCCAAGAAATTCGATAAGCATGAAGTTCAAAACACAGGAAATCGCTAAACGCCGAGAGATCAGCTGAGAAGCAATGTGTACAAAGGCCAAGCCCCTTTTATTGCAGTCTTCCTGATTTGTTGGCCAATCGGGGACGATTTCCTGGTCACATGATCTTTCACTTGGTCACATGATCCATTTTCCTGGTCACGTGATCTTTCACTTGGTCACATGATCCAGTGGTTCATTTGATGCCTGTTTCCTGGAAGCCATGTCACATGACCCCTTCTTCGTGACGAATCGCGTCGAGCGGAGGACCGCAGTATGGAGTGGTGATCTCCTCCGCGCTTGCAATCTCCAAGGCAATCCCCACTGCAGGCGTGGAAATCGACGCCAGGGATGTCTCAGAGTGTAGCGTCCCACTAATGATCGAGCAGAGGTGATCACGGGAGGGGTCCATGTTTCTCTCCGCCGCCTGCATATCACCCGGTCGTGATTGGGTGAGTCTGAAAGCATGACAGCGGGAGAACATAAGGGAGGAGATTAGGAGTTTGGAAGCATGGAATGTGAGAGAGGAGCGGATCTTGCAGATGTTATAGAGGTGGTGGCGACAGGCTCGAGAGGTTAGAGAGATGTAGTTGGAGAAGGAGAGGGAGGGGTCGAGGTGGAGGCCGAGATTACGGGCATTGGAAGATGTGGGGTGGTTGGAAGGTGGAAAGTGGATGAAGGGAGGGGGAGAAGGGGAGAGTGTGTTAGGAGGGAAGAAGAGCACCTCAGTCTTGTCAGTATTGAGGAAAAGAAAGTGGGATGACATCCAATCTTTTATGGCCGTGAGGCAGGAAGAAAGAGTGATGTGGAGGTCAGAAGTGAAACAAGAGAAGGAAAGGAAGTGTTGGGTGTCATCAGCGTAGAAGTGGTGGGAAATGCCGAAAGAACAAATGACTGGGGAGAGAAGGGAGGTATAGAGAGAGAAAAGAAAGCGTCCCAGCACGGAACCCTTGGGGGACGCCATAGTTCAGGGGGAGGCTGGAGGAGGTGCGGCTGCCCCAGGAGACAGTGAAGGATCAATTGGAGAGGTAAGAGGTGAGCCAGGAGAGAACAGAGTCTTTGAAGCCGAAGGAGGACAGAGTGCTAAGAAGTAAGGGGTGATCTACAGTATCAAAAGCTGCAGAAAGATCAAGGAGGATGAGAATTGAAGATTGCTTAGCGTAGTGAGCAGGGAGTTGAGGACATAGGTGAGGGCAGTCTCCGTGGAGGCTTTAGGGCGGAAACCAGATTGAGAGGTGAGGAGGAGGGAGTGGGATGAGATGAAAGCAGAAAGTTGTGAGTAGGCAAGGCGCTCGAGGAGCTTAGAAATAAAGGGGAGAAGGGAGATTGGCCGGAAGTTGGAGGCAAGAAGAGGGTTAGCAGAAGGTTTCTTCAGGATAGGGATTATGGTAGCATGTTTGAAAGCTGAAGGAAAGGTGGCGGAGGAGAGACAGATGTTGAAGAAGGTGGTTAGGTAGGGAATAAGGAGGGGGTACATTTTGGGGAAGAGGGAGGTGGGGATGAGGTCAGAGGGGGCAGCAGTAGGGTGCTGCTCTTGCTGCAAGTAGCAAGTCATGAGGCATGTGTGGCAACTTCATCCATTCACCCTCCACTACTTCCACCCCAAATAACACCAGGAGGGGATCTAGGCACCTTTCCACTCCATCTAGAGCTTTGATCCATCCCAAGACCTTCTTCCAATACTTCTGCACCTCCCCACATGCCCACCACATATGTCAATAGTCTGCCTTTTGACCACACTTCCTCCAGCAGCGGGGTCCACCCCCGGATACATCTTGGATAGCCTAGCGGGATCCCATTGCCATCTATATAGGAGTTTGATGCCCTGGAGCTTGTACTGACAAGCAATTGTCTCCACTGACTTGCATCTAGCACCATCGCCATATCCCCTTCCCATGTTCTTCTTTTTATATGTGTCTATCTCACCTCCTTGAGCGACTAATAAGGTCTGGCCTGTCTTTAAGATGTTTTAATAGAGCTTTACCATGTGGTTCAGGAGCACTCCTGCAAACCTTTTGTAAAATACTATAGTGTAACCATCCTCTCCTGGGGCTTTCCCATTCGGGAGGCGAGTGATCGCCTCCTGAACTTTTTCCTGGTTATTGGGCTCTCAAGGTGTTCTATTTCTGGGCCCGTGAGCTGGATCATATCCACTCCAGGTAGGTATCCCTCTATCACTGTGCCTGACTCGGGACAGTCTGATGTATAGGGATCTTCATAATATTGGGCAAAGCCTTCCGCTATGTCAGTTAGCGTATGCCTGGGACCTTCCCTTGGGTCCTCCAGAGCTGTCACCCACCTATCTGCCCTTTGCGCCCACAGCCTTGCAGCCAGAACTGTGCCTGCTTTGTCCACCTTCTCGTAGAACTTCTGTTTGAGGTATCTTAGCTTACTCAAGTTTTCGCTCATACCCAGTACTTTAAGTTCCGCCCCCTTTTGCTGCAATGTTACCCCTTTATATGTGTGAGGAGAGCTAATTGGTATCAGGTGTATGCACTTAGGGTAAAGTTCCTGACCCGATTAATGGGACATGTCCAGTACGATATGAGAGTTAGTCTGGTTACTCTGTCACCCTCTTCCTCGCCCCAGTGTTTGTGTAAAATGGGGTCTGGGGGGTTAGGACTTTGGAAAATCCGAAAAAATAGGATGGGGTAGATGAACAAAAAAGGGGGGAATAACACATCTCACCATCGACAATGTAAGAACTCATGGTGGCAACAGTAAAAACAGAAACAAGTGATCACAGTTTAAGGGTGTTTATTAAACTGTATGCGGGATGGAAAAACGCCTAATCCAAACCTAAATCTAAGATGGGGGCAAGCTTCGACCATCAAAATTAAAAATAAGGCAGTCCTAGTGGCTTTGTATCAGATAAAAGGGCCTATACTAAGAAAAACCTATTGCCAATCCTTAAGCTAATTACAAAAAGAGTGTGGGATAAGGGTTTCAATAAAGAAAGAAGTGTCTGTGATTGCCAGGGATCATCCTTCCCACGTTTGTGCACCCGATAAGGTGGATCTCCTGAGCAGACTATGCACTCAAGATTTCCCAACATGAGCCGAAAGTTCCGTACCAGCTATCCGGTTCTTCAATGGTTAAGTCATTCAATAAAAGTCTCTTGCCTCCGAAGGCCTGGTGTATTCAACAAACAGTTCTGGTCTACAGATACGTTGGGTGAAGGCTTCACCCCTGGGTCCCACTTTTCCGGGCACAGACCTCTCACGAATCATATTGAACAAAACAAATGAACAGTTTCTTTCTCATTGAACTTTGGCTGACTTTTTTCCACCCCTGGATCTCCATCTTTCGGGCTCGGACCCCTTTCATACGTCTGCCTCCCTCCTTTGGGTTCACTACGGCTTTTCTTGTATTCACAAATATTAATGTCCTTTTAAAACAATTCTTCAGGCTTTTCCCCTTTCTGTCGGGATCCCTTTGCTGGGTTCACTCTTGCTAACTTTTACTAAACGGTTCACTGTGGACAACCCTCTGCCGGGTTCACTCCTACCAACTCATTGTTACCAGGCCTTTAGACTTTGCCCCTCTTTATCTGCATCACTTCTTTGGGTTCACTCAAGCTACTTCACATTTCCTTTTAGCGGGATTCGCTCCCCTTTACTTTTCAAAGGTTTTCTCGTCTTGATGCAGGATTCACTTCCCTTGCTTTCTTAACAGTTTGTCGGTCAAAGGCTTTCAATTTTACAGGGATTTTGCTAGTCCTCCGGCATGACCACTTTGACCTATCAAGGCAGCTGTCCTACGGCCTTCTGGTAGCAGTAGTTTCAATCAACACAGGATCAACCAGAGTGTCTTGAGTCAGCACCCACTTGGTGCTGGTCTCCCCTGCAGCTGGATTCCCATTAACAATTTTACAGTTCTTTGAACTTCTTTCACTATGCCACTTGGCGACTTTCATTCAACGCAGTTAAGCTTCTTTACCGTTTCACTCCTCGACTCATCAGCTGTTATGAACCGCTTTGGCTTTCTTTGTATCTGGAGTCAAGGCCAGTATTACGGTATCAGAAGTTGCCCTCGCTCTGGCTCGCTTAGGCACGCTCTGTGTACCATTGACATTTCCTGCAACACATTTGGGCTATTGTTCGCAGTCTTACATTTCCTCCTACAAAGGCTTCACAGGTCTGGGACGGAAAGGGCAAGGACGCTTCACTCCTTGTCACCCTCTAGGTTTCTGCAGCTTTTCTTTTTCTCTTGAACTGCCAGGTCTAGATAGCTGTCTTGTCGTGCGGTCTGCCTTGCTCGTAGTGTGCTTTCATGCTCCACCTTTTATCCCTGTGGGGAAGGGAAAGGGCCCTCGGATGTGTGTGAATCGGGTCAATTGCCTGACTTTGCCTGACCCTGGCATTGGGACATGTCAGGTTAACTGCTCTGGTGTTAGTCCGTTGTCTTTTGTGTTGTGCGAGAGTGTTCGTGTCGGAAAAAGGGGGGGGGCAGTGTTTTTGAATGTCCTACGTGGTAGGATGGGGAAAAGGTATTGGAAGATGGGGATAACGTGTCTTTCCCGTCTGTGTCCCACTCCCACTCCCCAAGGACCCCCCATCCAGGTGATCCTCCCTCACTAATCCACCCCCAGGAATTGGATCCAATAGCGATGGACGTGTCCTGGCCACCAGGATGACAGATGCCCTGGGACTAGCAAGGGAGACACCTTCGGGTTTCTCATAGCTATCTCACCCCCACTCCCCAAAGACCCCTCACCCAGGTGATCCTCCCGCACTGGTCCACCCCCAGGGTCTGGATCCAAAGACGATGGCTGTGCTCTGGCCACCTGAGAGAGAGATCCCTGGGGACTATCGGGTGAGACACCCTCTGGTTTCTCGCACTACAATAAACCATATCTAAGGTTTGGGTTCCGATTGTGAGCCAGGAGAATGGCTCCCATCTCCTGGATAAAAGTAATTCAAATTAAAAGTTCCAAGGTTTCCAAAAACAAAGACAGTCCTACGAGGTACTTACTTGGCTAAGAGAATGACTCCCTTCTCCTAGCTGGTTCCGTATGTCCTTCATCAACACTTGCAGTTCTTTCAATGAAAATTGAACACGTCCCACTCTCTGTATTCTTTGTAACTTGTACGACGAAGATACTCCCTGAGTTCCTCTGGACTCCCCAGCACCACACTCTTGTGGAACTGCCCATGGAATTCTAGTACAAGGTGATTTACTACTTTCTCTGCCTCTTCATGATTTACAGTCTTAAATCTTCCGGGCCACCTCCCGGACTTGTACCTGTTACCTTCTCCCGGGAAACTCTTCACCGATTTTGACAGGGGTTGTGGGTTCTCTTTCTCTGTTTCTTCTTATACGCTACTTCTGCGAGTGTGTACAGGAGGTGTTCCTTTGGGTTGCCTTTCTGCAGGTGTACAGGAGGGGTTGTCTTTCTGCAGTGTGTCCGGGAGGTGTTCCTTGGGGTTGTCTCTCAGCAGTGTGTACAGGAGGTGTTCCTTTTGGGGTTTTTTCTGCTGTGTGTACTGGAGGTGTTCTTTTGGGTTGTCTTTCTGGTCTTTCTGCAGAGTTCCTTTTGGTTGTGTTTCTGCAGTGTGTCGAGGGGGCGTTGTCTTTGTGCAGTGTGTACAGGAGATGTTCCTTTGGGTTGTCTTTCTGAAGTGTGTCCACAAGGGATTTTCTTTCTGCAGTGTGGCCAGGAGGTGTTCCTTTGGGTTGTCTTTCTGCTGTGTGTACTGGAGGTGTTCTTTTGGGTTCTCTTTCTGCAGAGTTCCTTTTGGTTGTGTTTCTGCGGTGTGTCCAGGAGGTGTTGTCTTTCTGCGGTGTGTCCAGGAGATGTTCCTTTGGGTTGCCTTTCTACAGTGTGTCTAGGAGGTATTCCTTTGGGTTGCCTTTCTGCAGTGTGTCTAGGAGGTATTCCTTTGGATTGTCTTTCTGCAGTGTGTCTAGGAGGTGTTCCTTTGGGTTGTCTTTCTGTAGAGTGTGCACGAGGTGTTTCTTTGGGTTATCTTTCTACAGTGTGTCCAGGAGGTGTTTCTGTGGGTTGTCGTTCTGCAGTGTATACAGCAGGTGTTCCTTTGGGTTGTCTTTCTGCAGTGTGTCCAGTAGGTGCTCCTTTGGGTTGCCTTTCTGCAGTGTGTCCAACAGGTGTTTTTTGTGCGTTGTCTTTCTGCAGAGTGTACAGGAGGGGTTGTCTTTCTGCAGTGTGTACAGGTGGTACTTTTGGTTGTGTTTCTGCAGTGTGTACAGGTGGTGTTCCTTTGGGTTGCCTTTCTGCAGTGTGTCCAGGAGGGGTTGTCTTTCTGCAGTGTGTACAGGAGGTGTTCTTGTGGGTTGTCTTTTTGCAGTGTTTACTTGAGGTGTTCCTGTGGGTTGTCTTTTTTGAAGTGTGTACAGGAGGTGTTCCTTTGGGTTACCTTTCTGCAGTGTGTCCAGGAGGTGTTCCTTTTGGTTGTGTTTCTGCGTGTGTACAAGAGGTGTTGCTTTGGGTTGTCTTTCTGCAGTGTTCGTTTGGGTTTTCTTTCTGTAGTGTGTATAGGAGGTGTTCATTTGGGTTGTCTTTCTGCAGGATGTACAGGAGGTGTTCTTGTGGGTTGTTTTTTTGAAGTGTGTACATGAGGTGTTCCTTTGGGTTGTCTTTCTGCAGTGTGTACAGGCGGTGTTCCTTTTGGTACAGGCGGTGTTCCTTTTGGTTGCATTTCTGTGGTGTGTACACGAGGTGTTCCTTTTTGTCTTTCTGCAGTGTGTACAGCAGGTGTTCCGGTGGGTTGTCTTTCTGCAATGCGTACAGGAGGTGTTCCTTTCAGTTGTGTTTCTGCGGTGTGTCCAGGAGGGGTTGTTTTTCTGCACTGTGTACAGGAGGTGTTCCTTTCAGTTGTGTTTCTGCGGTGTGTCCAGGAGGGGTTGTTTTTCTGCACTGTGTACAGGAGGTGTTCCTTTCAGTTGTGTTTCTGCAGTGTGTCCAGGAGGTGTTCCTGTGGGTTGTCTTTGTGCAGCGCGTCCAGGAGGTGTTCCTGTGGGTTGTCTTTGTGCAGTGTTTACAGGAGGTGTTCCTGTGGGTTGTCTTTGTGCAGTGTGTACAGGAGGTGTTCCTGTGGGTTGTCTTTGTGCAGTGTGTCCAGGAGGTGTTCCTGTGGGTTGTCTTTGTGCAGTGTGTACAGCAGGTGTTCCGGTGGGTTGTCTTTCTGCAATGCGTATAGGAGGTGTTCCTTTCAGTTGTGTTTCTGCGGTGTGTCCAGGAGGTGTTCCTGTGGGTTGTGTTTCTGCGGTGTGTCCAGGAGGTGTTCCTGTGGGTTGTCTTTGTGCAGTGTGTCCAGGAGGTGTTCCTGTGGGTTGTCTTTGTGCAGTGTGTACAGGAGGTGTTCCTGTGGGTTGTCTTTGTGCAGTGTGTACAGGAGGTGTTCCTGTGGGTTGTCTTTGTGCAGTGTGTCCAGGAGGTGTTCCTGTGGGTTGTCTTTGTGCAGTGTGTCCAGGAGGTGTTCCTGTGGGTTGTCTTTGTGCAGTGTGTGTCTTTGGTGCACATCTGGTCGCCGTGTGCACATTTCCAGGAAGCACACATGCAGACAGTGCTCCTGCACCTATCACTGCTACCCACACGGTGGCAGTGTGGGCTGCGTTATGTGCACGGGTGACCTTGTATTCATGGGTACCCAAGGTTTGGTTTGTACTGGTTACATTTCACTGCCAAAACGCCAGAAGCCCAGAAAAAAAACCCCGTAAGCCTTAACATAGGGCCCTGACGTCACAGACTCCATAGGTTTCGCTGTGGTTACAAGACACCCAGTGGAATAACTCCACACATGAAGACTAGTGAAAGTGGAGGGGAACACTGTCGGAGATAACGGGGGCGCTGAAGAAAGTAGGGGTGCGGACTAAAAGAACCCGGATGGAATGTTTCTAAAAGCCATGAAAGAGATGCCTGGTCTGTCCTCGCGGGAATCTGGAAAGGTGCGTGGGGGAGGGGTCTAGTTATCCTCCTCCCTAGTACAGTACAAACGAAAAACACACTTTAATGTACATTAAAAAAAAGTGTGGCATCTGTTTCTTTTTCGGCAAAATAACTGAATACGTGTTATTTTTTCTTTTCTTCATTTGACATGTTTTTAGTTTTACAGTTTAAAATACTGTAAATGTGAAATTAAATGTTTAATATGTGTACTTAATGTTTCTGCTAAATGTTCAATCCTGGTGATTATTGCCAGGACTTTCTAGGAATAGCGTCTTTAAACTTAAAGTCTACATGCACCTGTTGCCGCCGCCTGGAGCGCGTGTCCCCCCCCCCCCCTCTCCCGCCACCCCCACTGGCCTAGTTCGCCTCTCTAGGAATCCACCTAGCCTTCCACACCGCAGGGGGGCGGGGGGGAGCATCTTCTCCGTATTCTAGCCGAACTTTTCCACTGTTTTGTTCCGGAAGGCCTAAGTGATTTATCTACAACACACAGAGAAATTGGAAGTATTTTCAATTCTAAAACAGTGACTGTCGTCCGCATTTGTAGGCATTGAATATTCTCGGGGGCTCTGTGTTCCCTGAAACGCTGATCTGTGTGTTCGGGCACTCTTTCAGGGCATTCCATGTGTACTGACCAAACTCTAGTCTTTTGTTCATAACCCGCCACTGTGCAGTCCTGTCCTTGCTTGGGTCCATGTGGCTGCACACCTCTGGTGTCTTTGGCTGACATCCTTTGTGGATATGCCACTGTGCAGTCCTTGCTTGGGTCCATGTGGCTGCACACCTCTGGTGTCTTTGGCTGACATCCTTTGTGGATATGCCACTGTGCAGTCCTTGCTTGGGTCCATGTGGCTGCACACCTCTGGTGTCTTTGGCTGACATCCTTTGTGGATATGCCACTGTGCAGTCCTTGCTTGGGTCCATGTGGCTGCACACCTCTGGTGTCTTTGGCTGACATCCTTTGTGGATATGCCACTGTGCAGTCCTTGCTTGGGTCCATGTGGCTGCACACCTCTGGTGTCTTTGGCTGACATCCTTTGTGGATATGCCACTGTGCAGTCCTTGCTTGGGTCCATGTGGCTGCACACCTCTGGTGTCTTTGGCTGACATCCTTTGTGGATATGCCACTGTGCAGTCCTTGCTTGGGTCCATGTGGCTGCACACCTCTGGTGTCTTTGGCTGACATCCTTTGTGGATATGCCACTGTGCAGTCCTTGCTTGGGTCCATGTGGCTGCACACCTTTGGTGTCTTTACCTGACATCCTTTGTGGATATGCCACTGTACAGTCCTTGCTTGGGTCCATGTGACTGCACACTTTTGGTGTATTTGGCTGACATCCTTTGTGGATATGCCACTGTACAGTCCTTGCTTGGGTCCATGTGGCTGCACACTTTTGGTGTCTTTGGCTGACATCCTTTGTGGATATGCCACTGTGCAGTCCTTGCTTGGGTCCATGTGGCTGCACACCTTTGGTGTCTTTGGCTGACATCCTTTGTGGATATGCCACTGTGCAGTCCTTGCTTGGGTCCATGCGGCTGCACACCTTTGGTGTCTTTGACTGACATCCTTTGTGGATGGGCCACTGTGCAGTCCTTGCTTGGGTCCATGCGGCTGCACACATTTGGTGTCTTTGGCGAGCATTCTTTGTGGATGGGCCACTAAGCAGTCCTTGGTTGGGTCGATGTGGCTGCACACTTTCGGCATCTTTGGCTGACATCCTTTGTGGATGGGCTACTGTGCAGTCTTTGAGTCCATGAGGCTGCACACATTTGGTGTCTTTGGCAAGCATTCTTTGTGGATGGGCCACTAAGCAGTCTTTGGTTGGGTCCATGTGGCTGCACACTTTTGGTGTTTTTGGCTGACATCCTTTGTGGAATGGCCACTGTGTGGTCCTTGGTTGGGTCCATGTGGCTGCACACTTTTGGTGTTTTTGGCTGACATCCTTGGTGGATGGGCCACTGTGCGATCCTTGGTTGGGTCCATGTGGCTGCACACTTTTGTTGTCTTTGACATAAATTCTTTGTAGATGGGCCACTATGCAGTCTTTGATTGGGTCCATGTGTAAAGACTGGAGGGGGGTTATTTGAACTCTTGCCCTCTGTATGGCATAGTAGAGGCACAGAGCACCCCAGCCAAGATTCTGTATTTGATATCGTGGACGAGCAATCAAGGCTTAAGCTCTCAGGAGGTGATGCAGGCTGGTTCTTAAGTACAGTGTTGTTCCCAAGCCCCCACAAAGGAATGTCCACACACTATGTTAGTGATAACACAGCTCTTTATATGAATAAGGTTTCAGTTATATACACAATCACAATAACACACTTTGCACTCCGACAATTCTAAAATGGTAAATATATAGTTTCCATGTGGTACCACTATTACTCTGATTCCATTAAAGTGCATCAACTATAGACTGTTCAAATCGCATACAAATCAATATAGCAAAAGGTATCAACCATAGATTTAGGAAGAAAACAGGTGGTTAGACAATTGGCATAATGCAGTGTCCCATTTCCCATGACACAGTTCTGGGTGAGGATCCTCCCACCTGGGCAACCTGTAAATACAGATATAACACAAGCCCAGTCCATATATTGTCTATTAGAGTCTTATCTCCTTCTACAAAAGTTTTACCGCCTCAGTGTACCTGATTTAGCAGAGTTCGATGTCTGGTCGTCAAAGGATCCTTCTTGAGTGACCCCCTTTAAGGCAGGAGTCACGGATCGTCGCGATCCCACGAAGAAAAAGCAAACAAAGGCGTTGAGGCAGCAGCTTCGGTCCGTGCGGTGCTCCTCAACGATGGGTCGTGGACGTCCTTCGAAGATGAGGCATGCAGTGCACCTCGACGATGATAGTTTGTTGCCGCAAAGGGGTCACTGAAGAACTTTAGGCCAGCAGGGGCATCGGGTCGTTGGCGTCTTTGTGGTCTTCGGTTGGCGGGAAACCCACCAGCGGATTCTCCTCTGTTGTCGACTACCTTGACTTTCTCCGGTAGGACGAAAGCGGTCGACGGTGATGAGCAAGGGAGTCCTGGTCTTAGGCAATAGAGCACTGCGGCCCCGGTCGGCGCCGGCAGTCGTCGACAGTGGTGGACTTCAATGTATGGTTGCTTCACTTTGGCTTCCACTGCGGTTCCCTTCTCCGGTCAGCAGCCTTTCGAGGGTCTGACGTGCAGGGAGCTTTAGCAAAGATCAGCTGGTGCACAATGGTCCCTCGTAGCTCGGGAAGAGGTCTCCTAGCCAGGCCCTCTCTTGGATCAGTTTCTTGAAGGCACAGCAGATTTCAGATTACGTTGAAGGGAACAGCGGTTCACCTTCTTCCTCCGACTCGGCTTCGAGAGTAAGCATCAACTATCGACTTCAGCTTCTGAACGATTTCCATCAGTGAGAGGTCCCCAGATATACTGTTTGGTCTCTCATTCACTCTGCTGGGTCACACTCAGGCAATCAATCATCCAGAAGGACATTCATGCAGTCAGGCAGCCAATCAGGCTCACAGTGCATTCAGGCCATTCTCCTCTCTCCAGACACTCACAACAAGGAATGTGTATTGGGACAAATACCCAGCCATTCAGCACTCGACACTGCATTCATACCAGTTTCGGGCAGGGCTGTCTCAGTCTTTGTGTCACATACCAGAAACCAGACACCCATAACATGAAGTGCATATTGGTCACACACTCCATTCACCCAGGTCCCACCCCAAAGGCGTACCCACAACATACAGTCACTGGAAAGCCGCAAGCCAGTCTAGCCTGGACTTCCCCCCAATACCATATATGGAGCATCCACCCAACAGCCAGTCAGGGGGAAGGGACAGAGTCAGGGCTTCCCAGGATTTTTATGAAAACAAGGTAACAGGCAATAGAAAGCAAGAGGCCACAGGGGCCATCTTGTCTCCTATCCAGAATCAACTGATTCCAATGGCAGGGCCTAGCTATCCCAAAATGGAGGATACTCGGAGCACCTGTCAAATTCAGCATGGAGCTGTCACCAGCGCATACCCTGCTCTGTGGGCCACACACAGGTGCCCAAAAACATACACTAGAGGTACAGGGTTGTACCCCCAACCGTGGGTGTCATAAGGTTATCCCAAGGGTCTGTACACCAAACCAAAAAGAGGAAGAGCTGCACTGCCAGGAGTCCCACATGCACTCCTGGGCGGAAAACAATACAGAACATAAATGAAAAAGGACTACAGGACAAGGACAGGCAGGCCCTGTCCCTCCAATGCATTTCTAGCATCACACCATGTGGCTGCACACTTTTGGTGTCTTTGACTGACATCCTTTGTGGATGGGCCACTGTGCAAGTCTTTGATTGGGTCCATGTGGCTGCATGCTTTTGGTGTCTTTAGCTGATATCCTTTGCGGATGGGCCACTGTGCAGTCTTTGATTGGGTCCATGTGGCTGCACACTTCTGGTGTCTTTGGCAAGTATTTTCTGTGGATGGGCCGCTGTGCAGTCTTTGGGTCCATGTGGCTGCACACTTTTGATGTCTTTGACTGATATCCTTACTGGTTGGGCCTCTGTGCAGTCCGATTGGGTCCATGTGGTTGCACACTTTTGCTGTCTTTGGCTGGCATCCTTTGTGGATGGTATCTGTGCAGTTCATGGTTGTTTCTGCATGGTTGCTGCAACGATCCTTCAGATAGCGTCACTTTTCCCCAGGGGGTGACCCTTTCCATGAGGCTAGGGAGGAGTGGCTGTGAACCAATAGTCCCCCAAGGGTTGGTAATCAGCAGAAGGACCACATTGAAAGGAAATACCCTCTTGGGGACAAGCAAGCAAACAAGGAACACGGCCCCTTCCACTCCCGACACCTTAGGGTAGTAACATCTCCCAAACCTCTTTTTCCTAGACTTATGTCAGAAACCATGTGTTATTTTGCTGGGTTAGACAGTCTTCATGTTATAAATACAGGGACTAGGGAAACCTTGAACGCTACAGTCAAGCGGGAAAATGACTCGACCAGCTGTGGTCAGTGGAATTGCCGTAACGCCAGGTCGGACCCGACTATATCAAGACGCTAGAAACAAATGACAGGGGAAACAAAATAGAGATGGAGAGACGGAGAATATGGTCGAATTGGAAAGCAAGATCGAGGCCAAGGAGAAGCCAAGGGAAGACTCGAGAGGCTATAGAGGGAGAGATGTGAAGGCTGTGGCTCAAGAGAACGTATGAGAACATCTGGCAGCCCGACGAATTAGTAGTCAAATTAGAAACTAGAAATACAGAAGGTTTCCTGCACAAAGGTAGAGCGCCAGCCCTTCTAGAAGTAAAACCTGGTGGACGAGAGTAAGGCTGAGAAAGAAGAGAATTGGTGTAAGGCCCCAGCAAACCAAACTTCTGTCATTTTTTGAGACACCTGAAATGCGACATACTAGTCCCCCGGGAGCAGGCCCAGCGGAAGGACAGAGATTAGGGTCTGGGGGTGTGACCTGTAATGGGCGGACCACAGAGTCCGACAACTGGCCTGAGACAGCTAACCCCAGCCTGTCACAAAGACGCATAGACAGGCTGAACAACCCTTACGGAAGGGACGGTCGAGTCCATTACTGACACAAGAACAACCCCCACTACAGGGCCCAGGAAACAAGCACCCAACGAGACAAAACCTATTGAGCATCACAAGTTCCCAGGCAGAAACAGTGAAGTATCCCAACACCAAGTGCAGGTAATGGGAGTTGTTAAAAGTGTGGGAGGGAGCCAAGGCAAAGCTAAGAGTGCCTTTGGAAAACGGGCAACAACAAGCTTTTGTAAAGAAATTCTTCCTAAGCAATCCAGCATAAAGAATGGTTAACTAACAGGTAGCTCTCAGCTCACCGGTTGTGAATTGAATCTGTGTTTTAAAACTCCAGCCCCTGTTCCAGAAATGTTATTCCAAAGGTTATCTTGTCGAGCTGCTCCACGGAGGGAACAGGAGCCTTCTGGAGCATCATTGGGGAGAACAGAGTTCTGAAGAAGACTTTGAGGAGAATCGTCGACAAAGACATAGCATCCCAAAGCACATGAGAAATGGAGGCCTTTGTACGCGTACCCCAGAATTATCCAGGGCTGATCTTTTGAGTAAAAACCAATCACCTGCTATCAATAGGGCTGTGCCAACCTTAGGATTGAAAGCCCGCGGGATAGGGCATGGGTGTTTGCCTGCCTGCGCTGTCCCACTGTCCCCTTGAGCCTGGAGGCTGTCTTTACTGCTGACTGATTTCGCCATACCCCCACCCATTACATGGACTGCTGAGGAAGCCTGCAGTGCGGAGCCCGCGGGATAGGGCATGGGTGTTTGCCTGCCTGTGCCGTCTCCTTGAGCCTGGAGGTGCTCTTCACTGCCGATGCATTTTGCAATGCCGCCCAGATTACAAAAACTGCTGAGGAGGCCCGCGGGAAAGGGCCCGGGTGTTTGGCATCCTAAGGGTGTTCGGCCCCTTGAAGAGGGAGCCCCAGTTCCTGTATCATAGGCCTGTACATAACTTACAACAGGCAACTGGCAGTGGCTGAGGTCCGTGTAAGAAGGGCTCTGGAGCAGGTTGGGAGCTAGACGGGGCGGTCCATCGTCACCGTGCTGAGACATCTTTCTGCCCGTGCACACCAATGAACAACACAAGGAGCGCGCAGCCACCTCCCTGCTCACCTGATAACTATTAAAGGAAGATTCTGAAAGTACAGCAGACCTTTCTTAAAAGCAAATTCCCAAACTGGTAATGTCAGAAATAGGTCCAAGCGCCCGCCAGCACCTGTGCCTGAGGCCAACATCCTGAGTGACTGATGAGATCCACCAATTCCTCGGATTACTTACTATCCCAGTTAACCTGGACCCTGGGAGCGTCACTGGGGCAATGGAAATACGCAAGTCTGACATTGGACCCGCCATTGGCCCCCTGTGCCGAGGGACGACGGCCATGGCTGAGATTTCCCCAGGGTGGTCTTTGTTCAAGTGTGGCTGGAGAGAGGGCTGACGGCGGTCACCATGGCACCTACTCAGCCCCTGGATGTTCTGACTAATGGCCTGTTGGTGGCTACCTCTGAGATTTATGATCTTGTTTGGCACGGGCCTTGCCCAAATGGATATGGATGTAATGGGGGTGCTGTCACTGCTGGCTTAATCATGGATACTGGTAGCCAGCATCCCCTGGTCATCTAATGGTTGTGATATTGTAGTGGCTACCGCAAGTTCAGGTAGACCTAAAACCATGCCTGTGATGGATCTCCTGGGCGCAACCATGGTGCGCAGCGAGGAAGACACTGATCCAAAGGGTGTGCCGTCTGCGGGGAGCGTCAATCACAACGGCGGCTGTAGGCTCGAAGTCACATCACTGTGGGATAAACCCCCAGAGATTGTGGGTGCTATACTCAGCATTGTTTTAGCCCCCTTTGCCAACAGTCTGCCTCCCCAACCTAGCTGGCAAGGTGACGCCAGCAGGGGAGTGCAATACTGTCCTAATAGAGCTGGCAGCTTTATAAAACCTACTGTTGATGCTCCTCGAATCAGTAGGATTGGGAGAGCCTATAGAGGGAGCAATTATTCCTACACAAGGTTCCTAAACTGGCCTCAAACCAAATTGAAACAAATGAACCCTTGAGAATAAAGGCCCCCACCGGCTCCGGGAAGTAAGGGGCTGCTCATCAGTTACTCGGGAGGACATTCTAAGCTCACTAGGCTGTGTTGCCAAAGGGGATCCACCCTCGACTATACGGATTGAATTTGGGGAGTCTAGGGTGGTCAATGGCATACTGGAAATTGATAGGAGATGGCACTCTGCCCCTAGAAGTACAATACAAATCAGTGCCCACTCCCTGCATGTTACTGCCACCCACTGCAAACTTAGCCCTAACTCCCATGCGGCCCAGTTATAAATGAAGCCCCCTGTGAAACTGCACTGCTCTGTCCTTACTGGTGCAAATGTGGTTCCTTTGGGGAAGAGATCACTGGGCAGGACTGCCTGGTCGAAGCACACCCCACTTAACAGCAATCGATGAGCTAGCTCTCCCCAAAAGATCTGTCTGAAGAGATGATCGTGGGGAATGGTGCATTTGGATGGTAATGGGCCCTGTGGTTATTGCAATTAGTTTAAATGCACTGCAGATGTAATACAGAATCTAGTCTAATTTACTCTAGATTGATCTTTGCGTGTGATGTACTTTTATGTCCTTAATAAAGTTACTACTGACTGATGACTCATGATTGGTCGACACCAGATCCTGCCAAGAGTCCAGTGCCTTCAATCCACGGGGTCACCACGGGGTCAACACTCCGTGCTGAAATAAGAAGAAAGTCTTTGTCTTCACAAAAAGCTGAGAATCCAATACTTGGGTGTTAGAAAGGAACCCAGTAACACCCGCGGAACCAAGAACGTCGAAGGCTGTGAATGTGAAGAAACCAAGACAACAGTAAAGAAGTCAGCGGAGTAGTGACCCATTTTGTAATACAATTCCCTGGGCAGTTCCACGGGAGTGTAGTGCTCGGGGGTGGACTGGGGACTAAATGAGGCCCTGGAAGAGGGGACCAAAAGTGGCCCTGGAAATAATTTTCAAAGTAGTCCCATATGACACATTTTAAGCAAGCCCAATGCTTTTCCAGTGAGAAATTTGGAAATACCACTCAAAAGATGCCCAGGGTGCAGAGGCCCACCCGGAAATCTCCAGAGTTCCCTATAGGCCAGTCCACCCCTGCCCAGGGCGCAGAAGCCCACCGGGAAATCTCCAGAGTTCCCTATAGGCCAGTCCACCCCTGATAGTGATGGAGTGTCGAGACAAGCCTCTTTGTCCTAGTGGGGACAGAACAAAGAACATAAAGAAAGCTAAGTCCTAGAAAACCGCTGTAAGGGAATTACAAGTATTGCTGAGGACTGTGAAAGACATTGGGGATCCAGCTACTAGAAGGGAGTCCACCTCCTAGCCCCACGAGGATCCTGGAGAGCTGTTTGTTTCTTTTGCGTTACAAGAAGCCTGGAACATTTGTTTTTAAACAACCTGAGAATCTTTGGGGCACTTTACATCCAGGAGAAGGGAGTCATTCCTGTGTTACTGCAGGAGCCGAACTTTATATGTAGTGACGAGGAAGTGTAGGAGCCTTTTGGACTGGGACAGTGCCTTTTGATTTGGACTTGCAGACTTCCTGACGAGCGCCTGTTTTTCTTTAGTTTAGGTAGGGAAACCCCATTAGACTTAAGGACAGATGGGTTTATGTTGAATAAAAGTCTATGGAAAACATCACAGCACCACTTGGTCAGTCTCTTCATTCCTTGTCACTACATTGCACACTTGGGGTGTCTTAGGATGGCATCCTTTGTGGGGAGGCCACTATGTAGTCTTGGGTCGGGGTTAGAGGTGGGCTACATCCATGAGCAAGCGCTCCAAGTGAAGAAGTACACACTTGTGTATATAGTTGGGTGTCCAGTTTATTAAAGCAGCATAAACTGAGCAGTACTTCTATAAATGTATGCAACCTTGTGCCAAGGCCCTAAGGTATGCTCCGATTACTTAAACTGTATATATGAGAAATACACACCCGATCAAAAGTGGTGCCCACCCAAATCTTCTGTGATTCTTTGTGAATAGGCCACTGTCCCGTCTTTAGTTGTTTGTGTCTCCTTCCTCTTTTTTTGTATCTTTCACTGGTGTTACTTGATTGTCTTTGGCTGGGTCCAGTGTGAATGCACTTGTCTGGTGTTTTAGTTGGCATGCTTGGTGGGTAATGCACTGTGCAGTCTTTTTAGCTTGGCACTGGGTACTAGTGCGAATGAATAGCCATGAATGGTGACCTGGGCTCATAACCCATACTCTTCCCTCTTCCTCCTCCTCCTGAGTTAATTCCTAATCCCTGGTCCCCAATGTTGCCTTCCACTCCCGTGGCGCCTCCTATGCAGGAGAGTCGCCTGGCTCTGTTACCTGTCATTGTCACGGCTGCTCTTGTTCATGGTCTACCATCCCTACATACAGAAACCACTGCCCTCCTTGCATTCTATGCATCATCGTGACCATCTTGCTTCCGCTTGGAACACTGGCAGGGCTTGATCTGTGCACCTTATCCTCCAACGTGGCCTGTTGTGGCCGCCTCGGATCACTCTGAACATCTGCTACTGCTTCATCATTGTCCACCTCTATCCCGAGCACACGGTCATGGCCGCCTTCATCATAGCTGTCCCCTGCAAACTGCTCCATCTGTGCTGGCCCCACATTCTGTACAGGCCTGGCCGACCCGGCCCAGTGTGTGCAGTCATTCTTGCCCAGGTCCCATTCTGTGGACTCTCATATCCACCTTCGTTCCACTTTTCATGCTCTGACTGTTCTTTGTAGAGAGCCATGGCTGTCCTACTCCACTTGCATACTTATGACAATACGGCCTCCATCTTTTTGCAGACTGTGATGGCCTCCACCTTCCACTCATGGTAGGGAATCCTGCATTGTTCACTTTGACCCTTTATAGGCCGTCTTGGACACCTTGGTTTCACTCTGGACTTTGTTGTCTGCCTGGTACCTTGCTCATGTCTACCTACTGCTCATTGTCATGCCTGCCCTCGTAGCATGTCTGCTCCACTGTCTGTAGATTGTTATTGTGACTTTGGCTCCATGCTGTACTCTCATGGCCGCCTGAGTATCTTGTCCCTCTTATCCAACGACAACGCTCTCCCTAGTTTCATCCTGTGCTGTCAAGTCCGCCATGTTCCATCCTGTGCGGTCAACTCCACCGAGATCCATTCTGTGCTGTCTCCCCTGGTCCCACATGGTAGACTGTTGTGGCCATGTGGTACCCTGTCTGGCTCCATCCTTTGTAGGCTGATCTTGCAGTCCTGGTTCTCTCTGCTGCACCTCCTCCCTCTTCAGACTTTCATGGCCTCCATGTCCCACATCAAAGCTACCTTCTGTAGGTTGTCATGGCATCCCTAGTACCTTATCCACTGCCCCCTTTGTGACTGATGTGGCACCTTTCCTACCTTCATCTATCTACAGAATGCCCAGTCCAGAATATGATGGCAGCACTGGCCCATAACGCTACACCCCTTCTACCTCTGCAGACTGTTATCACAGCCCTGGCAAATTACCCTCCACTACCTACTCATGCTGAATGTCCTGGCCACACTGGTTCACTACCTACTCGTGCTGACTGTCCTGGCCACACTGGTTCACTACCTACTCGTGCTGACTGCCCTGGCCACACTGGTTCACTACCTACTCATGCTGACTGCCCTGGCCACACTGGTTCACTACCTACTCATGCTGAATGTCCTGGCCACACTGGTTCACTACCTACTCATGCTGAATGTCCTGGCCACACTGGTTCACTACCTACTCATGCTCACTGTCCTGGCCACACTGGTTCACTACCTACTCATGCTGACTGTCCTGGCCACACCGTTTCACTACCTACTCATGCTGACTGTCCTGGCCACACTGGTTCACTACCTACTCATGCTGACTGCCCTGGCCACACTGGTTCACTACCTACTCATGCTGAATGTTCTGGCCACACTGGTTCACTACCTACTCATGCTGACTGTCCTGGCCACACTGGTTCACTACCTACTCATGCTGACTGTCCTGGCCACACTGGTTCACTACCTACTCATGCTGACTGCCCTGGCCACACTGGTTCACTACCTACTCATGCTGACTGCCCTGGCCACACTGGTTCACTACCTACTCATGCTGACTGTCCTGGCCACACTGGTTCACTACCTACTCATGCTGAATGTCCTGGCCACACTGGTTCACTACCTACTCATGCTGACTGTCCTGGCCACACTGGTTCACTACCTACTCATGCTGACTTTCCTGGCCACACTGTTTCACTACCTACTCATGCTGACTCTCCTGGCCACACTCGTTCACTACCTACTCATGCTGACTGACCTTGCCACACTGGTTCACTACCTACTCGTGCTGACTGTCCTTGCCACACTGGTTCACTACCTACTCGTGCTGACTGTCCTTGCCACACTGGTTCACTACTTACTCGTGCTGACTGTCACTACCTACTCGTGCTGACTGTCCTTGCCACACTGGTTCACTACCTACTCGTGCTGACTGTCCTTGCCACACTGGTTCACTACTTACTCGTGCTGACTGTCCTGGCCACACTGGTTCACTACCTACTGGTTCACTACTTATTCGTGCTGACTGTCCTGGCCACACTGGTTCACTACCTACTCGTGCTGACTCTCCTTGCCACACTGGTTCACTACCTACTCGTGCTGACTCTCCTTGCCACACTGGTTCACTACCTACTCGTGCTGAATGTCCTGGCCACATTGGTTCACTACCTACTCGTGCTGACTGTCCTGGCCACACTGGTTCACTACCTACTCGTGCTGACTGTCCTGGCCACACTGGTTCACTGCCTACTCATGCTGACTGTCCTTGCCACACTGGTTCACTACCTACTTGTGCTGACTGTCCTTGCCACACTGGTTCACTATTACTCGTGCTGACTGTCCTGGCCACACTGGTTCACTACCTACTCGTGCTGAATGTCCTGGCCACACTGGTTCACTGCCTACTCGTGCTGACTGTCCTGGCCACACTGGTTCACTGCCTACTCGTGCTGAATGTCCTTGCCGCACTGGTTCACTACCTACTCGTGCTGACTGTCCTGGCCACACTGGTTCACTGCCTACTCGTGCTGTCTGTCCTGGCCACACTGGTTCACTGCCTACTCGTGCTGACTGTCCTTGCCACACTGGTTCACTACCTACTCGTGCTGACTGTCCTTGCCACACTGGTTCACTACTTACTCGTGATGACTGACCTGGCCGCACTGGTTCACTACCTACTCGTGCTGGCGGTCCTTGCCACACTGGTTCACTACCTACTCGTGCTGAATGTCCTGGCCACACTGGTTCACTACCTACTCGTGCTGACTGTCCTGGCCACACTGGTTCACTACCTACTCGTGCTGACTGTCCTGGCAACACTGGTTCACTACCTACTCGTGCTGACTGTCCTGGCCACACTGGTTCACTGCCTACTCGTGCTGACTGTCCTGGCCACACTGGTTCACTACCTACTCGTGCTGAATGTCCTTGCTACACTCGTTCACTGCCTACTCATGCTGACTGTCCTGGCCACACTGGTTCACTGCCTACTCATGCTGACTGTCCTGGCCACACTGGTTCACTGCCTACTCATGCTGTCTGTCCTGGCCACACTGGTTCACTACCTACTCATGCTGACTGTCCTGGCCACACTGGTTCAGTACCTACTCATGCTGAATGTCCTGGCCACACTGGTTCAGTACCTACTCATGCTGAATGTCCTGGCCACACTGGTTCACTACCTACTCATGCTGACTGTCCTGGCCACACTGGTTCACTACCTACTCATGCTGACTGTCCTGGCCACACTGGTTCACTACCTACTCATGCTGACTGTCCTGGCCACACTGGTTCACTACCTACTCATGCTGACTGTCCTGGCCACACTGGTTCACTACCTATTCATGCTGACTGTCCTGGCCACACTGGTTCACTACCTACTCATGCTGACTGTCCTGGCCGCACTGGTTCACTACCTACTCATGCTGAATGTCCTGGCCACACTGGTTCACTACCTACTCATGCTGACTGTCCTGGCCACACTGGTTCACTACCTACTCATGCTGAATGTCCTGGCCACACTGGCTCACTACCTACTCATGCTGAATGTCCTGGCCACACTGGTTCACTACCTACTCAAGCTGACTGTCCTTGCCACACTTGTTCACTACCTACTCATGCTGAATTTCTTGGCTACACTGGTTCACTACCCACTCATGCTGGATGTCCTAGCCACACTGGTTCACTACCTACTCATGCTGACTGTCCTTGCCACACTGGTTCACTACCTACTCGTGCTGAATGTCCTGGCCACACTGGTTCACTACCTACTCATGCTGAATGTCCTGGCCACACTGGTTCACTACCTACTCATGCTGACATGCTGACTGTCCTGGCCACACTGGTTCACTACCTACTCATGCTGACTGTCCTGGCCACACTGGTTCACTACCTACTGATGCTGACTGTCCTGGCCAAACTGGTTCACTACCTACTCATGCTGACTGTCCTGGCCACACTGGTTCACTACCTACTCATGCTGAATGTCCTGGCCACACTGGTTCACTACCTACTCATGCTGACATGCTGACTGTCCTGGCCACACTGGTTCACTACCTACTCATGCTGAATGTCCTGGCCACACTGGTTCACTACCTACTCATGCTGACATGCTGACTGTCCTGGCCACACTGGTTCACTACCTACTCATGCTGAATGTCCTGGCCACACTGGTTCACTACCTACTCATGCTGACTGTCCTGGCCACACTGATTCACTACCTACTGATGCTGACTGTCCTGGCCAAACTGGTTCACTACCTACTCATGCTGACTGTCCTGGCCACACTGGTTCACTACCTACTCATGTTGAATGTCCTGTCCACACTGGTTCACTACCTACTCATGCTGACTGTCTTCGCCACACTGGTTCACTACTTACTCATGCTGACTTTCCTGGCCACACTGGTTCACTACGCACCTTCACCCGTGCTGACGATCACGGCAGACATGGTTCACCACCCCCTCTTCCCCATGCTGACTGCCCTGGTTCACCAACCCCTCTTCCCCATGCTGACTGTCCTGGTCACCGTGGTTTACTATTCCACTGTCCTGACAGCCCTGGTTAACCACCCCCTCGTCCTCATGCTTACTGCCCTTGCCGCCTAGGTCGTCAACCCCTCTTCCCAATGCTGACTGTCCTGGCCACTACCTCGGTTCAATACAACCTCTTTCCTATGCTGTCTGTACTGGCCACACTGGTTCACTACCCACTCCTCCCCATGCTGATTTTCACTGCAGACATGGTTCACTAGCCAATGTTCGCCCCATCTCACTCCTCCTGTTCTTCATGAAGCTGATGGAATCTTTGGTTTCCCCTCTCACCTCTTTTCTAGAACACTCTATTCCTTAATACTTTTCAATCTGGCTTCCGCCCCAGCTGGGGCACGGAGAGTGTGCTGGTCTCTGTCTTTGATGACCATTCCCAGTTGGCTGACCAGGGGTGGGGGGAGTGGGTGCCCTGATTTTGTTAGATCTCTCAATGGCATTCGACACAGTAGACCATCTTGTTCTGTTGGATCACCTCGCCCTGGCTGGTCTCTCAGGACAGATCCTCTCCTGGTTCGCCTCCTTTGTGACGGACCGAAGTCCGACACACTGTCCTCCATTTCTTCTGCGTCTATCTATCTCTTTACTCTGTGGGGTCTCCCAGGGCTCCGCCTTGTCCCCGGCATTGGTTAACATCTACATTCAGCCTCTTGTTTTGCTCATCCGTTGCCACGGCTTCAGGTGTTACTCCTATGCTGATGACACTCAAATCATCGTCCGGCTGGACATAGCACCTCAGTTTAGGAGCTACCTGGCAGCAGTGGGTAGATGGATGGGCGACAACTGGCTAAAACTCAACGGGGATAAAACGGAGGTCCTGGTGGTGTAACACCCCCTATGGTCCTATTTCAACCCCATCATCCTCTGTCCCAGCCTGGTCCTCTGCCTTTTGACCCGCTGACCTTGGTCTCTGCCCTACACCTGTGCTTGAGGTAAGGAATTTGGGATTCAACGTCCTACCATTCCTTCTGGTTCACGTTAGTCCCGTGGGGACAACTTGCCTGGTCCTCAGCCGGCTAGACAATTGTAACTCTATATTTCTTGCTCAGCCCCTCCTATCTATTTCACCGACTACAACTACTTCAGAACCTTGCTGCCCGGATCTGCACGGGTACTCCATATGGTTCTCATATCTCACTGGTTCAACGCTCACTCCACTGGCTACCTCTACTGCAACGGGTACAGTTTGCCACTCTCCATGGTTCACCAGGCCTTCTATGGCCTGGGAGCAGAATATCTGCAGGAAAAATGTTGCCCCTACCAACCGTCCTGTGTGCTTCGCTCTAAGGACGCTTGCCTCCTTCCAGTACGTCGCTATCGTTTTGAGCGTGTTGGTGGTCAATCTTTCTCAGTAGCAGCAGCAAAATTATGGAACACATCATGTCCATGCCACAAGTAATCATCGTGCCTTTTGGCGTATCACGATATTAGCCTTAAAAAAATCCTGCTGTACTCTTTATAGCAGCAAGATGCTTCGGCGTACATGCGCTATAAAGATAACATCACATAACTATCCCCGCCTTCCCATGCTGACTTCCATGACCGCCTCGTTCACCAGCTTCTCCTCCCATGCTGCCCTGATTCACTATCCACCTTCCCCTGTGCTGACTGTCTTGGCCGCCCTGGTTCACTACCCACTTTCACCCATGCTGACTGTCATGGATGCCCTGGTTCTCTAGCCTCTCTTCCCTGATGCTGACTATCTTGGCCACCCTAGTTCACTACCCCCTTCTCCCCAGGCTGTCCTGGCCACCCTGGTTGACTACCTCCTCCTTCCTATGCTGACTGCCCTGGCAGCCCTGGGCCGCTACCCCCTCTTTCCCATGCTGACTGTCATGGCTGCCCTGGTTCACCACCCCTCTTTCCCATGCTGTCTGTCTTGGCAGCCCTGGTTGACTACCCCCTCCTCTCCATGCTGACGGTCTGGCAGCTGTAAGGAAGGCATGGTATCAACAGTAAGACGGACACGTGACCACCGTTCAGGAGTGTTTATTAAACCTTCACAAGGGTGGGATAAGTGTGTGTCTAAACCTAAATCTAAAGACGGGAGCAAGCTGCGAGCATCAGATAATAATCATGCAGTCCTAGTGCTCGTGTCAACATAGAAGGGCCTCTACTAAAACACAATCTTGCCAATCCTTACTACTAATATACAAACAATGTGGGGTGGTGATCATGAAAAAGAAAGGAAGTGTTCACAAAATGGTAAAACAGGTTGTTTGGCCCGTTGGCCTCCCTTCCCCACGTTTTCAGCATGGGACACAACGGTTCACTCAAGCAAAGCACACACTCTGGCTTATGCGGCATTAGGATACAGTTGCAGACCTTCTGTGTTAAGTCTCTTTGCAAGTCTTAGCTCAGAGGGTCTAGTACAAAAAAACCAACAACGGAAACGTTCTTTTCCTTTTCCAGTATTCAACTTGGGCGACTCACGGTTCACCCCGGATCCTCCTCAGTCAGGCTTAGATCCCTTTCTGTTGGTCAGTTAGTCTCCCTCAGCTGGCCTCGAACCAATTGTGATGTACTTTAAACTAGCTAAGACTTTTGAATGTGCACAGGATTAGCAAAATCCGTTGCATCACCACTTTGATCTCGGTATTCCTTTTCTTACATCCAGCATCAGTTGACTTGCGACTTTCGAATAAGCACCTATCTTTTCTTAAATTCCAAAGTTCATTTATAGCGTTCAAATACTCCTTTTGGCTTTCATTCATATCTGTGTCGCTCTTTACAAACGCCTCACACACTGTTCTCTTTGTACAATGTTGCTGCTTGCAACCTTGGTTCAAAACACTAGCTGGTTTGGTATCAGTCATTCCAACTCACCGGCTGTGCTGCCTTTCTGAGGCTGCTTTGTTGTTGGAGCCAAGGACAGTACAAATGTGGCAATTGCTCCTCCCCGCCTTGGTTATCGAGGCGGGAGAGTCCTGGGTACCTCTTCCACACTTCGCAGGTTTGATTAGCCATAGTTCCTGGTCTTCGGTTTCTTACTTTCCAAGGCTCATGAAGGTAATGGTCTTTAGAGGTCATGGGTGCTTGCCTCCTCGCAACTCTTTCTGGTCTCGCCGTTTTCCTCCTTGTATGAAATTACCCTCTTGGAACTGCTGTTTCCTCGTATGGTTTGCCTCGCTCAGAGTGTTCTTTTGTGCACCACCTTTTATCCATGTGGGGAAGTGTGATGGAAGTCAGGTGTGTAATAACCCGTAGTTGCCTGACCTTGCCTGTCCATGGTGTTTGGACATGTCATGTATACGGCTTTGGTGTTAGTCCGTTGTCACTCACAATGAACTGTCCGTGAGAAAGAATTTGTCGGAAAAGAGTGGGGGGAGGGCAGGGAATTCCTATGTATCCTACCTGGTAGGATGGGGAAAAGCTGTTACTGGGAAGGGAATACCACGTCTCACCCTCCGGTGTCTCACTTCCACTCCCCGAGGACCCCTCATCCAGGTGATCCTCACGCACTGGTCCACCCCCAGGAACTGGATCCAAAAACGATGGCCATGTCCTGGCCACCTAGATGACAGATCCCCGGGGACTAGTGAATGAGACACCTTCAGGTTTCTCACACAGCCCTGGGCCACTACCCCCACTGGCTGGCTGCCCTGGTTCACCCCCCTCTTTCCCATGCAAACTCTCTTGGCAGCCTTAGTTCATTACTCCCTCCACCCCATGACTGTCATGGCCGCCCTGGTTCATTACCCCTCCTCCCCATACGGCCTGTCTTGACTACCCTGGTTTGCTAACCCCCTCTTCCCCAAGCTGACTATCCTGGCCGCCCTGGGTTACTACCTCTTCTTCCCGATGCAGACTGTCTTGGGTGCCCTGGTTCACTACCCCCTCCTCCCCTTGACGACTGCACTGGCTGCCCTGGGCCACTACCCACCTGCTACCTTTGCAGGCTATCATGGCGGCCCTGGTTCACTACCCCCATTCCCCATGCTGACTGTCCTGGCCCTTGCTGGGTCACTGCCCACCCTCTTCATGTTGACTATCATGGCTGCCCCAGTTCACTACCCCCTCCTCCTCATTCTGACTGTCCAGGCTGCTCTCATTCACTACCCACTGTCCTGGCCACCCTGGGCCACTACCCCTTCTTCCCCATGCTGACTGTCTTGGCCGTTCTGGGTCACTACCCCCTCCTCCCCATTGTCCTGTCCACCCTGGTTCGCTATCCCCACTGACTGGGCTGCCCTGGGTCAGTACCCCCTTTTCTCCATGGTGACTGTCCTGGCCGCCTTGGGTCACTACTCCCCCCCCCCCCCTCTCCCCATGCTGACTGTCCTGGCTGCCCTGGTTCACTATCGCTCCTTCCCATGCTGAATGTATTGGCTGCCCTAGTTCACTATCCCTCCTCCCCATGCTGACTGACCTAGCCGCCCTGGATCACTACTCCCTCTCTCCCATGTACTGTCCTAGCCGCCCTGGGTCCCTTCTCCCTTCTCCCTATGCTGTCATGGCTGCCCATGTCACTACTCCCTCCTCCTCACGCTCTCAAGGCCTCCCTGGGTCACTACCCTCCCCCCCCCCCCTGTTGACTGTCCTGGCCACCCTGGGTCACTAGCCCTCCTCCCCATGCTGACGGTCCTGGCTGCCCATGTTTTCTACTCCTTCCTCCGCATTCTGACTGTCATGGCCGCCCTGGATCACTACTTCCTCTTCCTTATGCTGTTACGCTCACCTGGTTGTGGCACACAGAATGCTCAGAGATCTCTTAGGAGCATGAAGATATGTACTCCAAACCAACAGAAAAGGTGCCCCCTGACTGGAATAAACAATGCCGTGTACCACTTTTCCATTGGCGTAAGTGCTACGTTACACACCTAACAGATCTTCAGTGGGGAGTACAGGCGCTGTATTGGGGACAAGGGGGACACTGTAAACCTGAAACCCCTGAATTATACACATAAAAGGATGACCGTTAACTGCAACACTGGCTTTCCCTCTTATCCTAACAATGGCACACCCACGCTCCGTAAGCCTTCTCCTCCGTATCAGCCGATAAGCATCTGTATAGTAATGGGGAAAGGCATGTAGCGTGTGCTTGGGAGCCTGATTCCTAACAGTATGTCTCCCACTAAGAACCCTACCCCGAGATGTCCCGAGACCCGACCTATGTGGGTGCTTAGTGTAAAATAGGGATACCAAATGGAGAGCGTTCATGTCTTCCGCACATACCCATGAACGGTATTCTTTACCATACCCTATCCAAAGTACGAGATATTTAAATTTCTTTCTATAAAAGCGTGACTCTTAAGATCATTTCTATTTCATACTCCTGCGGACCTACAGCAGGAGGACGGTATTGGTATTTTATTTGGGTTTTATATAGCGCTTTATTCAAAGCGCTGTGCATGTGATCACAAACGAATAATGAAAAAGCTAAACATAATGTCAAATGAACTGGACTGAAGATCTCAAAGAGATACAGAATAAACGGAGAATGAACAAAGAGTTGGAGGAAAAACTTTCCAGTGCAATGGAGCCAGCATGGAGAATGAGCAAAAAACGCGACTGGGCACAAGGAGGACGAGGGACAGCAATGAGAAATTGGGAACAAGCACAAAGCGAGCAAGAATGGGGTATAGAATGAAACTACCTTTCTTCGCTAATCAGGAACAAGGCCATAGAAAGATTTAAAGACATAAGAAATAAAATTTGATGCAAGACTGGAATGAAAGCCAGCTGAGAGACAAAAGAGGAGACGAAATAGTCACTTGGTGGGGGGGGGAATAGCAGACAGAGTAGGCGAATAGAAGCGTTTAAGACGGATCTAAGAGGAGCTTGATGAGTAAGAGGGTGACCTTGGTCTCTAGGATAAATCAAACAGGATACAGGTGGCAACAGGGAAACATGAAACACCAATGTATTTTATAGGTATCCGGTAGTCGAAGTTCCATGACTACAGAATTGATTATACAATGGGCCCTATATATTTAGGTTTCGGTTTCTTTCCGCACGCTTCAATGCGGATGGGTCTGGTAGACATGCATACTTCGTCTCCAGGTTTATATAGCGAGAAGGCCTTCTTCTGCATTTAGCATACATCTGTGCCAGTGTTTGGGCTTATAACAGGTGTTTTTTAGCAGAAGAAAATTCTGAGTGGATGTCTTCTACTTACTCATTGGCATCCGGAACAGGGCTATGCTCTAGGGATTGTAGGGGAATAGACACAGGATGTTGGCCTGTAGATAAATTAAATGGAGTGGTCTTGATGAAGGAATGGAAAGAATCACAAGCAAATTCGACCAATGGTAATTTATCAACCCATCCTTGTTCAAGTTCGGTTAAATATCATCACAAATATTGTCCAATAGTCTGATTGGCCCTTTCGCTCTGACCATCGCTCTGTGGATGATATGCTGAGGTGAAGTCTAGACGAAACCCCTCATCCGACTGACTTCTTTCCAAAATGAAGAAATTAATTGGGAGCCCCTATCAGTAATGATGTTACTAGGAAGACCATGTAGTCGACGGATGTTATGGAGGAAACAGAGCTAAAGCGGGCTGAAAGGACCCCTTTCATGGCTATGAAACATGTCTTGGTAAATGAGTCTATCACTGTTAATATGACGGTGTTGCCTTTGTCGTTGGGGAGATCTGCTATCAGGTCCATCAAACAAGTTTGCCTGGGATGATCTGGCACCGGTAAGGGGCATAAGAGACCCATTAGTCTTTGTCTACTTGGTTTAGCTCTAGCACACATAGCACAGCTTTGTACATAGTGTTGGATGTCATTGTTCATTGTGTTCCACCAGGCGTAATGGCAGATGTTCTGTAGGATTTTAAGTCTCCCAAAATGTCTAGCCCCCGGAGCATCACCACTTCAGCGTAGCATGGTTATTTGAGAGGCCCTTGTCGGTAGCCACAACTTGTTGTAATGAAAGAGTGTAACCCTTGGTTTTCAAGACAATTCGAAGTATGTTGGAGCAAGTCTCTTCTTGTTTTTCGGTATAGTTCTTGCGTAATACATCCTCATAAGGAAGTAAGGGAAGATAAAGAGCTGAATTAATCTTTTCAGGTGGAATGAACGGAACTCCCTCTATGTCCTCGCATCTCCTTGATATGTTCTCGATAGGGCATCTGCTTTTGTGTTCAGGGAACACGGTTTAAATGTAACTGAAAAGTCAAAACGTGAAAAGAAATATATCCAGTGTTTTTGGCACTAGTTAACTGATTTTGCTGTTTTGAGGAAGCCAAGATTCTTGTGGTCTGTCATGATGGTTATCGAGTGTCTAGCTCTCCAGAAGGTGTCTCCATACTACAAAGGATTTTTATTGCCAACAGTTCTTTCTCGAATATTCCATAGTTCTTCTCTGCAGCAGTAAAAGTGCAGGAATAATATGAGATAGGATGGAGTTGGTTGTTCATACGATCCTTTTGTTCCAATTTAGCACCCATAGCATAGTTGAACACATCCGTTTCCACGGTATAGAAAGAGATGGGTTGGGGAGTCTTAAGATGGGGCGATTGTGAATTACCCCCCCCCCCCCCTCACCGTGCTGACAGTCCTGGCCGCCCTAGGTCACTACTCCTCCTCCCCATGCTGACTGTCCTGGCCACCCTGGGTCACCACTCCTCCTCCCCATGCTGACTGTGCTGGCCGCCCTGGTTCACTACCCCCCCCTTCCCGCTCCCCATGCTGACTGTCCTGGCCGCCCTGAGTCACTACCCCTCCTCTCCATGCTGACTGTCCTGGCCCCCTTGGGTCACTACCCTTCCTCCCCATGCTGACCGTCATGGCCGCCTTGGTCACTACCCTTCCTCCCCATACTGACTGTCCCGGCTGCCCTGGTTCATTACAGCTCCTCCTCATGCTGACTGTCTTGGCTGCCCTGAGTCACTACTCCTGCTCCCCATGCTGTCATTGCCGACTTGGGCCACTACCCTCCCCCCCATGCTGACTGCCCTGGCTGCCCAGGTTCATTACCCCTCCTCCCCATGCTTACTGCCCTGGCTGCCCTGAGTCACTACCCCCTCCTCTCCATACTGACTGTCCTGGCTGCCCTTGGTCCCTACCCTTCTTCCCCACGCGGACTGTCCCGGCTGCCCTGGTTCATTACCGCTCCTCCTCATGTTGACTGTCTTGGCTGCCCTGAGCCACTACCCCTGCTACCCATGCTGTCATGGCCGCCCTGGCTCATTACCCCTCCTCCCCATGCTTACTGTCCTGGCCGCCCTGATTCACTACCCCCTCCTCTCCATGCTGACTGTGCTGGCCGTCCTGGGTCACTACCCCCTCCTCCTCATGCTGACTGTCCTGGCCGCCCTGGGTCACTACCCCATTTCCCCATGGTAACTGTCCCGGCTGCCCTGGTTTACCCTGCCTCCCTATGCTGACTGCCATGGCCCCTTGGGTCACTACCCCTCCTCCCTATGCTGTCCTGGCCACCCTGGGTCACTACCCCCTCCTCCTCATGCTGACTGTCCTGGCCGCCCGCGCTCATTACCCCTCCTCCCCATGCTTACTGTCCTGGCCGCCCTGATTCACTACCCCCCTCCTCCTCATGCTGACTGTCCTGGCCGCCCTGGGTCACTACCCCATTTCCCCATGGTAACTGTCCCGGCTGCCCTGGTTTACCCTGCCTCCCTATGCTGACTGCCATGGCCCCTTGGGTCACTACCCCCTCCTCCCTATGCTGTCCTGGCCGCCCTGGGTCACTACCCTCTCCTGCTCATGCTGACTGTCCTGGCCGCCCTCGCTCATTACCCCTCCTCCCCATGCTTACTGTCCTGGCCGCCCTGATTCACTACCCCCTCCTCCCCATGCTGACTGTCATGGGCACCCTGGGCCACTACCCTCCCCACCCATGCTGACTGTCATGGCTGCCCTGGGCCACTACCCTCCCCACCCATGCTGACTGTCATGGCCGCCCTGGGCCACTACCCTCCCCACCCATGCTGACTGTCCTGGCTGCCCTGGGCCACTACCCCCTCCCCACCCATGCTGACTGTCCTGGCCGTCCTGGGCCACTACCCTCCCCACCCATCCTGACTGTCCTGGCCGCCCTGGGCCACTACCCTCCCCACCCATGCTGACTGTCATGGCCGTCCTGGGCCACTACCCTCCCCACCCATGCTGACTGTCCTGGCTGCCCTGGGCCACTACCCCCTCCCCACCCATGCTGACTGTCCTGGCCGCTCTGGGCCACTACCCCCTCCCCACCCATTCTGACTGTCATGGCCGCCCCTCCCCACCCATGCTGACTGTCCTGGCCGCCCTGGGCCACTACCCTCTCCCCACCCATGCTGACTGTCCTAGCCGCCCTGGGCTACTACCCCCTCCCCACCCATGCTGACTGTCCTGGCCGCCCCTCCCCACCCAGGCTGACTGTCCTGGCTGCCCCTCCCCACCTATGCTGACTGTCCTGGCCGCCCTGGGCTACTACCCCCTCCCCACCCATGCTGACTGTCCTGGCTGCCCTGGCCCACTACCCTCCCCACCCAAGCTGACTGTCCTGGCCGCCCTGGGCCACTACCCCCTCCCCACCAATGCTGACTGTCCTGGCGGCCCTGGGCCACTACCCCCTCCCCACCCATGCTGACTGTCCTGGCCGCCCTGGGCCACTACCCCCTCTCCACCCATGCTGACTGTCCTGGCCGCCCTAGGCCACTACCCCCTCCCCACCCATGCTGACTGTCCTGGCCGCCCTGGGCCACTACCCCTCCCCACCCATGCTGACTGTCCTGGCCGCCCTGGGCCACTACCCCTCCCCACCCATGCTGACTGTCCTGGCCGCCCCTCCCCACCCATGCTGACTGTCCTGGCTGCCCCTCCCCACCCATGCTGACTGTCCTGGCTGCCCCTCCCCACCCATGCTGACTGTCCTGGCTGTCCCTCCCCACCCATGCTGACTGTCATGGACCCCCTGGGCCACTACCCCCTCCCCACCCATTCTGACTGTCATGGCCGCCCCTCCCCACCCATGCTGACTATGCTGACTGTCCTGGCCGCCCTGGGCCACTACCCTCTCCCCACCCATGCTGACTGTCCTGGCCGCCCTGGGCTACTACCCCCTCCCCACCCATGCTGACTGTCCTGGCCGCCCTGGGCCACTACCCTCCCCATCCAAGCTGACTGTCCTGGCCGCCCTGGGCCACTCCCCCCTCTCTCCATGCTGACTGTCCTGGCCCCCCTGGGCCACTACCCCCTCCCCACCCATGCTGACTGTCCTGGCCGCCCTGGGCCACTACCCCCTCCCCACCCATGCTGACTGTCCTGGCCGCCCCTCCCCACCCATGCTGACTGTCCTGGCCCCCCTGGGCCACTACACCCTCTCTCCATGCTGACTGTCCTGGCCGCCCTGGGCCACTACCCCCTCTCCACCCATGCTGACTGTCCTGGCCGCCCCGGGCCACTACCCCCTCCCCACCCATGCTGACTGTCCTGGCCGCCCTGGGCCACTACCCTCCCCACCCATGCTGACTGTCCTGGCCGCCCCTCCCCACCCATGCTGACTGTCCTGGCCGCCCTGGGCCACTACCCCCTCTCTCCATGCTGACTGTCCTGGCCGCCCTGGGCCACTACCCCCTCTCCACCCATGCTGACTGTCCTGGCCGCCCTGGGCCACTACCCCCTCTCCACCCATGCTGACTGTCCTGGCCGCCCCGGGCCACTACCCCCTCCCCACCCATGCTGACTGTCCTGGCCCCCCTGGGCCACTACCCCCTCCCCACCCATGCTGACTGTCCTGGCTGGCCTTCCCCAACCATGCTGACTGTCATGGACCCCCTGGGCCACTACCCCCTCCCCACCCATGCTGACTGTCCTGGCCGCCCTGGGCCACTACCCCCTCCCCACCCATGCTGACTGTCCTGGCCGCCCCTCCCCACCCATGCTGACTGTCCTGGCCCCCCTGGGCCACTACCCCCTCTCTCCATGCTGACTGTCCTGGCCGCCCTGGGCCACTACCCCCTCCCCACCCATGCTGACTGTCCTGGCCGCCCCTCCCCACCCATGCTGACTGTCCTGGCCCCCCTGGGCCACTACCCCCTCTCTCCATGCTGACTGTCCTGGCCGCCCTGGGCCACTACCCTCCCCACCCATGCTGACTGTCCTGGCCGCCCCTCCCCACCCATGCTGACTGTCCTGGCCCCCCTGGGCCACTACCCCCTCTCTCCATGCTGACTGTCCTGGCCGCCCTGGGCCACTACCCTCCCCACCCATGCTGACTGTCCTGGCCGCCCTGGGCCACTACCCTCCCCACCCATGCTGACTGTCCTGGCCGCCCCTCCCCACCCATGCTGACTGTCCTGGCCGCCCTGGGCCACTACCCCCTCCCCACCCATGCTGACTGTCCTGGCCGCCCCGGGCCACTACCCCCTCTCTCCATGCTGACTGTCCTGGCCGCCCGGGCCACTACCCCCTCCCCACCCATGCTGACTGTCCTGGCCGCCCCGGGCCACTACCCCTCCCCACCCATGCTGACTGTCCTGGCCCCCCCGGGCCGCTACCCCCTCCCCACCCATGCTGACTGTCCTGGCCGCCCCGGGCCACTACCCCCTCCCCACCCATGCTGACTGTCCTGGCCGCCCCGGGTCACTACCCCCTCCCCACCCATGCTGACTGTCCTGGCCGCCCCGGGCCACTACCCCCTCCCCACCCATGCTGACTGTCCTGGCCGCCCCGGGCCACTACCCCCTCCCCACCCATGCTGACTGCCCTGGCCGCCCCGGGCCACTACCCCTCCCCACCCATGCTGACTGTCCTGGCCGCCCCGGGCCAATACCCCTCCCCACCCATGCTGACTGTCCTGGCCGCCCCGGGCCGCCACCCCCTCCCCACCCATGCTGACTGTCCTGGCCGCCCCGGGCCGCTACCCCCTCCCCACCCATGCTGACTGTCCTGGCCGCCCCGGGCCACTACCCTCCCCACCCATGCTGACTGCCCTGGCCGCCCTGGTCCACTACCCCCTCCCCACCCATGCTGACTGTCCTGGCCGCCCCGGGCCACCACCCCCTTCCCACCCATGCTGACTGCCCTGGCCGCCCCGGGCCGCTACCCCCTCCCCACCCATGCTGACTGTCCTGGCCGCCCCGGGCCACTACCCCCTCCCCACCCATGCTGACTGTCCTGGCCACCCCGGGCCACTACCCCTCCCCACCCATGCTGACTGTCCTGGCCGCCCCGGGCCACTACCCCCTCCCCACCCATGCTGACTGTCCTGGCCGCCCCGGGCTACTACCCCTCCCCACCCATGCTGACTGTCCTGGCCGCCCCGGGCCACTACCCCTCCCCACCCATGCTGACTGTCCTGGTCGCCCCGGGCCACTACCCCCTCCCCACCCATGCTGACTGTCCTGGCCGCCCCGGGCCACTACCCCCTCCCCACCCATGCTGACTGTCCTGGCCCCCCCGAGCCACTACCCTCCCCACCCATGCTGACTGTCCTGGCCGCCCCGGGCCACTACCCCCTCCCCACCCATGCTGACTGTCCTGGCCGCCCCGGGCCACTACCCCCTCCCCACCCATGCTGACTGTCCTGGCCGCCCCGGGCCACTACCCCCTCCCCACCCATGCTGACTGTCCTGGCCGCCCCGGACCACTACCCCCTCCCCACCCATGCTGACTGTCCTGGCCGCCCCGGGCCACTACCCCCTCCCCACCCATGCTGACTGCCCTGGCCGCCCCGGCCACTACCCCCTCCCCACCCATGCTGACTGTCCTGGCCTCCCTGGGCCACTCCCCCCTCTCTCCATGCTGACTGTCCTGGCAGCCCCGGGCCACTACCCCCTCCCCACCCATGCTGACTGTCCTGGCCGCCCCGGGCCACCACCCCCTCCCCACCCATGCTGACTGTCCTGGCCCCCCCGGGCCACCACCCCCTCCCCACCCATGCTGACTGTCCTGGCCCCCCCAGGCCACCACCCCCTCCCCACCCATGCTGACTGTCCTGGCCGCCCCGGGCCACTACCCCCTCCCCACCCATGCTGACTGTCCTGGCCTCCCTGGGCCACTCCCCCCTCTCTCCATGCTGACTGTCCTGGCAGCCCCGGGCCACTACCCCCTCCCCACCCATGCTGACTGTCCTGGCCCCCCCGGGCCACCACCCCCTCCCCACCCATGCTGACTGTCCTGGCCCCCCCGGGCCACCACCCCCTCCCCACCCATTCTGACTGTCCTGGCCGCCCCGGGCCACTACCCCTCCCCACCCATGCTGACTGTCCTGGCCGCCCCGGGCCACTACCCCCTCCCCACCCATGCTGACTGTCCTGGCCGCCCTGGGCCACTACCCTCCCCACCCATGCTGACTGTCCTGGCCGCCCCTCCCCACCCATGCTGACTGTCCTGGCCCCCCTGGGCCACTACCCCCTCTCTCCATGCTGACTGTCCTGGCCGCCCTGGGCCACTACCCTCCCCACCCATGCTGACTGTCCTGGCCGCCCCTCCCCACCCATGCTGACTGTCCTGGCCGCCCTGGGCCACTACCCCCTCTCTCCATGCTGACTGTCCTGGCCGCCCTGGGCCACTACCCCCTCCCCACCCATGCTGACTGTCCTGGCCGCCCCGGGCCACTACCCCCTCTCTCCATGCTGACTGTCCTGGCCGCCCCGGGCCACTACCCCCTCCCCACCCATGCTGACTGTCCTGGCCGCCCCGGGCCACTACCCCTCCCCACCCATGCTGACTGTCCTGGCCCCCCCCGGGCCACCACCCCCTCCCCACCCATGCTGACTGTCCTGGCCGCCCCGGGCCACCACCCCCTCCCCACCCATGCTGACTGTCCTGGATGCCCCTCCCCACCCATGCTGACTGTCCTGGCCGCCCCGGGCCACTACCCCCTCCCCACCCATGCTGACTGTCCTGGCCGCCCCGGGCCACTACCCCCTCCCCACCCATGCTGACTGTCCTGGCCGCCCCGGGCCACCACCCCCTCCCCACCCATGCTGACTGTCCTGGCCGCCCCGGACCACTACCCCCTCCCCACCCATGCTGACTGTCCTGGCCGCCCCGGACCACTACCCCCTCTCTCCATGCTGACTGTCCTGGCCACCCCGGGCCACTACCCCCTCCCCACCCATGCTGACTGTCCTGGCCGCCCCGGGCCACTACCCCTCCCCACCCATGCTGACTGTCCTGGCCCCCCCCGGGCCACCACCCCCTCCCCACCCATGCTGACTGTCCTGGCCGCCCCGGGCCACCACCCCCTCCCCACCCATGCTGACTGTCCTGGATGCCCCTCCCCACCCATGCTGACTGTCCTGGCCGCCCCGGGCCACTACCCCCTCCCCACCCATGCTGACTGTCCTGGCCGCCCCGGGCCACCACCCCCTCCCCACCCATGCTGACTGTCCTGGCCGCCCCGGGCCACCACCCCCTCCCCACCCATGCTGACTGTCCTGGCCGCCCCGGACCACTACCCCCTCCCCACCCATGCTGACTGTCCTGGCCGCCCCGGACCACTACCCCCTCTCTCCATGCTGACTGTCCTGGCCGCCCCGGGCCACTACCCCCTCCCCACCCATGCTGACTGTCCTGGCCGCCCCGGGCCACTACCCCTCCCCACCCATGCTGACTGTCCTGGCCGCCCCGGGCCACTACCCCTCCCCACCCATGCTGACTGTCCTGGCCCCCCCGGGCCACCACCCCCTCCCCACCCATGCTGACTGTCCTGGCCGCCACGGGCCACTACCCCCTCCTCCCCATGCTGACTGTCCTGGCCGCCCCGGGCCACTACCCCTCCCCACCCATGCTGACTGTCCTGGCCCCCCCCGGGCCACCACCCCCTCCCCACCCATGCTGACTGTCCTGGCCCCCCGGGCCACCACCCCCTCCCCACCCATGCTGACTGTCCTGGCCGCCCCGGGCCACCACCCCCTCCCCACCCATGCTGACTGTCCTGGCCCCCCGGGCCACCACCCCCTCCCCACCCATGCTGACTGTCCTGGCCGCCCCGGGCCACCACCCCCTCCCCACCCATGCTGACTGTCCTGGCCGCCCTGGGCCACTACCCCCTCCCCACCCATGCTGACTGTCCTGGCCGCCCTGGGCCACTACCCCCTCCCCACCCATGCTGACTGTCATGGCCGCCGCCGCCTCCATGATGCTCTGGCTCAGGCGGGCACATGTGTGTCTCATTTGTGGGCCCAGCTCCGCGGATGCCCCGCAGCAGCCGGGCCTGACAAGGGGCTTTTCATGTAATTTGTGTTAAGTAGCCCACAGGTCTCTCTGTTAGGTTAGAGCTGACAGTCTGTTTATATTGCTGGAGAGTTATGATGGATGGCGCGCCCGCCATGCTAATTAGCCCAAATTGTTCCTGGAGGTTGCCGCGCACTTGGCCACGGCTTTTCTTTCTGGCTTTTTGCAGATTTTAAATAATTGAGCGGATCTGGAAGCATCCATCATAGTTTGGGCGCAGTGAGCGGGGGCCCCGGGGGCTTCCAGCAGGACCGCCTGCCCCGTGGATGGAAGGCATCACTTTCCGTCTCAATTGGGTGCGACGTGGGCCCGGGAGGGGGGCCGGACCCTTTAATTCCACTGTATAACTATGGCAGCCGCGCGGCTGCTCAGCCACGCACTGATTGGCTCTGTCGTGCGCTGAGAGGGGGCCGTGCGAGACGACATGTTTGCCGCACACCCTCCGGTTCCGCCGTTTATCTCTAGGAATGGGTATGAGGGCTTAGGGGGCGCGCTGGGGGCACAAACAAATAAGGGTCAACAGGCCAAACTATTTAACTAAGCTCCTTTTTTACCAAGCTGGTTGTAGTTATTAAAAATGTGGCATTATGCAAGGTCAGGGGAGGTTTAAGAAAATAAAGTAGTTTGTTAAAGTACGCCCTGGAAAGAGCTCTTTTGTTTAGCCGTTGCCAAAAGGCACCAACAAAAACTTCCAAGGGCATTTGGCCATATAGTGTATTTTAGTAGTGTCTTTTGTTTTTAAATTAATTAATGAACAAATACAAAAGAAAAGATGTCTAATTACCAGTCTGCATTCACCCCAACACTTCCCCTTCATGAGGTACCTCCAAGTTCCCCCTGAATGGCAGCTCGGCCTAACACGCGCGTCACAAGTCCAGCGTTGCCTCTGGGCGCCCAGCAGAGACCGCGCGGCAGTGTCGGGCGATCTACGACTTCACATACTGCACCTGAAAGTCATCCTTTGCTCAACACTTAATTCTTTAGTCATCAACTCGATACTGGCCCGAAGGCGGTATCGCCACCTTCAACATTAGACAGTGGGACGCAGCCCGCAACAAGAACAGAAAAGGGACAGGTGGGTGCCTGTCCATCAAGTCCTACAGAGTGCGCGTAGAGAGAGGACATTATGTCTCCCCTTTGCTCAGTAAAGAACCCGGTGTGCTTAACCTATTTCTTCAATCCATCTGGATGGCTTGGGAACCACCTTTCTAGAGGGGCTTTGCATGGGAGGAGTGCCTCCACCGTTGCAATCCCTCGCTGTCATCTGTGTCCACGTCGACTTCCATGAACTCCGAGTACGCATCAGACGAGTCATCACAGTGCGTTGACTCATCTCTCTCACGAGTCCTCTCGCCTTCAAAAGACCCAAATTATGAAGAGTTCCTGGTGACAGTGCCGGTGGACTGGCGGCTCTTACCAGGGTTCCTTGAATGTGAGTCACTGTCATAGATTCTGGCTTGAAAGCAGGGATTTCCTTGGAGTCTTGTGCTTGACGTACAAGTACTTGATCCCCTCTCTGGAAGTTGCTGGATTTTGCCTCCCTTCGGTGGACCTCCTACTCCTTCATTTTGCATTTGTCCTCACTATCCTTAGTCCTGGCTTTGTCTGCATAGTTGCTGGATGGTGCACCGTTGGGATTGTGGAGAAGGGTGGTTCTTACCACGCGACCAAACATGAGTGCTGACAGACATGTTCCCGTGGAGCTGTGTGGCGTGTTGCTGTAGTCCGAGTAGTGTGCAGATGGCCTGCATGAACGATCCCATGGTGATTGAGCAGATTTGAAAGATGCGTTTTAGGTTGGCCATGAATCTTTCTACTGTTCCATTGGCTTGTGGCCAAAGGGGTGTCATTTTTGTGGTGCTGGAAGCCAGGGTGTTCTGCAAACATGGCCAAATCGTGCCCACCGAATGGGAGTCCATTATCCGATTTCACAATGGTGGGAATTTGTCAAGAAACCAGCGTCTGCTCCCCGTTCCATCCAGCGTTACGTCAAGACTACACGTTCCACAATTCCAAAACACACGGAGCCGAAGCGTTTCCAGAGTATCAAACAACGCTGGGGGTTGCCGTGGAAACGTTGGTTGCCTGAGCACGTTCGTGCATGGTTACGTCATGGCAACTTTCCCCGCAGGGTCACGTGATTAGTTTAAATCTCCGCCCGGCATTCGGAACGCTGCTTCTGAATTTACAATTTTTGGAGCTCTCTACTGTGTTCTTGTCTGGCCTGTTGTTCTTGGACCCTGTTTTTGTCTCACGGATTGATATTGAACTCCCCCTAAACCTTGTATTGGATTTACCTGTTTACTCGATCTCGGAACGAACGACCCTTCTTTTGCCTGGCATTTTCAAGATTTGGCGTCTCGGATTATTGCATTTCACGGAACTCTGACTCTCGGAACATTGTTATTTGGACCTTCCACATTTCTTTCGGAACTTATCACAAGAAACTCGGATTATTCACGGACATTTGTTTATTAGGCGTCCGCATGCCGGCGGGTATAGGTATAGGTTGGATTGTCCCTGTCACTGGAACCAGTATCATCGGACGAACTTCCTTTCATCTTCTTTTCTACGACAAGAATATTACCCGTCAAACACCAAAACTGATGTCCTGGGTATCCTGGCCCTCTGTCCTGCCTGATTTGCTATCCTTGCCCAGAGGTATTCTCTTCGTGAGTACGTTGTTTGATCTACATCCGTTTGCCTTGTTTATGTCTTATTTCATGAATCCAACTCCTGACATTGTGTTCTTTGTCTAGGTAGCTGTGTTCCGACTCATATAATCTTCTGGGCAATTCCCCTTCCAATATAGTCCCTTTGTACTATTGGGAGTTGCATTGTCTGGAAGGTTTCTACGGCTACACTACGCGATCAACTGAACCCTGGTATTACCAAGTTTGGCGTGGGTGGTTCTCACATATTCAGAAGCCTTATATCCATTATCATGGACACTGCCGATGATCCATTGGCAGCTTTGGTTCAGTTGGTTGCGGGTTTACGCGCAGACATGACTGCGGCTCATGATGCCACCCAGCGTCGGATCGACGCCCTTCAGGCCGGTTTGCAGGCGGGTGGCGGTGTTAGCGCCCCTCCTTCTGGTTCTGCCCTTGGAGCTGGCGTTCCTCGACAAGATAATGCACCTGTGTACATGACGGTCCAGTTTCCCTTGGCCCCTCCGGAACGTTTCATGGGGGATCCTAAGACGTTCCGCACTTACATCAACCAATGTAGGCTGCATTTTTTGTGCCGTCCTACGTCTTTCCCCGATGCCACTACCAAGGCGGCGTTTGTGTTATCCTACCTTGGGGGTACGGCAGCGGTCTGGGCAAATCCATTACTGGAACAAGGGAGCCATCTTTTGTACGACTGTGATGCTCTCATCTCTGCTATGTCCCGTGTCTTTGACACACGATATAAATCCCAAGCCTCGGATTTGGAACTACTCTCTTTACAACAGAAGGATTTGTCTTTGTTGTCCTACCTAGCCAAGTTTAACCAACTGGTGGCGGAGACGGATTGGCCCGAGGCAAAGAAAGGGGCTCTGTTTTACAAAGGGCTTTCAGACTCTCTCAAGGATGTTTTGTCCACTGTCCCAGTGATTCCTACTGGTTTTTCGGAGTTAGTTGATCTAGTACTTCAAATTGATGCCAGGAGAGCAGAACGCAAAGGGGAAAAGAATCTGGTTCCCTATCCTACGCCAGTAGCTGCTGATCAGAGCCATGCTACGCCTGAACCTATGCAGATAGGTACCCTCAGGGCTCCGCTCTCGTCTGAGGAAAGAGAGAACCGTAGGAAGAACAATTTATGTTATTACTGTGGCTCCTCGGAACATTTCCTGAGACAGTGCCCCAGAAAACCACGAAAACAGGGAAACTCCAAAGCTCGGCAATAGAGAGAGCCCCTTTGTCGAGTCCCTTGAATACGGGCTCTGATCTCATGGTTTTGTTTCCCATAACGGTTGATGTTTGCGCTCCTTCCATTGTTTCTTGTACGGCGGACGCTGTATTGGATTCAGGGGCCACTGGGAATTATGCCGACAGCCAGTTTGTTAAGAATCATGGTATTCCTCTGATTTCCAAGCCTTCTCCTGAATTGGTCAACGCCGTTGACGGCACGACCTTGTTATCTGGTCTGGTTACTGAACAAACGGTGGATCTTTTCATGACTACGTCCTCTGGGCATACCGAGACCATAACCTTTGACGTCATTACAGCACCCCAGTTTAAGTTAATCCTTGGGTTGCCCTGGCTAAGGAAACACAATCCGTTAGTGGATTGGGCTAAAGGGACGGTTTCTTTTCATTCTGAATACTGTGCTACTTCTTGTGGGACATCAGGATCCTCATCTGTGGGACCCAGAACACATCTCTTGGAATTCGCTCTGGTCATTGGAGCAGTCAGGAACTCGGTGTTACCTGGGGAGTACCGAGACTTTAAGGACGTATTTGACAAGAGAGGTGCTGAGATTCTACCACCACATCGACAGTATGACTGTCCTATTGATTTGGTTCCTAATGCTGTTATACCATCTGGTCGTGTCTACTCCTTAACCCACAAGGAGGATTTGGTGCTCAAGGAGTATCTGGACAAGTCTTTGGCTTCTGGCTTTATCAGGCCATCGCGTTCTCCGGCGGCATCGCCTCTTTTTTTTGTTCCAAAGAAAGAAGGCGATTTGCGCCCTTGCATCGACTACCGTGCATTGAACGCTGTCACCATCCGTAATCAATACCCAATTCCACTCATCTCGGTTCTTCTAGACCAATTGGGTTCTTCTTCCATCTTCACCAAGTTGGATTTGCGGGGCGCTTATAATTTGGTCAGAATACGGAAGGGTGACAAGTGGAAGACGGCGTTTAAAACCAAGTACGGCCTGTATGAGTATTTGGTCATGCCTTTTGGTTTGAGCAATGCCCCGGCTACGTTTCAGTACTTTATCAATGATGTTTTCAGTGATTTACTCCACCACTATGTCATTGTATATCTTGATGATATCCTGATCTACTCACCGGACTATGATACCCATGTTCAACACGTTTCCACGGTGCTACAAAGGCTCCGAGACAATCATCTCTATGCTAAGCTAGAGAAGTATATCTTCCATGTCCAACATGTGGAATTCCTGGGATACGATATCACAAACCAGGGAGTCGGTATGAGCGATTCCAAAGTAAGGGCTGTTTTGGACTGGCCTGCTCCTACATCTATCAAATCCTTGCAGTCTTTTTTAGGGTTTGCGAACTTTTATAGACGTTTCATTCGCTCATTCTCTGCTATTGTTGCCCCTTTGACTGCCCTTACCAGTCCTAAGAATGGGTTCAAGTGGACGGCGGAAGCACAAAGAGCTTTTGACAATCTCAAGATCGCGTTCACCTCTGCGCCAGTCCTCCAGCATCCCGAGTCTATGCAACCATTCTATGTGGAGGCTGATGCCTCGGATCAAGCGGTTGGGGCGGTGTTGTCTCAGTATTGCAAGGACACAGGTTTCCTTCATCCTGTGGCGTTTCATTCCAGGAAGCTTACCAAATATGAAACAAGATACACTGTCACTGAGCGAGAATTATTGTCTGTACGTGATGCATTCAAGGTGTGGCGACATCATCTTCTGGGTACTGCTGTTCCAGTAAAAGTTTACACTGATCATTGCAATCTTCTTGCCATGCAGTCAGTGAAATGCACCACAGCCAGGATTGCCAGGTGGCATGAGTTCACAATTCAATTTCCAGATCACGTATCGTCCTGGGGCCCTACATTCCAAGGCAGATGCACTTTCTAGGAGGTATGGGGATGACTCCTCTCCCAAGGATTTTGGTGGACTGTTGTTACCAAATCAGGTAATATGCTCCTGTACCTTGAAGACTCCATTGAAGGAATCCATTAGAGAATGGGTTTCGAGGAATCCTCCGGAGATTGAGAATTTGAATATGACCATAATTAACTCTATGCCTTATGTTAAAGGTCGTCTGTATCTTCCAGATGTCGACTCCAGACGAACAGCTTTAAGGTGGGGTCATGATTCTTTGGTTTCAGCCCATTATGGGGTGCGCAAACTCTGGAACAACTCAAGAGATGGTGTTGGTGGCCTTCGATGCAGAAAGATGTCTCGGATTACATCTCTACCTGCGCTATTTGTGCCCAGTGTAAGTCCTCAACCACGAAACCCGTGGGTTTATTGTGTCCTCTTCCGGTTCCTAGCAAACCATGGACCATGATATCTATGGATTTCATCACTGAACTCCCTTCCATTCAGGGTTTTGACACCATATGGGTGATAATCGATTATTTCTCCAAACTGGCCGTGTTTGTTCCATGTCAAGGTTTGCCTACGGCACCGGTTCTGGCGTCTTACTATGTCCCTGGGTGTTGATGCGAGGTATTCCACTGCTTATCATCCGGAAACGGACGGTCAGACGGAACGTTTGAATGCCACGCTTGAGCAGTATCTACGCTGTCTAACTATGCAGCATCAGGAATCTTGGTTGTCGGCGTTGGCGTCTGCCGAATTTGCGTACAACAATTCTGTTCATACTTCCACAGGTACTACTCCTTTCTTTGCCTTGTATGGTTGTCATCCCCGTTCTCTGCCATTGGATCTTCCAGTCTTGTCAGACAATCCCGCGGTCCAAGACAGTCTTAGTGATATTACTTCTCTACACCAACATGTTCATTCCCGTTTGAAGGAAGCTCAGGATCGTTCTAAGGAGTACGCCGACCGGCATAGGTCTCCTGCGCCCGATTACCACCCGGGTATGTTGGTCTGGCTTTCCACTAAACATCTCCGTACTCCTATGAGGAGTTGTTTGAAACCCAAATATGTTGGTCCTTATCCTGTCAAGGATGTAATCAATCAGTCTGCAGTGAGACTTGAACTACCGAATACTTGGAAGATCCATCCGGTTTTTCATGTATCTCTACTGAAGCCCTGTTCGGAGGGGACCAGGCTCCCAGTTCGTCCGCCTCCAGTCAAAATACAGGGGGAGGAGGAGTATGAGGTGAAGGCTATTCTAGACACTAAGGTTTCCCGAGGTGTTCGTTATTTCCTTATTGACTGGAAGGGTTATGGACCCGAGGATCGTACTTGGGAGCCTGAATCCAATGTACATGCTCCGGTCCTCTTGGCTCGATTCTTGGCCTCTCGGGGAGTGAGGGCATCTTTGGGGGAGGATACTGTCAAGAAACCAGCATCTGCTCCCCGTTCCATCCAGCGTTACGTCAAGACTACACGTTCCACAATTCCAAAACACACGGAGCCGAAGCGTTTCCAGAGTATCAGACAACGCTGGGGGTTGCCATGGAAACGTTGGTTGCCTGAGCACGTTCGTGCACGGTTACGTCATGGCAACGTTCCCCGCAGGGTCACGTGATTAGTTTAAATCTCCGCCCGGCATTCGGAACGCTGCTTCTGAATTTACAATTTTTGGAGCTCTCTACTGTGTTCTTGTCTGGCCTGTTGTTCTTCGATCTTGGACCTTGTTTTTGTCTCACGGATTGATATTGAACTCCCCCTAAACCTTGCATTGGATTTACCTGTTTACTCGATCTCGGAACGAACGACCCTTCTTTTGCCTGGCATTTTCAAGATTTGGCGTCTCGGATTATTGCATTTCACGGAACTCTGACTCTCGGAACATTGTTATTTGGACCTTCCACATTTCTTTCGGAACTTATCACAAGAAACTCGGATTATTCACAGACATTTGTTTATTAGGCGTCCGCGTGCCGGCGGGTATAGGTATAGGTTGGATTGTCCCTGTCACTGGAACCAGTATCATCGGACGAACTTCCTTTCATCTTCTTTTCTACGACAAGAATATTACCCGTCAAACACCAAAACTGATGTCCTGGGTATCCTGGCCCTCTGTCCTGCCTGATTTGCTATCCTTGCCCAGAGGTATTCTCTTCGTGAGTACGTTGTTTGATCTACATCCGTTTGCCTTGTTTATGTCTTATTTCATGAACCCAACTCCTGACATTGTGTTCTTTGTCTAGGTAGCTGTGTTCCGACTCATATAATCTTCTGGGCAATTCCCCTTCCAATATAGTCCCTTTGTACTATTGGGAGTTGCATTGTCTGGAAGGTTTCTACGGCTACACTACGCGATCAACTGAACCCTGGTATTACCAAGTTTGGCGTGGGTGGTTCTCACAGAATTCCATAGTTGACGGAATGTTTCATCTAGTGCTGGAAAGACCATATGAGCACTCGTGAAGTGGATCAAATGGACTTCAGGGAACCGGGACATCTCATCAATGATTACCAGTACATATTTGCCATTGGCTAGCGGACCAAACATGTCTATGGCGACCTCGTCCCACACTTGCAGTGGCATTGTTGACATTTTGAGGGGTTCAGGAAATGTGCGCGGAGCGACTGCCTTACATGCTATGCACTTCCCTAGCATCTGTTCAACTTTCTCATCCATCTGCTGGACCCACACTTTGGTTCTGAGCTGTCTCTTTGTGGACACGATGCCCCAGTGTCCCGTGTGTGCCAAAGCAAGTATCTGGTCTTGTAAGCTTGCAGGGATTAAGATCCTGTGTTCTTTTAATACTAGCCCTTCTGGGGCGACACAGTGTGCCTTATGAGGCAGATTGTCTGGAATTGTTTTTTTTTCTGCTGCCGACAGTGGCTGGTCATGCTTGTTCTTTGTATGCCACTGGCCAGATGTCACAGATTGCTGTATTGTCGTGAGCAGCGGTCTCTCTTTGTACCTTATAGTAGTTGCAACACCGTGATGGATTTAGGCAGCGCATTGGCCACAAGGTAGTTTAAATATTGATTGGCTTTGTAGGACTGCCTCTCATCTTTAGCAGGAAAAGGATATCGGGACAGGAAATCGACGGGATTGCTGTCCTTGCCCGGGTGATGTATGACGGTGAATCAGTATTCCTGTAGCCGGAGTCCCCATCTTGCAATGCGAGGTGGCATCTTACCTTGATGGTCCGTAACAATGGTGAATGGTCGCCCATATAAGAACAGATGGTAATGTTCATATGCCCATACAACAGTGAGGTTCTCCTTCTGAGGCTGCGAGTATGCGCAGTCGGTGGGGGATAGACTGCGACTCGCATATTCCACTCTGCGTCTTACTGATGTTGGTGAAGCACCTGGTTTTATTTGTGCTAGGATTGCCCCAAGATCGACTGGGCTAGCGTCCACTGTCAATTCAGTTTCAAGTTCTGGGTCGTAGTATGCCGTGCATGAGGCAGAGGTAATACGTTTCTTGATCTCTTGAAACGCCTCCTCACACTCAGTCGACCAGGAACATTCTTGCCCTTTTCCAGTGAGTAAGCGGAGGGGCGTGCTAACAGAGGCAAAGTCTTGAATGTACCTGGTGAAATAACTTTCCATTCCCAAAAATGACCTGGCGGCAGACACTGATGTTGGTGTGGGAGCTTCTACGAGCTCGTGCACTTTTTCCGGGTCCGGTTGTAGACCTTTGTGCGAGAAGATGTGCCCCATAATTTGAGCATCGGTTTGCTGAGCTCACACTTGTCAGCATTTAGTGTTAGATTTACTTCTTCGAGTGACATGCACTCCCTCCTGAGCGGGTTATCGTGTGCTTCTTGTGTGGCCCCGAAAATTAAAATATCATTGCTGTAGTTCAGGCACTGAGGAATGTGCTTGATGACTTGGTGTATCTCGTTTTGAAAGATCTCTGCAGCGGACGATACCCCGAAACTAAGTAGTTGATACCCAAGGAGCCCTAAGTGTGTGGAGAAGGTGGTTATATACCGAGAGTCCGGATGTAGTTCGAGTGGATGACGACCTTTATTTAAGTCAAGCTTGGAAAAGACTTTTGCCCCATGCAATAAATGCATCATGTTGGTAATCCGGGGTGCCAGATGTCGCTCTCTTTCTATTGCCATGTTGGGGGCTCTCGTGTCCACGCAAATGCTTGTATTGTTTTTCTTTTTTGGTACAGGCACAATGGGGGACACCGAGGGGGTGGGCCCCGATGCTGGATCAATGATATTCTGATCTAATAGCGACTGTATCTCGTCCTCCAAGTGTTTTTGAATGTTGAGGGATATTCCCCGATAATGTTGAGCTGTCGGTTGAATGTGAGTATTTATATGCAACTTGATTTGCTTCCCTTTTAGTTTTCCGGGTCCTTTGAATAGTGCCGGGAACGTTTTTGTCATCTCTTTCGGGCTGGTCATGTCTGCTGACATGATCTGTTGCATCACATGTACTAGGCCCATCTGAATGGCCAACTGGAAACTAAGAATGCTTCCACCTGGAACTTCTCCATTTACCACATATATCGTGGCTTTCAGACTCTTATCTTTGGACGTACACGTGGCCGTGAACATCCCTTGCAGTCAAGCAGTGTGTTTGTGCCGTATGGATATATAGCATTGTCCGCTTTCTTCAGTTCCTTCTTGTAGTTGAGGGGCTTGTAGGTCTCTTCATTGAAGATGTTCACTGTAGCTCCGGTGTCTATTAGGAATTGGCGACTATCTCAGTTTATTTGCAACTGCATGGTTGGGCTGTATTCGGTAGCTGTGGCATTCCCTATGGCGTGTACATATCCTATTTTCCGGTGGTCACCACTTGATGACGAAGAATTAGACTCATGCTCCGTCTCAGCGAAGCTTCTAGGTATCTCAGTTTCTGTCGTGGCGCATGTCTCTGTGATTCACTCTTGTATCTGGATTGCTAGTCGTCTCCCCTTCTATCGTCATGCCGTCGGTCCCTGTAAGACGAGTCCCTTGTTCTGTTGTGCCGTTGGGTGCTGGGGATCGCCATGTTCTTGGGCGAGGACTTTCCCGCCTCAGGCGATGGCTTTCCCGCTTTCTAGTCTCTGTTGCCATCAGCTGAGTGAAATAATTTGATGTTTTTACACACTGCTGACAAATTATTCTCCCCTTCACACGTGTGACAGTGGTGACCTACACCTGGGCATGGGCCTATGTATGGGAAGTTGTATCCAAATCGATAGCATGTTTTCTGTTCTTGGTTGCATGCAGACGTGTGCACAGGTCACAGGGATTCTGACGAGGCAGTCTGTGTGATCTTGATGGTGCTTTTGATGATTGTGTCTTTAGGGACGATGCAGAGTCTGCCCTGGCGAGCTGAAGAATTTCTCCAAGGGTACTGCTTTTCCGCAATAATTTCTTCCTAAAGTCGGGTGATTCACCTCCTGCCATGGCCTGTGATTTTAACGCCTCCTCTGTGGAGTAGCGGTCGAAGCCGCAGTATTTGGCCCTCTTCCTCAGTCTCATGACAAAGTTGTCCATGTTTTCCCCTTTGTCTTGCGTAGATGTGTGGAAAATGTGGCGCTCATAATCTGCGTTTTTTTAACGGGGCAAAACAATTATTCAGCGAGTCAATTATGCCTTAGGAAAGTGTCCGGGGAATTGTCCGGCATCTCAAATACAATGTCTCCCACAACAGGTCCTAGTGAGTGCAACACTATGCCTCTGAGGCGGCGTTCTTCCCTGCCACCCGTTGCATCAATGTAAATATTCAATTCCTTGAGCCACCTGCTCCACCTTGAATGGTGGGTGGCTGGCCTGGAGTTGTAAGGATTCATGGCCTCCTCCTCCCTGGGCGCCGGGTTGCGAGGGGAGGAGCTTGTCTGTGGGCTGCGTGAGCTACTGCCCGCTTCATTGCCCGCTTCATTGCCCGCTTCATTGCCCGACAGGGTGGGTCAGGCTTTTGCGCAAAAGAATCAGTGCAGGGCTCGCCTTGAGGCAGTGTCGTTGATGTCCGGTGCCACACGTGCTTGTCTGGCGGCAACACTGTCCATGTATACCAGGGCGGCCACGTGGTCTCCTTTGGCTGATTGCTCCAATTAATCCTCTCCAAGTTCCTCCCTGGCGATACACCAGCATGAGGGACAGAGCTGCGACTAGAATGAAGTCGTTTTCCTCTGTTCCGCTTCAGGCTTGAGTGTCTGAGGGGCTGGCGGCGCGCAGCAAGTGTGTCCCGATGGTGCCAGGTGACTTGCGTCGCACCATGACCCTAATCCATTAGCTCCGTCGGGTGCAAGAGGCCGGGGCCTGGACCCAAGGCAGCACTGCTGTACGGGGGCATGCAGTGGACGGGACCTCCTCGTTGCCAATGTAAATTCCGCGCTTGCAGATGTAATCAAACACGTGCAACAAATACTGGAGGATGAATGGAACACAGAGACTAGGGACGCCACCCACAGCAACGACAGAAAGAGGACCGGTGGGTGCCTGTCCCTCAAGTCCTACAGGGTGAGTGTACGGAGAGGACATTACAAATGCCTCCAAAGCTGTATATATGTCTCATGCTTTGCACACATTTTACTGTCAGGGTGAGGATTCTGGCAGAGGAAACGAGCACCGCACCCAGCGTGCACTGCATGCTCAGAAGGAATGAACGTTTGAATTACCAGCGCAGACCTGCTTAATAAATTGCTGGTCATTCTTATGGTCCAAAATGTACTTTGCTTTTATGCAAATTGAAACCAGCATCCTATATTCCAGTCTAAACTTGGCTCCGCCCCCCAGTCCCAGCCACACCACTGACAATCTGCTCCCCTGCCCCGCAGAAAGGGGTTGGTGGGGGGGGGGGGGAGTTCCCCCAGTAAATGCTTGCCATTTCCAGCACTGCCCGTCTACACTGTATGAGTGGGTTTAATAGAGGATAGGGGTGGGAAGGAGGGAACTGGCCCCTTCGCCCTTAGCAGTGCAGGTGGAGTCTCGGGTTCCAGTTTGACTATATAGTCCTGAATGATGACCTGCTCTCTTGCTAATGCGAGGAAAGTGCTTCCGGCGAAAGCTACCTAGGTAGCTCAGGAGGTTTCATCTCCGTTGCTCTCTGTCACTCCTGTAGCTTTTTAGCAATTCCTTATCAAAGTATGTGCCCGTGCTTGAGAGCAGTCGCTCAATGCAGGGGTTGCGCTGGTTGCGTGCTTCTCTTCAGGCAGGGCACCGGTGCTGCCCCCATGCTGAGCAATGGCAGCTAAGGCCCCACGGCTCCGTTCTCGACTAACTCCTGGCAGGAGAGCGATAGAAACATGTGATTGCGATCGAGTAGTTTGAGAAGCCAATATCGACTTTAGAAGCGGGCACAACGGATTAGTTCTTTCCACTTTTTAGTCTTTTTGTGATGTTCTGTTCCAATGAATAATGTATTTTAATGTAGTCTCTATAAGACCAAAGACATCAATTGTGCATAAATGTGTTCCCCGGTCGGCATACGCTCCTTTCTCTGCTCTTTCTTTTTTTTTTCTTTTTTTTAGTATTTTCCTTATTTGCTGTTTTTTTACACTCTCTATAGCCTGTGTTGAAATTTCTTCTTTATCAAAGATAATAATTGGGGAATTGAAATGTTTTTTTAATTGTTTTTAATGTTGTATTTTATTTTTTTGTATGTTTGATTGTGAAAATTGTTTAAAGTCAATTGTTGGCTATGTCACGATAAATAAAAAAAATAAAAAAGAAGCGGGCACAGCAATAGCAGTGTGTTTGTGGGCAAATTCCCTCAAAAACACAGCTTAGAAAAATGAACATGTGGCTTTAGGCTGAAGCAACGACTTTTACTTTCTCTCTATGTGTTTATAAAACGCCAAAGCCCTCAGGCATCCAGGCGCTGAGACAGACATGAAACACGACCAATAGCTGGGATCAATCCTAAGCGAACAGACTGGTTTTAAGGAGTTTCCTAAAAGTGTAGTGATGCCCCTCCTTCCTTAATGATCCAGGGAGCTCCTTCCAGATGTTTTCTGGTATTTTCACATGAAACTGTAAGCAGCACATATAGCAAACTGTGCTGGGCATGCGGGAAGCCCCTTTGTAACATAGCTAGCCGCCACCCCAGAAATAGCCATTGCCCATTCCCTGGTTTCTGCTTCAGTCCAGATCAAAGGACAGGCTCAGCAAACGCTGTGTAAAAACGTGGTGTCCTGTATGGGGTTTAGTGGGGGCATAGCTCGAATTGTTGGTGTGAGAGCAAAGCAGTAATTAAGGAGGGCAATTACTACACTTTGCTCTGTCTGAGACGCCCATGTTGCCTGCACAGACCAACCTACATCCTTAACCTTCCTTCACTTTACACCCTCCGGTACCGCCAGACCAACCTACATGGTTGACCATCCTGTACTTTACGTCCTCCTGTACAGATGTCTCCTTTATCACCATAGACCCTCCTACGTCATGCAACCTAGTGTACCACGGCAGACAAACTCGTTTAACTAAACACCTTCCAATATGGCCACAGACCCAGACCCTACTGCCCCCCCCCAACCCTTCCCCCCCTCCTCCGGAATTGGGTCTCTAGGCCAGAGGGGCGGGCACTTGGGGCATGGACGGTGGCACACCGACCGGCCTGGCGCCCAGACCATGCCTCATAGACGAGCATGCCTGTTATAGGTGCTTGGGGGCAATGCCATCCCCACCTTGTGGCGGGCCTGGGTATTGGCGCGCTGCCGGGTCCGCTTACATTATTAATAATGGGCTGGTTGTGACCTATTCTAAACGCACGCGGGGGTGTCTTTCTTTCCCTGCAAGTCTAGTTAATGCTTTCCCTGTTTCCGTGCCTACATCTCTGCGTTTGCCACCATGTACATATGTGCACTGGGGTGAAAGGACAGCGCGGCCGTGCCCCCCCCCCCCAAACAAGTGCCCCCGTCTCCAAAATACTGCAGTCTCTTTTTGCTGCATACATTCCTTTCCCTGCATGTCCACATTGTCACTGGATCTCGCCTACTAGGCGGGTCTTGCCGCATCTATAAGCCTAGATTATTACATTACAGTACATATAGGGAGACATGGCATATAAGGAGGGGCACACAGCTTGGAGGTGTTTGGTTATTTGCCCGACTATTAACTGCCCGTGCCCATGTTAATCCCTATGGCCATTGCCAGACACGTCCTGCCCCACCCCGCCCAAAACAAATCCTCATGGGAACTCTGAGCTCGCTTTAAACAAGCCTTACCGCCAAGCTTTTCACTCAAAGTGCCTGCCAGTGTTTTTTCAAAAGCAGGCTTCTCACAGTTAATGACTTAATTGGAATTGTAAACACGCTACTGGTGTAATAAAAATGTCTTAACCAGGTTTGCCTTCAGCCACTTGATGTACTATGCATGTCCTGCACTGAAGTCTTGTTAAAACATGCATTGGCAAAGTCAACCATCTCGGTTTGCTCTTAGGTATTAGGCATTTGACAAACACTGCTATTAGATGCCAATTAATACAACTACGACAGTGCCTGCCAAGTGCCTTCCCCATGCCTACACAAAAGCACAAATAGGTGACATTGCCAATGCTTGTTGTAACCTTGCATCCAGCTTGTACACCGCACACCCATCCTTTTGTTTGTTTATTTATTTATATAGCGCTCCAGACCCGGGGGTAGAAGGGCGCTTAAGAAGGCGGTTACAAAGTAGGGTATATACATTACATAGTACAATCAGGTTATACAATTTACAAGCATGATTAAACAGTCGGCCAGGTTCTTAGAAAATGTTCGAAGGAAGTGAGTGCTACATTTTGTTCAGTAGCCAACCAATAACATGTTTCCTAAAAATCTGAAAAGACTCGATAGTTTTAATGTTGAGTGGTAAGGTGTTCCATAGTTGGGAGGCAAGCACTATGAAGCGGGCGCCGCCAGCTCTCTTTAAGGTGAATCTAGGTCCCGTGAGGCATAAAGTATTGGAGGATCGAGTGGATCTAGTGGCGGATTTCATGGTAAATGTATCGGTGGGGTAAGGTGGGGCTAGGTGGTTTAAGGCTTTGTAGGTATGGCACATGGTTTTCAAGTCCATTTTTTGTTTTATGGAGAGCCATTTACAGGACTTCCTGATTGCGGAGATGTGCTCTCGCCTAGGGATGTTAAGTGCTGCACGAAGTGCAATGTTTTGGAGCACCTGAAGTTTGTTGATTATAGCTTGGTTGGCACCTAGATACAGGCCATTGCAGTAGTCCAGTTTGGACTGTATGAGGGCCCTGGCGAGTGTGAGGCATCTATTGGGGGATAGGAAGGGTCTACTGGCCCTAATCAGCTTGCCAGTATATGCAGTAGCTGAGGCGGTCATATTAATTTGTTTGGAGAGATTGGTGTTGGCGTCGAGGTAAAATCCAGGGGTTTTTACGCTTTTGGGAATGGGGATGGTATTGTCATCCATGATGATGTTACTGTAGCTAGGGCTCAGCTTTGACAAGTTACTGGGAGAGCCGACAAGGAGCAACTCCGTCTTCTCATCGTTCAGGCATAGGCCATGTGTGGCCATCCATGCCTGAATGACGGAGAAGATATCGTTAATCCGGGCGACGTCCGTGTTGTAGTTGCCTGAGATGGTAAGGAGTATCTGGGTGTCGTCTGCGTAATTAGTGTAGGTGACACCCAGACGGTCCAGTTTGTCGAATAGTGGCTTTGTAAATATGTTGTACAAAGTGGGGGAGACACAGGAGCCCTGTGGGACTCCGCATGTGATGGGGATAGGGGCAGCTGCTGCTATTGTAGAGAAGACCCTCATGGTTCTGTTCTCTAGAAAGGATTGTATCCATGTGGTGGCGGAAGAAGAGAAGTGTGCTGCGGTAGAAAGGTGTCTGCAGAGGATTTTGTGATCAACTAAATCGAAAGCCGCTGAGAGGTCTAAAAGGAGTAGGAAGGCAGCATTACCTTTGTCTTTGATTTCATCAATCTGAATTTTGAGGTCAACAAGGGCAGTTTCTGTTCCATGTTGAGGTCTAAAGCCAGATTGCCGTATTCCTAGCAGTTGGTTGGATTCCAGATACTCTTGAATTTGGAGGTACGCAACTCTGTCCAGGATTTCTAACAGGAATGGGACAGTGGTGATCGGTCTATAGTTGGTGGGTATGGCTGGGTCTAGAGATTGTTTTTTTAAGAGTGGGAGAACCCAGGATTGTTTAAGGTTATTAGGGACTGAGTTGTTGGCGAAGGATGGGTTAATTAGTTTGGTGATGAAGGGGGATAGATCTCTGGCTGCGGCTTTTATGATCTGGGCGGGACATCTGTCCCCTTTGCAGTTAGAGGGTTTTAAGGAGGAGATGATTTTTTGAACTTCTAATGTAGTGACCTTCTTAAATGTGAAGCCAGCATTAGTTGTGGATGGCGTTGGTGAGCTTGGACTGGTAGGTTTGCTGCTCAAGAGTTGTTGGCGTTTGTTCTCAATTTTAGTTTGGAGTCCTGTGATTTTCTTATTGAGGGCATTTTGGATGCTGGTGCACCAGGGTTTGTCCTTCGTGCAGGTGTCTGGAGGTGGAGTGGGATTTTCAAGTTCCTTTAGTATTTTAAAGAGTTCTTTGGTACATGAGCCTGCCTGATCTATCCTGACGTTATAGGCATCTTATTTCGTGCAAATTATCTCCCTTTTGTGCAGTGAGGTTATATTCGTAAGATTGGATTTATTTTCAGCTGATGGATTTGTTTTCCATAGGCATTCTAGCTTGGCTTTCTTTTTCTTGAGTAATTTAAGATCAGGGCTGTACCAAGAGTTCAGATGAGCTCTTGGTTTACTTTTGCGTAGTTTCAGTGGGGCGATAGTATCAATGGCATTGGCCATGGATTCGTTGAAGGTGTCAATCAGAAGGTTTAGATTGGCATTGTCAGGTAGTGCGTTTAGGGTAGGTAGGACCAGGGGTAGTAAGGCTTCGGCCGTGATGTTGCGTTTGTTTCTGGTCGGACAGGCTGATGCCATTGGGCAATTTTTTGCTGCTACACGATTGATGTTGATTTCAATAGGGATGAGGTACTGATCCGTCCATGCGAGAGGTTGGGGGGCCTTACAGTTGGTATTGCAGTTGAGGACTGCTACCCAGTCGATGGTTCTGCCTTTCTGGTGAGTGGGAGAGACACTGAGTTGTGCGAAGCCATGCTCAGATAATGATGTAGCTGTGGCTTCATTGGGGTCATTGTAACCGAGGTTGAAGTCTCCGAGGATAATAGTTTGTGCTAGAGGCTTGGAGTTTTCAGCAATAAGCGAGGTAATGTCTTCTTCGAAGGCTCCTGGGGGCCTGGGGGTCCATATATAAGGTGAAAAGAGATGGTGCTATTAGGAGAAGTTTGTAGCTTGACTGTGAGTAGCTCGCAGGATTTAGGTGATGAGGAGGAGACTGATCTACAGTGTAGTGATGATTTAGATATGATCGCAATGCCTCCACCCCTCGCATTAGCTCTATCAGCTCTAAGAATAGAATAGTTGTCGGGGATAGCTAGCGAGAGGTAGGGTCCTGACGTTTCATGTAGCCAGGTTTCAGTTAGGGCGAGGAAGTCAAGATCATTGGTTAGAATGATGTCAGCGATTTCTGTAGGGTATGCGGCGAGGGATCTGACGTTAAGTAGGGCACCTTTTAGTGGGGGTGGTTCTTAACCACATACCCTCCTGTTTTGCTCCACACCCTAGTGTCTGACATATCCTCCAGTTCCACTCTGCGGACCTCCCTGTTTCAAAGTAGGATGTCAACCCGTTTCTCCAAAGACAAGTCTCCAGTTTCTTCAGTTACCAGTCTGCTGCTTTCTTGCAAACAGGCTTCTTCTGCACAGGTACTGCAATCCTGCCCTTAATTGAAGGGGCTCCACTGTAGTACAAGCCCATACTTGGAGGAAGGGTCCTCCCTTTCCTGCAATCCCCGCCCTTAGTTGATGGGGGGGTCCACTCTAATGCAAGACTCGCCTTTGGGAAAACGTGCTTGCTGTAGTACAATCCTGCCCTTAGGAGAAGGGTGCCCACTGTAGTGCAAGCCGGGCCTTAGGGGAAACGCGCTTGCTGTAGTGCAAGCCAGGCCTTAGGGGAAACGTGCTTGCTGTAGGGCAAGTCTGGCATTAGGGGAAGCATGCTTGCTGTAGTGCAAGTCTGGCCTTAGGGGAAACATGCTTGCTGTGATGCAAGCCTGGCCTTAGGGGAAACATGCTTGCGGTAGTACAGGCCTGCCCTTATGGGGAGGATGCTCACTGTAGTACAAACCTGTCCTTGTGGGAAACATGCTTGCTCTAGTGCAAGCCTGGCCTTAGGGGAAACATGCTTCCTGTAGTGTAAGCATGGCCTTAGATGAAGGGTGCTCATTGTAGTGCAAGTCTGGCCTTAGGGGAAACATGCTTGCTGTAGTGCAAGCCTGGCATTAGGGGAAACATGCTTGCTGTAGTGCAAGCCTGGCCTTAGGGGAAACATGCTTGCTGTAGTGCAAGCCTAGCCTTAAGGGAAACATGCTTGCTGTGATGCAAGCCTGGCCTTGAGGGAAACATGCCTGCTATGATACAAGCCTGGCCTTGGGGGAAATGCGCTTGCTGTAGTGCAAGCCTGGCCTTGGGGGAAATGCACTTGCTGTAGTGCAAGCCTGGCCTTAGGGGAAATGCGCTTGCTGTAGTGCAAGCCTGGCCTTAGGGGAACATGCTTGCTGTGATGCAAGCCTGGCCTTGGCGGAAACATGCCTGCTGTGATGCAAGCCTTGCCTTGGCAGAAACATGCTTGCTGTGATGCAAGCCTGGCCTTGGGGGAAACATGTCTGCTGTGATGCAAGCCTGGCCTTGGGGGAAACATGCCTGCTATGATGCAAGCCTGGCCTTGTGGGAAACGCACTTGCGGTAGTACAGGCCTGGCCTTAGGGGAAGGGTGCTCACTGTAGTACAAGCCTGGCCTTACAGGAATACGTGCTTGCTGCAGTACAAGCCTGCCCTTATGGGGAGGATGCTCACTGTAGTACAAACCTGTCCTTTTGGGAAACATGCTTGCTCTAGTGCAAGCCTGGCCTTAGGGGAAGGGTGCTCATTGTAGTGCAAGTCTGGCCTTAGGGGAAATATGCTTGCTGTAGTGCAAGCCTGGCCGTGGGGGGGTGGAGGGGTGCACACTGTAGTACAGCCCAGCCTTAGGGGAAATGTGCTTGCTGTAGTGCAAACATTGCCTGAAGTGTAGGGTGCTCACTATAGTACAAGCCTGCCTTTGGGGGAAACGTGCTTGCTGTAGTGCAAGCCTGTCCTTAGGGGAACCATGCCTGCTATGATGCAAGCCTGGCCTTAGGGGAACCATGCCTGCTATGATGCAAGCCTGGCCTTAGGGGAAACGTGCTTGCTGTAGTGCAAACCTGGCCTTAGGGGAAACGCGCTTGCTGTAGTGCAAGCCTGGGCTTAGGGGAAACGCGCTTGCTGTAGTGCAAGCCTGGCCTTAGGGGAAACGCGCTTACTGTAGTGCAAGCCTGGCCTTGGGGGAAACATGCCTGCTATGATGCAAGCCTGGCCTTAGGGAAAACATGCTTGCTGTAGTGCAAGCATGGCCTTAGGGGAAACATGCTTGCTGTAGTGCAAGCCTGGCCTTAGGGGAAACGCACTTGCTGTATTGCAAGCCTGGCCTTAGGGGAAACATGCTTGCTGTGATGCAAGCCTGGCCTTGGGGGAAACGAGCCTGCTGTGATGCAAGCCTGGCCTTGGGGGAAACATGTCTGCTGTGATGCAAGGCTAGCCTTAGAGGAAACGTGCTTGCTGTGGTGCAAGCCTGGCCTTAGGGGAAAAATGCTTGCTGTAGCGCAAGCCTGGCCTTAGGGGGGCCATGCTTGCTGTGATGCAAGCCTGGCCTTAGGGGAAACATGCCTGCTGTGATGCAAGCCTGGCCTTGGGGGAAACATGCCTGCTATGATGCAAGCCTGGCCTTGTGGGAAACGCGCTTGCGGTAGTACAGGCCTGGCCTTAGGGGAAGGGTGCTCACTGTAGTACAAGCCTGTCCTTTTTGGAAACATGCTTGCTCTAGTGCAAGCCTGGCCTTAGGGGAAGGGTGCTCATTGTAGTGCAAGTCTGGCCTTAGGGGAAACATGCTTGCTGTAGTGCAAGCCTGGCCGTGGGGGGGTGGAGGGGTGCACATTGTAGTACAGCCCAGCCTTAGGGGAAATGTGCTTGCTCTAGTGCAAACTTTGCCTGAAGTGTAGGGTGCTCACTATAGTACAAGCCTGCCTTTGGGGGAAACATGCTTGCTGTAGTGCAAGCCTGGCCTTAGGGGAACCATGCCTGCTATGATGCAAGCCTGGCCTTAGGGGAACCATGCCTGCTATGATGCAAGCCTGGCCTTAGGGGAACATGCCCGCTATGATGCAAGCCTAGCCTTAGGGGAAACGTGCTTGCTGTAGTGCAAACCTGGCCTTAGGGGAACATGCCTGCTATGATGCAAGCCTGGCCTTAGGGGAAAAGCGCTTGCTGTAGTGCAAGTCTGGCCTAAGGGGAAACGCGCTTACTGTAGTGCAAGCCTGGCCTTGGGGGAAACATGCCTGCTATGATGCAAGCATGGCCTTAGGGGAACATGCCTGCTATGATGTAAGCCTGGCCTTAGGGGAAACACACTTACTGTAATGCAAGCCTGGCCTTGGGGGGGGGGAAACATGCCTGCTATGATGCAAGCCTGACCTTAGGGAAAACACGCTTGCTGTAGTGCAAGCATGGCCTTAGGGGAAAGATGCTTGCTGTAGTGCAAGCCTGGCCTTAGGGGAAACGTGCTTGCTGTAGTGCAAGCCTGGCCTTAAGGGAAACATGCCTGCTGTGATGCATGCCTGGCCTTGGGGGAAACATGCCTGCTGTGATGCAAGCCTGGCCGTGAGGGAAACAAGCCTGCTGTGATGCAAACCTGGCCTTGGGGGAAACATGTCTGCTGTGGTGCAAGCCTAGCCTTAGAGGAAACGCGCTTGTTGTGGTGCACGCCTGCCTTAGGGGAACATGCCTGCTGTGATGCAAGCCTGGCCTTGGGGGAAACATGCCTGCTGTGATGCAAGCCTGGCTTTAGGGGAAACGCGCTTGTGGTAGTGCAGGCCTGGCCTTAGGGGAAGGGTGCTCACTGTAGTACAAGCCTGGCCTTACGGGAAAACGTGCTTGCTGTAGTACAAGCCTGCCCTTAAGGGGAGGATGCTCACTGTAGTGCAAACCTGTATTTGGCGGAAACATGCTTGCTCTAGTGCAAGCCTGGCCTTAAGGGAAACATGCTTGCTGTAGTGTAAGCATGGCCTTAGAGGAAGGGTGCTCATTGTAGTGCAAGCCTTGCTGTATTTGTATTTGTTTTATTTGTAACGCGCACCGTCAGGCCCGGAGGCATCAGGGCGCAACTTGAACAGGGTTACATAAAGAGCATAGATGTATACATACTTTAGACACAGGACGAGTGTATATACAAAATATTCGGAACATATAGCAATATACATAATTTACAGAGTAGAGGTTGGAACAGAAACTTTACCGGGACAGGGCTCCAAGGTGCATATGTGAGCCATATTTCAAGGTTGATTGAAGAGCCAGGTTTTCGTTTTTGTATTTGAATGCGCTAAAGGAATCTTCAGATCTGATGGTGACAGGGAGGGCATTCCAAAGCTTGGAAGCGAGGACGGGGAAGCTTGAGTCACCTGCTTTTTGAAGTTTGAACCTAGGGATAGTTAAACAGTGGTTCTGGGTGATTCTTTGAGGTCGGTTGGGCGCATGGGGGGATAGCCGGCTACAGAGGTACAGGGGGGCTTGATTGGCCAAGCATTTGTAAGTGAGGCCTAGGGATTTCAGTGAGATTCGCTGTTTGACAGGTAGCCAATGTAGATTGGTTCTAGATTCATAGATGTGGTGGTTTCGCGGGATGTTTAGAGCTGCTCTAATAGTGTTGTTCTGGGTAACTTGTAATTTGTTCAGATTCTCTAGCCTGGTTCCTAAGTAGAGGGCGCTGTCATAATCGATTTTGGACATGGTGAGGGTTCTGGCCAGTGTCACCGTATTCGGGGTGGTCGGAAATGGCCTGCAGGCTGCAATGAGTTTGCAGGTTCATGCTGAGGCTGATCTGACTGCGTTTGTTTGTCGGGATAAGGATAAAGTGGCGTCAAGGTAGAAGCCTAAAGTTTTCGTGTCTTTCGAGACTTGGATGGTGTTGCCATCAATGATAAACGACTGGTAGGACGGCTCAAGTTTACTAAGACGTTGCATAGTGACCAAGATGAGGAGCTCAGTCTTGTCATCGTTGAGGCATAACTGGTGTTGTGCCATCCAAGCTTGGATAACCAGGTAGACGTTGTTCAGGGCCTTGGTGTCAGCCAAGTAGTCACCAGTGATGGGAATGAGTATCTGGGTGTCGTCAGCGTAATTCGTATAAGAGACACCCAGATAGTCAAGTACATCAAAGAGCGGTTTTGTAAAAACGTTATAGAGTGTTGGCGACACGCAAGAACCCTGGGGGACGCCACAGTGAATAGGGGAAGGATCTGCAGCTGCAGATTGAGAAAAGACCCGCATAGATCTATTGCTCAAGAATGATTTGATCCAGGCCGTAGCTGACGGAGAGAAGTGGGCAGCAGAGTTGAGAGCCCTGCATAGGATTTGGTGATTGACCAGTTTGAATGCCGCAGAGAGGTCGAGTAGAAGTAACATGGCTAGTTTGGCCTTGTCGTTCAAAACTTCAATTTGAGTTTTTAGGTCTAGTAGAGCTGTCTCTGTTCCGTGTCTGGGGCGCAACCAGATTGTCTAAGACCTAGAAGGTTATTGGATTCCAAGTACTCTTGGATTTGCAGGTATGCTGCACGGTCTAACATTTTTAGCAGCAATGGGATGGTAGTTATGATTCTGTAGTTAGTGGGTATGCTTGGGTCTAGGGAGGGTTTTCTGAGCAGGGGGATCACCCATGCGTCCTTAAGGTTGTCTGGGACAGTTCCTGTTTTAAAGGAGGCATTGATGAAGGATTTAATAAATGGGGCCAAATCGTGGGCAGATTCCTTAATAATGGGGGCAGGGCAGGGATCACCTTGGCAGTTGGAAGGTTTGATCCTCAGGATGATGTTTTCCACCTCCGCAATAGTGAGCGGTGAGAAGGCAAACCGTTTAAGATTGGGCAAGTCGGGGGAGAGGGCCCCAACAGGGGTAGGAGGGCGATTCTCCAGTTTCAGGGTGTCGAGTTTGGTTATGATTTTAGATTGTAGCATAGTGATTTTATTCAGTAAGGCTGCCTGAATGTTAGCACACCATTTACTATCTTTAATGCAGGTGTCAGGGGGGGTAGCTGGGGTTTCAAGCTCTTTTAGGATCTTAAAGAGTTCCCTGGAGTTAGAGTCAGCTTGCCGTGGGGGGGCAGGGGGTGCTCTCTGTAGTACAGGCTTGGTCTTAGGGGAAATGTGCTTGCTGTAGTGCAAACTTTGCCTGAAGTGTAGGGTGCTCGTTAGTACAAGCCTGGCTTTGGAGGAAATATGCCTGCTGTAGTGCAAGCCTGGCCTTAGGGGAAACATACCTGCTATGATGCAAGCCTGGCCTTAGGGGACGAATGTTCACTGTAGTATAAGCCTGGCTTAGGGGAAGAGTGTTCACTGTAGTACAAGCCTGGCCTTAGAGGAAACACGCTTGCTGTAGTGCAGGCCTGGCCTTAGGGGAAGAGTGTTCACTGTAGTACACACCTGTCCTTGGGGGAAACATGCTTGCTCTAGTGCAAGCCTGGCCTTAGCGGAAACGTGATTGCTGTAGTGCAAGCGAGGCCTTGTGGGAAGGGTGCTCCCTTTAGTGCAGGCCTGGCCTTAAGTGCAAGTCTGGCCTTGAGTGAAGGGTGTATCCACTGTAGATCAATGTGTGATAAGGCCAGTAATCTGGCCTTGTCGAGAAGGGGACGGGTACCCCTCTGAACTGGGGCTGGGAGGCCTACTGAGGTACCATCCCGAACCAGTACTATCCCTGAGGTGGACGGAGGCAGCAGAGAGGGCCCCCATTCCTGTCCCGTTCCTCGTTGTGCCAGTATATTTTTTGCAGGCCAGTATCTCAACCCTTCTCTGTAAGTTTAGATGCTCCCAAGTGGTATTTTCTAATTTCAGTCCACCCCTGCAAGAGAACAATGAACAGCAGAGACTGTCAAGTTAAGAAATACATTTTAATCCCACAGTTTGCAAAGAGCAGAGCTCATCAGAAACAGAAAGTAATTGCAAAAAGAATGAAGGCCCTCTGGCATTCTGGAGAAGCTACCACCTCAGCCGAAAGTCACCTGGCGGGCAGGGAAAAGGAGCCACAAGAGAAAGCCACGAGGCTGCACAGCAGTAACAGACCACATGGTCCCTGCAGACACCACCAGTGACAGCCAGCGCTTACTAACGGACCCAGTACATCACCAGGGAATGGTACTAACCCTTACCCATCCCATTGGGGAGACAAAATTCCAAACCACAAAAGTACGCTGCAATGGACATTACGCAGCAAGTCTGCACAGAACCCGTGGGTGGGGCTTAGACCCCTTTTAAAAGCTTTCCCGTGCACATACTATTCCCGGGCGAGGAGAGTAGCCCTGATTGGGTGGAGAAAGGGAACCAATCCCAAAGAAGAGGGGAATACTTAAGAGGAACAGGAAACAGATTTTGAGGGTTTACCCGGTGAGGTCAGATGTGGAGAACGACCAATAGACCAGCAGGAGGAAGGAAGGAGCGGTGGCATTTGGTGCAGGTGAGGTATAGGCTTAGAAGTGCCACTGCTTCTGCATATTGAGTGAGTGAATGTGTGTGTGATTGTGGAGTGACACTAAGTAAAAGTAGGGTGGTTGTGTAGCAGTGGGAGGAGAGTAGTAGGTAGTGGTGGCAGGAGATGAAGAAACAACCGTTCCCTCCCGAGCACAAGCCATGGTTCCGGCCGGCTTGAAGATTCAAGTGCCGGAGGGAGCCAATGCGGGAGTGGCTCTTTTCTGGCTGTCAAATATTCCTTGGAGGTTGGGGCAGGATGATTGACCTAGACTTTTAAGGGAAGGTTAAGGTCCTCCTGTTAAACCTGGGTTGCAGTCACTTTATCTTGTAACAAGGGCGAGCTATAGCCCAAGCGATATGTGAAAAGATTCTGATTCCACCTATTGAAGAAGTAGAAGCATTGAGCCTGATCGAAAGAGAAGAAGCAGAGCTCAGAGAAATGACAGAAGCCCTAGAGTGGGGGAATGCTGCATCAGACCTTCCTGCATTGGTGGAGTTTGAAGCAGCTCGAGGGCAGATCCCCTCTTGGACCAAGCCTTGAAATCCTTGGTTTCTGAAGGAGAGCAAAGCCTTGAACTTGACATGATATTGTCCACCTCTGAGGTGATGGCATGAACTATAAACATCTACTGGTGCCCAAACAAGCCAGAAAGGCAATGATGGAACTGACCTCAGTGCAACTGGGCCTCAGAGACTCGGATGACCCTCCTCACCCGATTTTACTGCCCTGTGGCATATGCCAAGGTAAAGCATTTGTGCTTGTTGTCACATTGTGAGGAATTCGACTATCTGCACGGTGGGTGTGCACTCACCTCAGCTTTTTCTAAATGTTATATGGAATGGAATGATGGTAGAGCAACCTCTAGAAAGTGTGAGGATAATCTGCACACATTTTCCTATGCTCAATGCATGACAAACACATAGACCTGTGTGCTCTTGGTGGACACAGCCTACAGGTGCCGGCCCCCCTGTCATATTTAGTTGGAATATGACAGACAAGAGTATGTCAAGGGATCTCGAAAGGGGAGGACAAAACCATCCTCCTGCCATGGCCAGCCCATTTAAATAAAGGCTTCATGGATCCTCCTTATCCTTTGTTGGCCCTGCTGGTAGCAGCTTTGCATACTAATCAGAGTTCATTCAAACAGGCCCACGTGGGGCCTGGTTGCAGGACTAAAAAAGGAGACATGCAACCCCAACCCCTCTGATATGCATCTGTGTCAATCTGAAGCCAGCTCCCACCTCTTAGTATTAATGACGGTGAGCTGTCATGTCTGGGACATGTATTTACTGTAGGCAACCCCCGCAGAGGGACCCCATTCAGAGGGTAGAAGTATGGGATTTAATGGAGACGGAAAGTCTGTTCTCACCACAACTTCAAGGGAGACCTGTCATTAACCAGGAACCACAGAGAGCTCAATTAACCAGAAAGACACTTTGATCCACAACAGATAGGAAGATGAGCGGAACTTAGTAGTACATGTGTTCACCCCTTTTCCTTTCCTGTTGCAAAGCATTCTGGTTATGACCGCACGCATAACAGAAGATTGATGGTGTGGACCCAGGATTGGTTCATTAAGGTAGGCTGAGTCAACACCAATCACTGGGGCCCATTTGGCTTTAGAAGAGGGTTCAGCCCCTCTTTTGTCAGATTGTTTGAAGGCTTTGCAAGGAGTAGCAAGAAGAACTCATTGGGGCTCTGACTGAAGGTACAGTCTGCCATAAATCTTCTGCAAAACAGAAAGTTGATGGCTGGAAGGTTTTGAATTACTCCTAACCACGGGCAAAGCTCTGGGCAACCCTCCAGACCATCGTTATTCAGCCTGCCAAGCCATTACAGAAGGGGAAAAACCATATGCAAATCAGGCTTGGTCCTACCCCAAAAGGGGCAGTCCAGCCCGAACTGCTAGATCACATCCCTTCTGCACGAGACCACAAGCATCCCCAGACATGTTTCAGCCTTGTTGGGCGTCATCAGTGAGGAGTAGCTTGGGTTTCTAGGCCCGGCAGACTCGGGACCCACGTCTGGGCATACCCGTCCCACTTGGGGTGACTTTAGCAAAACAGAAAGTTGATGGCTGGAAGGTTTTGAATTACTCATAACCACGGGCAAAGCTCCAGTGAAGGAAGGCTAGGAACTCCAAGAGGGAAGCAAGATCCCTCCCATAAACATCTCCCAAGGAACAGAAGGAGATACTGAATCCAGAGGACTCGCCAGCAACTCCAGAACTGGTACCCAGCCAGCAAACTGAATGCCCTGCTAGGCTCTGCAAGCAAACATCCTAGGTGGGAAGTGCCAAAGTCTCTCTGAACCAAAACGAGGAGAAGGCCATTGCCTGCAACACTCTCCTCTGCTTTGGGCCAGCCGCTTCAAAGGACGACACAAGCCCAGTGAAGAAGCTTGGTGCATTGCATCAATCAGCATCTGCCTTAAAGTATATTTTCAAGCCAGTGAAGCTCCTCGAGCTGCAACCGACAGCACCACTGACTGTTGTTGTGCTGCAGTTGCTAAAGTCGCCCGAGACGCCTCAGCCAGTGCTTCAGACCTGCCGCCCAGCACTGAGACGATTCTGGACCCCGAGCCACTGCGTATGCCAGCCTTGCAGCAGTACATCCAGCCTCGCTCGCCGAACTGCCTGCAGCGATTTCCCATCTTGCACTGTGGCTTGAAACTGACTCTCCACTGTTGAGCACCAAGAACCTCCTACAAGCACAAGGTACATTGTGGTTCTGTCTCCCTCTTCCTTCTCCGAAGGCCCCAGTGACATTTTACAACCCATTGCTCCCTTTGTGCTGAAACCAAGTATCCTTGAATTATTGCGATTAATTACTTTCCCGACTACCCTGCTGTCAGTATCCAGAGTGCATTCCTTTTCCTTCTTGAAGCCGTCTGTCCTCTGCATTCCTTTACAGGGTGGGTTGTTTTTTGTAGTGTTCTAGAACTGTCTGCTGAATAATAATAAAATAGATCTTTTTATATAACCTTGACGGGACAGTCCCTTTTATCATTGGGGAATTGGATTTTTGCTGTGTTGCAACTAACCAACGATCCACGACCTTGCGGAGATAAGCCTGACATTACCAAAAATTGACAAGCAGGTTTATAATTGATTTGTGTTTCCAATCTATTCGAAACCCTTCTGGTGTACTAGAGGTGTGGGGATCCCGTCTGGTGTACTAGTTGTGTGGGGCTGATTGATGTTTAGAAACAGATATTCATCACTGGACCACTGGGGGCCCCAGAAGTTGATACGTCACACACATCTATCCAAAAACTTCACCTGACGATGTACCCAGAGCCCCTCTATAACCTCTATCATTGAGATACCTTTTCACCAAATTGGCCTGTGTGTAGTCGGACCACTTGTACACTCCAAATCGGGGATCAAGTGCATCCTTGTCATTTTTGACTACGCAACCCAATAAATGCAAGCCTTCCCCATACAAAGCAACACCACAAAAGTATTTCTAAATGTCCTGATGACTTTTTCACACAAGTGGGATACCAGTTGAGATGCTGACAGGCCAGAAGAGCAACTTCACGTGCCGACTAGTGAGCGAAACTAAAGACCTAGGGAAGATCTGCACACCTCTGTCCATCACCTGCAAACAGACTGTCTGGTTGAGAGAGTCAATGCGACCTTGAAGCAGATGTTGAGAAGACTAGTTTTGGTGTATGGGAAGAACTAGGTCAAGCTGATTCCTTCGACCCGGTTCACCATCCAGGAAACCCCACCATCCTCCCCAGGATTGTCTGTGTTTGAACTAGTGTTTGAACTAGTATATGGACGGTATTCCAGAGATGACTTGACATTTTCTCTGGAGAATGGGAGAACCCCAGCAATCGAGCAACCAGTTACCATAGCCTTATTCAAAATACCAGAGGGTATGCAGAGAAGGCTAGTAAGTCTACATGTGGACGACCCCCAAAGCACACAGTAGGCAGCATATTCCGAGTATGTTTCAAGTGGGAAATCGGGTATTGATCGTCTTTCCAACGATGCAGAACAAAGTATTTGATACATGCCATGGACACTATGTTGTCACAGAGAAGGTCTCCCCATTAATGTACAAGGTGCAGCAGGCAGACTGAAGAGAATCGTGTCAGCTGTACCATATTAACAAGCCTAAAGCCTGGAAGGAAAACAACCCAGACCATTGATGTTATATGCTAACAACACCAACCTGAGCCTGCTACCAACAGAGGTACAAGGAGTTGCCACTTCAAGAGGGCTCCGCATCCGTAAGCATCATGAATTGGCATGATGGATAGCAAGGTATGCCGGCGCCTTTCCCTGGCACTCGGTTAAGTACATGGTCTCATCCATAAGATCATCACACCCCAGGAAGAGTCATCCAGTTGAAACCGTATCGACTACCAGAAATCAGGAAGTTTGCAGTGGTACTGGTCCCCAAGACCGATCGGAGGTGGAGGTTTTGCGTTGCCATTTGATGTTAAAATCTCCCACTTCGATACATATCTTGTGACCCGGATTCATGAGCTTGTGGAAAGGCTGGGTCCCGCTAATTGTGTCTACATTGCACCTTACAAAAGGGCAATGCCAAGTACCATTTGACGAAGACGCAGAAACCAAGCGAGCGTATTCCACCGCTGGGCTTTATGGGGATCCAGCCACCTTCCAGCGTTTGATGGATAAAGTCTTGGAACCTTGATGCGACTTTGCCTAGGCATATTTAGAGGATATTGTCATATACAGCTCCAAGTGGGAAGAACATTGTAACCATGTTACGGCTGCCTGCGCCCAGCTTAGGAATGCTAACCTACCCACCAATCCTACTAAATGCCATCTAGTCCAATCGAGTGTGAAAAATGTGCGCCTTCAAGTGGGAAATCGTAAAGTCTGACCCCCAAGTGTGCAAGCCGTACAGTCGATGAAGAGAAGAGTCAAGAAAAAGGACAATCAAGCCTTTTTGGGGTTAGTAGGATACCTCAATTATCAGAAATCACCAGCCCTCTGATGGATATACTAAAAAAGGACCCATGCCGACATTCCTCTTTGGGAAAAGCAAGTGCAGAAAGCCTTTGAACTCTTGAAGAAGGCATTGTGTCCCGTTCTAATCATGCCCACCCTCTGGAGGGAACTCCTCTTGCAGACGGATGCCTCTGTTACCTGGTTAGGAGCAGTGTTATCACAGGTAGAGGAGGGGGAAGGGAACCCGAGCATTGCCACCATCTGGACCTTCAAGAGGGAGTAAGATTATTCCTTCAGTTCTTCTTTTAATCCGGACTAATTCTTCTGTCCGTTGGGTGCCCACCTGCAATGGGCCCTGTATCGGTGTAAGCAGTTCCATAGGTGCTATTTGTGTACTTTTGTTTTTTTGTTGTTGTTGTTTTTTAACATAGTTTTCAGCTGTGCTAAGAAAACCTAGTCTTGCAAACAAGGGCCTTTAGATCCGGAATTAAGCATCTTGACCTAGGACTGCATGAAGGACTTTTAGTTTCCCTGTAACCTAGCTTCATGTAGCCGACAGTGGCTGAGGAACTAGGTTTTGGGGAGGGCCTGTGTTGGTCCCCTAAGCCCCCGTGTCATGGTCTGCTTGTTGTGTACCAGGGGGATAGTTTAGCATGTAATTTTGTAATCCAGCCTGTGATGTTTTTAGATTCTTCTGAACCTCTTAGATGGCCTGAGCCACCCCTACCAAGGGGTTGTTGTCTGAATGTATTATTTTTTGAATGGCTTGGCAAGCTGTCACTCTAGAAAGGAAGGTCACCCACGCTCTATGAACACTGCAAGCCTGGCACATTTAATAACTTTTTTACAGCTTCTAGGACAGGCTTTAGAGACAGATAACCTCCCAATGTGGCATTTTCCTTTTCTTATGCACGCAGGAGCTCTCTCGTACTCCTGGTTTGTCCAGTCCCGCCTTTAAGACTGAGACACACAGCTGTGGTAACTGTGGGAAACTCAAGGCAAGGACTCGCATCACCCTCCACAAATGATTTAAAGAGTACCTTTATTTTATTTATACCAGGGTTAGGTAAGTGCCTCAAAGGTAATTGGGGAAAATGTACAACTAAAGAGAGACTTCTGAATATACTGTGTCAGAATCTGATAATCTATATAGTTTTCCTATAGTCCCCCCGATTTTCCACTTGTGATAGAACGTAAATATTCGAAACCTTGTCTTTTGCGTCCTCGCCCATCTGGGACGCCATAATGTACAAAGCAATACCCAATCGAGATGGCCAACAGGAGAGTGTCAATCTAATCCTATATGTCTGCAGCTTCTGGGCTCAATGCAAAGCCCATAAACCTACTCCTCCGAGCCAATCCCTAGTGTAATTCAGCAAGACAGAGTGCTTCTTCCAGGGAGGTTCAGGTAGCAGGAGCTGTACAATGACCTTTGCCAGCCTGCTAGTCTTCATCTTGTTCTGCCCAACCTTTCCTAGGATTTATGATTCAAATAGATTGTATCCTCCAACTTATTCCACATCTTTGACATGTAATGTTCACTTCGGAAACCTTTTCAGCAGAGGGCGTCCTGCGTCGTTGACGTCAGGTCGATGTCCCTCGAAGGCCTACATCGAGTGCAACATTACCAGATGTTATAAATAGGATGCACGGCGCCTGTAGCCTCAGTTCCGTTTTTTCTGCGAACGTGTTGCTTCGTGAAACTCGGCACACCTCGTGTGTTATCATCGTTGAGATGTCTTTTTCTTCGACCCCTCCGACTCCGCGGTCTGGCTTCAAGACCCCCTGGGACCGCAAGTCGAAAATGTCGATGACTGAGCCGCATCACATTTGTTTGTGGTGCCTGGGCGAGTCACACGACACCGATCGCTGTTTGAAATGCCAGTCGCTGACTGCCAAGGCCTTGCGGAAGGGGAAGCTCCAGGAAGGTAGGGGCTCTAAGTCTAGTAAGTCCCGAAAATCCAAATCGTCCAAGAGGGTTTCCACCGACGACTCGAGGAGCAACTCTCCACGTCGGGAGGTGGCCCAGGGATCTCAGTCCCGGAGTGCTTCCCGCCATTCTTCTTCCTCGTCCCGGCACTCTAAGAAGTCCGTCACCGGTCGCCTTCCCCGTCCTCCTCGGAGGATGGTGCCTCAAGGAAAGTGGCATGCCCGATTAAGTCCTCGACTCTGGAGGAAAGGGCTGCTTTTAAGGAGCAGATGTTGGCGATCTTTCAGTCGCAGGGCACAGTTCCGGTCGCGCCTTCTAACGAAGTCGGAAAGGAACAGTCTCGTACCGCAGCTCACACGTCTTCGGGCTCGGGTCCGCGATTCGCACCAGGATCCTTTGGGGCCCCGTCTGGACAGGGCTCAGGTCTCGGTCCTTGTCTCCAGCGAGACTGATGCAATCTGCTATGGGCTCGAAGCCGGCGTCGACTCGGTTGGCGCTGTGTCCCTCTGACTCGGACGTTGATGCTTTGCTGTTGTATCAGCCCATGGCACTGTCAGCACCAGTGTCGACGCCGAGGCCTTCGGTGCTCACGCCGCCGAGGTTGTCGATGCTCTCGACGTCGAAGCCTTTGGCGCCCTCGACGCCTTTGGGTATTTTTGCCCTCAATCTGCCATTGGAGTACCCGGATATCGTGTATCCTCCTAGGAAGGCTACTATGAAGTCTGTGAGGCCAATTTTGGACTCCAGGCCCTCTTCTGTCCCCAGGCCAGGGTTTCAACTCCCTCTGGACTACATTTATGAAGAGGAAGAAAGGTCTGATTTTGAGGACCCTGGTGAACTTGATGTGGCTCCAGTTTTTTCTGGGGACAGTCAGTTGGAGGAGTTGAGGCAAACCCTTCATGATGCCAGTGGGGTGGACACTTCTCCGGAAGTGGAGTTTGGTAGGCCTGAGCCTGGGGCTCATGCTGAGTCTTCATACAGGAGGCTCATGGCGAGGGTCTTGAAGTATCTGGGCTGGTCCAGTCCTCTTGAAGACTTTGTACAGGATGATCTAACGGACATCTTAGATCAAGGTCCATCTTCTGACCCGGTGTTACCGTTTCATCTCACCTTACAGAAAAGGGTGGCAGCTGCTTGGCAGTCCGCGGAATCTCTTCCAGCTGTTAATAAATCTTTGACAAAGTACCGCCCTTCCGTTAGCGACCCCAGCTGTTTATCCACTCATCCCACTCCCGACAGTTTGGTGGTTCAGGCGGCTATGGCCACCTCGAGGCAGGCAACATACCCTACCATCCCTCCTGATAGGGACGACAAGCGCTTTGACGGTTGGGCTCGGAAGGTATTTTCTGCTGGGAGCATGGCCTTGAAATCGGCCAACTCCACTTGTGCCTTGACAAGGTTATCACACACTCTGTGGAATAGTTTCTTTAGCGGCTGAGCATATTCCCGAGGGGGAAGAAAGGGATGGGTTCCTTGCTCTCATGCAAGACGGCAAGTATGCCATGTGTGAATCCCTTCAGTCGGGTTTGGATATTGCCGACAGTGTTAGCCGCTCCATGGCTGCGAGCACCGTTATACGCAGATTTGCGGGGTTTGCGGAAATGGGGTTTTGCTCTGGATGTGCAGGCCCGTCTTCTGAACATGCCCTTTGATGGCGCACATTTGTTTGGCAGCAAGGCTGACTAGAGCCTTGAGAGGTTGCAGACCTCGAAAGCTGCGGCTAAATCTTTAAGCGCAGCTGTGCGTCAACCTCCGCCTTTTCGTACTAGGCGCAGCAATGGAAGGGAGGTTCTTTTCATTACTACTCCTCCTTTGGTGAAACGAGAGGAGCCGCCACTAAAAGGGGCCAGCGAAAAAGTACCCATGGTGGTCGGGGAAATCGTGGTGCTAAAGCTGCTCAGGCAGCTTTGCCTTCAGGCACTGCCGCAGCCGCTTCCAAACAGTCATGAGGCCAGGTCCCATGGTTCGCCGGTTGGGGGCAGACTGTCTCGGCATCTAGAAGAATGGCGTGCCATTACTTAAGATGCGTGGGTTCTGGATACCATAGCCCACGGCTACTGCCTTCCCTTCCTTCAGCGGCCTCACAACAATTCACCGGGGAAACTCTCTTTTGAAGCTTGCACAGGAAATCTTAACCCTGCTGGAGAAAGGCGCTGTAGAACTGGTGCCTGTAGCGGAGAGGAACAAGGGATGGTATTCCCCCTATTTTTTTATTCCGAAGAAAGACGTGGATTGAGATCCATCATGGACTTGCGTGGTTTGAACAAGCTTCCCAGGAAGGACAAGTTCAAGATGGTTACTCTTTCTCAAGTCCTCCAGGCCCTTCAACTTTTCAACTTCAGTATTGGTTGGTGTCTCTGGACCTACAGGATGCTTACTTTCATGTGCCGATTCATCCCAAGCACAGAAAGTACCTGAGGTTTGCGGCTGGCGGTTCACACTTTCAGTTTCAGGCCCTGCCATTTGGATTGACCTCCGCCCGAGTGTCTTCACCAAGCTCATGGTGGTGGTGGCAGCGTATCTTAGGCGAGTGGAGATTCACGTCTACCCCTACCTGGACAACTGGCTGATCCGGGCGCGCTCTCTTGAGCAAGCATTGGATCATCTCGGTCTCACCTGTCGTACCCTCCACAGGGTGGGCTTCTCCCTGAATTTCAAGAAGTTGCATCTAACACCTTCCCAAGAATTCCAGTACATCGAGGCTGTGTTAGACACGTCCTTGGAAGTGCTCGCCTCCCAAGGTGGGGGCTCATCACATTGTGCAGATGGTGGACAAGTTTCAACATGCCCAGAGTCTCCCGGCTTTCGAATTCTTAAGGTTGCTCGGCCTCATGGCATCCTGCATTTTTCTGATGCCAGACGTCAGGCTGCGATGAGGTCCCTGCAATGGGTATTCAAGATGCAGTGGTCGCAGTTCTCCAGCAAGATGTCGGATCCCGTTCAGATTCCACTCTCGGTCTCCCAGGATCTTCTGTGGTGGGCCAACGAAGGGAACCTGATAAGGGGGGGGGGGACCATTTTGGCAACCGTGGCCGAAGTTGACTGTAATGACGGACGCTTCCCTCACAGGATGGGGCGCTCATGCCAACGACTTGCCCGCCAGCGGTCGTTGGTCTCCATCGGATTCCAGACTCCACATCATTCTGTTAGAGCTGAGGGCCATTAGGCTGGCCCTGAAGGTTTTCTGCCCTCTGTACGGGGGAAGAGTGTCCTGTTCATGACGGACAACACAGTGGGCATGCATTATCTCAACAAAAAAGGGCGGGGTAGCGTCACTCCCGTTGTGCAGAGAGGCAATGCAGCTCTGGTTCTGGCCCATCCAGCAGTAAATTTCGATCTCGGCAGCGGCGGTCGCTCTGAGCAGGCAGAGCACGATCTCTTACGAGTTGGAGTTGGCTCAGGAAGTCCTTCAGGAGATCTTCGCCCTTTGGGGAACCCCGCAAGTGGATCTCTTCGCCACCAGTGTCAACCGGAAGTGTGATAGATTCTGCTCAAGGGAATTTCCTCCAAGAGGAGCCTCAGGAGATGCGTTCGTAGTGGATTAGTCATTCCCACTGCTGTACGCGTTTCTCCAGTCCCCGTCATTCCTCAAGTGTCATGGAGGTTACGGAGGTTCAGTTTCCACATGATCCTCATTGCTCCGGATTGGGCCAGGAGAGCGTGGTACCTAGACCTTCTAGAAATGTCCCTCTGCCCTCCACGCCGTCTTCCCTACCGAGAGGATCTGCTCTCGCGCGTGAGGGGGGGTGGTGTGGGGGGTGTCGCGTTCTCCATCCAGAGGTCAAGACTCTCCACCTTCAGGCTTGGTATCTGAAAGGTTGAGGTATAAAGATTGGGACCTCCCGGATGACGTGATGGAGGTGTTGCTTTCGGCCAGGCGGCCTGCAACAAAAATCCCTGTACCGTTGGCGTAAGTTCTGTGACTGGTGCAGAGGTCACAATGTGTACCCTTTTCAGTGCTCCATTCCTATGGTTTTGTCTTTTTTTTGCTTTCTTTGGCCCACAGGGGCCTTGATGTTGGTACCATTAAGGGTTACATGGCGGCGCTCTCTATCTTCAAGCGCTCGTCTGAAGAATGTTCTTACTTTAGGATTCCTTTGATTTCTCAATTTCTTAAAGGACTGACTAATGTGTTCCCGCCGTCTCCTTTCCAGTTGATGGTTTGGGATTTAAATTTGTTTTTTGAAATTTCTAATGGGTGCTCCATTTGAACATTTGCACTCTTGTGCTTTGAGATTATTGTCCTTCAAGACTGTGTTCTTGGTTGCGGTTACTTCCGCTCGCAGAGTGAGTGAGTTGCAGGCACTTTTCTCTAAGCCGCCCTTTACTGTGTTCCACAAGGACAGGGTTGTACTTAGGGTACGTCCATCCTTCCTACCTAAGGTAGTTTCTGAATTTCATTTGAGTCAGAAAGTGGTTCTCCCATCTTTCTATCCTCCTCCTCATCCTGGTAAGGAAGAGGAGTGACTCCTTAGGTTGGATCCTAGGAGCTTTGAGCTTTTACATTTCTAGGATGTCCAGGGTCCGAGTGGACGATCAACTCTTTGTAGGATATGCTGGACACCGATTGGGCCAGGCTGTTACCAAGCAGACCTTGTTCAGGTGGATTATCCTCACCATTACGGAGTGTTACCGATTGCCGGGCAAGGACCCTCCTGAAGGGCTGTGAGCTCATTCCACTAGGGGCGTGGCTACTTCCACCACCCTCCAACGGGGAGTTCTTATTAGGAATATTTGTGATGCAGCCACATGGGCTTCTATCCACACCTTTGTTAAATATTACGCCCTGGATACAATCCATGGTCAGGATATGGCCTTTGGTAAGGCAGTTCTTTATTCCGCAATATGATTGGGTATTCTAAATTCTTTTCCCTCCTCTATTTACTGGTACTGCTTTGGGAGTCTGCAAAGATGTGTAATACGTTGGACACAATCCATTCGAAGAACAAGTTACTTACCAACTGGTAACGTTCTTTTGACTGGATGTTCCTCCAACGTATTCCACATCACCCTCCCAGCCTGCTCCTCTGGAGAATGTCCTATGCAATTGCAGCTTCCGTTTCCGCATGGCTATGTGCAGTCAAGCAGGCATGAGACTGGTGCCACACGTTCCGAGGGAAAAAACTTAAACTGAGGCTACGTGCGCCATGCGTCCTATTTATAACATCCGGTGACGTCGCCCTCGATGGAGGCCTTCAAGGGACATCGACCCAACGTCATCGACGCAGGATGCCCTCTGCTGAAAAAGTTTCCGAAGTGCACAGCTGTGGACATTACATGTCAAAGATGTGGAATATGTTGGAGGACCATCCAGTGGAAAGAACGTTACCAGTTGGTAAGTAACTTGTTCTTTGCAATATTCTAGCCTAGTTCTGCCCTAGTGTTCAACTGGCCATGCTCTTCAGATTATTTTCCCAGGCTTTGGTCTTCAGGTCTCTCAGTAGGACTTTCCTGAAGACATGTTTCTGGCATCTCAGCAGGCCTCTCTCACAGGCCCCCAGTTTCAGGATTCACAGCTGGCCTCTTGCCTAGGTCTTGGAGTACAGGATGTAAAAGAGGCCTCTTTCTTCAACCTACCGTCCCCTGAAACAGGCCTGGAACCACCATCTTTCCCTGGGGAATGCTGATGGAACCCCCCCAGGTTTTGGCTCTCCCATTCCCCCACCCCCAAGGAGTTTAGAAGTGCTGAAGTGCTCTGGTATACCTCTGGTCATTTTTCCTCTCCATGCCTTCTGGGGCCCAGTCACTCTCCAGTTGTCTGTCCACGGTTGCCCAGTCCTTTCTGCTGCCGTCTTTCGGCGGGCATGTCTGCTTCCTCTGTGTTCAAGACCCAGACTGTACTTTCTCTGCTCCTTTTATATCCATGGGGCTCTGGTGACATTTCTAAAATGGTCCCTAATTGGTTACTTCCCAGACTACTTCTTTGTCTCCCCCACTGGGATTAGTTATACATGCTAGTGATTTAATGTCCTCTTGTCATCTCATGAGGGAAGGATTTAGCTGCCCCGAATCTGCACACACTGAGGTCCTCAAGCTTGCCTGAACCCAAATTCTTACAATCAAAGCAGACAAAATGGCCAAGGACCTAGAACGAAACGAGCATGAGGCATAGCAAAGGGGAACCTATAGGAAGGAAGATAACTAGGGGTTCCAGATGTGGGCATGGGACCCCTTACCTCCTCGTGAACAGACCCCTCTGCCTCAATGGAATGCAGTTTTTGGCGTGACCAAGGCCTATGACCAATCGTTCAGGCCGTAGGAAGTGTGCAGTCAGTAAAACAGCTGCCTTTGGCCATTCAATCTGAGTGTAAAATAATGCCCTTGTTTTATTCCACGGTTCATGTGTCTCAAGAACCCATTTCTCTTGAGTATCTTGAATATAAGCGACAGGGTCTTCATCCTCCCCATTTTCCTAGCCATAAGCACAACCATGTCTGAGGTATCGATATACTGTACTCTGAGCACCCGCCTTACATCTGTTCTGCAATTATTAATTGGCACTCCATCCTGTGTCGTGTTTTGTGTGGTCAGACCTGCGTATCCTGCTCGCTTCCAAATGTCATCTGCTCTCTCCCCTATAATGGCTGCTAGCAGCCCTTTTATATCACCTATAGCAAACGTCATCCTTGATGTCATCCTTTCTAACTCATGAATCCATTTTCCGGCCCTGGAAGTCAAACTCTGCAATTTATAGCTCAAATTATCTTTGTCCATTTGTGGCCATGGTATATATTGTGGTCGTCCTCCCCCTTCCCTAATGATGGGAATTGTGAAAACCCTGATCCATAATCATAGTTGCCTACACTCCTCTTCTTCCATGCGGGGTTAGTATTACGCGTCTGTCTCCATCTTGGTAGTGACCTTAACCTGCTTACATAAGGTGGGGATACATCCCCTGCACTGCGCAATTGTGCATGTGGCCGCTCAGTGTATGGTGTTGGCTCTGGTTTTCTTTCTTTAGGGTCCTTTATGTCTGGCCATTTTACCCCTTTTTCTACACTTGCATGCGCCCTCTCTTCGCGTCTTCTCATTCTCCTCCCTTTCTTCGTCTGACATCATTGGGCCCCAGCTCATAGGGCTGTTGTCCTTCTCTGCGTCTTCAAGATCTAATCTGTTTAAAGACAATGCTCTGTATTCGACTGTTATGATGTCACCTGACCATCTTCCAGTTTCCCTTGATAGAGACCCTTCTACGTTCTCTTGGGTTTTATACCCTTCTTTATCGCTCATTTGCCTGTATAAATTCCCACGTGTTTGCACTGTATCTTCTTTATCCTGCTCATCAGCCCATGCTGATCTCAGCATTCCTTGCGGCTCCCTATGGGGCTGTTGTGACCGTTTCTCTTCCTCCAATCGATCTTGTGCATCAATCTGTACAGGCACCCTCAATCACTGCTGGTAATCCCCCAAAATATTTTAACTACTTACTAAAAATCTATACAATGATGTTCTGTTTGCTCCTTCATTTACACTTTCTGTCAATGTTTATCTCATTCTTTTATTATTGGTCTTTTAAGAGCCTTTTCTTTATTTATGTATTAATTTACTTAGATTTCTACCCTCCTGATTGACGTCAATCTCTTGGTGCAAATGTTCACCAATCCCCTTAATTATTTACTATTGTTTTATATTTTAGTCTAGACACAATAAAAGCTTTATATTGACATATTTATAACCCCACACATGAGCACTTTTTCAATTGTACTGCATACGCCAACCTTTACTATTTTAGGAAATGTTTCTCTTCTCAACTTTACTTCATTTTGGAGTTTGATACGCTCTCTTCTGTGGGCCTTGCCTCAGGAATCCTTAACACCCCATATTTGGAGTCTTTTCTGTAATGCGTACCCTTCTGCCCCCCCTGGAACCAGGAATCATGGTATCGACTTCTTCTCTTTTTTAATTTCCCCAAAAAACCTGTTACTTTTGTACATATTGTTTACAACACAATCCCTCCCCCTATTTATGCCACCTTCGTTGTTCGATTTACACCCGTGACTAAGCTCAAGTCTGTCTGCATTGACTCTCACTCAACCGACCAGTCTGCCTTCTCTCCACGGGGCACCTGCGGGGACCGGACAGGAATTTCATCAAAGGTGGATCTGCAAACTATATCTTCTTGCAAGTGACTATGTGCGCCGATCTCCACAGAAGCTCTGAGGTCTTCTGGCTAATGCCGGGAGCAGCCAAGCGTCAAGGGGTCTAGATCTTTCCTAGGTCGATTAGACCGCAACCATCCACAGTGCTACCAAAATGTGCTCTAGCACCTTGAAGCGTGTCTTGTGCTAGATGGAATTACAAATAAAGATATCAGACCAAATATCCAGACATACTCGAGGAATATGGCAAAGTACTACTTTATTCTCATTTAATAATACAGGGAGAACTGACACGCATCGGACTGATGCATGTACACTCATACACACTTGTTTACATAGGGCTCTTATACCCCAATATGCATCATCTATAACATCATCATACGTGGCAAATCATAAAACCCATCAAAGAATGGGATTGATTATGGGAACATATTTACTTATAGAAAATGCAAGAATGAATACAACATTGTCTGCTTCTTTGTGTAGGACACGCTTTGAACTACCTCTAAATACGTATAGTGCTGATTATAGCTGACAGAATAGCAGCAGAATGGCCTATGCAACGTTGTATGTTAGGTTGCCGCTTAGACCCACTGATTTGTTGGCATGCTATCCCAACTTCGGACTGCTGGCTCTTTAGCAGCACGTACGTGCAGCGAAACCTAGGTGCTTTGTTTTGCCTCACATTACTTCCCGTCCTCCCAATTACTCCATAAGCAAAAGTCTTCTGTGTGTAGTTGACCTTGTAGACTGCTCACTATCCTGAAACATTTGAGACTGTGAGCACACCACTATCTTCGTCTGAGGCTCGAATGAATAGCCCTTGTTTTCGACTTCTGAGTCACATGTGAAGAGACCACCAATGTGTCAATTTCAGCCTTTTTACTGCTATTTGGTTCAATTATGTAGGGTGCTGTTGCTCCTCTTGGCCTTGAGACTTGCTCACTCCATCTTGCATAGATTTCGTATACTTTTAATTGTTCAATACTTTGGCCATTGCAGAGGTTTTCTTCTCATCTTGGCTAACTCCCCTTGTGCCTTGCAATTATTCCTTAAAATGGCATCCTTGGTCCTGAGCAAACATAGCCTTTCTGTTTTTCTTCGCACAGAGCGTTCCAGCATCCCCTGACTCTGCAACCTTGGGCTGTCTCGGAGGTAGTTTGGTTGAATTCGACATGAGGCAGCGTCCATTTTCCGATCATGGCCGCCCTTGCCACGTTATATATTCCTCTACTGCACGCCTCTATACGTTTCCTTTCTCTCTTGCGTGACTGCGTATTTACAGTTATTGACCAGTAAGTTACTTCATCTTCTTTGTATTCACGGTTACTTTAGCCTTGGGTACATGTTTCTCTTGGTGCTTCAGTTACATTGTTACGCTTCAGTATTTTCATATTGTTTCAGCATTGGTTCATATATCTTCTTCATTTCATCACTCTGCCCATGTCAGATTTCCCTTTATCGTTCCCGGATGTCCATAGGTGCGTGCTGACATCCTTCCATGCTTCATCCATCCACACCTTCAGTGCGAGGGTACATTCTGTACGGCTGTCTGAGTGCATTACGTCTCTCATGCACTCGATGCGGTATCGGAATGATGCAGGGGGTCCCATTTACTGCTCTTCCCGGACCCTGAGTGACAGCATTGATTGTGGAGATTGGTAGAAAGGAGGCCCAGAATAAGTGTAGGAGTCTTTTTCAGGAAGTCCGCTTTGATTGCGCAGTGTTTGTTACATAGCCCACAAGTAACATGCTTGCTTCTGGCACGGGACCAGACTGGGTTTAACATGTTCCAATGGCTGGCACGGTTGACTCAGCACTTTCTTTCTGAGGTTGTGAGAACCAAACCATGTGTCTGTTGTGTATTTAAAGATTCACACATACAATCTTTTTATTACAGACTTGGTTATGAACTACAGACATCTCTGATCACTGTTATAGCCCTGAAATGCTCTGTGATTTAATGCAAAGCACACAGGAACCCTCACTGGTGCTATTTGTCCTCTTTCCCACTCTCATGCAGGTATTTAGAAAGAGTGCAATAGGAGTGTACCAGAATGTCCATCTTGGAATGATAACCTTCCATCAGAAAATAATTAATATGGTTAGTCCAGCTTTGCCCCTTGCAAGATACAAGTGAGGTGTTAGGAACAGAACGCCTGCAACACAGGGCCAGTGGGACCTCAGACCCCGGCAGGCGGGTCACACCGCAGTGGTCCAGTGCGGACAGTTTGCCTTCCCTAAGAGCAGGTGACAGAAGAGCCATTTACTTGGGCAGCCACATTAGATGTCTTCAGTAAATGACAATGTAATGAAAGCAGCTCCATTTGTTTAGCAGTGATGTATTGATATTGAGGGGGGTTTTGTCGCGCGACACAGAGGTGTAGTTTGGGAGTGAGATGTGCCAGTATGGAGGGAGGGAGGGAGGGAGGGGGGGGAGCACTAGGCTGGCTAGAAACGGCGCTACACGTCGGAACCGTGTCACACTCTGCGCACGCGTTGCACTGCACGCAGCTGCACCGCTTACACGTGGGGCTCACTTTGTGGGTGCCTGCAGACCTGGTGACACTTGTATTAGCGGAGTGTTCGCCTGCACCGGGTCATACGTTGGGCACACTGTGTGTACACCTGTTACAAATTGCGGGTAATTTGTGTGACCCTCGAAACATTGTCTCCGTGACCGTGTGGAGTTTACTGAGAACCCCTGCAGCAGTCTGGGGTGGGCGAGGGAGAGAGTTGATGTACAGAGGAACCGTGGCACAGGGCGAGGCGGGGGGGGGGGGGGGGCATGTAGGGGCGGGGTGCAGGTGGGAGGGTGAAGTTGGGCAGTAGCCGGCTGGGCCCCGTCTCCACACGCACACACAGGCCCCCATTTCTCGGAAGGAAGTGGGTGCAGCCGGCGTACCCCCGCTGGCTGCACACGTGCCCTTTAATTGCCCTCGTTTGACAGGGCCTCGCCACTGATGGATGGATGGCTGGCCGGGTTTCGCCCCAGCCCGAGTACTGGCCATTTAACCCCTTCGAGTGCGGCAGCGATACCCGTGACCTGCCAAAGATCATGCCAACGTCAGTGCCTCCACAAACAGCCCGAAACAAGAAACCACGGCCGGCAAGCATCGCCTACTAATGAGCTGTCACTGCTGCACACTGCAAGGACCCCTGAGCTCGCACTGCCACCCACCCGTACCAGCAATGCCCCCCCAACATTTAGGGGAGTGCTCTAGTGGCGGTTCAATTTTCATTTCTACTAAAATGCGCATGCTTCATGTTGGCGACATGTTTTCGGAGTAGCCTTAACGGTGGCAAGGGCTGTAGCATGCGCGAAGGCATGTCAGTGTTTTCGTGCATCGTCCTGATTGGCGCTGGGTTATTGCAGGTTGTGAGTGCCGTTCTGCCAGTCTTTGCCATCCTATCTTCAGGATGCAGCCTGTGTGTTCAGGCATAGCTGAGTGTGGCTTTCATACGTGTGCTGTGACATTACATTATGGGGTCATGCGCTTATGTACCTGCTGCTGTGTGCCATGGTGTTTGTGTGTTCTGCTTTTTCCAGGGAGATCACCGCCTCTCCCCTTTGGGGTAAGGGAGGTGCCCCAGCTAGCCTCCCCCTAGGGCAGGGGTGCACAACTGATTTTGACAGAGGGCCGAAAGTACTGGCTATAGTGGGCCGAAAAGTAAATGTGGGTGGGGCGGTAGGCGCGGTGGGGCGTGGCATGGCAGGAGGCTTTTTCAACCCCCAATTTTTATTAAACACTATGCCCCATAGCCCCCACCCCTCAAGCAAAAACTATGGCCCATGGCTCCCACCCCTCATGCAAACACTATGCCCCAAGGCCCCCACCCTTCAAGCAAACACTATGCCCCATGGCACCCACCCCTCAAGCAAACACTATGCCCCAAGGCCTCCATCCCTCAAGCAAACACTATGCCCCATGACACCCACCCCTCATGCAAACACTATGCCCCAAGACGCCCACCCCTTATGCAAACACTATGCCCCAAGACACCCACCCCTCATGCAAACATTATGCCCCAAGACACCCAGCCCTCATGCAAACACTATGCCCCATGACACCCACCCCTCATGCAAACACTATGCCCCAAGACACCCACCTCTCAAGCAAACACCATGCCCCATGGCCCCCACCCCTCATGCAAACACTATGCCCCATGACACCCACCCCTCATGCAAACACTATGCCCCATGACACCCACCCCTCATGCAAACACTATGCCCCATGACACCCACCCCTCGTATAAACACTATGCCCCAAGACACCCATCCCTCATACAAACACTATGCCCCAAGACACCCACCCCTCATGCAAACACTATGCCCCATGACACCCACCCCTCATGCAAACACTATGCCCCAAGATACCCACCCCTCATGCAAACACTATGCCCCATGACACCCACCCCTCATGCAAACACTATGCGCCAAGACACCACCCCTCAAGCAAACACTATGCCCTATGCCACCCACCCCTCATGCAAACACTATGCCCCAAGACACCCACCCCTCAAGCAAACACTATGCCCCAAGACACCCACCCCTCATGCAAACACTATGCCCCAAGACACCCACCCCTCAAGCAAACACTATGCCCCAAGACACCCACCCCTCATGCAAACACTATGCCCCAAGACACCCACCCTCATGCAAACACTATGCCCCAAGACACCCACCCCTCAAGCAAACACTATGCCCCAAGACACCCACCCCTCATGCAAACACTATGCCCCAAGACACCCACCACTCAAGCAAACACTATGCCCCAAGACACCCACCCCTCATGCAAACACTATGCCCCATGACACCCACCCCTCATGCAAACACTATGCCCCAAGACACCCACCCCTCAAGCAAACACTATGCCCTATGCCACCCACCCCTCATGCAAACACTATGCCCTATGCCACCCACCCCTCATGCAAACACTATGCCCCAAGACACCCATCCCTCAAGCAAACACTATGCCCCATGCCACCCACCCCTCATGCAAACACTATGCCCCAAGACACCCACCCCTCATGCAAACACTATGCCCCAAGACACCCACCCCTCAAGCAAACACTATGCCCCATGACACCCACCCCTCAAGCAAACACTATGCCCCATGCCACCAAGCATGCACCATGCATACATACTCATACAGACCCCAACCCCCCCACTCCTGCATACAAACTAACAAGTATACACCATGCACCCATACAGACCCGACCCCCACCCCCCAACTCGGCACACAAACTCACAAGCATACACCAATACACTATGCACCCATATAGACCCGAACCCCCACCCCAACTCGGCACCCATACAGACCCGAACCCTGCACCCCCAACTCAGCACACAAACCCACAAGCATACACCATGCACCCATACAGACCCAAACCTCCCACCCCCAACTCAGCACACAAACCCACAAGCATACACCAGGCACCCATACAGACCCGAACCCCCCACCCCCAACTCAGCACACAAACCCACAAGCAAACACCATGCACCCATACAGACCCGAACCCCCCACCCCCAACTCAGCACACAAACTCACAAGCATGCACCATGCATCCATACAGACCTGAACCCCCCACCCCACCAAACAAACTCACAAGCATGCACGCATACAGACCCTGACCCCCACACCCCCACATCCCAACATACACTGAACGTGCACACAACAACAAACATTCAGGCAAACCCGACAACATCCCCCCCAGCATCTCAACATACACCTCACTTGTGCACAAACACATTCAGGCAGACCCGACACTCACCCCACCCCCACATCTCAACATGCACTGCACTTGCACACAAACACATTCAGGCAGACCTGACACCCCCCCCCCCCCGCATCTCAACATACACTGCAGACATACAAATACAAACGCACCCATACACACCCGGCACCCCCCCCCCCCCATCTCCGCATACATACAAAAACAAAAAACACAGTCAGGACGGACCCGAGACACAGACACAGACACACAGACACACAGACACACAGACACACAGACACACACACAGACACAGACACAGACACACACAGACACACACACAGACACACACACAGACACACACACAGACACACACACAGACACACACACACACACACACACCCCTACCCCTTCTGGCACTACGGCTGGCGTGACAAGGCTGAAATGCCTTCCGGCATCAAGCCTTACTGGCCACGCCAGCCATAGCGCTGGCACTCCATTGGTGCAACACACACGCACTACGTGGCTCGTAGGAGCTGCGTGGTTCGTGTGCCCTGAACCAACGAGGGACAGTGTTTTGTCGGCCCAGAAGAGAAGAGTTTCATAGACTTTCCTAATGTAGGGCGGCCGATGCTGCTTGCGGGCCGCCCTCCATTAGGAAAGTCTTTGTGCCTCGCGGGCCGGACAAAATGGCATGGCGGGCAGCAACTGGCCCGTGGGCCGTATGTTGTGCACCCATGCCCTAGGGTAAGAGGGATCCCTCTGGAGGAGACCTCCCCTCCCCCCTTAGACTATGGAGACTCCAGGTATAATTTACCCCCTCTGAATTTACTCATGGCCGACCCGGGGTGTGCCCATTCTCCTGTGAAGACTATGGGGAGACGAGTGAACCAGCCGCTGGAGGAGCGTCACTGGAACAGCCAATCGCAGAGAAGGCTGAGTAGGCCCTGCAGAGCTTAACTACGTTACAGCCACCAAAGGAGACCTGGCCAGAGAGGAGGAGAACGCCAGTGTCGGCGGACAGGACCTCAACACAGAGGGATGGGCAGGGTAGGGCCTGGGCAGGCAACGGCCACCCAAAATGTGTAAATACCCACTCAGCAGCCTTGTGTGGACATTTACATATGTTAATGTCACTGCAGTGGGCCCAACTGCATTAGCTTCAGGCCCCAATTACTAGACAATCCTGGCTGCGCCTCTTCCTCGACACGCACCGCGAGGGTGCAGTAAGGCACAGCAAATAGCTGGCTTGAGTAGCACTGAGAGGCTGCGAGAAGAAGGGAGAAGAGACTATGAAGGCTGAAGGAGAGTCCAGACTAAAGTAGAGCCCTGCTGAGAGAGGGGAGCAGACTAGACTCCATGCATCCTCCCGAGGAACACCGCTCGAGGCAGTGAGGTGCACAATGGCTCAACTGGAGTGGGGGGCGGGCAAAGAAGAAGGAAAAGCAACCCAGAGTGGGACAAGACGGAGAGAACCCCAGAGTAAGGTGAGATAAGAACCCCAGAGTAGGGAGAGAGTGAAGAACCCCATAGTAGGGAGTAACATGAAGATCCCAACATTAGGGAGTAAGAAGAACAACCCCAGAGTAGGGAGAGAGAGAGAGAAGAACCCCAGAGTAGGAAGAGAAGTGAAGAACCCCAGAATAGGGAGGGGCAGGGGGAGAGGGAGAGAGAAGAACCCCAGAGTAGGAATTAAGAAGAACTCCCAAGTAGGGAGAGAGAGCGAGAACCCCAGAGTATGGAGTAAGAAGAGCCCCAGAGTAGGGGGAGAGAGAGAAGAACCCCAGAGTATGGAGTAAGAAGAAGAACCCCAGAGTAGGTAGAGAGAGACAGAGAAGAACTCTGGAGTAGGGCATAAGGAGAAGAACCCCAAAGTAGGGAGTAATAAGGCAAAGAAACACAGAGTCGGGAGAGAGAGAGACACAGAGAGAGAGAGAACTCCAGAGTAGGGAGAGGGGAGAACCCTAGAGTAGGGAGATGGAAGAACCCCAGAGTAGGGGAAAGAGAGAAGAACCCCAGAGAACCACAGGTCCGAGGGACCCATACAATCCAGAGAACCACAGGTCAGGGGGACTCATAGAATCCAGAGAACCACAGGTCTCTGAGAGATCTAGAGCTCTGTAGGTTCTGCACAGAAATCGCAAACCTGGTCTAGGAGGCACCCGGAGAACCACATAATTGAGAAACCCAGATAAGTACAGGTCTGCGCGAGAACCCATAGAGTGAGCTGTTCTGAGGGGCAGATCTATATTGCGACCATGAACCGAGCATACAAAAGATGCAACAAACCTGAAGTTCTGATTAACACACCTAGCTGGAACCAGGTCTGTGCGAGGCAAGGAAAGGTTTTCCAAAATCCAGAGAAACAGGACCGCAGGACAGACCCACTAAGACAAACCAGTCTGAAGGCAGACATCCCAAGGGTCTGACGAGGAGGTCCTACGAGTAAGAGGCGGGAAAGGCTTGGGAGGCTCCTCCTGAAACTGGAGGTAGTGTCGGAGGAGGAGGGTGCCTACAGCTCTCCCGGAGATAAACGGGTCACTTTGTGTTGGCCCAGAGCTGTATGTGTTGAAGCCAAGGTGGCAAGCGGCAAGATTGTATACAAAGAGTAAGGATAAAGATTGCTGAACGCGTATGGTGAAAGACGTGAGGACAGCCTAGCAGCTGATGGATGTTTGAACTGTAGCAAAGAAGATACAATATTCGTGACAATGGTCCGGCACCGCAAGCGTGCTCGATCGAAGGTCTCTGTAAAATATTCAACCAAGAAGTGGCAGAAACAAAAGTAAAAGATATAAAAAATAAGAATTGGTGTGAATCAAAGTGGTCCTGCGACGGTTTAAGCAAAACCCATTTCACATTGAAAAGTCTTTGAGGATCCGTGGTCGAGGCCGAACCAGAGAGACCAATTGTGAACATTGTGCTAAAGGGATCTGAACCCGAACGCGAGGGATCTGTGGTCCATGCCCGAATGAGGGAGACCAATAGCAAACCTGCGAATGTGAAAATCCTGAGAAGAAAGTAACTTTGGTGTTTGCTACGTCAGGCCCTCTGCAATAAGAGACTGTCAGTGGGAGAGAGACTTTGGCAGAAGGCCCTGATACCTGTGCTTTGAACTGTTTCCTCATGGCCAAGAAGTCAGAGTGTGTGTGAATCTCAAACGTGCCGCCTTGTCCTGTGCAGAAAATGTGGGGAAGGGAAGCCAACTGCTCAAATATCCTGACATATTTCGAGAACACTTTTATTTTTGCCACACATTTTGTTTTTAGAAGTAAGAATTGGTAATAGGTTTATTAATGTAGGGCCTTTTATTTTGATAGAGACTCCACCATGACTGAGTTATTATTTGATGTTCGTAGCTTGCTCCAATCTTTAGATTTACGTTTAGAAAGGCGTTCAACCAACCCATTGAAGTGCAATAAACACCATTGAACTGTGATCACTTGTGTCTGTCTTCACTGTTTGATACCAGGCCTTCCTAGCAGTAGCCACTATCTAAACCTTAGTTATTGGTTGCCTGCTCGTGCAAGATGATTGCTCACTGCCAGTTTTAGAAGCAGTGCGCAGTGGCTTCTGGGTCATAATGTTTCACAGGGCAACTACCTGCCCTGCATCATTGAGAACTTGAGCCAGCCCAGTGAAAAACTGGATTGCTCCCTTGTCTGCACTGCACC